>NC_062567.1:60533033-61158033 GCF_022837055.1 Prionailurus viverrinus
TAGGACAATGTACTAAACCTCAGGCACGATGCAAAAAATTGTACCTTGGTCTCCTCTTTGACCAAAAGGTGATACCTTCCTCATAATATTGTAAAGATAAAATAAGTTAATATGTATAAAATGCTGAGGAAATACCTGGTATACAGGAAGAGTCCAGTAAGTATTAGTTATTACTAAAAACCAAGAATAGGACATATATTTTAACTAGTTGGTAAGTCTAAGGACATTACTGTGAGCATCACTTTTATCCCAGCAGCTATAATACAGAGCAGCTGTACTAATGGGTGTAGGACTGTTATGTTTTCTGCTTGCTGCTTTCTCTTTCCCTTTCCCTCAATAGCACTTGTCTACACTACTTAGGAGAAAATACTAAGCACTGCCAAGTGATTACGATTTAATAAGCTAGGTTATTACAGAGCTAAAGGAGTCTTTAAAAATCATGACTCTACTCCTTTCATTTATATGTGATGAAACTTAGTGACCTCCCAAAATCTCCCAGGCTCTTTACAACTGAACTGAGACTTTAATCAGATGTGCTGATTGTCAGCTCAGAGCTCTTAACATATCTTGGTACACATCTCTTTTAGTGAGAAAGACGGGTTGTAGACTAGATACTTTAGTCCCAACTCCAAGGCCAAACTTAGATATTTGGCAGCTTTATGCAACATACAGTTTTATATTTATGTGTATACAAATATTCACCTAAAGGAGAAAGGAAAACATTATTTATACTCATCAATGATTCCTAGATACAACCAATAGAGGGCAAAATCTAACCTGTGACAAAGACAACACAGTAGACATGTTTGCATGTGAATCTAACAGTAGCCAGTATATGGCTGATAAATCAACCTGTATTGAGCTAAATGATGCTGTTTTTCCAACTATTCCAATTTTTTGTCTTATTTATAATCAAAATATATACATCTAGTTGTTTCCAATATACACATTCAATTTAAAAAAATCAAGACTGACAAACTGTGTGCTTATTTTCTTAGCACTTTTCTTTCATCAAGTAGTAAGTTCGCATTTTTGAAGGAAAAACAAACAAAATTATTTACCCTGACCATTATAAAGTACACAGCTATAAAAGTGGCAAGCATTCTTAAGCACAACACAAATATAAATTTTTCAAATAATAATTCCAAGCTCTATTAGAAAATACAAAATGGCAAATATATGTTGATGAAGGCAATACAGAACTAAAGGTGTAAGAAACAAATTGAGAGTGACCAGCAGTAAAACACTCAAACATTACTAAGAACCACTACAACAACTGATTAGGACACGCTTACCTTTCTACACATTGTAAAAAGTATTTCTAAATGCTTTGGATTAGATAATAAAGTATTTGTATCTATTGTCACATAATTATGCAGGAGAGGCATCATATCTGGAAAAAAAAAATTCAAAATCCCAATGAGACTTGAGTAACAGGAGTAGAAATAAATGATTCCCACGGAAGCTATATTTCTATAGCACCCACATATTACTATCTTCCTCCACAGCCACAAATGCTAGTAAGGAAAGTGACAGATCTGCCCTATTTATAGATGAGGAAAATGTGGATCAGGAAGATTAAAATGCTCACCATTTATTATAGTGATTGTTCTGAATGTTTGTCCTTTACTCTAAAGGACTCATCACCACTTCACAAAGTATGTATTTTCTTGCTTATCTGTGTGTTCCCCACCTTCCCTCCCCCCAACCAGAATGGAAGCGCCAAAAGAGCAATGCTGGGGCGCCTGGGTGGCGCAGTCGGTTAAGCGTCCGACTTCAGCCAGGTCACGATCTCATGGTCCGTGAGTTCGAGCCCCGCATCGGGCTCTGGGCTGATGGCTCAGAGCCTGGAGCCTGTTTCCGATTTTGTGTCTCCCTCTCTCTCTGCCCCTCCCCCGTTCATGCTCTGTCTCTCTCTGTCCCAAAAATAAATAAACGTTGAAAACAAAACAAAAAAAAAAAGAGCAATGCTGTCTATTTTGTTCACTGCTATACTGCTATACTTAGAACAGTGCTTGAAATATAGATAGTACTCAGAAAATACTAACTGAATTAATGTATGCACATTTGTTCTGACTGCAAACTAATTTGAGATACAACAGGAAACAGGCTCCTTCCTACTGCCTGTATCCCTAACTCTGGAAAACACTGCTCTAACAACACCACCCTTTACTCCACAGAGAAATAACAACTGTTTTTCTGATTAGTACCAGAATCGTATGTGTCTTTATGTCATGTGTCAAAGGAAATAATGTCCAGACACAGAAAAGCAAAAATGTTACATGGCCAAAGGCATACCTGTAAAGTATTCAAAACAATCCTGCTGAAACACCTCATATAATATACCTAGCAGCTGCCACATTTGAGGGGAAATGCCATGGCAGGTTAAACTGTAGGCCAGTGAAAGAATTTCTTCATAGAATTCTAGAAGGAAGAAAATCTCTAGTTAGAATGCTAGAAAACAGCAAAAATTAAAACACAAAGACCACAGACGGGACGATTGAGACTATCTACCTGCATACATTCCTCGGCACCTAACATACTTGAGCACCCCTTTCTCAGCATTCCCATATTTGCCACCTTCCATCTGCCCCCTACCCAACAGGACAGGGCAAAGATTTGTTTTTACTAAATTTCCCTAGAATACTGGAAATACATATTTTCTTGATACTGTGTACTAAAATATAGTTATACTTCTAAAGCTATATTAGAAATGGGTACAAGACGGAATTGTATACCTCTTGTGCACAGTACTGTTAACTTACAAATAATTAATGTTCTTTGGAAAGCTTAATTAAGCTAGGCTACAATATCTTCTGGTCTCACATATTTTTACAAACTATGTTCTGGACCGTATTTTGTCAATTTACAAATCATGTAATACTTGTGCAGTATTTTAAAATTTATCTCAAGTCAGTGATATCCACTATAAAGTAGAAGAGTCCAAAGAGAATATTGTATTTGCATATATATTGCAAATATATTTGCATATATATGTATATATATGTATTTGCATATATATTTCTTATTGCTCTCAGTCAAAAGTACATCATATCTAAACATACAATCAGAAAATGCAAATCTCAATAGAAAATTTTTCAAATAATTCCCACCATGTTCATCACTGAGCAAGTCTTTTAAGTTCAAAGATTTTTTCCCTCTATTTTAATTTTCAATGTTTATCTATTTTTGAGAAAGAGAGGTACAGCATGAGCAGAGAGAGAGGGAGACACAGATCCAAAGCAGGCTCCAGGCTCTGAGCTGTCAGCACAGAGCCTGACGCGGGGCTTGAATTCAGGAGCTGTGAGATTATGACCTGAGCCAAAGTAGGATGCTCAACCCACTGAGCCACACAGGCACCCCTCCTATTTAAAAGGAACTAATATTCACTCTGGAAGCTTGGAGGTTTTTTCTGTAATATAATTTTTTTAATGTTTATTTTTGAGAGAGAGAGAGAGATGGGGACAGAGGATCTGAATACTATCAATATTTCAAAGCAGGCTCCATGCTGACAGCAGCGAACCCAATGTGGGGCCCGAAACCACGAACCTAACACTGAGATCATAACCTAAGCAGAAGTCGGACATTCAACCAACTGAGCCAGCCAGGTGACCCTGTAGCATTATTTAAAACAATATACATGGGGAGCCTGGGTGGCTCAGTTAAGAGTCCAACTTCAGCTCAGGTCATGATTTCAAGGTTTGTGAGTTCAAGCCCTGCCTTGGGCTCTCCTCACCTGCTTCAGATCCTCTATCTTTCTCTGCCCCTCCCCCACTCATTCTCGTTCTCTCTCTCGCAAAAAATAAATATTAAAAACAAACAAACAATATATTCAAAAGCTGATAAGACAGACAGTTGCCTTACCAAGAACAAAATAAAATGTAAATTACAGATATTGGGAAAGAACTTGTTACATAAGACAATCACTTGAAAAACAGCATTATCTGAATATGAAACATCTGAAAGTTCTGTTCATCATTACCCCACACCTTGGAGAAAAGGAGAGCAAATGCCTCTTCCTAACTTTATAAAGGCTCAAGACAGAAAAGGAGCCCAATATTTCCTTGCACATGCTCAGCACGTGTGCACAACCCGATACTCAGATGCTGAAGACCAGGACTCTGAAACTTGACAGAGAAACTAGAAGGCACAAAGCTGTTGCAGATTACTTTTTGCAGCTGTGCTGGAGGCTGAACTGTGGTGGGCAGCAATCTAGGACCCAGTGTGGACAAAGACAGCACTGACTTTCTCAGCAGACCACTTCTATGGCACAATCATGCTGGCTCCAGCCAATTCCAGCCTTCCCACGGATTCAGCGAGCTACCAAACATCCTTCTACTACATTCCATTTATGCTTGAATTCGCCAAAAGTTATTTCAATCATTCTCAATCAAGAACACTCTTAGGGTGGGATGATTATACTAACTTTCACTTCCTGCATAAGATAAAGCAGATAAAGCAGTAATAGCTAAACCTAGGTTTTAATAATAAATGAAATCTTATAAGTAAATTAGCAATGAAAACAGGCAATGGAGAAAAGGAAAGTAGGACAATGGAAAGAGACTGGACCACGGACACAAACAAAGTCAGGCTGCTGTGGTGGGGGTCC
The DNA here is from genome assembly GCF_022837055.1 of Prionailurus viverrinus. Taxonomy (NCBI): domain Eukaryota; kingdom Metazoa; phylum Chordata; class Mammalia; order Carnivora; family Felidae; genus Prionailurus; species Prionailurus viverrinus. Next base: position 60,537,643 of record NC_062567.1, read on the forward strand.
CAGAAAAACAGATTCGGCCCATGACATCTTACAGAACTATTTTTTTTTTAATTTTTTTTTACATTTTTATTTATTTTTGAGACAGAGAGAGAGTGTGAACAGGGGAGGGGCAGAGAGAGAGGGAGACATAGAATCTGAAACAGGCTCCAGGCTCTGAGCAGTCAGCACAGAGCCCAACACGAGGCTCGAACTCACGGACCGTGAGATCATGACCTGAGCCGAAGTCGGACGCTTAACTGACCAAGCCACCCAGGCGCCCCACCTATTTTTTTTTTAATCTAAGATCCTGCATGGCCAAACATTGGTTCAAAAAGGGTCATTAACATTACATCACAACTAAAAACACAAGAAAAGACCACCTGTCACCTTAAAGCTAGGAATGAGATACTAGACAGGCAACTGGAGCCATGGCTTTCTCATCTGTTCACTACACCCAAAAATAGGCCCTTTTCCTTAACATCCTGACATTTCAATTGCTCAAATCAAATAGCTGGTATAGACAGATGAAAAACTTAGTATAAACTATTTCTCTTTATCTTACTTCACAGTGTCACTCCTCCAGATCGCTTTACTTTAAATGGAGAATTTTTGGTTACAATCTCTTCCATGAATAAAGACATAAATGAATATGTTCTTTTTTTGCTTATCAGAATCTCTAGGGTTATGGTCCAGAAATCTTCATTTGAACTAGCTCCTTGGTGATTCTTATGCATACCAAAGTTTGAGAACTACAGCTTTATAGCAATGATTTCAAAAGTAAGGGGTATGTACCCTAGGCAGTGTACTGAAATGGGAAATAATACATAGATATATGTATATAATATATACATAGTATGAAAATGTGTGTGTATATATGTATATAATGTGTATTAGAACACTTTATATAGACATTTAATCCCATCCCTTCTACATTTCTGTTTTTATATATGTAAATGTGGTTTCGTAACATATATATTGCCTGTAACTTGTATTCAAATATCATTCACATATATTAGAAATGCATGCTCAATTTTCTATCAATGGTGTGAGTGAGAAAAATTTTAGAGACAACTGCTCTTAAGCAGTAACACGCTTTTCTTTCAGCTTTCTGTCTGCACACTATATAGGCTGCAACACTCCAGGGAACAGGACTGGGGGCTGCCACCTGCAAAGTGCTTGGATACTGGAAAAACAGCCTCTTCTACAAATTCCCATCTATTGTAACATCCTGATTCTATTAGTTACTGGTTCTATTCAGAAGTTGGGCTCTCTAATAGATAACGGAACAATAATTATTTCATACTTCTGAAAAGACATAGATCTATCATTTCACGTTTTTCAATTCCAAGACTAGGAATTCTTAATTGGATGTATTAAATTTTTCTCTAAATGAAAATACAGATATATAATACTCGAAAGTATATCCAAAAAACAGAAGAAAATGAAAGCTTCTCTCCCTCAAAATTGTCCATACTGTTGAATCTGAAGGGCTAAAAATGCACTTTAAGTTTACCAAGTTAAAAAATATCAATTAACTTTTTTACTCTACCTCTGAACTTACCAATTACATGTTTCTGTAAAACGAGATCAATGATCCGCAGACAGATGTTCTCTAACTGCTGAGTAACCTAAAGACAAATTTAAACATTTAGTTTAAAATCCATCGTGATAACTGGGGTGCCTGGGTGGCTCAGCTGGTTGACCATCTGACTTCCAGTCAGGTCATGATCTCACAGTTTTTGAGTTCGAGCCCCACATCAAGCTCGCTGCTGTCGGCACACAGCCCGCTTAGGATCCTCTGCCCCCTGTCTTTGTCCCTCCCCAACTTGTGCTCTCTCAAAAATAAATAAACATTAAAATAAATAAAAATAAAATAAAAGATAAAATAAAATCCACCATGATAACTCTTACTCTATAAATACTAACCCAGTAAAAACATCAACAAAACTTTTTTGGAGGGATAAGTTGACAATTCTAAATTTCAAGTGAAAAAAATAACCAAGAAATTCTGAAAAGTAGACGAATGATGGAAGTGAGAGTTAAATCCATAATAAAATTATCAATTAAATTAGTTCCTAACCTCATATTTTACAACAAAGTAAGTTCCTAGTGAATGAAAGATTTCAACGTAAAAACTTGGGCCATAGAAATACGAGAAGAAATGAAAAGAAGTTGTGTATAATCCTGAAGATGGAAAATGGCTCAAAGCCCAAAAATCAGAAGCAAATATATTGAGCCATTTGATTTCAAAAATTAAAAATATCTGCATAGTGTAGGGAAAAGTCAAAGATGAATAAAAAATTGAGGGAATTATTTTCAAATGGTATCACAGACAAATATCAAATTGGCTCCCGTGAAATCAAGTCAAGAGGAAAAAAAGGCAAAGGTCATGAAAAAGAAATACAAACAGACTTTAAGCTTATAACAAGATATTAACTCTCATACATGAGAAGGGTACAAATTCTAAGCCCAAGATTACCATTTTTCACCTATCAAACTGGCAATGATCAAAAAGTATTAGCTGGGAAGAGAGGCACTGCTATACATTGATTTGAGGAGTGTAATGTGGCCAAGTTAGCAATTATCTCTCAAGATCCTTTGACCCAGCAAGTCCACTTCAAGGAATCTGTCCTCCAGACATATTATTACCTGTGCAAATGACATGTAACAGGCCATTCACTGCAGCAATGTTTGTGATTAGTAATAACCAAAGGTCCGTTTAAGAAGGGACAGTTAAATGATATTCATTAATGAGGGACTGGTTGAATAAACTGACACATAAAGAAAGATTATGCAACTACTAAAAATACTAACTTTAGTGGCTAATAATTATGGAAGGATCACCAAGACATAATTCAAAAATGGCAGATAAAAACTGTATACTATCATTTTCATAAAAGAAAAAAATACACGCTCATTTTTTTTTACTTAGACATTATAAGAGAAAATATCTCTGGAAGGGTACAAAAACCTAGGAGAGGAACTACCTCCTCCACAGAGGAGAATGACATCTGGGGAGCTGAGTGAGAAGGTGAAATTTCACTGAATACCTTTTCATGTCTTTTGAATTTTTCAACACAGGTTGTACTAAATATTTTTTAAATAAGCAAAAATTAAACTCCATCATGGGTTACATTGTCCATCTAAGTATCCTATTTCAACTTTTGAGCATATTCTTTGAATATTCAGCTTTAAAGTACTGTGTTAAAGTTCAAATGATCCAAAATCTCCAGTTTGAAAATTTGTCAATATATTTAAATCATTAAAGAAAACTGCATATACGTAAACATCTGGTTTAGATTTCTAATTTTGTTCTGCATATACTCAGTGTGCATGTATTCATACACATGTGATTTTTCCTTTTAAGGAAAGACTTTTCTCAAAGTTTGCTTTTAATAAGCCAAAGTTCAAAATCCCAAGACAGGCAGTCAGGAGACCAAGATTCTACTCCTTGTTTTGCCTCTAATTATCTATGACCTTCGTAAAGCCACTCACTGAAGGCTTCACATTTTTTTCATAGGTAAGGAAGCTGGATTGGATTAGTGCTTCTCAATTTTAAACCATGCCTCCTTTGATAATCACAGTAAGTTCACATGCTCCTTTAACTTTATCTGAAATGCAAAATTAATATCAAGAGTAAAAATATTAAAACAAAAAGGTAAAGTACTGTTTTGTTTTCAAACTAATCCTGCTGCTCATTTTACTACTGCCCATCTTCGATACACACATATTTTAGACAACTGGATTAGGAGATTTCTAAGGTCTCCAAATTTAAAAATACAAGTTCTGCATATAAGGCAAAAGAATTATCCTTAAGTATGCTTGTTGTAATTTGGAACATCTCACTGTTCCTGGATGGCCCATACAGTTTTAACAAGAATACAAAAATAAAATAATGAATATGGGAATAAAAATTCACATTAAGCCTTTTTAGGTGAAGGAGGCCTTCCCAGGAGAAGAATATCGAACTGTTTTTAAGAATCCAGTAATTTTCCACTGGCGTGTGATAAACACAGGATAAATCAACAGCCATGGGGTTTAACAATGCTATTTAAAGAACCACCACCTGCTTCCTAAGTCCCACTGTATGAAACAGGAGCTGCCGCCATTGCTGAGCAAGTCAGCCTAAGCTCACAGAAGGAACCAACTCAAATCTGAGAGGCAATGTAATACTTGGGGAGGAGGGTGGCAGGTTTCAGGTGGAGATAAATGGATATATTATCAGAATAATCTGACTGCAAACCCAAAACTCTATGGCCATGAGCAAGACTCCTGATACTACATAAACTTGTTTTCCACTTCTGCAAAAGGACACTACCATTACCAGTTCTAGTGATCTCATGGTGACACTAGTAAAATCCTATCAGTGAACAGAGGGGAAAGCACCTAATAACTATCTGCACAAATTCTTCTCCCAATATTGTTCTGGAATTCAGTTTAAGAAAGATGATGTTTTAAGTTCTTCTTCCCTTCCATTCTCATGATGTTACATTTGAATTTTGTTCCACTACTTAATATCTGCCACTGTGATTGAATGGCTATCACTCTCTACAAGAAGACTAGACTGTGGGTTCCAAAAGGCAGAGTTCATGTCTTATCCAATTTGATATTCCCCCAAAATCTAGCCTGGAACACAGATGTGACAAACTAAACTCAGTTTAATAATACAGAGATGTCCTATATACCTTACAACAACATGTAATATTTCCCCCCTTAATCATTTTAATACGGCCTTTGAAAATTTGAAGGTAGTTTTTAAAATCTAACAACATATATAATAGCAATTTTAACGTTTATTTATTTTGAGAGAGAGAGAGAGAGAGAGAGAGAGCAGAGAAGGCACAGAGAGAGAGAGGGAGACAGAGAATCCCAAGCAGGCTCTGCAGCTGTCAGCACAGCTGACATGGGGCTCGAACTCATGAACCATGGATCACGACCTGAGCCAAAACCAAGAGTCAGACACTTAATCAACTGAGCCACCCAGACGCCCCTAAATAGCAACTTTAAAGTCATGCCCATTGATCATATAAATTTCAGTTAATGGTACTATAATGACATAATAAAACACAAATTCCACCTCTTTATGATCTTCTACAACTGTCAAGATAGTATCAATAGTATGTAAAATTCCCATCGCCATTACTGTTTTGTCTTCGATTTCTTCATATTCATCACTTTGAAGGACTTTGCCAAATATCTCAGCCTATGAACATAACGTAAACATATTCAACAATTAGTAATGTTATACCTACCCCTCATTGTTGTTGTAAGTTAATAAAAGGGCAGTGGCACTCATCTAGACATCAGCATTGCTCAAACATAAGTTACACACTTTACCAAGTAAATCAATGATAGACTATTATGTTTTAAGTACAGCCAATTTTTCCTTATCTTGTCACTAGAGTGGAATATACATTAGTTATAACAATTAGCTATTATTTAACTTCTGGTTGTCATTAAACAAATAAGCCCAAAGTCTAAGAAAACTGAAATCTAGCAATAGTCAAGTGAAAAATTTGATAGAAGGTAGAAGACAAAGTTAAGAAATCACCTAGAAAATGAAACAAAAAAGACAGACAGACATGGAAGACAAGAGAAAAAAAGGTAAGAAAATTAAAGACTCGGTCCTGATCCAATATTCCTTATCAGAACTATAGAATAGAAAAAAAAAAAAAAATGGTAGGGAGAAATTAATCAAATAAGTAATGCAAAAATTGCCCACAACTGAAGGAAATGAGTTTCCAGATTCAAAACCCACAAAATGAAAATTTAAAAAGCTCACAAAGTACATCATTGTAAAATCTCAAAATATTACAGATGAAATGATCCCAATGTTATTAGATTTAAGTCTAATTAAATACAGAAATTAACAACTGTCAGAATTACTAGAGCAAACATTTTTATATTAACATATCAATTACATATAAAACTGAACTCCAAATTTGGGAATTCAATTTACTTAGATCAGTCAAGGCTTTTATTTTTATTATTCAAGGCTGAATTTACTTTCAAACTAACATAAAACTTTTCCCATTCTTACCAAATGTTGGGTCATATCAACAGCAATTGAAGCTACTTCTTGACTATATTCACATATCATCTTCTGGATAACATTAGTAACATCATCATTTTCTGTCTCTCTAACAATGTGCAACAGCTCCTGCATGATAGGCCTTACGTGTGGCTTCATATATTCCTTAGCTAATGCAATAAAACAAACAAAATGAGTAAAAAAATTAGGTATTCAAAATTGGCGACAGGAATTAACTTGGTCACAAGGTTAAGTGACACAGGGTAATAGGCTCTTAACAGATATTTGCTTTATGGTATAAGATACAAAGCTGTACCAGGGCACCTGGGTGGTTCAGTCAGTTAAGCGTCTGACTCTTGGTTTCGGCTCAGGTCATGATCTCACAGTTTGTGAGTTCAAGTCCTGCATCAGGCTCTGCACTGAAGCACAGAGCCTGCTTGGGATTCTTTGTCTCCCTCTCTCTCTGTCCCTCCCCACAGCACATTCTCTGTTTCTCTCAAAATAAAAAAAATTTTTTAAAAGCTATACCAAAATAATCTTCACTAACACATCCACTTCCCCTTAATTAGAGGTAATCAATCCTACAGAGGAAAGAACTGTCCTGCCCAAAATGCCAAGACCCTTCATTCAGAAATTCTAATTATACAAATGTTCTATCATCAGGATGATTTACAGAACATGTATATATCAAGATATCAGTATAAAAAATCATGTACATAAAAACTATGCCGAATACCTCCTCCCACACGTCCTTGTACAATATTCAGTCTTCCCACTGAAACACTGTTGAACAGAAGTAAATTAGATTCATGTACTTCATAAAACTGAATTTACTTCCCAAGGTTTACTTGAACTTTGAACAGAATATTCTTCTGAACAAACAAACGAGTTATCTGTGTTATCACTCACCAGAAATTCCACTTGCTACTTTCAGAACTAGTAGAATCAGAGTCCTAGAGCTGAAAGGTCTCTTGAGGCCATTTAGTTCAATCCCCTGAATTTAAATATATGGAAAGCTAACCCTTGACAGATGGTATGCCTCTACACAGGCTTACACAGCAACCTAGTAGCACAATCAAAATTAGACACCAGGTCTCCTGATTCCCAGCCTACCCCAGCGGCCAATAACTATCAACTTATTTCCTAATCCAAAATTTTTCTGGAGTCCAGTCAATAGGAACTCCTGAAAAGGGCAAGGATAAACTGCTATAAAATTCTGAGGGAACAAAAGCTCAGAAATCTAAACCTTGCACCTGAAGACTCAGAGAAATCATCCTCAAGGATAAGAAGAAAGGATTTCAAAAAATAAAATAACATAAACCCTTTAAAAGGTATTTTTGGCTTTACCTTGTGTCTGGTTAGAAATTAATGACTGAAGAGCAAGGGCAGCTTCAACTTTGACAGGCATCTCCTTATCTTCAATCAGGCTCTTCTTTGCCAGTTCGACTGCATTTCTCAGATTGAGCTCATTATGAAACTTCAAAGAACTAAACGCATGAAGTACCCAACAGGACTATAAGAAGAAATTAAGTAGGAAACTGTTAGGATTGTGGCATTCTATAATAAAGTCACGCACATAAGAACTTCTTAGTAAAATATCATTAACTCTACCAAGTACTGTTTGTTTTTGGAGGGTAGCATATTACCCATAGTTTTTAACTTCTGGACTTCCCGCTCTTTTTATTTAAAAAGGCAGTTGTTGGGGCGCCTGGGTGGCGCAGTCGGTTAAGCGTCCGACTTCAGCCAGGTCACAATCTCGCGGTCTGTGAGTTCGAGCCCCGCGTCAGGCTCTGGGCTGATGGCTCAGAGCCTGGAGCCTGTTTCCGATTCTGTGTCTCCCTCTCTCTCTGCCCCTCCCCCATTCATGCTCTGTCTCTCTCTGTCCCAAAAATAAATAAAAATGTTGAAAAATAAATTAAAAAAAAAAAATAAATTAAAAAAAATAAATAAATAAAAAGGCAGTTGTTGCTTCTAAATTATCTATACGCAATTTTTCACAGGGAAAAGAAAATGGGCCTAACTGAAGCGTCTCTGAAAAAAGAAATCCTGTTTATGCTTAATAAATATTATGAGTCATAACTAATGTGTTATTTATATGTAAGAGCTACTACAAACCAACGTTTAACTTTCATTTGCTGACCTTCCCAGCAAACAAATGAATTATTATTTTCCCTTACTCATGTAAGGACTTAGCAAACTTTTTTGCTCATATAAGGTATGAAGAATTTTAAATCTTATATAGATTACCAAACTTTAAACTATTAGACCACAGAATCATATTATTACTTTAATTCTCCATGTACATAAAACACAATTAACGGTAATTTGTTTTACTGCTAAAAGACTTTTAGCAAGAGAATTACAATTCACACAGCCTGTCAAAGGTTACAGCCTACCTATAAAAACACTTGTATGCCCTCCATACCTCTAATCTACATGTGCCCAAATACTTCTCCAGTGAATGTTGCCATCTGTTTATAAAAAGGCTTTAGTGTGTAAGACATTGTTAACGTATGTTCTTTATAGCAAGACATTTTTTGTGTTGATGTAATTATAAAGATAAACACTAGGCTCTCGAATTAAAGTTCTATTTTTATTTCTCCATAAAAGATATTGATTCTAGAAGTCATATACACTTAGAACACAAATAAGTTTATGTGAATTATTATCTTCCCCATTCTTCTAAGGCATATCGACCTAATATACTATCTGTACTAATTAAGGTTTTAGCCAAACTAGAATTTCAGGCTGTTTTGGACACTGAAAATTAATCAGTTTACAAATTTACATTGTACTATTGCTATAACATTATCCCTCTCACTCCATGTTTTATGAATGCAGCAAGTGGGGCTAGAGTGAAAATTTAAAGCAGCTGAATTAGAATCCATAAATCCTTTATTTATTAGTTTGTTCTTTATTCAGCTTATGTGACCATAAGGGCAGTCTGACTGACTTCATTTTGTTCCAATACATGGTAAAAGGTCAATTTATCCAAAAACATTTAGTTCAAAAAATATCTTACAAATGAACATTTTTTAAAGTTTATTTTTCGGGGCGCCTGGGTGGCGCAGTCAGTTAAGCGTCCGACTTCAGCCAGGTCACGATCTTGCGGTCCGTGAGTTTGAGCCCCGCGTCGGGCTCTGGGCTGATGGCTCAGAGCCTGGAGCCTGTTTCCAATTCTGTGTCTCTCTCTCTCTCTGCCCCTCCCCCGTTCATGCTCTGTCTCTCTCTGTCCCAAAAATAAATAAACGTTGAAAAAATAATAATAATAATAATAATAATAAAGTTTATTTTTCTTGGGGCGCCTGGGTGGCGCAGTCGGTTAAGCGTCCGACTTCAGCCAGGTCACGATCTTGCGGTCCGTGAGTTCGAGCCCCGCGTCGGGCTCTGGGCTGATGGCTCAGAGCCTGGAGCCTGTTTCCGATTCTGTGTCTCCCTCTCTCTCTGCCCCTCCCCCCGTTCATGCTCTGTCTCTCTCTGTCCCAAAAATAAATAAACGTTGAAAAAAAAAATTTTTTTTAAGTTTATTTTTCTTAAAAAAAAAAAAGAAAAGTTTATTTGTCTTTATAATCCCTATACCCATCGTGAAGCTCGATCTCACAACCCCAAGATCAAGAATCATATGCTCCTCTAACTAAGCCAGCCAGGTGTCCCACAAATGAAGATTTTAAGAAACACAATGGAAATATGGAAAACTTACTCTAGCTCGAAGATATCCCAGGTTAGACAATAATAGTGGAAATACATGATTCTGTAGCAACAACTCCATTTGGTCCTTGAATAAACTCTTCTGTTAGGAGATAGATATGAAGTTTTAACTTATCAATGCCTTTTCATATATAAAAATCACAACCAAGTAAAGTGTTTATTATGACTTATGCTTAGTATACTTCTATGTGTAATTTTATAAAATTATTTGACCTACATATTGTATGTTTTAAAACAAGAAATAGTACCTTACAAAATAATTTGATACTGATTGACTTTTGCAGCAATAACACTAAAGTCATATTGCATCCTTTTTTAATTTAGCAACAGTTTCATGCTGAAAAACTGACAAAGTAAAATTTTTGTTTTAATCAAAGAAACAGGTGACAGAGAAAAGGATGTTTACAGTCAAATCAATTATGCAGAAGCAGTCACAAGTTTTAAATTATTCATAACTGTCATATCCTCTCATTTGCCTATGCTCAAGTAAATTATATTTTGAGTAGTTGAACCTTCAATAAAATATCAGCAAGGGAACCAATCACATGCAGGGCTCCATCTTTCTTCCTAGGGTCAAAGTTCGGGTCTGTCAGGATTTGGTAACAGAATGCCATCATTTTTGGTAACACCTACAGAAACAGAAGAATCTGTTTTAGTCTACATGAGCTTTCACTGCCCAACTGCTATAGTATTAAATAGGATGTACAAATTTTCAAAACTAAAGCCATTTTACTGTGTTTTATCAAGCAATTATAATAAGAAAACAACCCTTTTCCCTTACTAGGACAGAAAAATATTCCTAAAGTGATAGGTTATAATGAATAATATAATTTGTCAAATACTAGGGGTATAATAGAGTGTCAAATCCACACAGCGCACCTCTCAATCTTGGATTTAAAAAGAATTACTGCATACCTCTTTTCTTTTCTTTGCAGCAGTATATAAGAGAGTCTGGGCTGCTGTGGTGGGAGAAGCATAATCTTCAAAAATATCTACGATTTTAAAAGGTTAAACCACATTAGTAAAAATACAATTACTTATTATAGATTTTAAACCTGACTGACCACTATTCCAAAACAAAAAAATAAAACAGTCCACATATGACACTGGTTTATAGCATAAAAAAAGTTAAAGGTGTATCGGTGCTCCCATGCACAACAATTATTTATCAAACTCTGTAGGCTGTCCTTTTAAACAAGCATATTAAAGAGGATAATACATGGCTGGCATATCTGTTTCACAGGAAAAGTGTTTTCTATCAAAAAACAACAACAATTTATTTAGTGCTTACTATGTGCCAGCACTGTTCTAGGCTCTGGGGACACAAAGATCAAACAAACAGGGCCCTCACAGAGCTCACATGGTGGAAAAAAAAGAAACCAATTATACACATATACACACATAATAAGTCAGGCTCAGAACAAATTTACAACAGGATAAGGAGAAAGAGAGTGATGGAGTATGGAGAGTGAGGGAAATGGGGTGTCAGGGAAACCATCTTTAATTCTGTTAGGGCAACACTTAAGCAGAAATTGAATGAATGAGGGAGAAAACTCTACATGGAATTCTAAAGAGAAAGCTCTCCAAGCCAAGGAACCACAAGTGTAAAAGCCTTGATGGACTGCTAGGCCAGCGCTCAGCTCTGTCAACAGGTAGATTTAGCAGGTATTCAATGGGCATTTATTGAATACACACCTATTTAAAACACACTGTTTAATGTCAAGAAAAATTTCACAAATTTCAGAATAGGTAGTTATAGATAAAAATCTAAAAACTTGAAAAGTATCTTATATGCCCATATTTCAATATATAAAAAAAAAATCTAAGTCTTTGCCAAAATATAAAATACAAATGTATTTGTATTAGTATTTGTATTTGTACAAATGTACAATGTATTTGTACAATGTACTTGTACATTTGTACAAATGTACAATGTATTAGTACAATACTAATAACTATCACTTATTGAGTGCCAGGCACTATACTAATGAGATTACCTACTGTACCAGGCACTTACTTCTTTGGCAGGCACTATGCTAAGATTTTACAACCATCTCATATTCTACTCTAAGCAGTTAAATAAGTTAATAAACTATTATCCTGCTTAATCTTCCCAACACTATTAGCATTGCTGATTTTATAGCTGAAAACACTGCATCTCAGAGAGGGTAAGTAACTTGCCCACAGTCACACAATAAGTGGCCAAGTGGGGCACCTGGGTGGCTCAGTCGGTTAATCGTCTGACTTTGGCTCAGGTCATGATCTCACAGCTCATGAGTTCCAGCCCGGCATCCGGCTCTGTGCTGACAGCTCAGAGCCTGGAGCCTGCTTCAGATTCTGTGTCTCCCTCTCTCTCTGCCCCTCCCCTGCTCATCCTCTGTCTCCTTCTCTCAAAAATAAATAAACATTAAAAAAAATTTTAATAAAATTTAGAAATAAGTGACCAAGCCAGCATCACACCCATACTGTCGTAACATCAAGAACCTGTGAGCTCTCATAGTTTTTACCAAATCTAAAAACATTATTAGTATCAGTCAATGCATTTAGATAAGAATAATTTGTTCATGTAAATAACTATAAATGACAAAAATGTAAAAAGAAAATTACATGATTCTATAATTATTCTTTCCTATAGCTATCCAAAAGTAAAATATATGTATCCAAAATATATGCATCCAATATATCCAAAAGTAAAAAAATAGTAGGCACTATGTTCTAGTACACAAAAGAAGATTATTTTTCAAAAAATACTTCAGTTAGTCTTGAATTGTCCGTATTATTTTAATCAATAAAATGTAAATTCTATCAATCAACACTCACAGCTCTTAAGTATTATATTTCTAAAAACTGAGATACTATCTCATTCAACATGAAAAGTGAAATAATGATAGCTTCCTGAACACTAAACAAATACTCTGCACATTAGAAAAACACACAGGTATTAAAGAAAAACTAAACACTAAATGAATATCTTGAAGAAGACAGAAGAAAGATAGGCTAATCACTCTGTTCCAGAAAACAAAAGTGTTAGGAAGGAGAAATAAATCATGCTTATGTGAAATGACTTTCAAAAGGAAATGGTAGAATGGAGGGATAAAGCAGATGGTAAATACTGTTTCTCATTCATTTGCTTTTCCCATACTTTGTCTCCAAGACAAGAGGCACTCCCTCACTCAACAGACCAAACAATACTAAGTACAAAGCACTGTAAAAACAATATAACCCAATAATTTAGCATCTACACCAGCAGACTGAACTCAAGTAGCCAGAGACACCTGGCCGAACAAGGAAAAAGCACCGTGTTGTCACTATCTTCATCATGACTTGGGCAGAGCTAATTTTATCAATTATTTATTTCAACATTTACTGAAGGTAGACTAGAGCCAAATACTAGTAGAGGAATGGAGAGGTGTAGGAGGGATGGAGAATGCAACATAAAGCAAATAAACAAGATAAAGTCCCTGCCCTCAAATGGCTCTAAGCTGCAGGAGAAACAGGTATTCAAACAACATTTTGCTATGTTAAGTGACAGTATTCCATGAAGCAACTCATTTAAACCAGGGTAAAAGGGAATGAACTCAGGCAACCTACACAACTCAATAACTTCTAGAAAGATCCAAGCAAAAAGAACCTCCAGAGAATGGGACCACACAGTGGTAATCTCACTCTCTTCTGGAATACTTAGCCACTAAGATAAAGAAGCATACTAAATTGGAATGCTCCTAAAATATGCAGAAATCCAAATGATCCAGACTAAGAACAACCCAATCTACAAATGGGTATTCCCAAAGGTAGAGATAAGGATGGTCCCTCCAGATCAGCATCAAAACAGAAAACGTTGTAGCTGGCTCCATGACTGCTTCAGCACCCCTAAGAGGGGTGAACAAAACAGCTTTCCATCTTCTACACGCAAAGGCCTCAAGTCCACTGGCTCAAGAGAACATCAAACTCTTCAGAGTTTATCATGTAAAGCAGAACTTTGGGAATTTAATACAGCAATAAAATCTGCTTAAAAATATAAATTAAGTTATATTACTCTACATATCAAGGGACTAATGAGGAATAAAATCATCTCAATTACCAAATTTCATTCTTATATATTCATATGGATCTTCTTGCCACAGTTCTTCATCCTCATCTTTATAACACATCACAGAAAAAATCACATCTTCAGAGATATTCTAAGAAGAGAAAAAACAAAACAACAAATGGCTATAGGCTATTCAAATTTGGGGAATATTAATAATGTATTTACTGATAGCCTTTCTGATGTTCGTTTTCCAAACTGTTAATCTTTGTGTTCAGCCTGTGTTGGCTGAGGGGAAAGCAGGAAAGCAAGAGCCTGGGGGTGTGGGGCAGACAGAATTAAACTTAAGATTGTTTTTAAACAACTGATTAAAATATAAAGAGATGAATGGAAATGCTATTCTTGGAAGCAAAAGCAGGGATAATAAAGTTTTACTAACAGATCAATATTAAACACACCTTAATTCTTTAAGGAAGAGAGATAATTATCAAGCCAAGATTATATTTATTATTGTATTTCTTATTGTGAACATTCTTACATTTCCATTTTGGTCCTAAATGTCAACGTGCCAGCAATATTAAAATTTCTTTTCCTCTTCCACTTTCAAAAACCTAACTTCCTACTCTAGAAATGCAGGTTTCAGTCAGAAAAAAAATCATATCTGCTGCTAATGCTCTACTAAGCCCATTTAACAATTATATATGTAGAAATAGGATCATCTCTTCTCACATATTCCAAATTAAATTCTGGGAGAAAAAAATTCAACCAAGAGACTGGACTTTTCTTATTCCTAATCAATGGCTATGTAAAAATAAGGCCAAAGGCATCAAGAAAAAAAAATCCACTCTTACTTTATAAGAACATAGTATATAAAATGAAATCAGTACCATTATCAACTGCAAAGAAATTATCACTATTTGATCAACAGGATTAGACAAATATTATTAAGAGGTCTACAGAAAACAAAAGATATTATATTTATAAAACCAGTAATAAGGTAATACTAAACAAATTCCATCCTGGACACCAAAGGCAAAGTAAAGAAATGTGTTTTCCTTTTTAGGAACTATCACAGAGATTATAGAATTTAAGAATTCACAGTTTGAGAGAAAAAAAAAATTCAGTTCCTAACATCCCTGAATTACCTAAAATTATCTACATACATATAAGAATTTATTCATTAATGGCTCATAATTTTTGATTCTCATTTGTTCTTTAAATAATGAGGCTGAATTCTATCTTTAAGTAAACAATTGATATAAAACCAGAAAACTATAACTTCTGCTACAGAACTTAAGCCAAAAAGAAAAATAAAAACCTCATTAGCTTCTATCTACAAAAGAAAATGATCATGCTTCAGGCTTCATCTACTGCAAAATAATACTACCTTAGTACAGCCCTGGTGACTCTTTTCAAAATGCTATTGCATACAATACCACATCTGATCCTAGTGACCTTTAGATGAGAGGGATAGAGGGGCGCCTGGGTGGCTCAGTCAGTTGAGCGTCTGACTTTGGCTCAGGTCATGATCTCATGGTTCGTGAGGTCGAGCCCCGCGTTGGGCTCTGTGCTGACAGCTCAGAGCCTGGAGCCTGCTTCAGATTCTATGTCTCCCTCTCTCTCTCTCTCTCTGCCCCTCCTCCACTCATGCTGTCTCTCTTTCAAAAATAAATAAAAACATTAAAAAAAAGAAGATAAGAAGGATAGAAAAACACTAGCCAACTGAACAGAGGAGAAACTGAGGCCACATGAGACTCCAAGAAAGACCAAATGCATCCCGGTCTTACAACTCTATTAAACTTGAAAGCTTCACTCTTCTCAAATACTTAAATTTCCAAGCCCTTCCTATCAAATATAAGACTGCACACATTTGAAATTAATAGAAATAAAAATATATTAAATATGACATACAGGATTAGTGTCTAGAAAACCTAACTTAACCAGAGAATAATTTTGGAGAGCTATTCCCTGACACTGACCTGTATGTGTGGCTTCATCTGCTTCCAGGTGACAGAATGAACAATCCCTTGATTGAGATAGTTGAATGCTTGCTGAAGAACACGGGGGGCTACATACTCTTTCTGTCTATATTGGTCTAAAATTTTTAGTAGTACCTACAGGTAAATGGGAAAGAAAGTATAGGAGAACATAAATAATTTTAAGGTTAAAGGGAGGGGCATTTTAGGCATGACATAAAACCCAGAATCCACAAAAATAAAAATAAACTGATTTTTAGAGAAACTAATATTTTGTGAGAAAACTTGTGGGCAGTTTTAATTAGATGGATCCAAGTTTTACTGAACTAAAGGACGTCTCACTGGGATTTCCAGCCTTTTGTCCTACTTCTAACCTGTGGAACAACGCAGAACAAGTCACAAGTCTATGCTCTATTCCATGTAACTAAGCTCTTCAAATAAGTTAAGACTCCGGTTAAGAGAAATAATAACAGACTTCACAAAATGAACACTGAAAACATGTATACAGCAAGAGATACCATTAACAGATTTTAATTATTTGATAAAGCTGCATTTCAAATTGGAAGAGAAAATAAATTATCCAGAAAACAGTATCAGGACAACTGATTAGCCCGATGAAAAAAAAATAAATTGGCTCCCTAACTAAACTCCATCCCAAAATTAATTCCAGATGGGGAACTATTTCAACAACAAAAACGAAAGCATAGAATGCCTAGAAGAAAATACCGAAGAATTTTATTTTATAATCCCACACCACAGAAAGTCTTTGTAAATATAACACAAAACTGAAAAGTTTTTGGTTTTTTTTTTAATTGTTTCTAAGGAAGGAACCATGCCCAAAGTGGCTTCTGACTATCCCAAGGACCTGCCCGTCAGAGGTAGCACTACGACAAAATCCAAATCTTCCAATTCCTGGTCCCAGAGCACTTCAGGATAGCAAGCTTAAACCTAAACTGCTAAATAAATAAAGAGAGTTCTTTCAAAACATGTACAGAATTGATGAACTCAGAACATAAATTCAGCTCAAGTTATGTAAAATTAGGTTTATAAGCATTGTAAGAAGTCCCACCATCGCCTAGATGCCCTTTCTGCAATGCAGGCCAAAAGGGGATGCTATGGAACATGGGTCTTCCTAAACAGTTTGGCTCACCCAAAGAAACAACAGCAAAGGAGACAACAGTTTTTAATAAGAAAATAATTTTTAAATACTAGGAATATATATCTTAAATAACCAACGTACAAATAGTTTATGACATGGATGCAATGCCATCAAATCTGAATGTGTATGTACATACAAAACATACACACATTTACATGACACTGGAAAAACTCGGCCAAACACACTTCAAGAAGGCATCAACTTCAAGATGGTTAATGAGTTTAACTGCAGTGGAAATAATAGAAGACAGAACTGCCTGGCTTCCTGATTATCCTAGTTTCCATACTGAATGGCTGAACAGATAATTTTATTCATTATTCACTAATATTCCCTACAGACTGTCTTGTGGGCCAACAAAATAATTTGTGAGAAAATTACAGCCATAGCTTTCCTGAATTGTTGCAAGGTACTTTTTAGAAATGATAATCTATAAAATGATAGTAGACAAAACGATCATCTATAAAAGGAAGTATTCCATCTATGATGACAGGTTTGAGGCAGTTAGCTTGATATCACTGACAATAAAGAAGACTAATATGCATAGATTTATAAAAATCTAGAAACACCCTCTATATCATTAAAGCCTTTTACTATGTCTGATTAATCTTTGCTTCCTCACTGTAGTCCTGAAACAGCCAGTGCTTGAATAGTTATTAAATTTTATTTGTTGAAATATAAACAAAAATGTGATTCAAATGGCAATACAGATCAACCAATCTTCATGCCCAAATGTCCTATGTACGTTTTAAATATTAATATCAACTTGGATTATTTCTCAAGAACTCCTAATTTGCACTGTAGAGAATGGTTCCTCAACTTCCACAAAAATGTGTAAGTTCTCAACCAAAGATCTTAATTTCTGAGCTCAAGCTCTCTTGAAATGAATCAATTCATTACATAAATCTTCTGATATAAAAGTTTAGAACAAAGAGGGGAGATCAAACGAACAGAGAATAAGAAACCCATAAGAGGTCCAAGAGTTAACAGAAGAACCCAATCTAAGCACTGGTCACTGTGACATCAGTATCAATAAACTTAAAAGCTTTGAATCTAGCATCTAGGAGTTTGGAAGGACACTTCTTATGGAAGCTGCCCTAGGACGTTTGGTTCTAAAACTGATTGCACTATATTAGATTCCCAGATCTGCCATTTTATCCCCTATAAATATATAATGTATTAATATGTTCATAATCTACTTTTAAATGAACAGAAATGACAACTATTTTCAGGAGTAACTGTCCTTCTATTTAAAAAGCATATGTTTGGGGCGCCTGGGTGGCGCAGTCGGTTAAGCGTCCGACTTCAGCCAGGTCACGATCTCGCGGTCCGGGAGTTCGAGCCCCGCGTCAGCCTCTGGGCTGACGGCTCAGAGCCTGGAGCCTGTTTCCAATTCTGTGTCTCCCTCTCTCTCTGCCCCTCCCCCGTTCATGCTCTGTCTCTCTCTGTCCCAAAAATAAATAAACGTTGAAAAAAAATAAAAATAAAAAAAATAAATAAAAAGCATATGTTTATTACCTGCTGAATTCCCACTGCATAGGTTTTCAAAAAGAATTCAGAAAATTCAAAGTATTCTTTTGTGACATTTCCTGGGCTTCCATATCTTAAAACACAAAGAGAAAATGTTTAAATGCTGTAAATTTTTAAAACAAGAGCATGCTCACTGGTTTAAATACCATCCCTTGTTGAAAGATCTATGCTATGTGGGCAGAAAACTAACACTTGCCCCTTTTCCACAAGCCCCAAGATGAAATCATAATAAGCTTGTACTTAGATTCTGGGCCATACTTAAAATTTCAGACAGAAGCTTCCACCTACTTAACCAAGAGTTCCTAAAGGGCAAATATTACAAATAAAAATATTATATATGACTCTTTTTTCTTTTTCAAAAAATGCATCAATAATTAAATTTCACTAACTTTCTTATGGAACTAAGTAGCCATGCACCTTCTTGTACAATTCCTAGGTATTTCCAATGAACTAAAAAAATGTCATGCCCATTCTTTTTTTTATAGAAGAACAGAAAGACCAGAGAAGACTGTCCACATCATTATAATCTCAAAGCCAATAATCACAGTTAGGCCTACCTTAAAACAAACAAAGGGTGACTTCTTTTTGCCCACTGTGGCTTTAAAGACTAACAGTGAGGGGCACCTGGGTGACTCAGTTGGTTAAGCATCTGACTTTGGCTCAGGTCATGATCTCATGGTTCTTGAGTTTCAGCCCTGAGTTGGGCTCTGTGCTGACAGCTTGGAGCCTGGAGCCTGCTTCAGATTCTGTATCCTGCCCTGTCTTTGCCCCTCCCCCTACTCGCTCGCTCGCTCTCCCGCTCTCTCAAAAATAAAAAACAAGGCTAACAGTGATATACTGTGAAGCATCAAGGGACCTATCGAGCTTTATTATATTCAGTACTGAGGTATTGACCATAAGATCACAAATCTAGTAAACAGAATTACCGTTCAAAGAGACGAGCTACAATATGTAGTGCCCATTTCTTACACTTCCACCAGACTAGTTCTGGTCTATCATCCTCATCAATCTGCAGAGTCTCCTAAGGGGACAAAAACACCCAGATTAAATTCCTGCATGGTAAAGGGGTTTATGTAAATAACAAAAGCAAAATAAATCTTATTATAAATTAATATTATAGTGAGTTAAGGTTGCCATACAAATGCAAATTCTTACTTACGATTGCTAGGTAGGAATTAAATAAGCAAAGCAAATTTCAACTAACTAATGCTATTGTTCACATTTATCTCCTACCTTCAAAAGGCCCAAATAAATGTAAAACAAAATACACAACACCATGTCCCTTGAGGAAACTCTGGGATGACAAAAAGGTTTGATATCTTGATCTGGGAAATAGCGATGCAGGTAAATGTTTGTCAAAATTCACTGATCTGTTACCTAAATTTTGTATATTTTGTATATAAATTAAACCTCAATATAATCTGTCCCAAGATATGGATAAAAGAAAGAATATTGCATATTTGAAGACAAGCTTACATTTAAAAACGTGTAATTTAATTTAGTTATTTTGACTAGTTATTAGGTTGACTAGTGAAATACAGCATCACTGTTATTACAGATAAAAATGATACACTGTCAATGTTAAAAAAAAAAAAAAAAAAAGAACTAAAATAAAGAAAAACAAGGGGAGGGGGGGGCCTGGGTGGCTCAATTGGTTAAGCAGCTGACTTCGGCTCAGGTCATGATCTCAACAGTTCCTGGGTTCGAGCCCCGCATCGGGCTCTGTGCTGACAGCTCAGAGCCTGGAGCCTGTTTCAGATTCTGTGTCTCCCTCTCTCTGACCCTCCCCCATTCATGCTCTGTCTCTCTCTGTCTCAAAAATAAATAAACGTTAAAATAAATAAATAATAAATAAATAAATAAATAAATAAATAAATAAATAAATAAATAAATGTTTAAAAAAAAATTAAAAAAAAGAGACACCGTCTTTCATCTACCAAACTGGCAACCTTAGAATTTAACATGACATTCTCAGTCCCTACTTAATAAAGTATAATCCAGGACAATGTTTCTAGAGAGCATTTTGTAAGATCTGTCAAAGTCTTAAACACTTCTAGGAGTTTATCCAAAGAAAATAATAGTGTATGTACATAAAAATTTAACTACATACATCCTTATAGTTAAAACACCAACACCCTAAAGCCACCTAAATGTCCAGCAAATGAAGCATTCAACAAAAATGACAATATAAAAACATTCATAATAAAAAATATTTACAAGAGATTTTAAATGAAAAATGAATTTCAAAACAGTACCTACCTATGCCATTTTTATAAATAAAATGTGGCCATATATAGATCCAGAGGGAAAAAAAGGCCAGAAAAATAAACACCAAGTTTTAAAAATGGTTTCTCTCCTTCAAAATAAACTTAATTTTAAAAATTAAAAAAAAATGGTTCTTATCGTCTTTAGTAGGATTAAATATATTTTATTAATTTTGCTTATCTGAACTTTATAAAAATAAGTATTACTATTTTTATGAGAATAGTAATTGTTTTTACAAATAGCAGGCTAAGATAATCAATTGGCCCACCACAAATATCCCAAACCCAAGTTTTCCCAATTTTTTTGAAGAACAGAAACCCTTCCTTACAGGAGGAACTGTCCTGTCAATAATAGTTCGAAAGATCTCCATCCACGCTGTCATGGTCTGGTTAGTCACCAGTTGAAGAGGCAATGCATACTGAAAGCAAAAGAACGATGTCATCAAACAATAATTCTTCCCCTCCGAAAAAAGCCACAATTTCACCTATATTGGAAGGCTGAAATACATCCAATGGTTAACATTTGACCATGAAAATGGTAATTTCATATGGTTCAACGTAAATTTAACTTAGAAATAAGCATATATACATAAACTAAAATTTTGAAAATCTAGAAGTATACATGCCATGAATTGTTTCTCTGCAACCTTTTTAAATGAAAAAAAAAAAACTTTATTACAGTAAGGTCTCATTTATTCAGCATGAGACTCTAGATAAGTGATTTTTACCATTTGCCCCTTTGTGTATCAAGCTCTTCCTTTTAACCACTTTTCTCCCCAGCTTTACTGAGATATAATTGACATATACCATTGTGTAAGCTTAAGATACACAATGTGATTATCTGATGCACATATATATATTTTTTTAATTGATTACCAGAATAAGGTTAACACCTCCAACACCTCACACAATTACCTTTTTTGTGGTGAGAACTCATTTTACCCACTTAAATGAAAATCTTTACCTCATGACACACTTTGTTCAATTACTTTCCTCTACGCTGCAGCATAACACCATAGCTACTCTATAACCACACTGTGAGTTACAGGAGGCAAGGCACAGTGCCTCTGCATCCATGCATTTTCGAAACCTCTACACGTTAAGAACACGGTGACAGGTAAGAGGCAGTCTCTGTCCTCACAATGCTTACACTCTAGTTAGGGAAAACACACATATAAACAAGGAATTACAATATGGTATGATATATAATCCAGATAAAAAACAGTACAACATTGTTAAAGGCACACATGGAAGGATCGCCTCATCCAGGCTGGTGGGATCAGGGACATCTTTCTAGAAGTGATACACAAGCTGAGACCTGGAGAAAGAGCACAAACTGCCCAGGGCATAAAGGACAAGCGTGTTCCTGTATTCTTGTACAGCATTTCAGAGGCTGAAGGCATGACATTCTCATGAAGCTGAAAGAATTTCGGTATGGCTAGAGTGTAAAGTACAAAGGTAAGAATGGTAAAAGATAAGGTGGAGCCAGAAGGGTTTTATAAGCCATGTTAGGAAGTTCCCAGCTTAAGTGCAACGGGGAATGGTCTGGGCCTGAGATAGGGAGCAGAGGAGAAGCGGATTCAGCATTAGTGGGAGAGTGACGAGGAGTTCACTTCTGGACAAACTGAATTCTGAAGTATGTATGGAATATCCACATGCCCTGTACACAACGTTTAATAAATGCTACTTAGACAAAGTCAACTTAATTGTATCATACTCCTTAGAATAAATTTTTCTGCCTCTTCCCAAATTATCAGACATTAACTTTCTCCATACATTATCCTTGTATGGTACCTCTTAAAGCTGCCTGAATTTTTGCTTCCAGGATTCCCAGAGGGAGCATATTACTGTAGTAGCATAAAATAGATTACCAAAGTGATTAAAAATGTTGAGGGTTTGCGTTGGTTTTTTTAGGTTTGTAGCAGCAAATGTTGAGAGAAAACATTCTAGACTTTGCCCTCTTAGCAAATCAAACAGAGGTGGAGGCTTTAGGAAAATCATTTCATCAGCCTCTTACTTCCTGATTCCTACTATGCTTCTTTAGATGGGAAAGGGAAGTCCAGCCTCTGTATAAATGGCATGTTCCTCTATCTAACAGCAGGACATCTCACGGAATAAAAAATATTTCCCTCAGAGTAGAGTGCTTCTCCCAAGGAAAATTTCTGAACAGTGTTTTAATAAATAGCCAAAGGTACCATATATCTTCCTTCTCTATTAGTTTTAAAAAAGGCCAGGGGTGGGGGGGCAGAATATAGTTTCCAAGTATCCTAGTTTCTTCTCTCTTTTCAGATACACTTCCTCCTCCCTTCCATCTCCCCACAAAAGGCTAAGCTGGAAAAAAAAAAAAAAAACCCTACATCAGATCATTCTCTATTAAAAGTTTAAGAGATGCTGGAGTGCCTGGGTGGCTCAGTCAGTTAAGTGACTCAGGTCATGATCTCACAGCTCGTGAGTTCAAGCCCCATGTTGGGCTCTGTGCTGACAGTTCAGAGCCTGGAGCTTGCTTCAGATTCTGTGTCTCCCTCTCTCTCTCTGCCCCTCCCTCACTCATTCTGTCTCTCTCTCAAAAATAAATAAAAACATTTAAAAAAATTTTTTTAAGTTTAAAAGATTCATCTAAAAATATAAATTGTTATTAAAGTGAAATATTCTGAAATGCTACAAAAGTACTTAATTAAGTGGCATATGGAGCCAAGAACAAAACCAACTATCTTGGCTCTCTAGCTCAACAACACTACCCTCTTGCCATGACTAACTAAAAAGTCATGTCAGAGGAGTCTAGGTGGCTCAGTTGGTCAAGCATATGATTCTTGATTTTGGCTCAGGTCATGATCTCAGTCATGAGATCAAGCCCTGTGTCGGGCTCCATGCTGAGTGTGGAGCCTGCTTAGGATTCTCTCTCTCTCTCTCTCTCTCTCTCTCTCTCTCTCTCTCTCTGCCCCTTTTCCACCCCACGCTCACTCTCTCAAAATAAATTTAAAAAAAAAAAAAAAGGCATGCTAACAGAGATATGACTCATTCATCTTCAAACACTTTAGAGCCTGACAATTATTCTTCCTCCACCCAGATCTAAATAATTTATCTAAATCTTTCAAGGATTAAATTTAAAATATTTTTATATTTAAAACATTCCATCTCTGTCCCCTTCTAATTATGTTTTAGACTCTCATATTAATACTCTTTATAGCTTTCAGATAAGAAAAAGGAAGTAGTTTAAGTGAAGAAAAATGAGGTACTAAATCTTTTTTGTTAGCTTTAAATTGGGTCAAATTGCAAAGAAACTATCACCAGTATGATTTCCCAGTAAAAGAGGGACCCTCTTCTTTTCCTTCCTCTTCTCCCATGATCCTAATTTATCAGTACGCAGAATGCTGACAGATTAAGCAAGTAATTTAGGGGCAGTTAATTACCCTGGTTCTTCCTTACCCAGCACTTCAGACACTGGAGTGAAAGGTATAGTCAGTGACTCTGAGCTCTGACACTAAGGTAACCTTGGATGACTAAGTTAATTTCTGTGATCCTATTCTCTCATGAGGTTGTTTTTGTTTTTTGTTTTTTTAAGAAATACATGTGAGGGGCACCAGGGTGACTCCGTCAGTTAAGGGTCCAACTCTTGATTTCCGATCAGGTCATGATCCCAGTTTTGTGAGATCAAGACCTGCGTCAGGCTCCATGCTGACAGTGCAGAGCTTGCTTGGGATTCTCTCTCTCCTCTCTCTGTTCCCCTCATCCCAACCTCAATAAATAAAACATTTTTAAAAAATAAATAAATACATGTGAGAATAGATAATAATTTTTAATAACTGACACTTATTAAGCACTTTCCATATGTCATATTTACAAGACCCTATATTTTTCTTCTGCAGTAGAAACTTACCTGAACAAGTGCATAAAAGATTTTCAGAATCTGTTTCTGTAGTAAAACAGAATAATGTGAGGAATCAGGAAGGAGCTGCATGATTTGTTGCTGAATACGAGGCAGAAATATTTGCATTGCTGCTATAAGAGGCTCTCTTTCCTCTGCTTTCTTATATCTACATGAGCAAAGACAAAAAGACAAAAAAAATCATTTCCCCCCCTACAAAAGAGCTATAAATAATGAATAAAAAATATTTTTTAAACTAGATAAAGCTAACAAAACATTCCAAACACTGGCTAACATTTTGTTTGGACTGTTAGAATAAACTTGGAAGAAACTTTGAAAGAGCACATCCCTGTTTTAGGCAGTGAAACTAAAATCTTTCTAGAAAGATTTAAATTGATCTAAAAGCATTCTAGACTATTTAGCAAAGTTCCTAAATGAATTTTTCTACTAAATTTTCATCATACCACAACTCTTCCTATAAAATACAAGTTGATATGCCTTTTTAAATGGACAATCCTATTATAATGTGGGGAAAAAACATTTCTTCTTATAATACATTAAATTGAGAAGCTAAAATAGCTTGCAAACTTAGGTGTTCTTAGATCATTTCAATTGCTCCCAATTTAAAATATCTTCTAAAGACTCTACAGAGTCTGAACTAACTAGTTTTTAACTATAGGACTCTGCATACCTAAGAAGGAAGCAATCCTCTTAGAAACCAGAAAGCAATGCTATTAAATGTGACACTAGTCTCCTATCTCCCAAGCAACTTTTATCGAAAAGAAGGTTACTAGCAAAGAAACTTCAACATCTTGCATCCAAAAAGTTAAATGTTTGGTTTACTTAACAATGCACTCACCTGAACACAAATGTTAAAGTACCTCTATATGAGAGTTTCCAAGGAAAGCTGTTAATAAATGGGCCTCTGAAACTGACAAATCCAAGAAACACTGCATATCTTATTACTGCCTTAGAGATTAGCAATATACAATAGCAGATTAAAGGTTCTTTGAATAACTGTAGTAAATAAACATGTTTGTGCTTAACCTAACATTTCCCAAACTAACCTGATTCTGCAGAACACCCATAGAGCAGATCTCTCTATGCAATTTAATCCTTTCTAAGTAACACAAGACTGGTATCTTCAGCCAACAGAAATCAACTTACTCATATGTCTTCACCAGTTGATACAGACATAATAAACTGCCAAGCCAGCTTCCACTGCTCTGTGATTGCAAGTAATAGTCTATCTTGTCGACTACCGCTGGCCAGTGACCAGGGAAATCATATTTAATGATGGCACGGAGACACATTGTTAACTGGACTCTATAAGGTGAGGGAAAAAAGTCCAAAATCTAAGTAGTTATAAATATCAGGTTTCAAACACCTCTAATAATTTTCATAACAACACTCTAACTCTTATGTACCTATATTATATAGTTACATATCTGGGGTAGGGGGAAAAAAACAACAGTCCTATAAAGGAAAACCTCCTCAGTATCTTTACTTATGAAAACAAACAAAATAGGTAATTTCCTAAAATGAATGAAAACTTTCAAACAGGATTATCCTAAATACAGCTTTGGGGAAAAACAAGAAATTAAAAATAAAAATTCATTTAAATTTTTGCCAAAAAAAAAAAAAAAAAACCAGACAACAAATCCACCTCAGCTCTGCAAAATTTTCCAGCTTTTGGTTATTATATCCTAAGGGGAAAAAAAACAAAACAAATAAAGTATTGTATAATTTCAACTGGAAAAAGTCTAAACATAGTCAAAGTAGGTAAAACAGAGGCCGTCATAACCGTGGGAAGCATCTCTGTGAGCCAAAACCTTGAACCATCCATTATCAGTTAATAGCCAACACAGTATGCTGCTCCTATCAAAGCTTCCTGAGATAATAATTTCTTTACTTTAAGAATAAGAAACTATTAGCAGGCAATTCTTGAAGATGAAAGCTAAGAGTTATTTGCAAAGAAATGAAGAAAAAGGCAGTAAGAAAGTCATGAAACAGAATTCTCTTTAATTTTTTTTTAATGTTTTATTTATTTTTAAGAGAGAGAGACACAGAGTGTGAGTGAAGGAGAGGCAGAGAGAGGGAGACACAGAATCTGAAGCAATATCCAGGCTCTGAGCTGTCAACACAGAGCTTGATGCAGGGTTTGAACCCACGAACCGTGAGATCATGACCTGAGCCGAAGGTGGACGCTCAACCCACTGAGCTACCCACGTGCCCCGAGAGAATTCTCTTTAATAACACCACAAAGTTAAGTGATAAAAGATGTGACCTCATAACGTTTAAGTCGGTAATCATTTGTACAATGGGATCCCTACTGTATTGAGATTGAAAAAAAAAAATAAGGAAAACATTTTTCTTCTACAAACAATCAATAGGTCCTTATGTGGTCATTTGCAAATGGTTAGGAAAAAAAAACTGTGTGTTCAGTTGAATAGCCAATAACTAGGATTCTCTGAAATGAAACCCACAAAATAATACCTTTACTTTATGTTACAAAATCCATTTGAAAAATTTCCTTTGCAATACTCTTAAACTTTGAAAACAGTTCTTCAAAAGTGATTACAATTAAGCCTTAAGGACATAAAGCAACTGCCTCATAACAAAGATAAAAGTCTCCTCTTGCACCACCACCAGTTGTTCCTAAACAATAAATAGGTCATATTTGTGTGCAATAAAACTGAAACTTTTCATTTTTCTAAATTTCACCTTCAGGTGACCCTCCCCCGTCAACCCTTTCTTATTCCAACCACACCAAGAATGGCAGTGAGCAGCCATCCTTTCTTCCATTACTGTGTGGAAGGATCACACAATTCAGAGAGGAAATGTAAAGATCTGACAAGACACAAACACATGACAGTAGCACAGGGGAACCACTGCCAGACTGGCATTTGGGCACCCCACTGAGAATAATGGTGATTGTCTTTAATCAATATGCCTACTTTCTCCTCTTAACTAACAAAATAACTACACAAAGAGGAGTTCAATGTTTATTCTCCTTCCTTTTGTTCTCCTCCCACGTTTTTCCCCTACTACTGCTTATGACATAATGTACATGAGACACTCGGGGATAAAGCTATATCTCATCCCTAACATTCAACAGTTTCATTCCCCTACCTCAGGTTCACCTATTTCCCTCCTCCCTTTTCAACAGAAACTTAATTACAAGCTCACATTGAAAAAAAATCTATTTTTCCTTTTTTAAAATTGCAAAATTTTTATAACTCAAGAGCTCTGCTGTGCAATAGGGGAAGCCACGAGCTCTATGTTAACACTTTAACCAAAATTAGACGAAAAATTCAATTCCTCAGTTACAGTAGCCACATTTCAAGTACTCAATAGTCATGCCATGGCTATAGATTTCCATCATCACAAAAAGGTCTCTTGGACAGTGCTGCTCTATAGCATCCAATCTGAATTTTATTTTTTTTATGTTTGTTTGTTTATTTATTCTTTTGAGAGAGAGAGTGTACACACCACAGAGGGGCAGAGAGAGAGAGAGAGAGGGAGAGAGAGAATCCCAAGCAGGCTCCATGCCATCAACCTGGAGTCCAATGCAGGGCTCAATCCCACAAATTGCAAGGTCATGACCTGAACTGAGAAATCAAGAGCTGGACGTTCAACCCACTAAGCTACCCAGTTGCCCCTCTAACCTGAATTTTAAAAACCAGGGGCTCCTGGGTGGCTCAGTGGGTTGAGCATCTGACTCTTGATTTCAGCTCAGGTCATGATCTCATGGTTCATGAGTTTGAGCCCCACGTCGGGCTCTGCACTGACAGCATGGAGCCTGCTTGGGATTCTTCCTCTCTCCCCGCCCCACCCTTGCTCATGTTCTCTCTCAAATAAAAAAATTTTTTAAATAAATTTAAAAACAATAAAAAATAAAAACCAGAGCCAATCTTCTAGCTTATACCTACTCCATCCTGTCTTCTCCAAAGGAAAAGATACTTAGTTCATAAAAAATGAGTAAAAAGATAGGTAAAGTATAAAGAAAAGTGGTAGGTTAAAATTCCCAGAAGTCAATTTCCCTGTATCAGGGTGGGGGAAGTGGCAGAAACATAGTAAAACGTAAAGAAACCATAACTAAGAACACAGATTATTTAAATAGCAAGGATTTATATAATCTTAGTTAAGTATGATTTTTGCCTTAACTCTTTGTGGCTAATTATGGCAACTAAATCTTTTCCAAAATATTCTGAGGCAAATAATTACAAATGCAAAGACAAATAAGTAAAACAATATTTTTTGAGTGCCCACCTTCATTACTTTACCTCTTTAGAAATACGAACTTGAAGCTGATGATTATATCCAACCTCTCCCATCCAAGTATTTTGTGCCTGCTACTAATCATATATAGTATAATGTACCTCACTAAATCTGGAGACCGAATTATTCCTTCCACAATGTTATCACGTATTTGCTGGCGATCATTTTCATGAATGTTGAATGGAAATACCGCTTCTCCTGGTGGAGGTTCTCGGTCAGGCCAGTACTGTGTCACCATGTTCTTCAAGTAAATGGCAGCTAAGATAGAGGAAAACAATGCTAATCTAGCAGTATTGAAAAGATGGCTTTAATTCAGCTTTACAGAGCATGCAAGGCTAAGCCTTCACTGCTAAACATGATACTCAGCAAAAATGGAAAATCTTACAATTATAAATAGCAAACTGGGGAAGGGAAAATGTGTAAGAAATGTAAGTTTCTCTTTAACTCGTAAAGCAAATTTAAGCAGAAAACATTTCATTAAATCAAGCTTCCGAGTTTATATGACAGAAAAATGATCGAGGAATCAAGTATGCATCCTTAGACTAAATACCAGGTAGTCTAAATGAAACTATCTTAATGTACTTTAATATCATAAAAATCATACAGTTCATAATGCCTAATGCTGAGTTTACAACAGGTGAAATTCTACTGTCCTTCAGGTAGACTGCTTCTCCTGTTTATTTTCTTTCACTGGCTACTATCCTCCACATACTACCATATTTGAAATATTGCTAATTTTTGTCTAACCCTTCTAAAATAATTACCACTTATAAATACAATAATAGGGAAAAGGACATCAGCCTTCAAATATTTTTGTAAAACCTCAGGAAATTTCTCAGCTGTTTATTTCTATCAAAATACATAATTAATCATTTTGTTCCTATTCTTTCCAGCCATCTTCAATAGTTAGCAAAACGCTTCTGAAAGAAACAAGCTGACATACTACAACAGGGTTTTGATAGGGAAAGTGAAGCTCTCTAATTACCCCAGCTGAATACTGAATGTAAATACTCACTTATAATATCATATGCTTATATATACATAATATATAATAAAGAAATGCGAACTACAAAGACGTGTAACTTTCTTCCCTTCAATTTCTCCTCTCCCTTTTTGCCCCACCATACCCTCCCTTCATCCCAGTTTTAACATAAAACTAAATTGGTTCACAGAAGCATTATAACACAAAGAATAAACCAACATGTTCTACACTGCCTATAATACAATTGAAATTTAACGAAGCCATGAACTTGACATACTATAAGCTCTTCTTTCATTAGTTTTGATTCAACAAAGGTCTGAAAAAGACAATTCCACTTAGGATTTGCATTTTTTTTTTTTTGATAAAAACAAAAATTATTTGAGAAAGAGAGACAGAAAGGGGAGGGGTATGCCTTGAGTTTTTGTCTTAACTTGTTTTTAATTAGGTTACACAAGCTCTGGACTAAGCACCATCTTTTATCCCAGTCATTTATTATATTATTAGCCATAAAAATTTATAGACTGTTGAAAAACTGAATAAGTGATCTAAGAATATGGTCCAACCTGTCAGTAGTTCAGAATGATTTTATTAGACTAATCTTTGCAAAAAGAAAATCAGCTATATATTTTTAAACATTTATTTATTTATTTTGAGAGAGAGACAAGGAGAGAATGCAAGCAGGGGGAGGGGTGCAGACAGACAGAGAGAAAATCCCCAGCAGGCTCTGCACTGTCAGCATGGAGCCCTACATGGGGCTCAAACCCATGAACCATGAGACCATGACCTGAGCCAAAATCAAGAGTCGGACACTTAGCCACCCAGGCACCCCAAAAATCAGCTATATTATACACAAGACCAAATTTTAATCTCTACAGAACTAGCCTTGAAAATAGCACCTTTCAGACAGCAAAGATACAGACATAGTAAAATAGTGGACTTACCTATAATTTAGTCTTTAGTGCTATTAATTTTACCACAAAAAAATATTTTTATTATAGGGCTCCATACAAGATGGCCTACATAAAAGGCACACCAATTTATGTATGTTAAAATAAATCTTGGGGCGCCTGGGTGGCTCAGTGGGTTGACTGTCCAACCCTCGATTTTGGCTCAGGTCATGATCCCAGGCTCATGTGACTGAGCCCCTTCTCAGGGCACCACACTGAGCATGGAGCCTGCTTAAGCTTCTCTCTCTCTCTCTCTCTCTCTCTCTCTCTCTCTCTCTCTGCCCTTCCCCACACCCTCTCTCTCCCTCAAATAAAAATTTTTTAAAATCGTAACATAAATCTTCAATTAGTTAAAACAAAATTGAACTTAATGTAATAATTTAAAAAAGAGAATATTAATTTCTCTTATGGATAATCATGGATTGCTAAGAATGATGAAGGAAAAGTACCACAGATAATTCAAACTATCAATAACCTAAAAACCTCCCTTTAATTAAAGTTATCTAACCATCTGCCAGACCTAAGAAACAAAATCAAAACAAATATCATCTTAATCCAGTCATAAAGAAATTATTAAACTTTATTTTTCTGCAAAATCTCCTTACCATTCCAAGCATCTTAAGTTTGAAATTAACTTTCTAAAGCATACACACAGTTCCCTTCTCAAGCATAATGAATCACCACTTACGCCCTATGCTCTGGACCCAGACCCACAACTACACAGGTCAGTCAGTCCCAGAATGTCAAAGGGGAAAGGATGCCACTGTGAACTCATGGAAGCAAAATGCTGTGCTTTTTGAGTTGATGTTTCTAAGCTTTTCTATTTTCATTGTAATTTAGTAGCCGCCCCCCCTCAGTTGAATCTGTTAATGGCTAGGAAATCAAATAAAGTGTGTAAATTATATCCAAAACAAAATCAAATAGATTCTAAGAACCAAGGAACTTCATACAAACAAGACCCATGAATTTTAATGGAAGAGTTTCTTGTAATGCTTCTGGACTGATCGCAGGCATATTCCTGGTTTTTTCTAGGTTCTGTATTTTAGAACATTAAGGTTAAACTTAAAGAATCACCTGTGAATTGCTTAGCTATAAGCTGAATTTTTATATCCTCTCCCTATCCATCTTTTAGAAATACATACAAAAAGCCAGGAGAACAAAAAGCAAGGAACTGACAGAAAACAGAAACCATGCTATTCTTTAAATGACAGTCCCCGCACCAGACACTAACAATGCTTCTTTGGGTCTAATGTAACACCCACTCCTCAACTACCACTTTTTTTTTTAATCTTTTTTTTAAAGATTTTATTTTTAATCTTATTAATAAAGATTATTAATAAAGATTAATCTATTTATTTTAATTTTCACACCAAACATGGGGCTTGAATTCAGAACCCCAAGATGAAGGGTCACAAATTTTAAATCCAAACTACTTTTCTGCTGACAGTAACTCCAAAATGTACTAAAGAAAAGACATTTCTTAACCTCAGTTTACATATATTAGAGGGTCTCCTCACAGGCAAGGAGTAAAAAACTGGAAGCAAAGTCACTTGAGAGATTCTTAATCATAACTGTACTAAATTTAAAATGGGTTCCTTTCTCTGCATATTACATGATAATATTAATAATGCTATTATGCCTCTCAATACCTCAAAAGGAAACAAGAGAACATCCAAATTTATTTTATTTTGCTTACCAATATCAAAATGTTACATTTTTTTTTCCTATTTCTTCACAGTAAGGTAATATAAGGGACATTCACTAATGAGCTTGATTGATGGTAGTAAGAATATTTTAGTATTGCCCACAAACCAAAAAATCAAGAACTGAATATTCTGCAGAACTATGTCTTTCCAGTTAACACTAGCATAATTTTTTACAGTGTTATGCAGGCTTATTTTTTTTTTTTTTTTCAAAGCAAAGATCACATCATTCTTTTTCAAATGTCATGATAACACAAGTTACTTGTCTGGGTGTCACCATAAGGTTCTTAGAGAATCCTTGTATTTTAATCACAGATTAAATAGGACAGAAAATTTATAAGTGGCATTCAAATTTAGGACAGTTATAATGTAGAATTTTACACTGTGTATTTCAGATTCTATGATAAAATGGATGCTCTAGGATAGAAAATTACCTAATAAATTAAAAAATGAACCACCAAGATAAACTCTGTCCTGTGACTAACAGATTTGAAATCTACATAAATTATGAAGAAAAATTGCCTACAAATGCCATTTACATTTTATATCAAAACTTAATTACCTAAGTTATTAAGATTCAAAGTTGCATAGAGGATATGAGGAATCTAGCATTTAATGCAGTACTGATACAAAAAGTAAGCAAAAGCAACTTGGTGAGAAGATTCAAAATTCTAAATGTTGAGGAGCCTGGGTGGCTCAGTCAGTTGAACATCTGACTCTTGATTTCAGCTCAGGTCATGATCTCACGGTTCGTGAGTTCGAGCACAGCATTGGGCTTGCTGCTGTCAGCCCAGGGCCTGGAGCCTGCTTCAGATTCTGTGTCTCCCTCTCCCTCTGCCCCTCCTCTCCTCATGTTCTGTCTCTCTCTCTCTCAAAAAATAAAATAAACATTAAAAAAAAAAAAAAAGATTTAAACTGAAGTACTCCCCGGCTCACACTCTCTCTCAAATATGAATAAACATAAAAATATATATATATCAAATTGTTTAAATTAACTATAGTAGTGGGGTGCCTGGGTGGCTCAGTCAGTTAAGCATCCGACTTCAGTTCAGGTCATAATCTTACAGTTCCTGGGTTCCAGTCCCGCGTCAGGCTCTGTGCTGACAGCTCAGAGCCTGCAGCCTGCTTCCAATTCTGTGTCTCCCTCTCTCTCTGCCCCTCCCTTACTCACACTCTGTCTCTCTCAAAAATAAATAAACATTTAAAAAAAAATTTTTTTTTTTTAAAAACCAACAGTTAGTTGATCATAGGTATCAATGGGGGTGGAATTAAGGGCAATCCAATGAGTTTTTGTAATGTTTATACGTCATGTAAAGAAGACATATTAAATTAACAAAATGCTTTAAGAGCTTTAAAAATAGTATTTCTACAAAGCTTCACAGGAACTTCACAATGGCCAATAAATACTTATTTAGGTTATTAAAATAGGTTCCATTTAGCAAAATTTTATTTCGGAACAGCCCTATTTTATGAAACAAAGATTAAACAACTGAGAGTTATGGTTTCAAAAAATCTACACAGAAGTCTTATAAACCTTATTAAAGTAACAAATAATTGTAATGTGTATGTTTCTCTATAGGTTTTCCTTTTTTAATGTTTATTTATTTTTTGAGAGAAAGAGAGACAGAGCACAAGCAGGGGAGGGGCAGAGAGAGAGGGAGACACAGAATCTGAAGCAGGCTCCAGGCTCTGAGCTGTCAGCACAGAGCCCGATGTGGGGCTCAAACCCACCAACGGATCATGACGTGAGCTGAAGTCAAACACTTAATGAACTGAGCCACCCAGGCTCCCCTCTACAGGAAATAATACCTATTGCTGTTAAATATTTTCCCAAAGCTAATGATTCCTTACCTTTTTCTTTGTTATGTTCAAGGAAAATTAAATACTTTCATCAGCATATGGAGTATAAACTCATCGCTATAAAACTGTTAATCTGTACTTCTACCTGAACATATGCAAAAATTAATGTTCACCTAATATTAACAATGGCCATTTCTGAGCAATGAAAATACTGGGCAATTTTTTTTACTTTCCTCTTTGTATTTTTCTGTATTGCCCAAATTATTTACAATGAGCATATAACAATAACATAATAAAAAAAGTCTTTTCAGATTTTTAGCATTTGTCATTTTACTCCTTTTATCTTGAAATTACTATCTTTTCAGGACTCATGACACTCCAAGGCTTTCACCAGTTTTTACTTTCTGGGCTTTAATGACCAGCTCATTAAAAAGGCAAAAAGAGGAATACACAGCATCATGGAACTACCATAAGGTCCCAGAAACTTCAAATTAAGTTTCATGTTTAGAACAAAAGTCCTGCTCCCCAAACATGTGTTTAGGATCATCTGTGCATATATTATCTCCAGGATCTGACTTATGAATGGAGCTCAAACCCACATACATAAATTCATAGTCTTAAACTGTGGGACCAAAGAGTGGGCCACCAGGAATTAAAAAAAAAAAAAAAAAAAAAAAAATTATGGAGATTAACCTATTAAAATTGTGAAAGCCAAGGGAAAAAACGGCAAAGTTACTAAGGAATCCACAGGTAGAAAGGAAAGAAGAGGAAGAGGCAGGGGAGATGTAAGAGCTCAGTATCTACCTCTAAGTTTCCAGGGAAAAAGAAAGTGAGTTTCTAAGCCATTAGAAATGCTTTATGTGTGGGGCACCTGGGTGGCTCAGTTGGTTGAGCGTCAGACTTTGGCTCAGGTCATGTTCTCGAGGTTTGTGAGTTTGGGCCCCACATCTGGCTCTGTGCTGACAGCTCAGAGCCTGGAGCTTGCTTCCGATTCTATGCCTCCCTCTCTCTCTCTGCCCCTCCCCCACACATACTCTGTCTCTCTCTGCCTCTCAAAAATAAAGAAAATTAAAAAAAAATTTTTTAATAAAAAAAAAAAGAAATGCTTTGTGTGTACTTCCATTTTTTAAAGAAATCACAGATACTTAGAATTAAAATAAAACTCTAGTTGTACTTTTACCTATAAATAATTTTATAAAAGATAAAAAACCTACTCACCTGCCTGGCGTACTGGGAATTCCACATGGTCAGAGACTATAATCCGAAGTAAACTGGGGGCAAAATTGATAATCTTGTAGGACTGAAATTACAAAGAAATATTTATAAAATAGGGCAATACAAACAAATAACTGTTAACACTGTAACTGAATACATTACTATGCAAATAAAAGGAAAACTTTTAAAGTGAGAGAAATTCTCCAAGGCAAAATTAAGATTACCAAAATACTTCAAATCAAAATTGTAACAAATTGATGAATAAAGGAGTAAGAACATTTTTACAGTTTTTTTAACATACATTGTCAAAAATGCTCTCTAGAAACTATGTAGCAATTTACAGTTTTTTTTTTAACATACATTGTCAAAATGCTCTCTAGAAACTATGTAGCAATTTACACTCCCTAAAGTAGAATACCCCCATCTATCCAATACAAGGATTAGCATTATCATTCTTTCAAAACTTTAAAACCTTACTCTCATATCATTTCTGCTAGGTTGAAATTTTATCAACAAATGGTTGGCTATTTGTTTTCTTCTACAAATTCAGTATTCCCTTTATTCTTTTTTAAATAAAATATTTGTTTTATTCTTTAAAAATCCTAAGAGCTATTTGTGAATTTAAAATCTTAACCTTTTATTGCACCTATACATTCCAAGTGTTTCTTCCCAGCTTATTTGTGCTTCAATTTTGCTTGTATTATTTTTGACAAACAGAAACGTGGAAAACATGGGTTACAGAAAACAGGAGATCCAACGCAGGAAAACAGACAAGATAATGTTAATTATGGAGAGGAGAAGGTTATGGAGATTATGGAAGTTATGGAGAGGAACCAGTCCAGATTGGAACAATGTGCCTCACAAGACAGTGTTGAGAGGTATCATCACCATCTGCCCTCTGCTGGTGGAGCATCTTTTAAACTTGACACCCAGGGGCACCTGGGTGGCTCAATTGGTTAAGCATCTGACTTGGGCTCAGGTCATGATCTCATGGTTCATGAGTTCAAGCTCTACATCAGGCTCTGAGCTGTCAGCACAGCACAGGAGCCTGCTTGGATTCTCTCTCTCTCTCTCTCTCTCTCTCTCTCTCTCTCTCTCTCTCTGCCCCTCTCCTGCTCACACTCTGTCTCTCTCAAAAACAAATAAACATTAAAAAAAAGTTTTTTAATAAAAAAAATAAAATAGACTTGATGCCCAAGTGAGCCTATACTGAATGCCTGCTGCCTAGGTCCTGCTGCCTAGGTCACTTCCCACACACATGTTCTACTTTGAACTACTCCTGAGTTTGGCCATGGTGACTTTAGAAGTTAAAAAATACAGGGGCACCTGGGTAGCTCAGTTGGGTAAGCGTCCAACTTCATCTCAGGTCATGACCTCACAGTTCATGAATGTGAGCCCCACATAGGGCTCTGTGCTGACAGCTCAGAGCCTGGAGCCTGCTTCAGATTCTGTGTCTCCCTCTCTCCCTGCCCCTCCCCTGCTTGCTCTCTCTCTCAAAAATAAATAAGCATTAAAAAAAATTTTTTTTAAAAGTTAAAAAGCACAGAGCAGCCTATTCCTTCTGACCATATTCTCTCCAGATGTCTACTACCTGGACCATGTTACCACCGTGCCACATTCCCAGAGCTTACAATTGGCCTTGCCCACAGACATTCCCAGAAAGGACTCAAATTCTCAGTGAGGCTAAAGCTGACAATGATGCAGAGAATCTGTTCAGTTTACCTTCTCCCAGGAGCCTGGATCTATGGTGGCATCCCTTTCAATATACCGTTAGGTTTATGTATGCCACTCAACTTATTAATTTATCACCTTTCTTATTCATTTATTCATAATAGCATTTATTAAGATAAGGATTTCACTAAAAAATCTGGAGAAAACCTGCATCTTTAAAATATAAATCCTTTCCATCCAAGAACATTATGCTTTCCAAATCTTTCTATAAAATTTTGAATTATCTTATAATTGTTCTCCTTTTTATCCTGTATAAATCTCAGAATCTTCAATCTGTTGTATATAAAGTAAATTCTCTTTCATTTACCACTGAAACCACCATTTTAAAGTAGTTTTTAAGAAAATAGATTTCTTTTAACAGCAGTTTACAGGAGTCAAAATTAATACAGATTTAACCCAATCTAACCTATGTTTACATTCTTATTAAACAACTCATGTTTATGATAATGAAAGATCCTTTAGTGAATCAAGATTTAAACTCTACTTGGGACACCTGGGTGGCTCAGTCGGTTAAGTGTCTGACTTCAGCTCAGGTCATGATCTCACGGTTTGTGGGTTTGAGCCTGGCATCATGCTCTGTTGCTAACAGCTCAGCCTAGAGCCTGTTTCAGATTCTGTGTCTCCCTCTCTCTCTACCCCTCCCCCACTCACACTCTGTCTCCCTCTTTCAAAAATAAAAATTAAAAAAAAAAAAACAACTCTACAGTTTTACATGCCTGGGTGGCTTGGTTGTGTAAGTGGCCAACTCTTAATTTCAGCTCAGGTCATGATCTCACAGTTCAAGAGAGCGAGCTCCACACTGGGCTCTGCACAGACGACGTGGCGCCTGCTTGAGATTCTCTCTCTCACCCTCTCTCTCTGCCCCTACCCTACTTGTACACTCATCTCTATCTCTCTCTCTCAAAATGAATAAAAACAAAACAAAAAAACAAACATCTATAGTTCTAATCCATACAGTTATATACTTAAGATACAAAGTACAAAATCTTTACACTTGATTAATGGTATCTATTTAAGAAGACTTATTGTGGAGATTGCTTTTATTTCAACACTATTGCCTTTATACACATTTTGGAACTCCTCTTTTTGCAAATGCTTGCCATTTCAATGAATTTGTACAACTTTTTCTCTTCTCCTTTCGGCCCTGATTCAGCCTATGTTAATCTGGCCAGCTAAAACATTCAAGGGTAAATTCAGATAGAGTCTCATACTACTTTCCTCACAAATATTTCTCCCATTTCTTTTTCCACCTTGGGCTTCAAGAAGTTTCTAAGAAAAAAAAAATTTTCTTCATATTTACTCTGTATCTGTGAAGCTTTCTGAAAACAAAAGTTTGCTTACTGGGGCACCTGGGTAGTGCAGTCAGTTAAGCCTGATCTCAGGTCAGGTCATGATCTCATCGTTCATGAGTTCAAGTCCTGCATCCTGCTCTCTGCTGTCAGCACAGAGCCTGCTTCAGGTCCTCTATCTCCCTCCCACCCCCGCCCCTCCCCTGTTCATGCTCTCTCTCTCAAAAATAAGCATTTAAAAAAGTAAATAAACAGATAGATAGATAGATAGATAGATAAATAAATAAATG
This sequence comes from Prionailurus viverrinus, assembly GCF_022837055.1. NCBI lineage: Eukaryota > Metazoa > Chordata > Mammalia > Carnivora > Felidae > Prionailurus > Prionailurus viverrinus. The sequence goes on from NC_062567.1 coordinate 60,576,417, forward strand.
AGTTTGCTTACTTACCTAAATTCTGCATCTGATGAGAACTCATTTAAAGCAACGATCTGATGTTTCCCATTCTCTGCCTCACTGTTCCCACTACATTAACTTTTCTAGTCCTCCAACATCCAAGTTGAAGTCCTTTACTGGACTTGCTCTTCACTCTGTTGCCTTCCCTGTCCTTCAGTTGCTTCACTCCTTCACAACATCTAGGTCTCTACTCAGGAGAATGACCACCCTATTTGTACACCCCAACACTGTCTCTCCAGGACTTTATTATCTATAGCACTAATGACCTGAAATTATATTATTTACTTGTCTGTAAACCCCACTAGAATGCAACCTCCGTGAAAGCAGAGCCTTGTATTAGTGCCTGCATTATAACTCAATAAATATGTTATTCATATAAGCAATCTCTCTTAAAGGGCAACAGAAATGATATAGATAGATGCACGGAAAAGCGGGGATTCCAAAGCTTGGCAATGAAAGTAATTATCTTTATTTCCCTATTAAGGCCATGTGGAGAATGCTTTTTTAGAAAAAGATACTTTTCTATATGAGTTACTGGAGCAAGATATCTACCCATTTCTACTTTCCTTTGCTGCTGCTAAAGGGACTTCTGGGTCTAGAGACAAGGAGGAATATATTCAGGATGCATTCTTAATATCATGAGAGAAAATGAAAATCCGTTTTCCCATATATACAACATCATACACGGCAATCAAGAAACCAGTCACTGGTAACAGATATATGTTGGCTACAGAAAAATATAGCTTCAAACAAGAATTTACCCTTCAGAACACAGGCTGTTGTTTTGAAACTGCCTACTCTTCTACCTAACAATTGACAAATCATCAATACACTGCTCCCATTTCCTCAGCCTATTTGCTGAGGGGGGACCTAGACTAAAATAAATGAACTGGACCCGAATCACTTATGGTAGATGACCCACCCATTTATCCAACAAAGCAAGATGTTACAGTGGCGATAAAGAATAAGCATACAAAACCCAACATTATAACCATATTTTACTATAAGGTTATGCAACATTATCCTTGTCTTCTACTTACAGACAATTCAAAACAAAACACAACTCAGAGCATATTACAATCCAAAGCATTACACAAAATATAAATACTAAACGAGTGGCACAGCAATAAGCTAGTTTTAGAAGTTGCAGAGGAAATTATGGTCTGTGATGAAATGGGTGGATATGGGGCAGGGCAGACTCAGGACGAAATGGTTTTGGATTGAAATACCATGAAGAAAAATGCAGAACTGGGCCCCAAGTGTCTCTCCTAGTTCTGCAGGCTTTCCCACCAACCTTCTCCTTCTATACAGTCTGCACTTAAATGCTGATGAATCAGAAACAAAGCAAGGATAGGCTAACAGAGGCAGGAAGGTATAACATGACATCAAAGATACGATCCCTACTGACACTATCAAAATAACATCTGGCCTCATTGTGAAGAGAAGGGGGTCACAAACAGGCCAACTCCCCTGTTCATACTAGTAGACTGCAAGTTCAGCTCTTGCTTTGTTCCTTCTAACCAACCCCTGGATTGCTATTCTTCTGGCCAATCAACATATAGTACCTCTACTCTGCAAAGCCTGGGACAGGTACTGACTTTAACTTTCCACTAGTGAGCAAGAGTCCTTTTCTTTTTGAGGTACTAACACATTCTTTTAGGCTTCAGTTTAACTCAACCAGTGTTTTCACTCTCCCTTTTATCTCTTCAGAATCCTGAATTCACACTTACTCCAAGCACCACTCAGATTTCCCACTGGATTTCAAAGATTCAAAACACATAGCTGCACTTTGAAGTCAATTCCAACCAGGGAAAACTTGAGAGAACTCCTACAGAAACTTTTACTTAAGTTGCTCTCAAACTTCAGGAAGCACAGAATCACCTAGCCAGCTAATTAAAACATAATTAGGCCCCACCCCAGAGTTTCTGATTCTCTAAATGTGAAGCCCCATAACTTCCATTTCCAACAAGTTCCCAGGTGATGTTGATTCCTTTACATTTTAAAGAGTACCCCCAAAACCAACCAGCTGTCACTCTTAATTCGTGAGAGGTCTATCATTATTTACAGGTGAGGAGGGAAAACATAAGGTAGATTTTGGGATCATTACAATTTCTAAATGTCAGTGGTAACGCTGGAACAAGATCAGGGCTAGTAAGAGCAGAGAAGATAAAAGAAAGTCTTACACATTTTAGCGTTTATAAGACATCCCTCCAAACACAAATTACTCGACGTGTCTTTTGTAAAGTAGTACCACCATGAAAATTGCCTGTTGTTCCCCCAGCACTCTCCCGGCAGCGTTTCCCAGCAGTCCAACAAAACTCTGCCAATCAGTGTCAAAAACAGTCCTACCAAGCCCACAGAAGCAGGCGCTGGGCAGGGTTTCCCACCGCAACACCTAAAAAGGGCTGGTCTGGAGTAAAGCCGAACTCAGATTTGAATTTTGAGTGAATTTTCCCACCCGTGTCCCTAAATCAGCGAACTTAGGGAAATCACACCCTGCAAACACTAGCAAAGCTTGCCAAAGCCTCTTTCTCCGGACCAAACGGGCTAAACAAACTGCACCGTGGAAGGAAAATGACACGAAAAGATGCAAAGGTGGCCAACAGGTGCGCGAGTTGTTCAGAAAAGATCCAGGGAGTGCCGCTAAACTGGACCCCGGGGCGGGGGGCGAGCCGGGCCGAGACCAGCGCCAGGGTCCGAAGCCCCCGTTGGGGTGGAGATCAGGGGCGCCGAGGAGGGAAAGCCGGGCGAGACCGCGGGGGGTGCCAGGGGGGCGCCGCAGGCCCGCTCCTCACCTGGTTGAGCTCATTCTCAGCTGCAATTCGCAGCTTCGGGTCGATGGTGCCCTTCAGCGCCTGGATGATTCGGTTGAGGTCCATCTCCCCGGGTGGGGGCTCCGCGGCCCCCGGACCAGTAGGCCAGACTGCAGCTTTAGTTTTTCTTTTGACCCACTCAGCCTCCTCCTCCGCGACCCCTGGACTACCTCACTCCCCACCCCCCGCCACCGTCGCCACCTGCAGCCACTTGCTGCGCCACTCTGACTCCGCGCCCCCTGTCCTCCCTTTCTACCCCCCACAACTCGCTCTCCATTCACCCTTTTACGACAGCCGGTGGGAGGCGGGAGAAGGGAGAAAAGGAAGCGGCGCTTCCTTTACGGCGGCCTCTTCCCCAGGGCGTGATTCTATGGCCGCCCCCAGAGGCGGCCTCCATGCTGCTGTACGAAAAAAACAGTAGTGGCTTCTCTCCGGGAGGGAAACGGCACTTACTGGCTCCGGCAGGCGGCCGCCATGCTGCCTTACGGAAAACAGTCTGCCGCTTCCCAGATGAGGAAACCAGCGGGCTCGGTGTCTCTTTACAGCTGCTTCCTAATTAAGCATATACAGATGGAATGGCACTTTTTCTTAGTACGAAAACTGGGCATCACAACTGAACCTGTTCCAGGGCAGACTTGTTGGGACCTTAAGATCATCTAGCCCACACGAGGACAGGGTTCCCTTGGTTTGTAGAAACCATCATTCATTCATTCATTCATTCACTCACTGAACATTTGTTAAACATGTTTTTGAACCAGAGTACTGAGATATTTAGGTACCACATTACAACAAGATGAATGAGATGCAGGTTATTATGAAGGAAATTACAATCTGATAGAAGAGACAGATGTACAAACATTTGAAGTAATTGGAAATAAAGAGATCTGAGAAACTATGTGCCTGAGGGTTTCTGAAAAATGTCCTACCTTCTCAGAAAAGTAGTAAAAGGCAAGAAGGGTTATACAATTTCCACCCACTGTGGCCATACTTGACCTGATAAATTCAATGGCATAGTGGGTGGCGATATGTCTCTAACCACTTCCAGTTTTGCCCTTCTTTAATCCGTTCTCCACACTGCCATCGGAGCATTTCTTAAAGATTAATACTGTCATGTCCCTTCCTTGATGATTTCCATCAATTTCAAGATAAAATATAAACTCCTTACCACTCCAGGGTCTTAGGAAACCTAGTGCCTTTCAACTGTTCCAACCCTCAAGACTCTTCTCAAATTCCCTACCTTGTCTCATAGAGCCCTGCAAAGATGAGCAAAGCCATCAGGCTCAACTCACTCAAACACAAATTAATCTCTGCTTACCCCTCTTCACATCCTTACCTCCAATACAAATCCAATCCTTTCCCATCAATTCTAGGAACTTGCTCCATAAGTTTCTCTCTTTTCTATAGATTTTTCATTAAAATAAACGTTTAGTATTAGTACATGCCTGCACTTGACAATTTTGTAAAACTTTTTCCTATATTTTCAATGCCTTTCTCTCCACGGATTCAACCTCAGCCTAAAAATATCTCCCCAGGTTAAAAGACAATCTTTCTCCAGTAATGCTCTCTAATTATTATTCATTCTTTTTCACTTTTCATTCCAAAGAATGGTCTTCACTTCTTGTCTCTACTTCCTTACTTTCCACTCATGCTTCAATCAGCCATCCCCAGGCTTCTGACCTCATTTCCCCCACTGAAACTGCCAAGCAAAAATCAACACTGATCCTTTAGATACCAAATGCAAGAGACATTTTCAGTTCTTTTCCTAAAACATCTCTTTCTTTGGTATCTGGCACTATATTACGTGCCCTTCTTCTTCGTTTTTATAGGTTTCCTTATTTTCTCTTAAAGAATATATTTGTAATGTTTTCATTACTGACTTGATCACCCAACTGTTAAACACTGGTGCTTCTCAGGACTCTGTCTTCAGCCCTCTTTGTCTTCAACCTATTCTGCTTTTGTCATTTCATCCACTTATATGCTTATATCCACAAAACTGCTCCTAACCAAAATCTCTTTTCTTAAACTAGATATTGCAAATACCTACCATGTTTCTACCCAGTTATGCCCAAATCCTTTAAGGCACATGTCTAAAACTGAACTCTGGTAGCACTGAAGATGGTTTGGAGTAGGGAGAGACTTGATGCAGTCATTTCAATAGCATAAGAAGAGAGAAAAGACTTTTAAAAAAATGCTGGCAAGGATGCAGAGAAACTGGATCACTCATATGTTGTTGGGGGCGGTTTAAAAGGACACCACCTCTCAGAAAACAGTGGTCAAACAAACTGGCACACCTATACCATGGAATACTACTGAGCAATAAAAAGGAATGATACATTTAACAACCAGGATGGACCTTCGGAGAAGTGAAAAAAGCCAATTCCAAAAGGTTACATACTATCTGATTCCATTTATATAACTTTTTAAATATAACATTCTTAAAATAACAAATTACAGAAAGAACAGATCAGTGGTTGTGAGGGCTTAAATGGGGCTGGGGACAAAAGGGAAGTGGACATTATTACAAAAGGGCAACATGAGGGATCCTTCTGGTGATGGATATGTTCTTATCTCTGCTGTACCAATCTCAATATCCTGGTTGTAATATTGTATCATCGTTTTGCAAGATGTTACCATGGAGGAAATTAAAGGGTACACAGGCTCCATCTGTATTATTTCTTATAACTGCATGAGAATCTACAATTATCTCAAATAAAAAATTTGACAAAATACATAATTAAAGAGAATTGATGCTCCCATTAAACCTCTGCAGACATTGGAAAGACTCAGTGAAGATAAATTACTAAAAAACAATGTTGTCAAATTAGCAGTGTCTAAGGCAACAGGAAAAAAAAAACATAAGTATCTATGATTCTGCTCTCAGATTTCTTTGCAAGTATTTTAAAATAGCTTTCCCTAAACTATAACTCATATTTAAGTTCTATATGGCTCATTGTTTATGAGTCCCTTTTTTGTATTACTTTACATGAGAGGATGTCTTTATTTCTTGATACACTCACATTATTTATGGTAGAATTTGAGCCAGCTATATTGTCTTGGACCATCATGGTTTGCATATGCCTCTCCTCTTTGTACCTGTTTCCTCATCTGCTTCCAAGAGCTGTTGTGAAGACTAAATGAAAGAGGCACGTTGCCCATGGTACATGCTCAGTATTAACTATCTTTGTATTCTATTTAAAAGAGAGGAGAGACCTTGTTCAACCTTTGTTGAAAGAGACATAGTGAGACCTAGTCTCACACTATGCATGGTACATAAAAAGTTATCGATAAATGGTTGAACGAATAAGTAAATGCATGTGAGAGAGGTAAGGGTTCTGAAACGGGATATCTACAATAGAAATTAAGAAAGTAAGACAGATATGAGACATTTCACAGGTTGAATCAACAGGAATTTGTGACTTACACAACATATAAAGTAACAATGGGAAGTCAAGAGTGATTCTGAAGTTTCAAGCTTTGATGACCTATGGAAGTCATTAACCAGGGAAAACAGGAGTATTAAGTTTTGGAGAGAAGATCAGTTTGCCTTTCAACATGTTGAACTAGAAGCACTTATGAGTTCTACAGCTAGAGGTTTCCAGTGACAACTGGAAATTCACATCTAGCTCTCCCTAAAGAGCTGGGTGAGGAGGTAGGAAACTATGGCAGGGATTAGAGGAAGGAATGCAGGGATGCTGTTAGAGAACTAGGAATCATCTGTCTATATAGGTTACTTGGCACAGAAACATGGACATTACCCAAGAAATACAGCATAGAGAATCACTGGCATGATTACAACTCAAATTACAGGAAGTAGTTTTTACTCCAAGCACTGCCACTGTAGCCTTTGAGATTTAATATGTTTAGTCCTCAAAATGGAATATCACACAGCTGTCCTCCCCATCTGCTGGTCTATGTTAGTAGACTTGAATCTAGTCCATACCATAAAGAGAAAATGGGAGTAAAAATTCAACACACAAAAATCCTGATCTGTAAGTTTAATAATACATCTTTTAAACCATGATAATCTGTAAGTGAATACCTCTACCCCAAAAGTATCTACAATGGCATGGTTCTACATCATAGCATCTGAAATATATGCAAGAGTATATACACACATTTTCTAAATATAAGACCCTTAGTATTTGGGTAATAAAAGTCAATGACAGTCTCCTTTAAAATGTCACATGTAACCAAAGGTCCTAAATGGACTTTTCTAAAAGAATGTGACAGACCTCTCAGTTTTAAAAATAAAAAATCAGGGGAGCTTGGCTCAGTAGGTTAAGCATCTGACTCTTGATTTCGGCTCAGGTCATGATCTCACAGTTTGTGAGATCAAGCCCCACATTGTCAGGCTTTGCACTGACAGCACAGAGAGCCTGCTTAGGATTCTCTCTCTCTCTCTCTCTCTCTCTCTCTCTCTCTGCCCCTCCTCCTGCTCGCTTGCTTTCTCTTTCTCTCTCAAAATAAATACACATAAAAAATAAATTTTAAAAATAAAAATAAGAAATCAGTGATAAATAAGCTAAAGCAATAAGGGATTAGGAAATTTCTGAAAGAAGCCAGAAACTTCCTTCTCCAAGAGACTGAAACAGTAGTGGTATGGGGAGGGATAAAGGCTAAAGATAGTAGTATTAACTAGAACTAAAGAAGAAATATTTAGTTTCAAATCAGGCATTTTTCTCAAAATGTCATTTCTTTATTTCCTCAGGCTTTCCACATTTCGCACTGGAAAAGGAGTCATCCTGTCTCAGCTTCAGAACCTACTGGAGTTACAACTTAGGACAGTCTCAACTGAGTCCAGTTTATCCGGTTCACAAAGTGTTTAATTAATTATAGCAAAACTGAGTAGTGCACCCAAAACGTGTGAGTTCAAAATGATGGGTAAAATATGGTAAAAGCAATAGCACCTGAGAACTGAAGACAAGGAAAAAATACTGTAGAAATTCTAGGCTGGGGCGCCTGGGTAGCTCAGCCAGCTAGGTGTCCAACTTCAGCTCAGGTCATGATCTCATAGTCTGTGAGTTCGAGCCCTGCGTCAGGCTCTGTGCTGACAGCTCAGAGCCTGGAGCCTGCTTTGGATTCTGTGTCTCCCTCTCTCTCTGCCCCTCTTCGCTTGCACTCTGCCTCTCTCTGCCCCTCTTCCGCTGGCACTCTGCCTCTCTCTCTCTCTCTCTCTCTCTCTCTCTCTCTCTCTCTCTCTCTGTCTCTCTCAGTCAAAAATAAATAAACATTTTGAGAAAAGAAAAAAGAAAATGCTAGGCTGAATTTGGACTTGAGAGAGCGAAGTCTGGCCCCAGCACTTCTGCTAGTGGCCTTAGAAAGTCAATCTCCAAAAGACTCAATCTTCTTATCCCAAAGCAGTGTCTACCTCACCAGGGCCACTGTGAGGATCCAATAATATCATACATGAGGGAAATGCAAATATTAGTGGAAAGCTTAATGATATAAAAACAAATCCTCAACTTCTATCCAAGACAAGGTGGTATAAGAACCATGAAACCTACCACTTTTTAACAGGGGCTTCTGGGTGGCTCAGTTGGTTAAGCATCCAACTCTTAATTTCTGCTCAGGTCATGACTTCATGGCTCATGGGTTCAAGTCCCCACTTCAGGTTCTGCATGCTAAGAGTGCGGAGCCTGCTTGGGATTCTCTTTCTTAGTCTCTCTCTGCCCCTCTCCCACTCACACCCTCTCAAACTTTAAAAAAAAATTTTAACAAGTGATATGTACATTTCAAACTCTACAGCAAGGTTCAGAATGAAAAGTAAAAGTCTTCTTCCCTCTTACAACCCCCTTTTCTTAGAGGCAACATTATTAAATTTCTTGTACATACTACCAGAAAAACTGATCCAAGTAATCATACATACATTCTTTTGGAAATGTTTACAGGAACAATATTGCACTCTATAACTTCCCTACTGGCGGGCATCTAGGTTGTTTCTCCAGATTTTGCTTTAATCGTTCATACTATACAGAATATCTATAGGCATGTTTCATGGCATAATTCCAAAACTATCTGTAAGATTCCAACAGTGGAATTTCTGGGTCAAAAGGTATATGCTTTCTTATCTTGAAAGCTATTGCCAAGTTACTCTCCCAAAATACCAATTTTATTCCCATCTATAGTGTGAGTGTCCATTTCCCCAAATGCTTGCCAAAATATGCCCTTCAAAACTTTATGTATGCTTATTTCTCTGTGTATGTTTGTACAAACTGCCTCTCCACACTGTTGCCCTTTTTGGGGGGCCATCTTTTTCTTGATTTCCTCTGATTGCAGGTGGTCATTTGTCTTTTGACATTATTTCCACCAAACAGAAGTTTTGGAGAATAAATTCTATGTGTAAAATTTGTTCATCTTTTATGGCTTCTGGGTTTTGTGTCCCATTTGGAAAGCTCTTCATTCTCCCACATTAGTGCCCCCATCCTCCGCTCCAAATCACACTACCATGAAGCCCAAAGTCAACTAGTCCCACCACTGTATTCAAAGCTTCCAATTAAATTTTTGGTGCCCCACTCTTAAATGTGAACAACCAATTATCACAAGGTTCTAAGCAAATATAACAACACAGATAAGAAACTAGAACCAACAGAAAAAGCGTAGGGAATAAACTACACAGGGAAGAAAACTTTATCCTTAGAGTTAGAAAATAATGCAATCGTGAAACAAGAACAGAATATATACATGTAAGGAACATCCAGATAAAAGAAGTGTACTTATAAATTTTAAATGTAGCAGAAATTTAAAACTCTGTGAACAGAAAGGAAGATAAAATCAAGGAAATCTCCCAGAAAGTGAAACTTGAGAGACAAAAGATGAGAAGATTAAAGAACTGGTCCAAGGAGGTCTAGCTTTTTTTTTTTTTAATGTTTATATATTTTTGACAGAGAGAGAGAGAGAGAGAGAGCGCGCGCGCGCGCATGAGTGGGGGAGGGGCAGAGAGAGAGGGAGACACAGAATCCAAAGCAAGCTCCAGGCTCTGAGCTGTCAGCACAGAGCCCAACACGTGGCTCGAACTCACAGACCACGAGATCATGATCTGAGCCGAAGTCAGACACTCAACTGACTGAGCCACCCAGGTGCCCCAAGGAGGTCTAACTTCTATAGTTAAGAGTTCCAGATGTAAAACAGGAAAAAAAAAAAAAAGTGTAACAGAATCAAAGAAATAATTCGAGATTCTCCTTTGACAATATTTATAATAGCCAAGATGCAGAAGCAATCTAAGTACCCACTGATAGAGTAACAGACATACAAGTGATGTGTATATATGCCATGGAATATTACTCAGCCATAAAAAGGATGAAATCTTGCCATTTGCAACAACATGGATGAACCTAGAAGGCACTATGCTAAGTGGCATAAGTCAAAGAAAGACAAATACCATATGATTGCAATTATATGTGGAATCTAAAAAACAAAATGAAAACAGAAACAGACCCATAAATACAGAGAACTGGTGGTTGCCTGAGGGGAGGGAGTGGGAGGATCAAAGAAATGAGTGAAAGAGAGTGGGAGATACTGGCTTCCAGTTACAAAATAAGTAAGTCATGAGATGAAAGGCACAGCATAGGGAATAGTCAATGGTATTTTAACAACATCGTATGGTGGCAGATGGCAGCTACGCTTGTGATGAGCACGGCATCATGCAAAAGAGTGATTTGCTCTCAGCAAATGAAATGGATGAAATTGATACACCTGATGTGTCTGAATATCAGAATGTCATTCATCTTTGTAGCCCCAGAGCCAGGTACAAATTACATAACCCACATACTTGAAAGATTAATCATTTATTTCAAAAAAAGAAGCCACTGAAATAAAATGAATAAAGAAATAATGTTTGGAAAATCTAGAATGAGTGAGCCTAAGGCCTCCTGGTATCGATAATGGGTTAACAGTTTATAATCTGACATTCAGCATCTTGCACTGATCACAACTGTGATATACCTATCAGTTGTCAACAGTTGCCCAAAAGCTGAAAAATGGGGACAAAGCTATTGGCTAATCATTAAAGTGGTGATTAAGAATAACCCTGAGATAAATTATCAAGTAGAGGACCTAGGGAGACAAATCTAAGGTTTTCATCAAAATGAAGTGTATGGCAGGGAAGCAGAGTGGAAATCCTATGGAAAAACTTTGTCTATATGCCAACAATTATTTCACTTCATAAAATACATAAACTATCATTCTTCCTATCACGAGAATCACAATAGAACATTAGCCATTAGAGCTAAGGAATTAAAATTTGCAATCAGGAAAGATTAAAGTATAAAAACACAGTATGTGATATCAAAGCAGTGTAAAAATACAGCAATTATGGAGTTGAGAAAGTTAAAACAATCAGGTGGTTGACAATTGGTACAGGAAGCAAATATGCAAATCTGCCAAAAAAAACATTTCCTGCTTTAAATACCTGAACTTATTCATTACACCATTATAGAGAAGATAACAGTAGCTCACAATTCTTGGGGGACAGTTCATTCACAAAAGACTAAAAAATTTAAAGTCAAAGAAGAAAACTCCAGGGAGAATTCAGTACATAGAAAAACTTTCTCAAAGTCCCTGGGTGGCTCAGTCAGTTGGGTGTCTGACTGGCTCAGGTCATGATCTCAGTTTGTGAGTTCGAGCCCTGCGTTGGGCTCTGTGCTGACAGCTCAGAGCCTGGAACCTGCTTTGGATTCTGTGTCTCCCTCTCTCTCTGTCCCTCCCCTGTTCACACTCTCTCTCACTCTCTCAATAAATAAACATTAAATTAAAAAAAAAAAAACTCTCTCTCCCACAGTAAGAGAGCTAAAAATCTATATATATTCAGGGACTACATGGTAACTATACGGAATGCTTTTCCTCTTCAGTTGTATCTACAAGAGTTTCCCAGTAAAATATAAGTTCTTTACATGAGGCCCACAAATAGGCTTTACATATCTTTCTATAAAGATATCTGGACTTTTATTAAAACCTTCCAGAAGAACGGTATCTTCCGAAAGTTATATTATTTCAGAATGAAAGATCTTTTCCATTCATTCTCAGAAGTCTAAGAATTGTCCATTTCTAATCCATTGTCTTTACACTTGGGGAAAATAGTATTCCATTTGGAATACTCTCTAAAACATGACTATCATCATAAGGGGATACCCTAATGAATCTCTTTGTCAGATACTTTCAAAAATATAAAAAAGGAGTTACTCACAATATTTTAAATAAATTAACAAAAATAGTCCTGATTGTGTGGAGAAAAGACTAAGCTTAAGATCCTAATGTGGTAGAAAACAAAATGGCTAAAAAAAGCTGATAAAGGCCTTGTTAAACTTGATCCACAACTCTTCTTAAACATCAAGTTTTCCAAAAAAACAAAAACAAAACACATCATTTTCCCCTTAGTCATTTAATAATATTTGTTTTTCCATATATTTCTTGGTTTGTATTCTGTATATAAGAGCCACTAATTTATTTAACTGGAATACTAACATCCCTAACCCACAAAATACCTACCATGAGTTTAAAAAATTCTGTTAATGACATTACATCCTCCATCTTGAGAACATTATACTAACATGGAGAGTTAAAATGGCCTAAGGGTTTAATTGATGAACCCACGCCCAGATAAAAAATATTGATTACAGGGGCCCCTGGGTGGCTCAGTCAGTTAAGTGTCTGACTCTTGATTTCAGCTTAGGTCATGATCTCACGGTTCATGATTTCGAGCCCCACACTGATAGTGTGGAGCCTAGGTGGGATTCTCTCTCTCCCTCTCTCTCTGCTCCTTCCTTACTCACACTGTCTCCCTCTCTCAAATAAATAAAATATATTGACTATAAGAGGGGCGCCTGGGTGGCTCAGTCGGTTAAGTGGCCGAATTCAGCTCAGGTCATGATCTTGTGGTCCGTTAGTTTGAGCCCCACATCGGGCTCTGTGCTGACAGCTCAGAGCCTGGAGCCTGCTTCGGATTCTGTGTCTCCCTCTCTCTCTGCCCCTCCCCCGCTTGTGCTCTGTCTCTCTCGCTCTCAAAAATAAACAAACATAAAAAATTATTTTTAATATATTGACTATAATAATTTAATGCTCTTATACCATCTCCTTGAGATTACTTACCACCTCAGAGTGAGAGGTGTTTAACAGAAAACTTTCAAAACAAGATCAAAACGAGAAATTTCTGCCTTAGCTAGTAACTTGCCTTGGTTGCAGGTTAACAATGCCCTTCTCCAACCCTTCCTATATTCCAGAATACAAAATGCTTACTTTTATTTTTTTTAATTTTTTTTAATGTTTATTATTTGAGAAAGAGGGGAGGGGCAGAGAGAGAGGGAGACACAGAATCGGAAGCAGGCTCAAGGCTCTGAGCTGCCAGCACAGAGCCCAACGCAGGGCTCGAACCCACAGACCGCAAGATCATAACCTGGGCTGAAGTCAGCAGCCTAACCGACTGAGCCACCCAGGGGCCCCTAAAAATGCTCACTTTTAAAAACTATGCTTTAGGGGCGCCTGGGTGGCTCAGTCAGTTGAGCGTCCAACTTTGGCTCAGGTCATGATCTCACAGCTCGTGAGTTCAAGCCCCGCATTGGGCTCTGTGCTGACAGCTGGGAGCCTGGAGCCTGCAGCCTGCTTGGGATTCTGTGTCTCCCTCTCTCTGCCCCTCCCCCGCTTGTGCTATCTCTGTTTCTCAAAAATGAATAAATGTAAAAAAAAAAAATTTTAAAAACACTATGCTTTAATAAAATTATTAAGCTCTTATTCATGAGAAACATAAATAAGCTTAAACTGTGAAGTGTGAGAATATATGCCTAAAATGGTTACTAAACTCTGTCAATGCCTGCTATACTAATACTACATCACACACACACACACACACACACACACACACACACACAATTCTGTAAGTATGTGGAATGAAAAAAAAATCATAGCACCTAACATTTATTAAATGCTTACGTGCCAGGCACTGTGTTAAGTCTTTTAGATATTCTTAGTTGAACTTCACGTTTGCCCTAGGAGGTCGTGGAAATGGTCTATTAAAAAAAAGAGAGAGAGAGAGAAAGAAAGAGAAGGTAGGGGGGATCTTAGAGGTAAAATAAGTTGCCCAAGATCAGTAACTAAGTGGCAAAATCAGGACTCAAACACAGCACTGCCTGACCAGAAATCTTTTAAACATTCTACCTACTCAAATTGAGAATCCACTAGAAGGTATAAGCTTCACTGATGTCAGACCAGTAGTATTAGCTATGTACCTATCTACTATTGTATCCTGTATTATTATACAAGTAGTAAGTACTTAAAAATAGCTAACAGATATAGCATGTCCTAATGCAAAATAGCTTCAAAAAGAAATGTTATTTAGCCAAAGGAAAACAGAGGATATCTTCTGATGAATGACAGGTATAACATCAGAGAAAACTCTAAAAAGAGCTATTATATATAGTCTTACTTTAAAATAATAGTATGAACCATGAATTAACACCCATCCAAAAGTTATCAGTGATGCATAGCAAAAAATTCAATACTTTACCCCTTAACTAAATGTTTAATCAAATAAGAACACTGAAGGTGCATGTAACTTTTTTATTGAGGCACAACAAGGCATTTTAACTTGCCTGAACTTGAGGCAGTCAGTTTAGTAAGCTGAACGTTAATACAGTTAAGGATTAAGTGCAAACAATATACATTCACAGCTTGACTAGCGAGGCTACATCACAATTTATAAAGTGCCAGATTAGTGCTAATTGTCATTCAGCTTGAAATTTTTCACCTTGGGGAGGAAAACAAAAAAAGTAAGGACCTCCACCTTCCTCTAGGAAAGAAAACATTTTCCTAAACCAGTCACAAGGGCAAAGACTACTTCTCCTTTAACCCTACTAATTAGAACACCATTCTTTTACTGTCAATTCTGTACTGACTTTCAATCTTGATAAAGAAGATAGCCTGAAAATGTAGAATATTTCCAACTACTTCCATAAATTGCTCCCCTGTGCAAACGTAACCATATCTGGTCTCCCTGGAAGAGCTGAAGAATTGCATGATTGCTAGCAGTTTCATGGTCTGGAGCACCATCATTGGCATAGGCAGATACCAAGACCTCTTCATTCTTCATGAGGTTGACATATAGTGGCACATTCACTGCCAGCTTTAGCATGTGAAAAATGAAAACATAAGTGCCATTCACCGGGCAATTAAATCTACCAAGCTGAAGATCAAAAGTTTCTCCCAAGTTGTTTAGAAGAAGATCAAACACGATAGGTTGGTCTAAAGTTCCAGGGGCGAGATTAGAGGTTCTGGCTGCTGAGAAGGCAACGCGCATCTGCTGAGGCAGGGGATAGACGTGTACTGGCAGTATGGTGGCTGCTGGATTTGTCACGGGCACATCCACAGGGGTCATGCTACGGGAGTCTCCTTGTCCAGAGTCACCACTGTTAAACGTTTCGTTGTCTCTTTCTGGGCTGCTCACCTGAGAAGAATCACTCCACCCTGCTGTTTTATTAGCAACAGTGAGTTTCTCATAATGAAGCAGTTAGCTTTGAACACAATATTTAACATTAGTCGGCTACTGAAATACAGATAAAAATACATTTTATAGTAAATTCTAAAACAAAAACAACAAAGTATAGCTACAGTATACTTTTCTAAAGTTTTCTAGCAATAGGCTTTCATATTACTATTAAGCCAAAAAGGACCTAGATGATCTTGTCTAGTGGGCCTCATTGTTATTTTAAGATTTTTTTTTTTTAAGAAAATAAGCCTCCAGGAAATGCTAAATTACTAGTTAAAGATTAGCAAAGTCTGAAACCCAGGTTTGAACACTCTTTTTACTTCTTTTATCTTTCTTCTGTAATTCTCACTCAGTTCTTCATTCCTCAGTGATAAATCTACTCAAACTATCTAATGTACAAGGACTCAAGAAAACTGAGATTACATAAAAGAACCAACTTTTAGAACTACTCGCCACTCAAAGATACTCTGTTATGATACTAAGCCCCATGATGAATGCCTGTTCTTCATTTCCAAGTTAATGTGATATCATGAAATCTTAATGTTTTAAGTACTACACAAAAACATAGCTCAGATAGAAGGCCAAGGCAGTGTGAATACTGATTGCTTTCTTAAAAGGAAAAGATTGTTTTTCTGTGATAAAGTTAGTTAATCTTCAGTAATTCTTGATTTTCTCAGTTACACTGAATCTTTTCCACTAAAGGTCCTATTAAACCTTCACATTTTAAAAAGTATTATAATATCTTCTGAAATTTCAAGTCATGGTGTCTTAATTGCTTTTTCCTATCTTTCAATGTAGTGACACTAGAGTATCTAGAAATGCCCATTATTACAAGAAACATCATCCTGAATCATCACATGAAACTATTTGAAGTATGCAAGATGAATACATATCAAAGGCTGAATTATGCTGTGGTGTCAATCAAACTGAAAAAGCACACACATACACTTTTAATTTAAATGGACAACTGGTCTCCACAGCCATTCCAGTAGTCTAGTATTTCCCTCAGGTCTTCAGTACTACATTTATGCAAAATGAAAACTTTAAAAGCTAAATGGTGAAAACAATGTACTCTGGGGAGAACTTCACAGAAGACAAAGAAAGATCTAGAGGTATGTTCTGTGTAACCCAGTTAATCATCCTTACCTCTTGAATTTGTCCGAGGACCACCAGATGTCCCTCCTCGCTTGTAACACTGCTGGAAATTATCCTGAAATGAACACGTAATATTTAACCTTGGCACCAAAAATGCAAGATGATAGTCCTTTCCCAGTGTTATTGGCTGGTAAATTTGTAAGATTAAAGTCCTCTCAGCCTTTTCTCTACCCTTCCCCAGCAGCCACAGAGGCTCAGATATTTCCAAACACCAAGAAAGGCAAAAAGGGCAACAATAGCAATACTTGCTTCATCTGTGAATTAACCTGACCAACTAGGTATGCTAATAATTGCAAAAACAAGAAGGCATCCAGGAAACACTATGTAAAAGATACAATGTGAGGTAATGAGGGAAATTCAGAAATATGGCCTGGTCCTCTATCCCTTATCGCAAGATAAAGGGAAATAATAAGGCAAGAACACAGACTATTTCAATCTTGCTCTATTTATAGATCAAACTGTGAAGACAATTATGAACTACGTCAGGATTTTGTTTTGTTTTGACAGAGAGGTTGGTAAGAATTATACCATATGAATGTACTATTGCCTGAAAACATAATTTAATATCCTCAGGAAAAAAATGTTCACGAGGCAACATTTCAAACAGACTCCCAGGTATGTTGAAAGTCAGCCTCCAGACAACGCATGAAAAGAATGATCAGTGGCATGATTAAATTAGCACATACAATAAAAATAAACACATGCAATAAAAAATTTAAACAGGACAAGAAGCCACACAATAATTAAGTCTCCTCCAAACTCCTAATCCTTTTCCCAATAGCAAAAACTATCTCATGTTTTCTCAGCAAGAAATTTACTTTCTTTTTTTTTTTTTTTTAATGTAACCTCTATGCCTAATGTGGGGCTTGACCTCATGACCCTGAGGATCAAAAGTCACATGCTATACTGACTGAGCCAGCCAGGCACCCCAGCAAGACATTTAAAGCAGCACAAAAAATTCCAGAATACTGGTGTTAAGAACAGCTCCATTACAGGCACCTGGGTGGCTCAGTCAGTTGAGCGTCCAACTTCAGTTCATGTTATGATCTCACGATTCCTGAGTTCAAGCCCCACAGCAGACTGGCTGCTGTCAGCCTGTCAGTGCAGAGCCTGCTTCAGATCCTGTCTCTCTCTTTGCCTCTCCCTCCTTACACTCAAAAAATAAATAAAATATTTAAAAAAAAATTTTTTTTTTTAAAGGAGCTGTTCATTACTTTCTGACATTACCGTGCTAAGCCTTCATGTATGTTAATTCACTTAATCCTCAGGATATCTCAGAAAGTAATCCTCACAACACTTCAGAGTAAGATGAGTCTTCATCCAACAGATGAGGAACCATAGATCAGAAAGTTTACTCAACATACCCAAGGTCACACAACAAAGGAAGTGATGAAATCAGGAATCAAACCCAAGTCATTTAAGTGATTTGGTGTGTTCTTCGAGGTGTGCTCTTAACCCCCTTTTCAATACTGTCTCTATATAGACATCTACCTTACCTCATTTAACTAACTATAAGCTCCTCAAAAACAGGTACTTTATATCACAACAGAACTCAGTGGGAAACCACATACTTAAAAACTTGTAAAACTTCAAAGCTGAAAATTCTGACGTATTCAGTCATATCCATAGATGATCAATGACAAAGAGGTCCCACGGCTTGTTAAAGTAGAATGTCTAACCTCTTACCAGTCTTTTATCATATGTAGTAAAGAAAATCTGAGCTATTCAAATAAAAATAAACAAAAAAAAATTTTTTTTGAAAAATACTTTTGCTACACCAGGTACCTAGAAAAGTTAAACTGAAAGCAACATAATGAAGTTGGGGCGCCTAGGTGGCTCAGTCGGCTAAGCACCCAAATCTTGATTTCAGTTCAGGTCATGATCCCAGAATCGTGGGATCAAGCCCCATGTCGGGCTCCACATGGAGCATGGGGAATGTGTGAGATTCTCTCTCTCCCCTTCAAAAAAAAAAAAAAGGAAAAGAAAATAATAAAGTTAAGCTCATAGGGTCTGGAGTTAGGAAACATGCAGTCTCATGTTAATTCTACCATTCATTTGCTGAGTGACCTCAGATAAGTAATTTGTTTCTGAACCCCAGTTTCTCTCAAAAGGTGGAGGAGTGAATGAGTTAATGCAAACAACATGATAAATAAAGTTCTTAAGACCTTCTAAGTTCTGTGTAACAGACAATTGTCATTTATCTTCTGTGGGTTACTTGAAAAGCTTCCAACTCAACTCTCCACAGTACTGACAAGTAGTTCTAAAACAAAGAGTGCCTTGGGGTGTCTGGGTGGCTCAGTCAGTTAAGTGTTGGACTCCAGCTCAGGTCATGATCTCACGGTTTGTGGGTTGGAGCCCTGTGTCAGACTCTGTGCTGACAGCTAAGAGCCTGAAGCCTGCTTTGGATTCTGTCTTTGCTCCTCCCCTGCTCACTTTCTGTCTATCTCTCTCTCAAAAATAAACATTTCAAAAATTAAAAAAAAACAAAGAGTGCCTTATACCAAATACACTGTGACTCGGCTATAGTTTAATCACAGCTTAACATCAACAACTGTACTATATTATTCAACTATGACAACTATTCTTACCCTTTGGGAATAAGGTGTTCCAGGATACTCTCTAGCTTGGAACTGTAGCTGGCTATAATTTCCATTGGTAATTGAAGGTGGTCCTCTATAAGTATCAAAACCTAATAAACAAACAACTTAAATAAAATTATGGGCAAAATTATACTAAACTTCTAAATAGTCTAATTCTATACCACTTTAAAAGTTAAACTGATCCTATAATGCCATCATTAGATTTATGCCTTCTTTAAGCAAACTCTACTAATATTGCTTCCACAGGAAAACACGTATTTATAAAATACCGCTAACTTCAAATAAGCCAAGGGCAGAGATTTACTACTGCTGCAATGCAGGTGGGGTTCAAAAAGGTGCATGGTTAAGGCTTGTCTAGCGCAATTCTGCTAATACCAAGAGAATAACATGTGGAACCATATCTAAGACTTAAGAAAATATCACTATTATAGTCTCAAAATTTATATTTTTATGTATAGTATCCTCTCATAGAAAAATAACTAGAAAATGGGCACTGATTATGACACATTTTGAGACATATTTTTATTTGACATAGTTTGACTTGGGGCAGTCAAGTCAATTAAAAAAAAGTAAGTATTCAAATATGAAAACCCAAATTCATCCCCGGAAAATAAAGATGCTCAACCTTTCACTGCAGCAAGTCACAGGATCAATCTGCTTTTCATACAAAAAGTTCCTCTGTTATATAGGCAACAGGTATATTAGAAAAGCTATATTTTACAGAAATAGGGAATTTTCTACCATAATATGGAGGGCAACTAAAAAAGGAACAAGGTAAAGTAAAAATAGTTTGAGTTAAGTAAATATATAAACAAAATAATTCAGTATAATTAAATTTTGTTCAGAGCATACCTTTATAACCACCAGGGGACCGATACGAATTGGTTAGTAATCTCCCACCACGAGTACATCCTCTAACAGATCCCCGGCTATTGACAAATGGTTGAGAGGGTCTGGGAAATACATTCGTCTGTGCTGGGTAAAAGGCAAGGCTACCATTGCTTACTTGAATAGTTCCATCAGGATAACTTGCTGCTTAAGGAAACAGTTTTAAGTCCAAGAGTTAAATGGTAACAAAGATTTAATATTCTTTATACTTAAAAGTCACTGTATATCAAAACCTTTAATATAATTTTCTCCCTTTGAAAAAAAAAAAAAAACAGGTGCTATATATACATGTATGTATATATAGAGATCCTGGTATCTATACATATATTTAGGTAATAGAATATTATTCAGCCTTAAAAAGGTAAGAAATTCTGACACATGCTACAACATGGATGAAATCCTGAAGACATTATGCTGAACGAAATAGGCCAGTCACAAAAGGACAAATACTGTCTGTTTCCACTTACTCTAGGTAAGTACCTAGAGTAGTCAAATTCATAGAGTAGAATGGTAGTTGCCAGGGGGCAGTAGGAAGAGGGGGAATGGAGAGTTAGTGTTAAATGGGTACAGAGTTCATTTGGGAAAGATGAAAAAGTCCTTAGAGATGAATGGTGGTGATGGCTACACAACCATCTGGCCATACACTTAAAAATGGTTAAAATGGTAAATTTTATGTTATGTGTATTTGGCCACAACTAAAGGAAAAAAGGCTAAACACCCCAGATCAAGGAGTAAAAGACAACGAATTTTAATTAATACTATACCTAAGAAGGCACAGGACAAATATCCCTTATGTAAATCATCTACACTATGTTTTCACTCAGTACAAGTGAGAACAGAATGAGGTCATTGGTGGCTAGGTCCAAGGATTTACATTTAGTATCTCTTGTGAGTAACCAAATACCTCTAATGTTCAACTCATTTACTCAGGCTTAAGTTTTAGAATACTCAATGGGGATCTGAAACACCAACACTAAATATCTACAGGTGTTTATCAAATTAGGAAATAACTACAAAGTTGCCTATTCTTTCATGTATTTGGATAGCATAAAAGAGCAAAACAGTTTTTCATCTCTAAGCAAACAATGGAAAAGCATACAAAATTATATCTTTGCATTAATCAATGCTTTATTGTAAGAGGGAAAAAGAGAGAAAAGGCCAGATAGCTATCTGTCTGTGCTAAAAGATTTAACGGAGTGATATCAAAACTCTTCTAGTAGAAGAAGGGCACGTCTATAGAAGGGCACTATATATATATATATATATATATATATATATATATATATATATATATATATATATATATATATATATATCTCGCCCTATCTACTTCTATTACCGTCCATGGTAATCAAAGCAATCAGATTTAAAAATATGAACCTACTTCAAGGTTTAATCAACCATCTAGGTTCTACCTCTACAAAAGTTAAAATTAATAGGCGAACTTAATAGAAGAAAGGCATTTAAGTGTTTCTCAACACTTGAACATGCGAAGAAATAATGCTTACTAGTCAAGAAAGAACCCTTAAAGTATCACTACTGAATTGCTTTCCATTCTACTAGCTGTCATCTAAGTCTTCAAAATATCATATGCAAAGATCTTACCAGTCTCTTGAGAAAGGACAGTTTGTTCTACATGTATAGCTGGCAGTTGGCACTGGGGTGGTGTTTGTGTACTTGCTGTAGTAAAACTTTGATTGTAGCCAGGTGAATAAGGGGATTCTTTTACTTCTTGTTCTTTCCGTGGAGGCAGAGGTGCATTAACATTAAACACCTTAAGAGACAAAGGGTACACTAAGTCCTTTGTAATGTTTCATAGAAAAGGATTAAGGATGACATCTAACAAAGTTCTCCAACATTCAAAAACTTCTATTTGACAGGCAAAGGACTTGAATGGACATTTCTCCAAAGAACAGAACTGGCCAATAAGCACATGAAAAGATGCTCAGCATCACAGTCATTAGGGAAATACAAATCAAAACCACAATAATATACCACTTCATACTCATTAGGATGGCTGTTACCAAAAGAAAAAAAAAAGAGAAAATCTAAGTGTTGGCAAAGATGTGGTGTAATTTGAGCCTTGTGCATTACTGGTAGGAATGTAAAATGATGCAACCAACTGTAGAAAACAGTGTGGTTGTTCCTCAAAAAGTTAAACATGCAATTACCATATGATCCAGCAAATCCACTTCTAAAATATAACCAAAAGTACTGAAAGCAGAGGCTCACATTTTGTACATCAATGTTCATAGCAGCATTATTCACAATAGGCAAAAGGGGGGCGCCTGGGTGGCTCAGTCGGTTAAGCGTCCGACTTCAGCTCAGGTCACGATCTCACGGACCGTGAGTTCGAGCCCCGCATCGGGCTCTGGGCTGATGGCTCAGAGTCTGGAGCCTGCTTCCGGTTCTGTGTCTCCCTCTCTCTCTGCCCCTCCCCCATTCATGCTCTGTCTCTGTCTCAAAAATAAACGTTAAAAAAAAAAAAAATTAAAAAAAAAAAAATAGGCAAAAGGTGGAAACAATCCAAATGTCCAACAGCTGAATGGATAAACAAAATGTGGTATAGACATACAATAGAATATTATTTAGCTATAAAAAAATGAAATTCTGATCCATAATACAACATGAATAAACCTTGAAAATATTTTGCTAAATGAACTAAGTCATATACAAAAGGGCAAATAATGTGATTCCACTTATCTGAGTACTTAGAACAGGTAATGAGGCAAAAAGAAGATAGGTTACTAGAAGCTGGAGAGAGGGAGGAATAAAAAGCTATTATTTAATGAGTATAGTTTAATGGTTTGGATGATGAAAATGTTTTGGAAACAGTGGAAATGGTTGTACAACACTGTAGATGTACTAAACATCACTGAATTATACACTTAAAAATGGTTAAAATGGTAAATTTTATGTCATATGTATTTTACTATGGCAAAAAAAACCCTATTTGGTTTCTAGGAGATCTAAACTCAAGTACAAAAATTAATCTTCCTGCTATTATCATATAATAATGCTTACTGAGCATTAAAGCTACACAGGCCAAGAGAGTACTTTTTCAAAAATTAAAGATGAAAAAAATCTGCCACCTACCAAATTTCTACCACATGGCAGGCAAATGACCTGTCCAGACTCTGGCCATTGTCTATAAAAAAGCACTTCCATTACTCTCCAGCTCCCTTACCCTGCTCCATTTTTCCCCATGACACAGGTGACATTTCCCCATATGTATATACATATATATATATGTATACGTATACACATATATATGTGTGTGTGTATATTTTTCTCTCTAGCCCTCTCACCTCCATTATCAAATGTAAGCTTCTTGAGCACAAAGACTTGTCTCTTTTTCACTGCCAATACCCAACCCCAGTGATTAAGAACAGTATCTGATTTCATTAACGAGAAAAAGTTAATAAAACCAATGTGGCAATACTGTGCAGGAGGGACTGACAGGGTAAGAGGAAAAACAAAGAAACTAATCAGTTCTAAGAGGCCAAGCATGAAGTGATAAAACTAGTGAATTTAGGTGCCTGAATTCAAAAGCTTATCTCCCTGCATTGCATCTGCTTTCCATTGCCACTCCACTGGCCCCACCCTACCACCATCACTGAAAAGTATCCAGAGTGGGGCATTAAGCATCATCAGACACTTACTGGCTAAGACTTTTTTTCTAAAGAACTGTTCTATACTATTCTGTTTTAGAGAGTAAACATATAAACCTAGTTATATTACCTTGAAAAATATTTTAAGCTTAACCAATTTGCAGAGGAATGTGTAATTCAGAATACCACACAAATCGGAACAATTATCCAAAATCAGCATAAGATCAAAATAAAATCAAATGAAAGTTTCCAGAATGACAGAACACCCAAGTATGTGCCCTATATTTCAGGCTATTGATGCTATGGAACATCACTAGTGTGGTATTAGTAATGGTTAGTATTATTAAGCTGCTCACAGAAAATTATGTTTCTCACCCACACTTTTTTTTTTAATTAATATGAACCCTCAGCTTTGCCTGCTACTAATTTTCTGAGTGGGGAAAATGTTCTGATAAAATATCCATTCAAAATTCTCAAGGCTTTGGATTTAATACTCTTTCACCACAAACAATATTTGCATTGGACAAAGCAAGGATCAACCCAAATAAGAGCAATACAAAAGGCACAGTTTTTCACATAGTAAGTACCCAATAATGGACGTAAGAGAAACAATGGCTTTTTAACAGGAACAATGAACTGTAATCACCATTCACGTTTCATACTCACTGTCTGCATGGCTTGAAAGGGCGCTGTGTTAATCGTTACTGAACTACTACTTGCTGGAGGTGACTGGAAGCCCTGTTCAGAGCCCTTTGACATGGGAGGATTTGAAGAAGCTAGTGAAGATGGTTGCTTGCTTGGGGGAACTGCTGCCTGGGAAGGAGAAATGCAGCATCAGCCAATCACCTGCCATATAACAAGCAGTTAACTTACACTAAACCCCAGACTGGCCTAAGTCAGCAAGTTCTATAGGATGACATTCGGACACAGGAATGCAAAAGAATAGCTTCTGCTTACAATTTCAAATCACAACTGCTGAGGATGCACACTAGCATTTGCTGTGCACAGCTTGCTGACTAAGTGAAAGAGTCTTACTATTAATCAGTCTAACAGATGAGGTACTGAACTTTTTATGAGTACCTAGTCAAACCCTGAAACGGTAGTTTCCAACTAAGAATCTAATATTATTCCAAATCTATACAGAAGAATTACGAAAAATCTTGGGTTAGTTGCTTAGTCAATGTTAATTTTTCTGGATTTTAAAGTCTTATTCCTGGATTTCTAAGTCAGCTGCCTTTAAAAAAGAAAATCAAACCTGATCTAATTTAAATAATACTTATCTATGGTAATAAGCAAATCCTTGATGTAACAGATTACAAATCCAAAGGCTTAAAAAGATACCAAAAAACCAGTCCTAATCAGATTATGAAACAGAGCTGTGACTCACTTGGTCACACCTTCCTCTTCTTAAAATGAGGAACCAAGTAATTTTAATTTAGACCAAGTCTACACCATAAAAATTAATGTGTATCTATATATTCTTATATTCTGTAATGAATACATTATCTTGTATAATAGCGAACCAAAAATAGTAAAATCTAACAGCTGCTAAATTAATCTAAAAAAATCATGCTATCTTGCTATACCTATTTCAAGGATTTGCTCAAACTTAGCAAAAACTATCATTTTAGAATTGAAAGCACAAACATAATATAGTTGACCCTTGAAAAACACACAGGTTAGGAGTGCTGAACCCCAAAGTCAAAAATCCACATATAACTCTTGACTCCCCAAAAACTTAACTACTAAGAGCTTATAGAGATGGAAAGGAAGCCTTACCAATACTATAAACAGTCGATTAACACATATTTTGTAAGGTATATGTATTATATATTGTATTCTTACAACAAAGTAACCTAGAGAAAAGATAATGTTAAGAAAAGCATAAGGCCCAGTGTCTATCAGTAGATGAATGGATAAAGATGTGGTGTGTGCGTGCATGTGTGTGTGTGTAATGAAATATTATTCAGCCATAAAAAAGAATGAAATCTTGCCATTTGCAACAACAGGGATAAGCTAGAGAGGATAATGCTAAGCAAAAGAAGTCAGCCAGAGAAAGATAAATACTGTAAGATTTTACTCATATATGGAATTTAAGAAACAAAACAAATGAGCAAAGGGGGGGGGAAAGGAGAGGAAAAAAAAGAGAGAGAGACAAACCAAGAAACAAGACTCTTAACTACGCAGAACCAACTGATGGTTACCAGAGGGGAAATGGGTTAAATACATGATGGGGATTTAAGGAGTACATTTATTGTGAGGAGCACAGGGTGATTTAAGGAAGTGTTGAGTCACAATATCGTACACCTGAAACTAATATTACACTGCATGTTAACTAAATGGAATTAAAATTAAAACCTAATTTAAAAAAAAAAGAAAATCATAAGAACATACATTTACCGTATTGTAGTTATCAAAAAACTAAAACGTATAAGTGGACCTTCACAGTTCAAGACCATATTGTTCAAGGGTCAACTGTGCTATCAAAATGCTTTTGACAAAATTAGCCAAAAGAAAATGTAATTCATTCCTATGGAGGTAGTGCTAATATTAACACTATACATTTATTGAGTCTCAGTTATATAAGTAGATTTTTCTGCTAAGGATTCCATCAATATAATATATATAGTGAGAAACTTGACTTACTCCTACCTAGAACTTTTCATCTTTTTTGACAACAGCAATTTAGACATATTTATTGTATGTGATAAGGCATTACACTACTAAGCTTACTTATGTGGAAAAGTCACAGCAAAGTTACCTGTAATTCCAGGACAATATCTACAGAAAGCAATACATTAGTCAAGTATAAATGTTAAATAATTCAACTGATCATGCCTGTAATGCATAAGGTAAGCTGGTTCTGCTATTATTTTAGACAGAAAAGAAATTAACACAATTGGCCTCTTATTACCTCAGGAGTCTCTGAGGTCATAAACTCTGTTTCAGATCCCGAAGAAGCCTGATCAGTAGTAACCAAGCAAGCATTTGAGCTACAAGTAACTGAAGAAGAAGCAGCCTAGACACAGGAAGATATAAAACATGATAAAAGGCACATTTTGTTCACTTTATATTTCTTGAGTCCTGAGCTTCATAACATGTAACTCTTACCAAGCACTCACTAGTGCCAAATACTATGCTAAACACTTTATACATATTCACGTGTTTAGTCCTAACAATAACCCTGTGAGGTAGATACAACCATCCCCATTTTATAGACAATAAGGCATAGGCAAAGATAAGATAAGTAATGGATCCAATATCACACAAAAATTAAGTTAGTGGTGAGAGTCAAACCCAAGCAGTCAGCTAAATTGCCTTTCCAGGCCTGGTCACCAAAGCTACACATCTAATCCCATCCTCATTTATCAAGATTCTTGGCCCTAGAAACCTGGGCCTCAACAGCTGATGGAACATCTGGCCCTCAACAGCAGTTCAATGGAAGCAGCTCAGGGCACATTCAACACTGTGGGCACAGCTCTGCCAGGGATCACAGTAACTGTGGTTTGGCTCTCTGTGCTCCCACTGTCTTAAAGAGGTAGGCAGAAGTACAAATAGAAATGATAAGCTTAGGGCGCCTGGGTGGCTTAGTCGGTTAAGCGTCCAACTTCGGCTCAGGTCATGATCTCATGGCTTGTGAGTTCGAGCCCCACATCGGGCTCTGTGCTGACAGCTCAGAGCCTGGAGCCTGTTTCAAATTCTGTGTCTCCCTCTCTCTCTGCTCCTCCCCCATTCACACCCTGTCTCTCTCTCCCTCAAGAATAAACATTAAGAAAGAAAGAAAGAAAGAAAGAAAGAAAGAAAGAAAGAAAGAAAGAAAGAAAGAAAGAAAGAAAGAAATGATAAGCTCTACATAAATTACAGAGGCACCAAAATTCTAACAAAATGTTAACGCTAATAACATAAAACAAAAACTGGAAGAAAGCAAGCACAGGAACAACTAAGGCTGTGACAACTGTAACCAATAAAAAACTAAGAAAGTGGCTACAAAAGAATTCTATGGCACAAAGATATTAGAACATAACAGGGAGAGATCTATAAAAATCGAGCAATCACAAGGTCTGAAGTGTCCATGACATGAATCTACTCCTTTTATCTCAATCTCAGAAGCCCAAGTAATAAAATGGGTTAATTGGAAACTAATTAATGGCAACCAAATATCCAGAGCAGTTACATTTCAGTGATCTTCTAGAGAGGGTCATCATAATAGGCCACTTCTTGGGAAGGAGATGGGGACCAAGTTTTAAAAGAGATCTTAAGAAAAAAAAATTTTAAATCCTTTTGAAATTTTATATACCTAAATAAATAGATATAATTTAGATCCGACTAAAATATTAGAACTATTATGATACTGTAGTGTTTCTAAAACTAGGTCTTTCTTCTGGTCCTGTTTTTAAAATAACAAGACAACTGCCCAAAATAATTGGAACTGGGTATTGTGGGGACAGAAGTTTCCTGCTGCGGAAAGATTTACAAATGTTAAGCTAAGACATTGATACCTGAGCTTTTGAATTTAAAAGGTTCACTTAACAACAACAACAAAAAATAAAGATAAATTCTTCACATTAGTATTTCTTTAGAAGTTATGGCAATTCTTGTTTCCAAATTACTGCTCTTTAAGCAGACCAGCTGAAAGCAGTTTTAGGTATTGGTGAGTAAACATGATGCTGGGGACCTGTGATTCCCAAACAATGCCGGTGCAGATTCACCCAGGAAGCTTATTACAAATATAGATGTCTAGATAACGCCCCTGGAAATTCTGATCCATTAGGTCTAAGGTGATATCTAGATATATATATCTTTAGGGGCACCTGGGTGGTTCAGTCAGTTAAGCCTCTGACTTCGGCTCACGTCATGATCTCGTGGTTCATGAGTTCAAGCCCTGCATCAGGCTCTGTGCTGATGGCTTGGAGCCTGGAGCCTGCTTCTGTGTCTCCCTCTCTCTCTGCCCCTCCCCCACTTCTGCTGTCTCTCTCAAAAAAAAAAAAAAAAATTAAAAAAACCTTACAGATAGATATATAGATATATATACAGAGATATATATAGATACCTTTATTAAAGTGATCAAGTGCTTCTGATGCAGCCATCCACAGACCTGCCCCTGAGAACTACTAAACTAGACCAACAGCTTTTTGAAAACCTTTAACTTGTCCATTGAAAGCCTCATGTAGAACCCTAACAGCTAGAACAGGTAACATGGAACCCTTAAACCAGTGAGTAGGGTGAGGGACTCAGCTCAATAAATACATTTTGAAAACTGAGCCATACCTTATCAAACTAAATATAAACCATTGTAAACAAATGGTATTTACTCAGAAGTTTTTGGACAGGAAGGCAACAACTGTTGAGCCATCTGGTCAAAATACTTAACCTATCAGGGATGCTACTGTTAAGAAAATTGCCATAAAGTGTTCAGAGGGATCCTGATAATTTTTTTTAAAGGTAATGACCAGAAAACTATCAAACCTTGTACTTTTTTTTTTTTCTTGAACTTACTATTGATAGAAGTGCAATGTGGCATCAGAGATCTCAATGATCTGGTTCCTTTGTAAATCTAAGGTGTTCTGTGAAAATCAGTTCCTCAGAATGTCAACTCTTATGTGTGAAGGGAGGCAGGAGATTAGCTAACCATGTGCTAAACAAAATGAGTATCTTTCTTTAGAAAGACTTGACTATGCTGCTCTACCAAAGTGACTTAAGTAGCCAATGGCAGAGTAAGATTCCCAGACAAGGTATCTCTGAATTCTTCAGGCTTGCTCTTTCCTTATTGAAGTCTGCCAGCCTTCTCTTTTTTAACAGATGTCTTCCCCATGATCATTAGGTAACCTTTGGAGGGCCAGTTGTACTTAATCTAAAAAACTAGATATCCTTAGAACATTTTCAATAATTTAGTTAGGTATATTAGAATCAGCAAGTCTGATCTATCTTACCAAAGCAAGAGTTTCTTCCCTGAATAACAAAGAAATTAAAAATAGCAAAGAAAGATTACTTTGGAGAAGTTACCTGTAATGGCTCTTGAAGAAAATCACTTTGACTGGAAAGATTTTGTTCTGTAGATGCTGCAGAGAGTGAAATCAACAGTAAACTATTGAGGGAGGAGAAAAGTTTATGCATATCAACTGGGTGGAAACTAAAAGTTTATACTTTACAAAATAAGCCATAGCTAGAAAAACTAGGTCTCAAGGCCATCATGAATTTTCTGTGAGAGCTCTAAAGAGTCAGAGAGGATTTGGGAGACACTAGTCCCATCTGTGACACTAATGATGTTTTAAGGTTAAAAGGGCAAAAGCAGCATTTCAAAGCTTCCAAAAATCTATTACTTTAAAAAATGACTAGTAATAGTAAACTGGAAGATAAGATCTAAGCTATCATGAATAGTAATCAAGTGATACACTCAAATTCCAAGTTTCAAAATAACTCTTAGCTGGGTCATATGTCTTTTCAGGTTTTTTTCCCCCCTTTGGTCATGTATATTAATATGCTTTTCAATTATATAGTTTCGGTTTGGTTTTTTCTTGTTAATGTCTATCACTTTTGTTAATTACTCTTTATTCTCCTTACTTCATCCAGGAATTACTACACCCATCTTCTAGTTGGTGTCTGCTCACTACAACTGGACTGTGGCTTCAAATACCTCATTCCTCCCCTGAAATAAATGAGTGTAGAGCAAAAAGCCTAACGTCAGGCCAGATTCAATTCTAGGTTCCGTCATTAGGTACTGTGTTAATCGATGTACTTAAATATCACTGATGTAATTTCACTCATAATTGGGATCAAAAAGTTTCAATACTAGATTTATAGAGTCAAAAGGATCCCAATCACTTCAAAATTTGCAAAACCAGCTTGTGTTTCTCCATTTAACCATCTGGAGACCTTCTATAAAAGGCAAACAGGTCAGGTGAGCACACTAATGTCTTAATGGTAATTTACCCATATATAACTGATGACACATAGATACATTTAGAATTAACACAGAGACACAATTTAACCCTTAAGATATCTAGAGTAAAATTATTTGTAAGAGGTAACAAATGTTAGACCTATGCATGTTTACTCTCAGTTATGATTACATACCTACTGGGCTACCTGGAGTAGTTGAAGGCGGCTGTGACGATGGAATTGCACTTGAAGGTTTGTCAAAATCCAGAATAGATTCCTAAAGACAAGATTTTTTAAATCATGACTAGAAACAATTATTCATTTAAAAGCTATTACCATTGGGGCACCTGGGTGGCTCAGTCAGTTGGGTGTCTGACTCTTGATATTGGTTCGGGTCATGATCTCACAGTTGATGACATCAAGCCCCATGTTGGGCTCTGTGCTGATGGTGTGGAGCTTGCTTGGATTTCTCTCTCTCTGCCCTTCCTGTGCTCTCTCTCAAAAATAAACTTAAAAAAAATAAACTGTTTAAAAGCTATTACCATTGCATTATTCACAACACTGTCCATAGCTATTAGCTATAAGAATCTAGCTAATAACTATCTCAAAATGTTGATAACTTACTCATTATTTAAAAAAAAAAAAAGTGTTTATTATGAGAGAGAGCACTCATGAGCAGGGCAGAGGCAGAGAGAGAGGAATAGAGAGAGAATCCCAAGCAGGCTCCATGCTATCAGTGGAGCCTGATGCAGGGCTCAATCCCATAAACTGTGAGATCATGACCTAAGCCAAAATAGAGAATTGGACGCTTAACCAACTGAGCCACCCAGATACTCCAACAACTTAGTCTTCATAAGAGAAAAAGTTAAAGAGTTAAAATCTAAAGTAACTGTCAAACCTTAAAATTATGTCAAGTAATTCCAAGGCTTAACTATGAAAAAAAAAAAACCTCCTGACTTAAGCTCTTAAACACAAGCATTAATTCTGTAACCTTGCTTTTATTATGTCCAACAACTGAGGGTTTAACAGTCTCATC
Source organism: Prionailurus viverrinus (assembly GCF_022837055.1). Classification (NCBI taxonomy): domain Eukaryota; kingdom Metazoa; phylum Chordata; class Mammalia; order Carnivora; family Felidae; genus Prionailurus; species Prionailurus viverrinus. Next base: position 60,607,892 of record NC_062567.1, read on the forward strand.
TCAACCACTAATCTAGTTCATTCATGCTCTCTGATCTTTCATAATGAGTAACGATTCTCTCTCCCATCTGCCTATCTTAGTTTTCAAATGTTTCCAACATTTTGAATAATTAAGCTACCCTTGTAGTAATCACTTTTCATCTTCAAATAACCTAAATGGGTAAGGAATTCCCTCATTTTATAAGTAGAGGATTACAGGCTAAATAACTTGACATGGATTTTATAGCCAGTAAATAGCAGAACCGGCATTTAAACACAAGTCTAATTCCAAAGCTCAAGATCTTTTTACTACACAAAAAGATCTTATTTGTCTACTTCCTCCTTCAATAATATTGTACTATTCTGAAATTCTGTAAGACTCTGTATGACACAATTTAGCACTTAACTATTGCCACAAGTTAAAATCTTATACAACTGGAATATAAACTCCTTGAAGGCAATAAATGTCTTATGATTTTCTACACACAATAGCACCTACCAGAATGCCAAGCACAGAGTAGGTTCTCATAGTCTGAGTGGAAACTACCAATGATCTACAGCAGAAAATATATTTGAACACTTATACTTTTTACATGTTTAATTCATTTCATTACTCACAACAAACTTAGGAATAAGAATTATTATCCTCATTTTTCAAAAAAAGAACCAAGGCAAAGAGTAAAGTAACTTGCCTGAACTGTGAGAGCTAGGAAGTGGCCAGAATTCCCATGCATTCTGAACACCAGAACCTAACCTCTTAGCAACTTCATTACAGGAGCGCCTGGGTGGCTTAGTCAGTTAAGCCGAACTTTGGTTCGGGTCAGATCTCACGGTTTGTGAGTTCAAGTCCTGCATCAGGCTTTGTGCTGACAGCTCAGAGCCTGGAGCCTGCTTCAGATTCTATGCCTCCCACTCTCTCTGCCCTTCCTCTGCTCACACCCTGTGTCTCTGCCTCTCTCTCTCTAAAAATAAATAAACATTAAAAAAAAACAAAAACACTTCACTGTAATACTTCTGATTAGAAGCGAGTAGCCCGAGGAATATCATTTAAGATTCATTTAAGAATGGCTCATACTTGCATAAAGTTACAAGTTCCTTGAATCTGGGTCATCAGATCCTGCAGTTTTTCTTTCCTCAATACTGGATCCTTTGGAAGGGTCGAGGAAGAACCTACAGGCTGATGCATAGGCTTAGGCACCTACAAAATAAACCCACAATGTATAAGAGCGAAATTCACATTCAACAGCCTAATTCAGGAAACTCACCTTATCACTACATCTTAATGAAAGCAAAACACATAGCAAAGCCCATTTATCAGATTTATGTCAGGTAAAGAATTTCCACAACAATACATTTTCTAAATAATTTAAGCAAACTTTATAAACACTTTTTCCCTTTCACAATACCTCTAATGGTATCTTTCTAAAACAACCTCTTTTCAAAGGGAAGACCCAGAGTAATAAAACTTCCTTGACAGAAAGTTTTTTCATTATGGACAATCAGCTGATGATATTCTTTATAAATCACTAACTGTAAGACACGCAAATGATTTTTTTTCCCCAGAGAAAAAGTTACTATCACCACATTCCCCTTTTAAATGTCTGCTTTCAGAAACATTAAGAAGTAAATATGTATACAAACACATCCTAAGGTTGAAGAAATACACTACTATATTTTGTTATCAGGTTAAGTACTTCGGGGAACTAATGATGTTTATAAAGTGGTTAGTCCTCACGCTAAGTTGCTTATGAAAGCTGCATACCCTGAATTAGACCTAATGCTGATATGTTAACATCTTACAGCTGCCAGTATCTGTCTCCACCAGCTCCTCTTCTCCACCTTCTAATTCACTGGGAAGTCACACAGCTAAGCTTGTCAAAAGTGCCATACAAAATAAGAGTTAATAAATCCTAAGTAAATATACGAAAGACTCTTTTAGGAGAAAAGTATGAGCTTTAGTGATTAATTTCACGTTATCTAGTCTTTTAGCTTTGAACTCCATTTTGTCCTTGACTGTACTTAGTCATGTTCTAGAAAGCTGATACTGCAAGACAGACAGTGTACTATATAGAGAAGTGTCCTCTCAGTCACTGAAAGGCCCTGCAAATTCAATATAATGCAGTCTGTACCATAAAGACAAATTAAATGAGTTTCGGCCTTTCCAACTAATTCTACATACTATCCAACATATAGTATAATATTCTGGTAAGGTAAAGGCTCAGTACTACTATACTTAATGGAATTTTAAATTGGGTTTCTTAAAACAGCTTTACTGAAATATTAAATTGGTTTTTTAAGTAAGTTTCTCAAAATAGTTGTCATATTACAATTACTGTTGTGTGATACCTGGTTAATGAAACAAGGCTATCAATCTTCTATAGGGTCAGGAAGAAGCTAAAATTGATATTAGCACTTGAAGAAAAGAGGAAAAAAGGTGAGCAAAGGGAGACAAGTAACTCTGAAGTTCTCTTCCCGTAAGGCAAAACTGAAACAGTGGCAGGTTTTTTTAATTTTTTTTAATGTTTATTTATTATTGAGAGACAGAGAGAGACAGCACATGAGCATGAGAGGGGCCGAGAGATGGGGAGACACAGAATCTGAAGCAGGCTCCAGGCTCTGAGCTGTCAGCACAGAGCCCGATGCAGGGCTCAAACTCACAAACCGTGAGATCATGACCTGAACCGAAGTCGGATGCTTAACCAACTAAGCCACCCAGGCGCCCCTTTGGCAGTTTATTTATAAAAAGCAATGCTTTGATTTCTCCAAGCAAAAGTTTTTCACACTGTTAGGGGACCAAAGATTTATCAGAGAGCCTCTGGCTAAAATGGCATGAAGGGCAGGGAACACTACTAGACATAGATGGAAAACACTGGGAAGATAAGTTCACATTTCTTAGCAAACAAGGTAGTAACAAGTTCATATTTAAAGAGAAGTAAACAACTTGTAATTTAATAACCTTAATAGCAGTGTATCCAAGGCTTATTCATTATAAGCCTTCTTATCTTCCTGAAATAGGTTATCATTAACAGAATGAGGTCTTCTATTTGAACTAAATCTCATATTCCAAACTTAGTTACAGAATATTTAAAGCCTATAGTTTCCACTTCCAGAAAAATTCTCATTTTGAAACAGAAATGGAGAACTAATTCAGATCCTACCCGACCTACTGGAATATCTGCAACCACCATGTACCTTCTTCAAAGAGTGCAGGCTAACCTGAGTGATTACAAAGAGTGAAAGAAACTCAAGAGAATACAGAAAAATGGAACTTCTGTCAGAAAAGGTCATCCATGTGCCAGGCGGAAGATGATGAATGAAACACAGTAAAACAAGCCCCTCGTCTTGTGACATGCATTTACATTTCTCATGTGTTCACACTAAGGTCTTGTCTGAGCTATTCACTATTTTCATATCATATCATGTCATTAAAATTTTGGCATTCAAACAATAGTTTCTAACTGTGGAAATTTCACCTCAGCTTAGGCTTAAAACACAGACTAGGTCTACTTCCCGTTTCAAGGGGAAAACCAATTACGTATTAAGGAGTTAAATGAAATACTTTATACATGAATTTAACACAGATTTCGGAGATTCTTTTTAAAGAGGACTAAAAAGTTATGACTACCACCAGTCCTTATTTATGCCTACATTGACCAGAGCAGACTGATAAAAACAAACTCACATCTTTGGGTTCAGTATTAAACTTCCTGGGCAGGAGCTGGTCATTTGGTATGAGGCTTGCTGGAGCTACCCCCCAGGACTTGGGAGAAATCTGTGATTGTGGTGTTAAAGGGCGTTTTTGACTCTCAACATTATTTTCCCAGGATTTTGGAGTCTCTGGCTGTCTTGAATCCTGGTCTTCACACATGGGAGTGGTCCATGACTTGGTGATGTCCTGTTCATTCTGCACAGAAGGTGTCCAAGACTTTGGAGATTGCTTCTTTGGATCCTGTTCTTTCTGCAGCTGAACTGGCCAAGGTTTTGGTGTCTCCTGCTTCTTCTGTTCTTCTTGAGTATATCCTGTTTTGGATTTAGGAGTTTCTTGCTTCCACTGGCTAGGAGCTGGCTTAGGTTTAGAGGCATCCTGCTTCTTCTGCTCTTCCTGCAGAGTAGACCTGAGTTTTGGATCTTGTTTCCTCTGTTCTAAGGAAACTGCAGGCTTTGATACCTCCTGGTGCTTAACAGAAGGCTCCCAAGACTTGAAGGATTCCTGTTTCTTCTCCTGACCATCGGGTTCAGTAAGCATATCCCAACATTTGGGGAGATTTGGTTTTCTAGCATAATCTGCTTCCCAAGATTGCTCTTCATCTTGTTTGCTTGAATAATCTACTTCTGTCATGTAACGTCTGTTAAGAAACTAGACCAGAGGAAAATACGTGCTTGAGTCACAAGATTTATAAAAGACCTTGAGAGACCGTGAGGGGAACACTGAACTCTATTAGTATTCCTATGTCCATTGGTCTGAGTCACTATACTAAACTAACAGGAAATTTCTGTCCTTATCCTACTTGAAAAGACCATCCTATGTTTTTGTCCATTCCTTTTCCCTCAGTTAACAGAAATACAACCTTTGATACTTCAACAGTAGCAATGTATACTTGACCTACCTAAGAACTGCACATCACCGTGCCACATTTGCTTGATTCAGGCTCTTTGACCAAGGTTATTCTGCCTCTGCCAACCTTAGACCACTCTATTACCCGACTCCCTAAAATGTTAAGGCAGAGGATATAGTTCAACTACACACATTTACACTATTTAACCTTAAGCCTTATGTTTCCTGAATTAGCAGCCTTTTCTTTATTTCTCTACCAGTCATACTGTGACTTTGACTCTTTGGTTTTTTTCAGCTTCCATGAATTTCAATGTCACTTCAAAAAGAGAACAAATACTTTACTACCAACGTGAGTAAATTCTAACAAGAGCAAAATCCTACCCATCTTTAAAGGGCCAAGAACAGTAGCTAACGCTTGAGCAGTTTACTGTGCACCAGGTCAAATTCAAATTCTAAGTAATTTAGAATTTGACTCCTTTCATCCTCACAAGATGCCTCATAAGGCAGGCATTACTATTATCCCTATTCTATATACATGAGGAGAGCAGACACAGCTGGGCTAGATATCTTAGCCAAAGTCACTAAGCTCATAAGCTACAAAACTAGGATTCAAGTTTAAGAAACCTAGTTCCAGAGCCTCAGCTCCTGAATGCAACACAACACAAAAGTCTCAAAAACCAAAATCAGCAAATTACCTTTCAGAAACTTACCTCTTGTGGTTGTATCTCTGGCTGTGCAAGTTCCATAAGAGACTCTGAAAAGATAAAAGGAGTATTAAGCAAATACTAAACTACATTTTTAGACTTATTACAACTGTAATTCATTCTAGTAACATATTTTTTTTAAAAAGGGACAGTACAATGAAATATATTAATGGCAGGAGTAATTCTCACTATTGCTTGTTGGTCAAAAGCATGTGGTCTGAGACTAGCTAAAGCTAGCAGTTCTCCTTATATAACACTTTTCTAAAGTTAAGTTGCAGTTAAAAACTGACTGAAAATAAGACTATCTCCTCTTACACACAAATACAGCTTCTTTCAAGTTGAAATTATACCTCTAGTCCCATGGGGTAAAAATTAGTCATTGAAACAGGCCTTAAAGGTCTCCTACGAGCCAGTTTAAGGTTGGAAGGTAGTAAGGGAATGGAAACCCTAAAGCATTAGATGAAGTGTTAAGAACTAATAGAAAGTAGACATAAGAAATTATTTGAATCATCCTAGTAGTGGCCACTGGAACTCTGCCTTCTCTACCCCCATAGAAATGACTTTTTTTTTTTTAATAAATTGAGCAGACAGGAGCAAAACTGCCATTCACTCAAAATATTTCTTCCCTTAAGAAAGGTGGAATTTTGAAAAGTACATTTACTGATTTTGGCAAACATTTTCCAAATATGTTAACCTTAGATTATTTATATTCTCATTCTACTACCATATTGGATTCTACTATAAACATTTTAAGTGACAATTTTATTTATTTATTTTTTTTCCAACGTTTATTTATTTTGGGGACAGAAAGAGACAGAGCATGAACGGGGGAGGGGCAGAGAGAGAGGGAGACACAGAATCGGAAACAGGCTCCAAGCTCTGAGCCATCAGCCCAGAGCCTGACGCGGGGCTCGAACTCACGGACCACGAGATCGTGACCTGGCTGAAGTCGGACGCTTAACCGACTGCGCCACCCAGGCGCCCCTTAAGTGACAATTTTAAATGGAATTATCCTACTAACAATTTAACAAAGAGGTTCATTCAAATTCCATAAGGGCCTCATTTGAGCAGGGTATTCTCCTGTAACAAAGGATAACCTATGTTTCTGTTAGCATTCATTCTGTAAATCACAGTAATAAAACCTAGAGACCTATTCTAAACCTAAGTTTATCCTGCAGCAAGTAAAGATTTCCATGCATGTAAAATTAACAAATTAAAATAAGGCAATCCTTTTACAATGATTTCACTCATTCTGTGTAAATATTAAAAATGCAACTACTATAAAGAATTTCCGAGATCACAACAAACCTGACTCTTTGACAGATTCAGTTTTCAATAATTGTTTTTTCTTCTCTGATTTTATTAGCATTTCTTCCTCCAATGATACTTCTTTCTCCTTAGCATTTTTTGGGACTGGGATACTTTCAAAATAGCCTGAGTTCAGCAATTTAGACAGCAGATCTTTCATGTGTTTGTCTAAGAAAGAGTGATTAAGACTTAGTTATCACATAACCTAATAGTTCATGGAAAATTATTTGGAATAGAAATCCTAATATAATTTTATCCTAGTTACAGTATGTCAACACCCCACATTGGGGGGATTCAAAGAACTGGTCAGTATCATGAACAGCAAATGTGCAAGCCATATTTCTGTCATGCTGAATCAATATAAATTTTAAAGATCAGAATCCCAAAGTTTAGCAAGTCACTTAAGTTTCTCTGGGCCTCCATTTCCACCATTTGAAAAATGGCTAAAATCAGAGACCCTAATCAAAGGCTATGTTACAAAAGCACACATCTGTTCCCTGAACTGAGAGAAAAGCCATTTTTCCTATCTGTCCCAAAGACATCACAACCAGCAATTATTCTACCTTCCAAGTAATTAAGGCTTCATAGAAGTAAAAGTTCCTCAAACATAACCATTAGAAAACCCTAGCGTGGAGGATCTCTGAAAGATTTTTAAACTCCAAAATCCCATGATAAAGATTTTACTCTTGAATTATGCTGTGACTCTTAGCATATCACCATTTGATGCACAAGAAAAATCTTAAAATGATGTTAAAGTACCTGCACCATAAACAGATCTAAAGTCTATTTCCCTTTTAATATCCCCTAAAAACATAATTCCCAAATTACGTTTGGGTGCCCATACTTGATTTGGGTCTATTATTCCTTTCATAGGAGTACTATGACAGGTTTTTAATATATTTTTTTTAATATTCACTTATTTTTGATAGAGCACGAGCAGGGCAGGGGCAGAGAGAGGGAGACACAGAAATCGAAGCGGGCTCCACTTACAAACCATGAGATCATGATGCAAGCTGAAGTCAGATGCTTAACCAATTGAGCCACCCAGCCGCCCTGTTTATTATTTTTTTAATAAACTTTGAGGTATAATTTTAGTTCATTCATTTTAGTTCAGTCATTTTAAGTGTACAGTTTTAGCAGGTACATAGTCATGTTACTTCCACCAGAACCATGATATAAAACATTTTCATCAAAAGTTCCCTCGTGTCCCTTTTATATCAATCCCCTCCTCCCACTCCCTGGCAACAACTGACCTGCTATCATTCTAGTTATGTCTTTTCTAAAATTCCATATAAATGGGATCCATTTATCCATATAAATAAGTATCCATTTTTTGGTCTGGCTTCTTTCACTCAGCATAATTATTTTGAGATTCATCCATGTTGTTGCATGTATCAACAGTTTATCCTTTCTTTATTCCTGAGTAGATTCTATTGTATGAACATACCATATTTTGTGTATCAATTATCAGTTGATGTACATCTAACTTGTGTTCAGTTTGGGGCTATCATGAATGAAGCTGGTATGAACATTCATGTCAAGTACTTACGTGAACATGTGTTTATAATTCTCTTGGGTACTGGCAGTATAATCGCTTGGTCATTTGGTAAGCATACACTTGTAAGAAACTGTCAAACTATGTCCCAAAGTTATTTGTATCATTTCGCATTCTAACCAAGAAAAAAATTTCTATAATTTAAACTTGAAAGGACATAGAAATTTTGAAAGCATTATACTACAAATATATTTCCAAAAAAGGAAGCATTCACTACTAACAAAAATGTTTACCAGCTTGTAGTGTTCTCATTATCCTAAGCCAGTACACAAAACTATGTACTTAATGTTCATTTGTACTTGGTCATTTGGCTGAAGTCTATTTAGGAAGCCAAAAGCCTCTTTCTCTCTAGATCATTTCCAGATTGACAGACAACAATGCTTCAATAGACTATGTAGCCAAGCCATTCCCATTTTCTTAGGCAGGTCCGATACATAACAATGTATGTATTTAAGATTCTTAAATAGAACTAGTACGGTACTGCTATGCAGAGAACTGAACCCCAAAATGGTCAAGCCGGTGTTGAAGCCAGCACTAGTCTTTAGCTCTTATTCTTAAATCATAGTGGCTTGCCACTTAAAAACTCTCCCTAGGTTCCATTTAGTGAGTATGATTATACAGTAGCTGCTTTTAACCAAACTAAACAGAGATCTTTTTCACTATGAATATAGCATTGTCAGACATGTAAGTTCTAATGAACTGACACAGTTTCAGCCCTCAATATCATACTAAACTTCTAAACATAAAGTCTAGTATTTACTGCATAAGTCCAGAGTAGAGAAAACTCACATGTCGTTCCTACCACTGCTTTTTCACTACCTTCCAAAAGGTCCCAAAAGTACAAGGACGACTGCTCCATCTGGTCTTCAACACTGACAAGGAAAAGCAGAGCAGAACGAAGTAGCTTTAGAGGTACACACATATACACGTGGAGCAGTACAACTTATACGGTAGAACTCGTCAACAATCAGGACATTCAAGGTTAATTTTGTCTTTTTACTCTCTCAAAAAGTTAAAATTTTGTAAAAGACGACTAAATGCCTATTTATGGATATCAAATGTAAGCATTTTCTCTTAAAAACAACTAAAGTATTGTACCAAATAGACCCACTAAGGAACAGACCAAAAAGAGTTTGAGGCTGTCAATGCAGTGTCATTAATTATCAAGTGTTATGTCCTAGAAGGAAGAACAGTGGAATGGCAATATTAAGAGCTGCATTTGACTTTAAAGAGAGCAGCTTATTTTTCAAATTATGTTTCACTTACACATATTAAAGTAAGCTACACTCCCTAAATTCATCAAAGTAAAGAGAAGGAAACAACCACATAGGTGATGATGATGGGCTACACTATCAGAATGGGAATTAAAAAAAAAATACATATGACTATAGAGATAATTGAGAGTTTTATTAGATTTTTTTCCTGATATAGGGCTGATTTCCAGTAATGGTTGAAATCTGACCCTGCTTTAGCATGGCCAAAGACACAACATTGGAAGGACCCCATATCTAACAAAGCAGAAGCACAGAGATCTGCTCATTAGATGATTTCCCCCATCAAAGCGAAAACAGCAAACGGATAACTGGGAAAAACTAGGTAGCCTCAAGTTGCTGGGTTTGTATTTGAAATTATCAGATTTGCTTCTCAGTATTTATTCACAGTATAAGAAGACCACCAAATAATTCTCACTTTGAAAGTTTTTTTTTTTTTTTTTAACGTTTATTTTTGGGACAGAGAGACAGAGCATGAACGGGGGAGGGGCAGAGAGAGAGAGGGAGACACAGAATCGGAAGCAGGCTCCAGGCTCTGAGCCATCAGCCCAGAGCCTGACGCGGGGCTCGAACTCACGGACCGCGAGATCGTGACCTGAGCTGAAGTCAGACGCTTAACCGACTGAGCCACCCAGGCGCCCCTATCCCACTTTGAAAGTTTAATGATACTGGCCAAGTTAAATTTTATTAACCTCCACTTAAGTACAGCAGTAGTAAGAAGACAAAGACTCTCAGGTAATACAATAGCCTGAGACAATTACAAAAAAACCTTTAAGCATATAGATAATTAATACTTGTATAGGGGCAAAACTTGATGAGACATCATTTTTAAAATCAATGTTACAATAAAAAAAGCACATTAATGAGATCATTCAAATTGACTTTCCTTCTAGACAGCCTATCAACCCTATCACAGTCTGGTCCGGCCAACGTTTCCCATTGTGAATCACAATAATGTTTTCTTAATTATTATATACGTATATGTGTGTACATGTATGTGTATGTATAAATACTATAAAATATATAAAACTAAAAAACTAGGCTAAAATGTTATGTGTTCTCTTTTAGGAAAATATTTTCTTCAGCTTACCTCAGACTTTCATTTCTTTCAGGGCAGGTCAGTTTTGAAAATTTAATGAGGTAGTCAAGTTCTTTTAAAGGCAAATACACTGCACCATTCAAGCCCCCTTTGAAATCCTTCTGTACGTGTTCCTGTGTCAAGTTCTGTAATACATACTGAACTTGAAGTATAGTACGAAGCTTTTTCTTCTCAGCCTCGAGCTTTAGCATGTGTTCCCTTCTCTGGGCCTTCTTCTGCGCTTTAAGTAGCTGTTAAAAAAAAAAAATTCTAATTAAAATTGGCAACTTTCTACCATCTCATATTAGCAATTCATAGTGCACAAAAATCTAATGCCAAAGAGCTGAGATTAGATGATGAATCTTATTTTATATATATATGTATATATATGTATGTATGTGTGTATATATATATATATATGCACACATATATACACATATATAACACTGACTGTGAAATTGACAGGTTCATTTATCCTCTTTTCTTTTTCAGTTGAGGAAGGGACTGAGTAATAAACTAGTATGTCTCAGGTAACCAAAGCTAAGAAAGTCAAAATATCTGACTCCCAACTCTAGGCTATAACCTATCACTGAATGCACATATTAATCCCCAAATTTAACTTTTCCATATTTATGTATATAAGCCTTTTTAAGCCAAAGATTTTAAGAAAATGCTCCAGTTTAGTTTTTAAGTTTTTGTTTTTGCTTTTTAAATTCTTGTTCCAGGGGAAGAGTATTTAAACTAAAAAGGTCATGGGGCGCCTGGGTGGCTCAGTCGGTTAAGTGTCCGACTTCAGCTTGGGTCACAATCTCGCGGTCCGTGAGTTCGAGCCCCGCGTCAGGCTCTGGGCTGATGGCTCAGAGCCTGGAGCCTGCTTCCGATTCTGTGTCTCCCTCTCTCTCTGCCCCTCCCCCATTCATGCTCTGTCTCTCTCTGTCCCCAAAATAAATAAACATTAAAAAAAAAATGTAAACTAAAAAGGTCAATTTTCAACCAAAGAATACTGGCTAAAGCATAAGGAATTGAAAACCAAACAGAAATAAAATGTCTTACCAATGTAATGCTAAAATACATACACAGCAAATAGTTTTGTTTTTGTTTTTGTTTTTTTAAGTAAAACTAAGATATTTTCACAATAGTTTGTCAGTCTGGATGGAGTTTTATTTTTCAATATTTAGCTGACAAAACATATAGTTAGCAAAACATAAATTTCAATACCTTAAAGTCTGACATAACACATGGGTCCCAGAAGTGGCTTCCCATTTATAAAATACCAATTAATAAAAAGTACCATCTATTTCCAGTAAGAAACCTAAAAGGTCTTTTCTCCCCATAGTTGCTTTTCTGATTGTAATGTTTCCATCATACTGGACATTTTCCAAGCATGAAGATTAAGAGAATAAAACAAAAATCTAAAAGAGTTTTCCTATATGTAAGTTAAAGTACTTTGATACACCATCATATTTAGGACTCTACAAAAGACATGTTCATAAATCCTAATAGATTAAGAAGGGGGGAATCTCTGGAAAAGATTCATTATGGCATTTTTTTTTTTTCAACGTTTATTTATTTTTTTTTTTGGGGGGACAGAGAGAGACAGAACATGAACGGGGGAGGGGCAGAGAGAGAGGGAGACACAGAAACGGAAACAGGCTCCAGGCTCCGAGCCATCAGCCCAGAGCCTGACGCGGGGCTCGAACTCACGGACCGCGAGATCGTGACCTGGCTGAAGTCGGACGCTTAACCGACTGCGCCACCCAGGCGCCCCCATTATGGCATTATTAATTCCTTTCTAGGAGGTATGAAGATCACTTAATAAATTTAGCTTGTGCTACTATCAGGGACAAGAGATCATAGGTGAAGGTAAAATCTCAAGAATGAGAAATGGACTGGCTGGAGCTTACAAGGGCAAGGATACTTTCAGGACAGCAAAGGCTCAGAAAAGCTTTTACCAAGATCTCAATATGGACTTACACCAATAACATTTACCAAAACTACATTATCCTCAGTTTCTGTTTGAGGACGATGGAGAATAGAGGTGGCAATTCTAGCTCTCCAAGACAGTGGGATTCTCTTGGACGGTTTCATGATGGTACAGAGAAAGGCAACTGACAAACTTATATCCCAGGATTAACGCAGATCTGTCTTTAGCCATTCCCAAGGCTGGATTAAGTGTTCTTATGGGCTTAAGACACCCTGAACTCCCCTTATCAAAGTACCTATTACATTAAAAGGCTATCTTTTTATTTACCTGCATCCCCATAGGTTTCAGCTTTGTGATGACTAGATCTCTGTTGTTTACCAATATATCACTAATGCCCAAAATAAAGCCTGACAGATGACTATCATGTATCAAGTAAGAAAGTACAGTCTCCTAGATCATAATCAGAAAACTACTGACAACACCCTATTTCTCCTTATTTATATAGAAACTAAGAAGTCAGGTTACATTTTCCTCTCTTCTACCAGTTGAGGACTGGTTTGTAAAGAAGCAGAAGATACAGGCGCCTGGGTGGCTCTGTCAGTTAAGCTTCTGACTTCACCTCAGGTCATAATCTCACAGTTCATGTTGGGTGAGCTCCAGGCCCACTTCTCTCTCTCTCCTTCTCTCTCTGCACATCGCTCACTTGCACCCACTTTCTCTCTCTCTCAAAAAAAAAAAAGCGGGGGTGGCAGAAGATATGAAATCAACCACTATCAACAAATCACACTGAATAATAAAATTTATTTTCTGATCCCTGTCTTAGAATGATAAATCCCCACCAAGGGAAAGAGCTTATGTCATGAAGACAAAGAGAGATGTAATTGAGATGAACAGAAAGGCTTCCAACTTTAGTTTGTAAGTAAAGAAAATGTTACACCCTATAAAACTGACTCTCATTAAAAGAGGTTTGACAAAAGAAAGGCTTTAATAAAAGGAAACTCAAAAAATTACTAGGCTGGAAGGTATTTGGCAAGCACCTTTGGGGTCTTTATTCATTAAGGCATGTTCCAAAGTACCTTAATATCTCACCTAAAGTGAAAGTAAATCCACAGTACAAATTAGAAAAAATAACCTCATGGATAGCAACAAAATTTGGTGAATTGGTAACTACCTCTAGACAACAGCAGTGGAAAAGCATGTAAATAGATAGATACTATATACTTGTATAAAGAACACAGTTTTTAGAGATAAAGAGTAGTTAGGGTCCTACCCTCACTCTACCACTTACTGGCTATATGATTTTGAAGAAGTTCCTTTTGTTCTGAGCATTGGATTCCTGATCTGTAAAATGGGGCTATATACATCTATTTCCTGGATTGCTGTAAAAATCAAGTTGACTTACAGAAGTACCTGGCACTTGGAAGGTGTTTAAAAAAAGATTTAAATATAAAAAGAAGGATAAAAGAAACAAAACATACTTTGAAAAAATAAACACCTGAATGAAAAACAAATTATCAAATAATTTTGAGTAAAAAAAGTTAATAGAAAATTTTAAGTATTATAGAAGTATACTTCCAAACATCCAACCAGAAAGAAGATATGAAATATCTTTTTATAAAGTGGGTCAAAACTAAATAAATTTAACAAATGGGGGAGTGATTAATCATAAGGAAAAAAATCAATTTAAAAGTATCTAAAATAGCCTAGAAATATTTAACAACTGTGAAATTCACAGAAAGCACTAAAATTAAGTGATAAATGAGTAAACATGAGTTAAAATATACTATGGTTGACAAAAAGAGCTCATGTCATCTTAGAGTTGCATTAACAGAATTTTCTAGAAAACAGAAGATAATGGCTCTATACTAGGCTATTTCAGATTTACACACTACCTTTTAAGAGTTAAGTAAGTCAAACATCCAGAGAAAGCAATGATATTATAAAAAGATGATAGATGTCCTCAGCCTAGAAATGATGTGTTGGGTTTGTTTGTTTTTGGAGGTTTTTTGATGCGAGAGGACTGGAGAAGAGAATTTTAGTTCACTATACAAGAAAATACCCAAAAAGTGAAAGAGACTATTTTATGAAGCATGCTCCGCATCCCAGAAATGAATTTACAAAAATATTTCTTAATTGTTAAAAGATGATCTTTAAAGGGCCTTCTAATACAATTCTAAAACAGGGAAGAATATTTCATTAGTGAATGCTTAAGGCTTCATATTAATTACTGACTAAATCTGTCAGAGACAGAAGTTTGGACTGCCAACATAGAGACCCTAACAAGCTGTGAAACCAGACTTAACTCTATTTACCATGAATCACAAATCTTCCTGGTAATAACTGCCATGGTCTCAAGAAAAAGAGTCTACCAATTCTGTTTCTTTATACGTTAAATAATGCTAAACTTACAAGCCTGTGTTATACAAATTTACAAGCCTATATTCTAAAAAATCTTTTGTAAACTGTGTCCATCAAAATAGTTTTTATTCCCCTTCTCAATGATTTCTAAAACTCCACAGCGAATACACATTGGACAACTAATACTTTATTCACAGTGTCTCATACTCGGACACCATTTGTGCTCTCTTGAGACTCCAGAAATCTGAAAACACTAGTTCTTCAATAGCTATTGTCAACCCCCTCACCCCCAATAAAATATCAGCAGGAATGAGATGGATGGTAATAACTGAACACCATTAATGAACGCTAATATTTTCTTCCAGATCCGTGGCTAAAGTGGTTTCAGGAATAGCAAAGAAAACGTACTCACATCTTGGCTCAGTCCAGAAAAGGTTTTCTGAAGTTCCTTGGCAAATTCTAAGTTATGTAATACTTCTTCATATTTCTCCACCGCTTCCTACCAAATAGGATAAGAAAACATCAATTCTGTTAACTTCTAAATATAAATATGTCAAAGTAAGTGTTCCTATAAAAAGAGTAGAAAAGATTTAAGACTTTATGGACTAGCCATACTCAAAAAACGTAGGAAGAGAGAGCATTTAATAGAAGTTATATAAATTTTAAGATTCAGTTTTCATGCTAGAAATCTGAGCCATAACAACAGACTTGAGTTCCTAACTATGAAGTGTACAGTATAAGATCAGAGAGACCTGTTTTTCTTTTTTTAATGTTTATTTGTGAGAGACAGAGGGAGGGAGAGCATGAGCAGGGAAGGGTCAGAGAGAGAGAGAGAAACAGAATCAGAAGCAGGCTCCAGGCTCTGAGCTGTCAGCACAGAGCCCGATGTGGGGTTTGAACACATGAACCATGAGATCATGACCTGAGCCAAAGTTGGACACTTAACAGACTAAGCCACCCAGGCGCCCCAGACTTGTGGTTTTTAAAAATTTTTTTTAATGTTTTATTTTACTTTTGAAAGAGAGAGACACACACACAGAACATGAGTGGGTGAGAGGCAGACACAGAATCCAAAGCAGGCTCCAGACTCTGAGCTGTCAGCACAGAGCCCCAATGTAGGGCTCGAACTCACAGACTGCAAGATCATGACCAAAAGTCGGACGTTTTACCGACTGAGCCACCCAGGCACCCCTAGAGCCTGTGGTTTTCAAGAGCAATGAGCCAATAGTATTCCTCTGTCAATATTCATTCACTACACAAATATAGTACACAAGTAGCAGAATGAGGATCACAAATAAGCAACTTCAAGAAATTTATACTATGGTAGAAAAGACTTGTAAACAATTACCTATAACAGACAAAATTAAGTGTTATAACAAAAATATTGTAAAATGTTTAATGTTTATTTATTTTTGAGAGAGAGAGAAAGAGCGAGCATGAGTAGAGAAGGAGCAGAGAGGGAGACACAGAATCTGAAGCAGGCTCCAGGCTCTGAGCTGGCAGCACAGAGCCCGATGTGGGACTGAAACCCATGAGCAGCAAGATCGTGACCTGAGCCAAAGTCAGACACTAAACAGACTGAGCCACCCAAGAGCCCCCATATTGTAAATTTTTTTAAGTAGGCTCTACGCCGGGCATGGAACCCAACACAGGGCTTGAACTCATGACCCTGAGATCAAGACCTGAACTGACTGAGCCACCCAGACACCCCCAAAATATTGTAAATTCAAGGGGCATTTTTTTTTTTAAGATTTCACAGATTAACAAAGTTGGTAATTAGGAAAGGCATAGATTTTTTTTTAATGGGACTTTAATCTGTTTGGAAAAACAAAGGGCTAATATGAAACAGACCAAGGTGGGAAACTTGTCTAACCACATAAAGATATACAGTAGTTTAAAGTCTCCATATTTAAAGTTATATAGTATTCCACTTCTAGGTACCTACCCAAAAGAAATGAAAACATATATCCACATAAAGACTTACATGCAAATTTGTATGGCAGCATATTCATTATGGCCCCAAATAAAAACAATCCAAATATCCAGCAATTGGTAAATAAACAAAATGTGGTATAATCATTCAAAGGAACACTCATCAGCAATAAAAAGGAATGAATTAATGATACATACTACACCAAGGATGAACCTCAAAAACATAATCATAACTCGAAGAAGCCGTATGGGAAAGACTGTCTTATGTGACATATCCAGAAAAGACAAACTTATAGAGATAGAAAGCAAATAAGGAGACAAAAAGGAATTTGGAAGGGTTACAGAAATGTTTGAAAACTAGATTGTCATGGAAGCTGCATAACTCTACGAATTGACTATAAATCATTGTCTTATATACTTAAAATGGGTTAATTTTATGATCTATATATGATACTTCAAAAAAGCTGTTTTAAAAACAATCTGATAACATAAGCTTTTACAAAAGTATAGAGTCTACCTAAATACTGCTATATAACTACGTACTACCAGCATTAGCATAAATTAGTATAATAATTTTGGAAAAGTTTGGCATTTTTACCTATGAAGTTAACTATGGGCATATGGTATAGCCCATGATAGGTAATTTTTCAGGTGCACCCTGAAAAATTTCACACTTGTGTCTCAATAACACATATAAGATTGCTCTAAGTAGGACATCATCTACTCACAAACTACTACTAAGTAGAGAAAAACAAATAAAATATAACTACTTTCCTTAATATAAAAATCCTAAACATAATGAGTGAAAGACAAACTGCAGAACACAGTATGATAACATTTATTATAAGGTACGATAAAGCAACTAACAGATTCAAGGGCAACAAACAAGTGCTATTAAAATAAAGCAAGGAAATGGCAGTGGGCAGCTCAGAGTCAGGTTACAGTAAAGAGAAAGAACTGGGAAGGAGCTTTGGTGGTGTTGGTAATGTACTACTGGAGTTGAATGGTGGATTCTGATGCTTGCTTTATTATGCAGTATAACCTAGAAGTGACACTTAGTTGCAGCTGTATTATTTCATAATAAAAAAGACGAAGAGGTTTTCCAACTATAGAACCTTGCACAGATAACATAATCATAGTATACAGCCCTCAGAGGTATATAAAACCAGAAGGGAATACTCCCTCATATTTACTCCCAAATGGTATTAACTTTAATTCAAGAAAAGCAGCATCAAATGGGAACTACCTTAACTTCCCATCATCCAATGTGAATACATCCTTTCTTCCTCCCTTTTTTTGCTTACTGGAGGAAATATCCTTCTACCTTCTATCCTTTTCAATTACGTCTTCATAAAAAATCTTACTCTATGACTCCCTTTTAAAAATCTTGAATTTCTCACTCTCTGTTGATGCTTAAACTAGTACTTAACAAGTTCAAGTCTTGGGAGCCTGGGTGGCTCAGTTGTTAAGCATATGACTTTGGCTCAGGTCATGATCTCACAGTTTGTGAGTTCGAGTCCCACATCAGGTGAGCTCAAGCTCTGCTTCAGGTGAACACAAGCCCCGCTTCTGGTAAAACACGAGCCCCAGGTGAGCCCCACTTCTCTCTGTATATCTCTCTGTCCCTTGTGGGATTCTCTCTCTGTCCCTCACTCACTTGTGCCCTCTCTCTCAAAAACATAAATATAAATAAATATAATATATAAATAAATACAAGTTCAAGTCTCCCCCAATCTAAATAAGAAAAATAAAAAGCGCCTTTCTGGCAACCCCCTCCTTTCAGTCTCAAAGTTTCAAAAATGGCTACACAGTCTCCATTTCCTCTTCAGACCTTATCAACCTGGATTCTGTTTCCATCATTCCACCAGAACTATCCTGGCATGTCAATACCACCTTTTAAATCCATAGATCTTTTAGAACTCTCATTCTGGTTTCTCAGAAGACTTCCACACAAAGGCACCTTCTGGCTCTACAAACATCTCTTTGTTTTTAGTAACACTAAACTTCCATTTTTCTCCCATTTCTCCAGCTTTTTACTTACCAGTAATTTTTCCATAAACTTCTCTCACCCCAGTTTTTAGCATTTACAAAATAAACAGGACCTACATCACAGAGATGTTGGCCAATTCAAATCACTCAAAATGATACCTGACCCTAAAGTTAGCTATAATTATTTTTAGCCTTTATTATCCAAACATTAAATGTCAAAGTTCCTCTGTCCTAGGCTTTTCTCCTTTCTATATTCTCATCCAACATAGTCTCATCTTTTCTTATGGTTTCAATTAGCAACCACACAGATGAGCTTAACTGTAGACTAAACTTCTTTGTGCTCCAGATCTGTAACTCAAACACTTATTCGATATTACCCACCCCTTAATGTTTCACAGCCACATTAAAAAATCAGTGGTCCTGGGGAACCTGGGTAGCTCAGTGGGTTAAGCATCTGATCTTGGCTCAGGTTATGATCTCATGGCCCATGAGTTTGAGCCCCGCGTCAGGCTGTGTGCTGACAGCTCAGAGCCTGGAGCCCACTTCGGATTCTGTGTCCCCCTCTCTATCTGCCCCTGCCCCGTTCATGCTCTCACATGCACTATCTGTCTCTCTCAAAAATAAGCAAACATTGGGGCGCCTGGGTGGCGCAGTCGGTTGAGCGTCCGACTTCAGCCAGGTCACGATCTCGCGGTCCGTGAGTTCGAGCCCCGCGTCGGGCTCTGGGCTGATGGCTCAGAGCCTGGAGCCTGTTTCCGATTCTGTGTCTCCCTCTCTCTCTGCCCCTCCCCCGCTCATGCTCTGTCTCTCTCTGTCCCAAAAATAAATAAACATTGAAAAAAAAAATTTTTTTTTAAAAAAAGAAAAAAGAAAAAAAAAATAAGCAAACATTAAAAAAAAAAAAATTTTTTTAGGGGCGCCTGGGTGGCGCAGTCGGTTAAGCGTCCGACTTCAGCCAGGTCACGATCTCGCGGTCTGTGAGTTCGAGCCCCGCGTCAGGCTCTGGGCTGATGGCTCGGAGCCTGTTTCCGATTCTGTGTCTCCCTCTCTCTCTGCCCCTCCCCTGTTCATGCTCTGTCTCTCTCTGTCTCAAAAATAAATAAAACGTTAAAAAAAAAAAAAAAAAAAAATTTAAAAAAAAAAAAAAAAAAAAAAAATTTTTGATCAGTGGTCCAAAATTGAGCTTTTTATCCTCTCCTCCCAAAACCATCTTCTCCTCCAGGGTTTCCAGGCCCAATAAATGGTTCTGCCATCCATTCAAGTGTTCAAGCCAGAAACCTGGAACCCATTCTTGGCTCTTCCTTCTACTAGATCCTATCACCAAGCTATGCTAATTATATCTCTTGAATCTACTTTACCCAAACTCCTTTGCTGCTACTTTGGTACCAGCAAGATATCTATAACCTCTGACCAAGACTACAGCCAACCATTATCTAGTCTTCTTACACCCACACTTACCACCTCCAAACCATCACTCACCCTTAAAAGTGATTTTATTACAAATCTAGTTATTTTCTGCTTAAAACTTATCTGTATCATTTATGATGACCTTAAGAAAAAACACAGTCTTTAAATGGGAAATAAGGATGTACACGTAGCTTTCCCATTCCAACTACATCACTCCATCGATACTGGCTTTCTTTCCAGTTTCCTCTTTGTAAAAACATTCTTTCCCTACTCAGGACTTTTACACATGCTAGCATCTGCCTAGCCTGCTCTTCTTCCTCCTTCCCCATTTTAACTTGCTAAGTCCTTCTCATTTTTTAGGTCTGAACTGAAGCACTTCTTTCTCAAGGAAGCTGTCCTCAATTCTCCAAACTAGGTTAAATTCCTCATTACAATCCATTATCACTCTGTACCTCACCCTAACACCATCACATTTTTATTTACTTATTTCCTACCTCTTTCTCATCACACTGTATCTTTGAGGGCAAGGATCACATTTGTCCCTTACATCATAACCCTAGCATTTAAGCCCAGAATCCCCCAGTGTAAGTACTTAATATATTATGGTTGAATTAATAAAACACAGTTCAGAACATGATTTTAGGCTCAAATATGCTAAAGATTCTTGGGGCACCTAGGAGGCTTAGTCAGTTAAGTGTCCGACTCTTGATTTCAGCTCAGGTCATGATCTCACAGTTTGTGAGATCAAGCCCCAAGTCAGGCCCTACGCTGACAGCACAGAGCCTGCTTGGGATTCTCTCTCTCCCGCTCTCTGCACCTCCCCTACTGGCATGCACATGCACATGCTCTTTCTCTCTCAAAATAAATATGCTTTTAAAAAAAAGTTTTAAGAAAACATGTTAAAATTCTCAATAGAATTTTTAAACTTTTGATTAGAATCCTATACTGAGATTTCCATTTCAAAAAAAGAACACTAGAGGGAGTAGGGCTGATGAACTGAAAAGGAAGGACTCAAAACAAGGATATTAATTAGGAAGCCCATGTAACATTTGAGTGGTTTGCCTTGATAAGGCCAACTGCTATGGGACTACAAAGCAGAAAAGATTTCATATTATTTAATAAAAGAGTTTTGTATTATGCATTAAATATAACATAGGGTCAGAGTTTAGCAACTAGAGATGGCTGCCAAATCTTAATTTTTTAAAACTAAAAGTTTCACTGAAGCTGAAAGTACCCATTTGCCTTTTGCTCAAGCACTCACTTGAATCTCAGTTCTCTATTTCAAATCCAGATCTGAACCAAAATAAATATTAAAATTATAATGGGACTCTAAAAAACTTCATTAAACAATCTTACTATTTCAAAGGAAAAAAATCTAGGTTTATATTAGAAATCTCAATGAAATCTTATTAGTCTTTAGCTTAGTCTTGACAGGTTACTTAAGAGTTACCATTAAAAGGATTACAATAGCCATGCAGATCATAGAAAGTTTTATTTACAATATTAAGAATATCTGTTGGGTTAAAGAAGATTTACAAACTGAAATTACAAAATTTTTAGCCAACAATATTGAAAATACAGTATCAAATGTATAGCTAAAGCAGTACTTGAAGGAAAATTCACAGCCTTAAATGCAAACCAATGGGGGGGAGAAAAGAAAACAAATGAATTAAACACTTAATTCAAAGTTAGAAAGTGAAGCAAATAAAACAAAGGACAGCAGAAAAAGAGAAAAACTAAAACCCAGAAGCTAAAAAAAAAAAAAAAAAAAGAAGCACTAGCTAACTTAATTAAAAGTAAACTGGGAAAATACAACCACACAAAATTAGAAATAAACAGAAAGTGGGGCACCCAGGTGGCTCAGTCATTTGAGCATCCAACTCTTGATTTCAGCTCAGATCATAATCCCAGGGCCTTACTTTGTAAGATAAGAACTGAACAGAGGAAGGACAAGGTGAAAGAAAAACTGTCTTTTAAACTATTGCCTAATTTCTGAACTATGTGAATTATTACCAGCTTTAAAAACTAAACTTAGATTTTTCTAATTAAACACTACACTACTAATGACAGTTCTGAGGGATCAGATTACAGATTTTTTTTCTTCCAATTTATCTGCATTTTCTGAATTTCTACCTTAAATATATATTGCTTATATGAAGAGATGTTCATTCCCATAAGAACCACAAACTAAGGGTGCCTGGGTGGCTCAGTCAGGTAAGCATCCAACTCTTGATTTTGGCTGTCATGATCTCACATTCATGAGACAGAGCCCCATGTCAGGCTCTGTGCTGACAGTGCAGAGCCTGCTTGGGATTCTCTCTCTCACACTCTTCCACCGCCCCTACCCTGCCTGCACGCTCTATCTCTAAATAAATAAACTTAAAAAAAAAAAAATTAGGGGCACCTCGGTGGCTCAGTCAGTTAAGCGTCCAACTTCAGCTCAGGTCATGATCTTGCAGTCCATGAGTTCAAACCCAGCATAGGGCTCTGTGCTGACAGCTCAGAGCCTGGAGCCTGCTTCAGATTCTGTCTTCCTCTCTCTTTACCCCTCCCCCACTCACACTTTGTCTCTCAAAGATGAATGTTAAAAAAAAAAAAAAAAAAAAAATTTTAAAGTACCACAAACTATATGCTTAATTTTATCTAAAAACATAACATTCATTTTATATTTAGTAAATCCTTTCGTAATAAATATTTTACATGTCTGCTATATTCTCTAAACTATTCTAAGTACTAGGAAAACAGCAATGAACAGACGGAATCTCTACTTTAATGAAACATACATTTTAAGAGAAAGAGAAACAAAGTAAACTTTATAGTTTGTCAGAAAAGCACTACTAGTTAAAAAATTAAAGCAAGGCAAAGAGCTAAGGAGTGTGAATGGAGGAATGGAGGTATAGCGTTGTCAGGACAAGCCTCACTGAGATGACCTTCAAATAAAAAGCTGAAGGAAGTTGGAAATTGAGCCATTTAGACACCTGGGAAAAAGCATCCCAGGCAGTAGGAACAGCACACAGTGCAAAAAGCCCTGAAGCAAAAGCGTGCCTGGGATGTTTGAGGAACAGCAAGAAGGCCAATGTAGCCGGAATGAAGCTAGGAAGGGACAGAAGTACAGGACATGAAATAAAGATGTGAAAGGAAGTAGCAAGCATATTTTGTAGGACTTTGTAGGCCACACTAAGGACATTCTGCCATGATGGGAACCAATGGAGAGTTGAACAGAGGAATGACCAACTGACTTGCATCCGAACAGGATGACTGAGGCTACCATGTTGAGAACAAGCTTGGAGATACAGCAGAAATAGAAAAACCTGGGAGGAAGCTATTACAGTAATGTAGATGAAAGATGATGTGGCCTGGACCAGGATGGCAGAAGCGGAATTTGAGAAATGGCCAGTTTCCGGATTTACTTTGAAGGTAGAACTGACCTTGCTAATGGGCTAGATGTGTGGTATCAGGAAATAGATGAGAAATTCTCCAAGGATTTTGGCAACTCCATCCTTTTAGTTCCCCAAGCCATTAACTGACATCATTAAGATTAGAGGAGGAACAGGTTTTGGGGGTCGGGAGATGCCAAATAAGCAACTGAACACAGGAATCTCGAGTTCCAAGGGCTTATCTATTGGCAACATAAATTTGGCAGTTGTCAGCATTTAACTCAAGAAATAAAAGTTAATGCTACAGAAGCAACATGTAGTTATAAAGACAGTAATGAAATACTGAGACTACAGTTTACTGGCCAGAGCTCTGAAATACAGCATGTCCTTGACCTTTGCTAGAGAGCTTCCATGAGAACCACCAACCTCCCTCTCCCTAACCCCCATATTTCCCCCAAATCAAGAATACTACCATATCAGAACACTTCCTTCAAGGATACTTACACAAAGAAAAATATTATCACTTCAAAAGTTACTGAACATACCATGACTACTTTGAGAACAAAGCTATGTTGAAATGCTGGATGCCCAGCTAAGTCCTCTCACCGGCTATGTGAGCACATCATTCTCAGAGCTCACACAATTCAAATCTGTGCCTCAGCAAAATTATAATTTACTACATCACAAAAATTCTAGGTCAGTGAAGAGGAGTCAATAAGGGAAAAGATCTCGAATGCCAGTATCTGTGATACACAACCAAAAATCTTAGTTGAAAAAGATGAAGATGATAGGTCTACAGACTAGATCAAATAACTTTTAATTCTGTCCCTTCTTAGCCAAGAGATATCAGACAAACATCAATTAAGCATTTTTATTTCCATATTGCAGAAACTTTCACCACATTAGATAAAACTTGCAGATACCAGGTATACCACAGACAAGTTAAACAATATTTTTAAAAGTTGCAAATACTCTTTCATACTAAAGTTAAAAAAAAAAAAAAAAAGGTCAGGTATCAAGTAAACATGCCTCCTGAGAGGTGACATAGCAATCTAAGATAGAAAAGTAAGGAGAAAATACAAAAGGATTAAGAAGCAAAAGGAGAAAACCTAGGCAAGCTAGAATACTCTTTTACATTTTAGAGCAGAAAGATGTCAGGTTTATATATACCAGTGAACAGTGGAAAGCTAGTCGTCCCTCCACCTCTTTAGTTCAGCCTAACAAAAGTTTAACTTAAATCCGTATGTTTAGCAATAGTCTACATTTTCACTTTTAGCAACCCATACCTCCATCCATACCATCTGCTAGTGCAAAAGAAGTCTGTAAGATCTCATAAGTGAAGAAAAAAAAAGTCTTCTGAAAAATCCAGTGGATTCTCGCTCTTCTTTATTGGCCTTATCAAATCTTTGCTCTCACCAATCCCGTCTAGAGTTTTATTAAGAAAAAAAAAGAAAAAAAGAAAAAAGCCAACAAGTGTGACCCAAGGATTATACACTACTTACCAACTGATCTGGATTAAGTTGCTCTCCATTTTTCAGCCGATCCTTGTAGTCCTCCAGTTTGAGCTACAAAAGAGAAACTTGTATCTACTGTAGTCTCATACACAATTCTGAAAAAAATAAACTAAATACCAGACTGTTTCTTATGAAAACAAAGTTCTTGAAGTATGCTATCAATCTGTAAGAATACCGGTTTACTACAAGGCAGGCAGCAACTGTAGATAAGATCCAGCCGGGGAAAAAATATTACAATCAACATTAGTGTGGAATTAGAAAAGTTAAGCAGTAATAAAACTCTTCTCTTCATGGCCTCTACTTACCATCAGACTACTTAACATACAGACACTTAACTAGTCAATCATATGCCCCTACCCCAGTGGTGCTCAATCAGAGATAATTTTGACCCCCAGGGATCTATGGCAGTGTCTGGAGATGTTCTTGGTCGTCACTACTTGAAGGATGAGAGGGAGGTGGAGAATGCTACAGGCATCGTGTGACTAGAACCCAAGGATGCTGGGAATCATCCTACATTCCACAGGATAGCCCCCCCCCCCCCCACACACACACCCTGTCTGCAACAAAAGAATTATCTGGCACAAAAACGTCAATAGTGTTGAGGCGGAGAAATCCTGTTCTAACCTCATGCTTAAACTATTAGTTACCTGTTGAATTACGTGGCATTTGTCGAACAGCAAACTTCTTCATGGAAGTGTAGAAATGTAGAAGATATTTTCTCTAGCATTATAATAGACTTAACTCAAAGCTTTTTTTCCTATTGAGTTTCATATTTCAGTGAATACATGACAAATTGCATTTATTGTCCCCAGAATAATGACATGACCCACTACAGTATTCTAAAAGCAGTGTTTAGGCTTCTCCCATATTGGCTTTATAGTTTTAAATTGCTTTTCCAGAAGCTTGAAACAAAAGCATTGTTACTGACCAGGTAAGTATTCAAACTTAAGGAGGTACTATAGTTACACTAGAGCATGTAAGTATATACATATATGTAGTTCCTCCACCTGGGAAAAAGACATTAATGAGTCTCCATCAACAGATCCTGCTTTGAATAGATCGTGCTTTGACTAGTTTCCCATAGTGGCAGGGAATTTGTGCTGACCCAGGCACACTCACCTTATCACACTTGTGATCAACTGCATGCATTCAAAAGACAACTGATGAGAGCTAGGGTTACAGAGAAGCTACTAGTAACTGGTCTTTCTTCCCTACCTTGGCATGGGGGGTGGGGGCTGGGGGGAGACAGAGTCAACCAGACTCAAAAATCTCTTCATACTCCTCCATTAAAAGCAACTTTCCTATGGTTGAACTAGATCCTGGAATAAAAATATGTAAGTGTTCCCAGGTCCAGATAGTCAATCACTCACCTTACTATCACAAGCAAAAGAGAATCATGACACAACAAAGCAACGTGCAGCACTGTTTCACAGGCTACATGACTCAGGAAATAAGGAATGATTTGGATCTTTACATCAGCATTTACTGTAACATTGGGCTGATTATAATTTGAGTCTCTTTATAAGGCTTTCTACAATGTTAACCTACCAATCTTAAACGATCACCTAGCAACACAAAAATTAGTGCTAAAACCTTTTCTGGCTCTCCCATCGCTGAAGCTTCCAATGACTGCAGCAGCTTTACTGCAATATCAACTGCTGCAGAAAGTCACAAGGAAAACAAGCTAAAAAAAAAAATCAGGCTATTACTCATCTATGAAAAGAAACATTAATACTACACTCAAAGAATTAATCTGACTTAAAGTTGCTGGCTCTTCAAGTATTTCAACAGCAGCATGCATAGTAATTTTACTATGAGGAATATTTTTATTTAGTTATGCTGAGAAATCAAATAAAATGCTTAATATACCCAATATTTAACCTACTTGTATGTTTTTGGCCAGCTAAATCTCAAGGTTAGGTAAATCTTTTAGGAAAGAGTACCTCTGAGCCCTGACAGAAAGCAAAAATGCCAGTTCTCTAACCCTTATTAAAGATGGTACATATACAGGGATGGGAGGGAAAAAAGTTACCTTCTTTTTCTCGATGTTTCTAATTTTGTGTTTAAGGCATATGAGTCCATTATCGATATATGTCTCATATGCTTGGGAAGGAGAGGCAGCAGAACTGAGAGCAGACTGCAAAGG
This sequence comes from Prionailurus viverrinus, assembly GCF_022837055.1. Taxonomy (NCBI): domain Eukaryota; kingdom Metazoa; phylum Chordata; class Mammalia; order Carnivora; family Felidae; genus Prionailurus; species Prionailurus viverrinus. The sequence goes on from NC_062567.1 coordinate 60,634,988, forward strand.
GCTCATGGCCCGCTGGCTTTCCCCATGCTGACTGTGGTTCACTTGGGGCTTGGCTGACTTCATAGTCCCCTCTCTTCCCTCCTCTGAATGGCCTGAAGGTGACTGGTAACCAAAAGGAGATGAAGAGAGTTGCACCATTGAAACAGATGAAGCTGAAGGAAGGAAGGAAAAAAAAAAAAAGTTAAAAGTAAATTAAGACTAGAGGAGACCATGGAGATTCGAACTTCCCTGAAAAATCTAGACCCACTCCCTCAAAATTCTTTTGCACAGAAGTGAGCTCAAAACCCAGCGATGCTAGGTACTGTGTTTCCATCTTACTACTTTTAAGGAGATTAGTGCCAAGTGCTAGCGCCTTTACGTGGGCAAAATCTACAATACGGGGGATGTTTCCAGAAATTCAACTTTCCACATAGGGAGAACTGCTAATCAAGCAATGGCTTCAGAGCTCCTCTCTTCTCGTAAGGGCAATCCACATTCTGAATAATTTCTATGGTCGAATGATGACACACAAAAAAACTCTCCCCATTAGGACCTTAAGGCAGCCTTTGTAACCTCTTTACGTTACCCTCACCACTAGCCCCAAACGCAATCATAAAAACAAGCCCATTTAAAAGAAAAATTCCCAACACACAATTCTTTTAGAGCCTCATTCACTAACTGAGGAGTAGCTTCTTGAACAAGACCCCTAACTTCCCTTTGATTGCTCTGGGGCCTACAAGGCAAGTCCGTCACTGCTGCACATTTGTAGCGAGGTGCTTGCGAGCGCCCCGAGTTGGTTTTCTGTTCTGTTCAGACTAACCCATAACCACTCACACCACACGGGTTTAAAGGTTCATCCTCCCGAGCCTCACACCGCTCTGGTCAGCGGTCCTCGCAACCTTCACCCCCGCGCATCCCCTTACGGAGCACCCCAAAGCAAGGGCATAACAGGCCCCATGCACGCCAGCACTGATCCTCAGTCCCCGCAGCGCCCCGCGCGAGAGTCGCCTCTATTGGGTGGTCACTTAAGTGCCCCGAGGGCACCGACCCCCGCCCTTCCCACAGCCTCCGGACGCCCCGGCACCAGGCTGGGGCCCCGTGTGCAGGTGCCTCTGGGGAGGCCGACCCGGAGAAAAGCGCACGGGCCACCTGCCCTCGACGGCCCCGCCCCGGGGATGCCGAGCTGCCCTTCCAGCTCACCGCGGCGGCGGCCGCCCAGCCCTGCCCTGCCCTCCCTACGCTGCGTCGACCCACAGGCCGCCGCAGCTCGGCTTCACCTCCGCTGGCCGCCGAGGCCGGTGCCGCTGCCGCAGCCCGGGCCCGCCTTCGAAAGCCGGCGGGAGCCAGGAGAGCTGCGGAGGTGGACCGGCGCCACCCCGCACTTGCGTCTCCTCCTCCCGCCTCCTCCCTCTCCCCTCCCTGTCCTCGCTGGCGGCGTCTGCGGCGCGGGGCGCTCCGCCGACTCAGCCGCTCTCGCCCAGGCCCGCCCTTTCCGCCGCACGGAGTTTATATAGGCGCGCCCCGCCCCCATCCTCCCGCACGCGCAGCCTCGGGCCGCCCCGGCACCGCCTCCTTCCGGGGCCCCTGCCACGCCGCCGCGGGTCGCGGGCCCCGGAGGGCGTTTGTTCCAGGCCGGGCTGCGGCGGGAAGTCGGTCGCGAGAGGGCGCGTTCTCCCCGCGATTGCGCAGATTGCAGGGTACCAGGTGGGCCCGGTGTGTCGCCGAGAGCCAACCGGCGGTAGACCCAGCAGCCCTGCCTAACCTTGCTGATTGCATGCGGTACCTAGAGGATGTGCGACCTTGAACAGGTGATTTCGATCGTCCGAAAAGGGCGGCGCGCCCTTTGTGGAATTGCCAGTGAAATGAGCTTGAGCTTCCCTGGTGGTTTAGGTGGGCACTCTTGAAGTGCTGGCGTGCCTTTGCCCTGTCAGATTCCATCCTTCCTGGTCGGGTAGGGAAAAATCACTGTTTCTCCCGAAAGGACTCAGCCTTTGACAGCAGAATGCCCCGAATCAGCATGGCCATAAAAATGGAGTGAGTGACTCCGCAACCTTCACTATAAGATTGTTTATTTAGGCTGTGTCATTTGTTGCTTTGAAGCAGATGGATTTGTTGGCACTCAGAGAAAAGGCTGATAAAAATTTTGGTAAGGTTGCATAAAATCAAGAAAAAAGGCTGGAAACACATCAGTGTTTCTGAAGGAAGGCATGGTGTTTAATGAATGGGGGGGAGGGGGGAAACATTCAGCAACATCTGGGCCTCAACATGTGTCCAGCTATTACACCACATAGAATTGATTTAGCTCCTGTCCCTGAGGCTCTGATAAGATTTATTTAGACTGGCAAGAAAAGAATAGAGAAAAATCAGAAGTATAATAAAGGAAACAAAGGTCCAGTTTAAAAAGTGTTAGCCAAGCCCATACCAAAATTATCATGATTTTTAACATTTCTTGATACAGTATTTTGCCACTTATTATCTGTGTTCTTTTAGGTCCCTCCTGAAGTAATGTACGTTAATGTTGCATCTTAACTTTGAAACTCTGAATCCCACATGTGACCTTGAGGGTCAGAGAAATATTAGATTGTCCATTTGTTTCATTGTTTATAACTAGAGAGAACAGAAGCTGTTGAGCATGAAGGGAAACAAAAAACTGGACACAGTTTTTTTTTGAAAAAGTGAAGGACACACTTTTGGATCAATGAGAAGGCACAAAGTTACACCAGAGATTATGACTGTTGTAGCGACTGTTGTAGTCTACACTAATTAATACCTAAGAATGTTATTTCAGCCATATTAATCATGAAATATTTGCCTTCTAATTGATGAGGAAAAAATAATCTCCTGGGTCAGATAGATCTGGCCATAGGTCCTAAATGTCCCATTAGTGGAATAATTTTGAATAAACCTGTATGGATTTATTTCCCAAAATGGAGCCAAAAAGTGAACTGAGAAAGAATACAAAAACAAAAATAATTAAACGTCAAGTCCAGTAAGGTACAGTCTGTATAAGCATAACATAACATTTGTAGGAGATTGTATCTCAGTAGATAAGGTTGCAATAATGTCTTCTGACATAATTTAAAAAGTGAGGAAAAAGCTTTCCTGCTAGAGAAGATCTTTTAAGCCAGTAAATCTGGCTTATTTTAGAAGGACATGCCCAGGGGCACTTGGGTGGCTCAGTCAGTTGAAGCGTCCAACTCTTCATTTCAGCTCAGGTCATGATTTCGCGCTTTGTGAGTTCGAGCCCCACATCAGGTTCTGTGCACTGATTGCAGAGCCTGCTTGAGATTCTCTCTCTGTGCTTCCCCTACTTGCTCTCTCTCTTTCTCTCAAAAAATAAATAAACTGATAAAATTTTTCAAAAAAAAAGAAGGACATGCTCAAAGCACAAATTTATTATCTATTTTCCTCTCCCCACTCCCTGTTTTCTACTGCACCTTGATTTGTCTCGCCAACTATGAGGCAGTATTTATGGGAAGTGACCTCCAAGCTTAGCAAAGAAATGCTGTATTTAAAATGTGAGTTTAAAAGAAGTGTTTCAGGGGCGCCTGGATGGCTCAGTCAGTTAAGCGTCCGGCTTCAGCTCAGGTCATGATCTCACAGTTCATGGGTTCCAGCTCCACTTCGGTCTCTGTGCTGAAGGGTCAGAGCCTGGAGCCTGCTTCAGATTCTGTATCTCCCTCTCTCTCTGCCCCTTCCCTACTCGTGCTTAGTCTCTCTCTCTCTCTCTCTCTCTCTCTCTCTCTCTCTCTCAAAAATGAATAAACATTAAAAAAATCTTTTTCATAAAAAAAGTATTTCAAATCAATAGGGGAAGAATATATAGATTCATTCATTCAACAAATATTTATCATTATGTCAGTTATATCTCAATAACTGAGGGGGGTGGGCAGAGGACAAATAATTATTGGGTATCTGCTATGTGTTGGGTGATAGAGATATAATGGTGAGCAAGACAAATATAGCCCATGCTCTCCTGGAACTAAGCACGAATTCAGTAAACACTACAGGAATAACTAGCAAAAACAACTATGTCAATAAAATAGAAAAACAAAAATACTAAAGACTTATGATGGATGGTTTGTTTGATTTCTATAAAAACAGCCAAACTTTACAACCCTTGAAAATGTGAAGATTTTAAATATTCATTTCCTGGCAAATGTATGTTTCATCCAGGGATGGTTATGCTGTAGTCACTTAAAGTTAATGTAGCTTCACGTTGTTGAAACTGGAAAGATTAATTCACCAAAGGATGCTGAAGTTGGTAGCATGTGAGTGGAGATACAAGAAATGATCTTAGGTATTTTGTTATAGGTGATAGAAATCTGCTTCTTAGTGGCTCTACAGAGCTTTGTAAAGTATTAACGTGGGGGGGGGGGGGGGGGGAAGGACCAAGAAAAATAACAAGAGGGCTGAGAAAGACAGAGATTCTCAAGGAACAGTTAACACAGTAAAATTGTTTAAAATGTTGTACGTTTGGGGCACCTGTGTGGCTCAGTCGGTTGAGTGACTCATGATCTCAGCTCACAGTCGTGAGCACAAGCCCTTTGTTGGGCTCCGCGCTGGGCATGAAGCCTACTTTAAAAAAATAAAATTAGGGGCGCCTGGGGGGCTCAGTCGGTTAAGTGTCCAACTTCAGCTCAGGTCACGATCTTGCGGTCCCTGAGTTCGAGCGCCGCGTCGGGCTCTGTGCTGACAGCTCAGAGCCTGGAGGCTGCTTCCGATTCTGTGTCTCCCTCTCTCTGTGCCCCTCCCCCGTTCATGCTCTGTCTCTCTCTGTCTCAAAAATAAATAAACGTTAAAAATAAATAAATAAATAAATAAATAAATAAATAATAAAATAATAAAATAAAGCAAAACATAAAAATTCTACATTCACATGCTTGCAGATTCATAAGGTGTCTTTTCAAGTATTTGAGGAGAGAAACTTATAAAGGAATAGCCAATATAGACTTCAGGTAGGAAAAAAAGTTACCATAATAGTTTGAGGCATTTTTTGAAAGAATTCCTGTACCTTCTAAGGTTAATATTCTTGTGGGTTTATTTTTTCATAAAATTATAGTACCACATTCCCAGTGGTTTTGTTTATACTGTTCTTCTGGTATTGGAATTAATGCATCAATAGTGCTTCATCATTAAGTCCCTTTGAAATAAAAATTACCAGGGCACTTGGCTGGCTCAGTCAGAGGAACATGCAACAACATGAAGCTACATTAACTTTAAGTGACTACAGCATAACCAGCCCTAGAGGAACCATGAGTTGGAGCCCCATGCTGGGTGGGCTCACTAAAAAAAAAAAAAAAAAAAAAAAAAAAAAAAAAAAATTTAAAAATTCTTAGGAAAGAAATGATTAATGTAGAACTTATGAATGTGTATGTGGTCAATAAAATCAAGCCCATACATCTACAATTTCTGTCCAACTTCCAGATATTTTAAAGTGGTAACAACAAAGACTGTGAAGCCACACAACATTGGATCTCATTCTAACTTCTGCCAGGGGTGATCTACCTGAATGATCTTGGGCAAGTTACCCAAATTCCCTGGGCCTCAGATCCTTGAGCTATAAGACAGAGAGAATACTACCTGCTTAACAGTGTTTTTAAGGACTTTATTTATGAAAAAGCATATCTTGGGGTGCCTGGCTGGCTCAGTCAGTGGAGCATGCAACTCTTGATCTTGGGGTTGTGGGTTTGAGCCCCACGCTGGGTATAGGGATTGCTTGAAAATAAAATCTTTAAAAAAAAGAAAAAGAAAAAAGAAAGAAAAAGCGTATCTCTTGGAAGGGACCATGAAAACATATCATCCACTGAGATATCTTCATTTGCAGCTTTTCTGACAGTGCAGAGCCCAGCATTTCTCCTGGTAGCCTGAGGAGACCTAGAGAATTGTAGGGCTGTGAAACCCCTCCCTTATCTTAAAGATAAGGTAAGTAGAGCTTCTGGGCATTTGGGAGTTTTCTGAGGACCTAAAGAATCTAGGTCTCCTGCCTACTAGAGCAATGGTCATTCCAAGTTTTTCACCCCTTTTCCTTGCTACTTCCATAGAAAATACAGAAATTTTAGGCAATTACACTGGCAGAATTGAAACTAAAAAGAATAAACAATTCAGTATTACTGTATCTTCAAAGGAATTCAGTCCTTTGAATAAGATATCTTAAAACAGTCATGTCTTTTGACCCAATAGTCCTTTATTTTAGGAACTTCACCCATGGAAATAATCAGGGATATAGACAAAAATTTATTTATAAAAATGCTAATTACAGCATTTTATTTTAAGTTTATTCATTTATTTTGTGAGAGAGAGAGAGAGAGAGAGAGAGAGCAGGGGAGCGGCAGAGAGAAGAGAGAGAATCCCAAGTAGGCTCCAACCTGTCAGCACAGGGCCTGCCATGGGGCTCAATCTTAGAAATCGTGGGATGACCTGAGCTGAAATCAAGAGTCAGACACTCAACCAGCTGAGCCACCCAGGCACCCCATAAGTGATGAAAAATTGTTAATGGCAACCTAGGCATTCAGTGATACAATAATAGCTAAACAAGTTGACTCTGATCCATGAATTATAATTCAGGCAGTAATCTTTTTTTTTTTTTTTTGAAAGCAAGAACAGAAGCAGAGGAGAGGCAGAGAGAGAGGGAGACGGAGAATTTGAAGCCAGCTCTGCCAACAGCAGAGAGTCGAATGCGGGGCTCAAACCCATGAACCATGAGATTATGACCTGAGCTGAAGTCAGATGTTTAACCAACTGAGCCACCCAGGTACCCCCAAATAATCTTTTTTCAAGAATATTCAAATAACATATTATGTGAAGTTTTAAAAAAGGCAGAATAACATGATATAAAACATTATGTAGTACAATAGTGATTTTGTAAAATGTTTAATTTTAAATATGCATAGAAAAAGCTAGAAGGTATTTTCCTCTCTTGTTTATAGCATATATTTATTCTATATAGCAAGCAAGATAGAAAATTTCACCCAGCAATGAAAACTACTCTTTCTAAAGATAACCACTATTAATATTTTTGCTTACCTTCCAGGCTTATTTACAAGCAAATACCTATATAGTTGTTTGTTTATTTTTTATAAAAATGGGAATATACTAAAATTTTATGGTAATTCTATCTTCGCTCAAAATATAGAAAGTATTTTTCTACTAAAACAAATTGAAGGGCACTTTGGTGGCTCAGTCAGTTGAGTGTCTGACTCTTGATTCAGTTCAGGTCATGATCTCACTGTTCATGGGATTGAGCCCCATGTCAGACTCTGCACTGACAGCACAGAACCTGCTTGGGATTCTCTCTCTCGCTCTCTCTTGCTCTTTCTCTGCCCCTCCCCTGCTCTCTCTCTCTGGCTCTCTCTCCCTCTCTCAAAATAAATAAACATTTTTTAAAAACAGACACATTGGACTTCATCAAAATGAAAATTTTCTGTGCTTCAAAGGACACAACCAAAAAAATGAAAAGAAAAAGTTAAGTTCCCTTGAGACATGTAACTTTGTTTTGATATGGAAACAGTGTGATACATAAATGTTATTGTACAACAGTAGTTTTAAGAGTAAAATATGTAAAGTTGAAAAGGTTGAAAAAGAAAGCGAGCTCTGTCTTTTCTTATTGAGACATGTTTGTGTTTCCATTGTACTAGATAAATAAATGTGAATGCAAAATTGTATTAAAAAGAGTAAATGAAAAGACGATCCACAGAATTGGAAAAATATGTGCAAATCACCTATCTGATAAGGTACTTATATCATCAATAATATATATTGTATTATATTATATACTTTATATATTTTCATATAAGAATATATGAAGAACTCTTACACTAAATAAAAAGATAAACCAATTTAAAAATGGGTAAAAAAATCTGATCAGGAATTTCTTCAAAGAAGATACATAAATAGCCAATAAGTACATAAAAAGATGCTCAATATCCTTGTTCATCAAAAATTCAAATCAAAACACAGGGAGATTCCACTTCACACCTACTTAGGGTGGCTACAATCGAAATGACAGATAATAACAAACTCTGATGAGGATGCAGATACATTGGTTGGAACTCTCATACACTGCTGGTGAGAGTGCAAAACAGTGTAGCCACTTTGGACAACAGTCTGGCGATTCCTCAAACGGTTAAACATACAGTTTCCATATGACCCAGCAATGCCAAATAAATACTCCTAGATATATTCCAAGAGAAATGAAAGCATATCTCCACACAGAAACCTAAACACAAGTTTTCATAGCAGCGTTTTTCACATAATCAAAAAGGAGAAATAGCCCAAGTGTCCATCAACTGATGAGTGGATAAGTAAAATGTGGTATACTCATACAAAGGAATACTAGTCAATCGTGAAAAAGAATGAAGTACTGATACTTGACATGGCAAAGATGAACCCGGAAAACACTACATTATGGGGAAAAAAGCTAGACACAAGGACCACATACTGTATGATTCCATTTATGTGAAATATGCAGAATAGACAAATCTATCGAGACAGAAGGTAGATTGGTAGTTGCCTGAGGCTTAGGGGTAGTTTTAGGGGGGGACATGGAGAACAACTGCTAATTGTACAGGGTTTCCTTGTGGGGTGACAAAAATGTTCTAGAGTTGATAGCAGTGACGGTTGTACAATCCGTAAATATACTAACAACTGCTAAATTGTAAGCTTTAAATGGGCCAGTTGTACAGTGTTGTAGGTTGATTTGTGTCCACAAAAAGATCTGTTGAAGTCCTAACCCCCAATACCTGAGAATATGCCTTTACTTGGAAATAAGGTCTTAGCAGATGTAATCAAGTTAGGGTGAGGTCATACTGGATGAAGGTGAGCCTTAAATCCAATGACTGGTGTCCTGGCTAGAAGAGAGAGATTTGAAGACACAGAGGATAAAGGGGGAAAGAAGGCCATATGAAGACAGACAGATTGAAACCCTGGAACCACAAGGCAAAGAAAACCAAGGATTACTGACAGCCATCAGAAACTAGGAAGAGGCCAGGAGCGATTCTTCCTCCAAACCTGTAGAGGGATCATGGCCCTGCTGACACCATGATTTTGGACTTCTAGTCTCTGAACTGTGAGAGAATAAATTTCTGTTGATTTAAGCCACTTTGTTTGTGGTAATTGGTTATAGCAGCACTAGAAAACTGACATATACAGTGTGTGGATTTTAGCCTAATAAAACTGGTTGGGTTTTTTTTTTTTTAATGTTTATTTATTTTTGAGAGAGAAACAGAGAGAGCACAAGTGGAGTAGGGGCACAGAGAGAGGAAGACACAGAATTTGAAGCAGGCTCCAGGCTCTGAGCTGTCAGCACAGAATCCGACACGGGGCTTGAACCCACGAACCACGAGATCATGACCTGAGCTGAAGTCGGACGCTTAACTGACTGAGCCACCCAGGCACCCCTGTTTGGGTTTTTTTTTTAATGTTTGTTTGTTTATTTGTTTATTTATTTAGAGAGAGAGAGCGTGCGCACATGTGAGTGGGGAAGGGACAGAGAGAGAGAGAGGGAGAGAATCCCAAGCAGGCTCTGCCCTGTCAGCTCAGAGCCTGACATGGGGCCTGATCCCACAAACCATGAGATGATCATGACCTGAGCTGAAATCAAGAGTCAGATGCTTAACCGACTGAGCCACTCAGGCGCCCCTGTTTTGTTTTTTGGTGTTTTTTTGTTTTGTTTTGTTTTCAGGGCTCTGGCTTTAGTTTTGTCATAAGTGGAAATTTGTATACTCTAATGGCAGAGAGCATTAGTGGTGTAGAAAGCAAAGGAAAGCTCTAACCATGCAGATTCCCCCTGGGGGGACATGAACTCATGTTTCATGCGTACAAACTGTCTGAGCTGCCAGGCAGTGTAATTCATTGGTTCCTGGGTCTTTTATTCTTTCTTATCTCAGGAGCCCTTCTCCCACCTGGGTTGAATTCTATAACTGGGCCACAAACAAAGCAATCTTGTTCTCTCCATTTTCTTACACCACTGAGTTTCTCAGTCTATTTCAGATTCTCAGATTTTCTAGGGAGAGGTTGGGCTAGAAAACAGTCTGAGACCCTTTGCATTCTTCTACAACCAAAAATTTGCCCCAAGTAATGTTTATTATCCAAAATTAGATATTGTCGCATTTGTACCTTTGGGGTTTTAGTTTACAGAGGTGACTGAGTGACAACACAGAGAGGTCAATGCCATTGAAAGAAGATCTGTGTTACTTCCATTTCCCAAGAGGAGGGTGCCTGTCATAGTACACAGGGCCACATGGGGAGCATCAGGTTTTGGTGAGGAGCAGAAGTAGGAGTGAGGGGAAGGCATAAGGTCAGGGTCCTAGTTGGGGTTTCTGCAGGAAAGACAAGGCAGAGTAAAGTAAACGGTTTAGGATGGGTTAGTCTGAATAATTTCAGCAGGCTTGGGGCTATAGGTCGTGGTCTTTGGTTGCTGTGGATGATTTAGGGCAGAGGAAATACTGGCTTACTGTGTGAGAGTTAGTGTAAGAAGATGTGTGAGTTCCAGACAAGCTGACTTGCAGGAGATGGGTAAACACTGGCTGTGATTCACAAATACCAAATAGACCTCTAGAATCTGAAAACACAGAACAGATACCCCATTAATTATTACCTTCAGACCGAGTGTCCCATCTCCTCAAGTACACTGTCTGAGAGGTTAGCAGCTGAAATATCCTCCCTGTTGTTTGGGAACCAAACTTTTGTTCCTACTTTATTCAGTCATTACCTCTGCCCTGCATCCCTTGTAACTGCCAGTGTGTCCTAACAGGTCTCATCATGTCACTGCTCTACTATCAGTCAGAGATCAAAACTTCAGTAGCTCCCTACTGCCCTCAAGATAAAATGTTCTTTGTAAATTACCTAAATTTTACTTTTGAATAGCTAATGCAGTACAGCCACTCTGCAGAAGGAAATGTCTCCCTTCGCCCTTACCCTCACTTCTCTTCCTCCACGACGACCAGCACTGTTTCTCGTGTATCTTTCTGTAGATTTTCATGCATATACGACAAGTACACACATATATTCTCCCACCACCAACTCTTTTTTAGCCAAATGTTTGTATATAAACACTGCTGCACCTTGGTTTTTTTTTTCCTCCTAACAGGATATCTTTGCAGTCATCCCATATCCCTGTACAAGGAGCTTCCTCATTCAAACCAACATAGTTTTTTGCATTGTTTAAATGTATCATTGCACCAGCTGATTTAACCAGTCCTCTAGTGAAGAATACTAAGGGTATTTCTAACCTTTTTCCATTACAAACAATGCTGTGATGGATAGTCTTATCCATATAGTATTTTGCACATTTTTTAGTGTAACTGGCAGAGAAATCCTTAAAAGCAGAATTACTGAATCACTTGTACTTTTGATAGGTGTTTCCAAATCAAATCCACTCCCTCCCCCAATAAAAGCGATAACATCTAGATTCCCATCAGCAACACATGAGGCCTATTTATCGTCGCCCTCATTAACATGGGTAGCATTTGCCATGTGCCCAGCTCACATTCCAGAGACCTGTCAGTGTTATTTACAACTGTCAGCATCTGCACCCTTGTGCCTGAGGGCCCACTCTCCCCATCCCCAATTGCAGAAGGTGTTTTTGGGGATTGGGGGGAAGCCAGATGCACAGAAAATTATCCGCCCGCCCCCAACACACGTGGACACACAGGGCAGCCCTCACCCATGACTCTTCAGGTCCTTCATCCCTCAAGTGGGGTAATTCTGAAGTTTATATGTTGCATTAACTCCCAGAATTTCCCACAGGCAGCTGGCTTAATAACCTACCTTTCCTTAGCTGCCTTTTTCTTTTTTTTTTTTTTTTAAACGTTTATTTATTTTTGAGACAGAGAGAGACAGAGCATGAACGGGGGAGGGGCAGAGCGAGAGAGGGAGACACAGAATCGGAAGCAGCCTCCAGGCTCTGAGCCATCAGCCCAGAGCCCAACGCGGGGCTCGAACTCACGGACTGTGAGATCGTGACCTGAGCTGAAGTCGGACGCTTAACCGACTGAGCCACCCAGGCGCCCCATGCCTGACTTTTTCTATGTCACTTTCCTACTTCCCTTTCCAGTGTCCCTTCCCAGCTGTCCCACCCAGCCTTCCTTGGGTGTTTTTGTTTGTTTGTTTGTTTGTTTGTTTGAAATCAAAACAGCCAAAAGTGGGTGGACACGCTCCACCTCCCCAAAAGTGATTGAGCTACTTCTTGTTAATTGATGTGAATGTTCCATATCTGTTTCATGCTCATCACAATGTGGATATTTTTCAGTCTATTGGAAACCAATCTCTTTAAAACCATTCTGCTTTAATTAAAGCTTTAAAGCAGATTTCTGTGCCAGAATAAACTTACCTATTTTAAAAATAAGAATATTTACCTTAATCTCAGGAAGAATCCTGAGAGAATGCATACTGCCTTCTGGTAGGCTGGCCAAAGAAATGATTCCTGGCCATGGAGAAGAAAGGGAAATAAATATGTTGATTTTATAGGAAACTTTTTTGAAAGATGTAGACTTTTAAAAACTTCCTAATACGGTTGCCTGGGTGACTCAGTCAGTTAAGCGTCCGACTTCAGCTCAGGTCATGATCTCACTGTCCGTGAGTTCGAGCCCCACGTCATGCTCCATGCCGACAGCTCAGAGCCTGGAGGCTGCTTTGGATTCTGTGTCTCCCTCTCTCTCTGCCCCTTTCCCACTTGTGCTCTGTCTCTCTCTCTCAAAAATAAAATAAATAAAATAAGATAAAATAAATTTTAAAAAATTAAAAAATAAATTAAAAATAAAAAAATAAAAACTTCCTAATAGTTTTTTTCAAAATGCCTAACAACTAACAAGTTAAACCACACAGAAGGAGAAACGACTAAAGGGACTTCACTTAAATGTTTCTCCATTGATGCAATTTCTTTTTTCTAAGAAAGAGATTTACATTCAGACACAGGTAGGTAAGAGCATTAACAAAGTGTAGGTCAGCTTCTTACAACTTTAGTTTTATTACCTCTAAAATGGGATAATAATTCACAGGGTTGTTTTGGTGGTTAAATGAGCTGGTAGACATACTTAACATATCACTTGGCATGTAATAAAGATTCAGTAATTGGTAGTTATTCCTATGAAGACAGTTTCTGCTCTAATGACATTGTCTACTCTGGAAGACTAGTACAGAGTTGGAAGAACACATCCCATGAGAGTTCTTGACCTTGAGGACAGCCCAGGGAAAGGAAGTAGGGCCCTACATAAAGCATGCATAAGAAAAACCCCACATGTCAGGAGGGTGCAAATCAAGAAGACAGCACAGAGTCTCTTTCCCACACTCTGCATTGTTCAGTCTGTCCAGACTTCCATAAATGTGTAGAAAGTACATCACAAGAGCTGCTACATATAAGAATCGGCAGGTCTCTTGCCAATACTGGAGTAGGCATGTTCTCTTCTCTGAGGCTATTGCTTTTGCTACCCCCACTTACCACGAGCAATATTAATGTCACCAATTCCAAAAACATCTTTTAGAGTTGCAGCAACACTGCCTCCCCTTCAAAGCAACCTGTGCTATATTTGTCAAAATAAAATTTGGAAGGGTGAGAGGTAGAAGGTAAGAAATGGGAGTTGGTGGAGAGAAATATGTACTATATATATCTATCTATCTATTATAGATATATCATGGCATCTATAAGGGCATAATGTCATAGTAGAAAGAGACCTGGCCTAAAAGCCAGGCAGGCAGAGTGCTGAGTCTGGCTCTTTCAATGATAGCATTTGTAAACTTGAGTCAACTATTTTGTTTGCCTGTAACAAGCACGCAATAAGTCGTCAGCAAGTGCTGTCAACTCTGCCTCTAAGGTATATCTCCATTCTTTCCACTTCCTTCTAAATATTCTACCACCTAGGCCAGGCTACCATCATCTCTCGTCTAGAATACAGCAATACTCTTCTGGAGTTCTTGCTTGCCTACTGGCCCCACTACAGTCTACCCTAAACACTGAAGTAGAGAATATTTAGGCATTTTTTTAAATGTTTATCTATTTTGAGAGAGAGAGAGAGAGAGAGAGTGCATGCACATGAGCTGGCAAGGGGCAGAGAGAGAGGGAGAGAGAGAATCCCAAGCAGGCTCAGTGCTGTCAGCACAGAGCCCCACACAGGGCTCGATCCCACAAACCATGAGATCATGACCTGAGCAGAAACCAAAAATCGGACACTTAACCAACTGACTCACCCAGGTACCCCCTATTTAGGCATTTTACTTATTTTTTAATTTGTTAATGTTTGGTTTTGAAAGAGACAGAGAAAGAGCCTGAGCAGGGGAAGGGCAGAGAGAGAGAGAGGGAGACACAGAACTGGAAGCGGGCTCCAGGCTCCAAGCTCTCTGCACAGAGCCCGACGCAGGACTCAGACCCACAAACCGCGAGATCATGACCTGAGCGGAGTCAGACACTTAACTGACTGAGCCACCCAGGTGCCCCTAGGCATTTAAAATCTGATATAATACTCTGCTCAAAACTCTGAATGATTTTCCACCCACTTAGAAAAAAAATCCATACTTACAATAGCTCTCATGATATTAACACACCCCTAACCTCTCTAACCTTACTGTGGCTGCCACACTCTAGTGGCCCCCATAATCCCCACCTTCTGGTGTTCATGCCTTGCATAAGCCTCCTCCCTTGAGTAGGTGGGCCTGGACATATGTGTAACCAATAGAATATAACAAAGGTGATGGATGTCACTTTCCTAATAACACTGTAAAACATCTGGTTAGGAGTCTCCCTCCCCCTTGCTGGCTTTGAGAAAACAAACACCCATGATGGGAAGACCCACATAGCAAGAAATTGAGGGCTGCCTCCAGTGGACAGCAAGAAATGGAGACTCAGTCCAACAGCCCCACAAGGAACTAAATTCTTCCAATAACTTCCTGAGCTTGGAAGTAAATCCTCAGATAAGCCTCAGATATGAACCTCAACCCTTGATGATACCTTGATTGTAGTTTTGCAGAAGACCCAGCTAAAGCTGTGCCTGGACTCCTGACCTACAGAAACGGTGTTATTTTAAGCCACTAAATGTGTGGTGATACTGTTAGGCAGCAATGCCTGATTCTTCTCTCCCACCACACTCCTCCTCGTGCGCTACATCTACCTACACTGGGCCTCTTGCTGCTGTCCCCATACATCAAAATTATTCCCTCCTCAGGGCCTTTACACTTGCCATGCCCTCTGCCTAGAAGGCTCTTAATCAGAATCTTCACTTAGCTGACTTTTTCTTGTCATACAGGTCTTAGCTCTAATGTTCACTCTCATCTACATAATCTAAACAGCCACCCTGACATTAGCACATCATACTGTTGTAATTATGCATAGAGCTTCTTACTACCTGTAAAAATGTGTTTATTCAGTTTCCTCACATCAGAAAGTGAGCTGTTTGAGATCAAAGACTTCGTCCATCTTGTTTCCTACTGTGTGCTTAGAACCCAAAACTGCCTGGTACTAGAGTAACATTCCATAAATACTTGTTATTATAAAATGAGCTTTGGGGCAGTATTTAAGCCCTTTCCAGAGCTAAAAGGGACATATGCAAAGACATTCATTGCATCAATATTTGTGGTACAGTGAGTGGGAGACAATCTGGGTGCCCATCATTGGGAGAGTCCGTTAATAGAATGTGATAGATGCACATGTGAAGGGCTGTGTAGCAATTAGAAGCAGTGGGTCAGATGCACACTGAAACATGGCAGAACTGAAAATGTAGTACCCAAGACTAAGCTGTATAAGATGCACATTTTCTGTAAGCAAAAATCCACGTGCACACAAAAAATGCATATTTTGTAATAACAATACAGGCAAATAAAACCACATTAAATAGAACACTGTGCTCTAGGAGAGGAAGGAGATGCAAGTGGCAAGTGAGGTTAAGAGAGAAGGAACTTGCCCAGACCAATGATGATAATGGGCTAGGAACTGGGAAGTACAATTAATTCAGACTTCTGCATCTGAGAGCCAAATCGAAGGCCAAACAGAACCATGTGATTCAGAGACCATGGGAGACATCATTAGGTGGTATCAGTCTAAAGATAAGCAGGGCTGGATTAAATACTAGAAGGTGACTAGCAGTGACTAAAAGTCACTCTTTAGTGGATGACTCTGCCTTTCCCTCCTTCTTTTTATGGACCCAGGCATCTGGATGCTTCCAACATTTTTCTTGAATTCGTCTCCACCAGCCTTGTGTGTCCATCATGATCAGACTCAGGCTCAATGTTCTTGACACTGCTGCCTCCCAGATTCTGCCATGCTCTTCCACTGGGAAGTATGTTGTGTCTGGTGATCTCTCTTTGTGTAATGTAGAGCTATTAATGATCAATGCCATAGTTGCTGTCAAGGTCTCTTGAATCATTTTGATTATCTGAGGCCAATTTTCTAGCATATTCCTCAGGAAGAGTTCATGGGAGCAATACTTTCTGAGTCCCTAAGAGTTTGTCTGTAGCCTTTCTACTTGAAAGTCAGCTTGATAGAATATAAATCCTTGGCTCACATTTTCTTTTCTTAGCACACAATTTCAGACCTCTATATTGCAGCTTATGTTTTTCTCCACCTGGAATGTCCTTCCTACTTGTCATCTGTCAAACTCTGTTGAGCCTTCTGGGCCCAGTGGTGCCTCTCCACTATTAGGAAGCCTTTCCTAGCTCCTCTGACTGAATTAAGCTCTACTTTCAATAGTGTCCTTATGGAACTTTATACATTTCTCTGTTGTATCACTTAACACATTATACAAAGCTACAACATATTAAGCACTTACTATGTGCCAGGCACAGCTGACCTATGTAGTGGACTGATTACATGTAGAGCACGATAATTGTATTTCTTTTCTTATACACATGTGTGTCCTTGCTTTGGAATTAAAAATTGCCTCATATTTTTGTTTGCCTAGATTTCACACACACACACAAAATTTAAGAGTTTTACTTTTTCTTCAGGGACTTCATTAATTTTCAGTCACTATACCATCCCTAAACTCTCACTCAGTTGTCTCTATCTCAACACATGTCAACACTTCAGGTACTATAGGATTTCATTTTCAGGGAGATCTCCCTCTCAGAGGGAGGGTGGCTTTCTGGGTGGCTCCTGTGTGGAATGTTAGCTCTGGTGCTGCTATCTGAGATTTACCCTTACCATCATCTGGGGGTTCCCTTTGCCTCTTTTGCACATGCGTGTGTGTGTGTGTGTGTGTGTGTATGATGGATTTTATATTTTCTGGATCTTATATTATCCCTTTTCTTGAGTTCCTTTCCTGATCTTTTTAAAAAAGGGAACATGAAAGGTGAACTATTAGAGATGGAAGGACACTTTCTCTATCAATCACATACCCTCTATGTGATTGATGAAGCACCTACTTTATAATTCCAGGTTGATAATATTTTTCTATCAGAATATTGAAGACATTTCTATTGTCTTCCAGCTTTCAGTGTTACTAATGAGCAGTCAATGCTATTATTATTTTGAATCCTTTATTTTTTTCAACCGAGAAGCTTTTTATTTAGTTTTTTAAATTTATTGTTTATTTTGAGAGAAGGAGAGAGCAAGAGAGAGTGTGAGCGGGGAAGGAGCAGAGAGAGAGGGAGAGAGAGAGAATCCCAAGCACGCTCCATGCTGTCAGTGCAGAGCCCAGTGCAGGGCTTGAACTCACAAACTGTGAGCCAAAATCAAGAGTCAGATGCTTTACTGACTGAGCCACCCAGGCACCCCAACCTAGAAGCTTTTATAATCATCTTTTTATCCCAGGGTTCTAAATTTTGAAGATGAAATGCTTTGGTGAACTCAGTGGGCCTTATCAATTTTTTAAAATAATTTCTCCAAAGGGAGCCTGTCTGGCTCAGTCAGAACACTGTGTGACTTTTGATATCGAGGTCATGATTTGAGCCCCACACTGGGTATAGAGATTACTTAAAATAAATTTTTAAAAATAATAAAATAAAATAATTTCCCCAATAACTTCCTCTTTCCATCTATCTTATCTATCTAGTCTTTTATTTCTCTCTCTCTCTCTCTCTCTCTCTCTCCCCCATTATTCAGGTATTATATCTCCTAGGTTGATTTTCTAATTTTCTTATATTTGCTTTCATATTTTTCATCATTTTCTCTTTTTGTTCTACTTTTTGAGAGATTTCCTCACCTTTAATTTACAACCCTACTTTTTAAAAAGTGTTTCAGACAGTTACTTTTATATTTCTTAAAGTGAGATTATGGAAAGAAAACAAATACCAGCTGCTAGTCGTGTTTGACATATGAGAATAGGTGCTAAACATATAGCTTTTTAAAAATGAATGGATTTCAACCCCAACCTGCCACTCTGCATACCTTGTATCCATGCTTCATAAAATTAAGAATATCAAGGGCTTTCTACTCATAGCCAGGTGAAAGGACACCAAATCTGTCAAGTTCAAAAAAAAAAAAAAAAAGGAAAATATGAAGTTTAAAGTTTGTTACAACAGACACTTTCATACCTTGTTCATCACAAAGAGAAGGCAGAGAAACTGAAGCAATCCCTGCCCAGGTTTAGTAATGAATGAACTAGAATCCACATTGATTGGAACTATATTAAAAATTTTTTAATTCTTTTTAAAAAGAAAAAGAAAAGAAAAACAGGTGACAATAGGCTTCATGTATTTCCCATTGCTCTCTTTTCCTTAGAAAATAATTACTACTCACTTAGTTTTAAAAGTACTTTTGAGGGGAGCCTGGGTGGCTCAATCAGTTGAGTATCTGACTCTTGATTTCAGCTCAGGTCATGATCTCATGGTCTGTGGCATCAAGCTCCAAGTCGGGCTCTTTGCTGACAGCGTGCAGCCTGCTTGGAAGTCTCACTCTCCCTTTCTCTCTCTTCCCCCTGCTCAAGTGCACACACAGCCATGAGCACATGCTTTCTCTCTCAAAATAAATAAACTTAAAAAAAATTCTAATTAAAAAAGTACTTTTGAGTGGGGCACTGGCTGGCTCAGTTGGTGGAGCATGCAACTCCTAATCTCAGGGTTGTGAGTTCGAGCCCCACATTGCATGTAGAGATTACTTAAAAGTAAAATCTTTTTAAAAAATAAAATAAAAAGGGGCACCTGAGCGACTCAGTGGGCTACACTTTCGACTTCAGCTCAGGTCATGATCTCATAGTTCATGAGTTCGAGCCCCACATCAGGCTCTCTGCTGTCAGTAGAGCCGGCTTTGGATCCTCTGTCTCCCTCTCTCTCTGCCCCTCCCCTGAGCTCTCGATTTCTCTCAAAGATAAATAAGCATTTAAAAATAAATAAATAGGGGCACCTGAGTGGCTCAGTCAGTTGAGTGTCTGACTTCAGCTCAAGTCATGATCTCACAGTTTGTGGGTTTGAGCACTGCATCAGGATCTATGTTGACAGCTCAGAGCCTGGAGCCTGCTTCGGATTCTGTGTCTCCCTCTCTCTCTGCCCTCCCCTGCTCACATTCTCTCTCTGAAAAATAAACATTTTTTAAAATTTTAATATATAAATAAAATAAAAGTACTTTTGAGTTAATAACATGCTTTTCCATGTTGTTTATATAAACTAATTTTTCTAAGAAACTAATGAATTAAAAAGTAGTGATTATTCAAACAAGCTTATTTAAGTGCTAAACCCAAACAAGAAACTGATGTCTGTTCTGCATTAATATGGTAAAATAGCAAGTGAAAAAATAATGTAATCATAACTATGTAATCATAATATGTAATCATAACTCATTTCATGTAATCTAAGACTCATGGCAACCCTACGAGTTAGTTACCATTGTTATCCCCATTTTATAGAACAGGAAGTTAAGACACAGGTAGGTTGAATAACATCCCCCAAAGTCATACAACTAGTATGTGACGTTGACTTTTTAAGAATTTCTATCCATTGATTTTTTTATTTTTATCATAATTTTTATTTTCAAGAGATAGCTTTATTCTTTTCAATATGTTTTTTTTTTTTAATCTCATTTTTTCTTCATGAATGCAAGACTCCTTTTATTGCTCTGAGACCATTACTTGTAGGTCTTAGTGTTTCTGATTCTTCTACTTAGTTTCCTCCAAGTTCTTTGGTTTATCTCTCTTTTTTCATGCTTGGGGACTTTCCTCAAATGTTTGGTAGTTCTTACCTATTCATGTATAGTTAAGAGTGAGGCACTAAAGCCTAACAAGAAGAATCTGTGTGGCAAAGTGGTAGACTTCTTTGCAAAATTATTCCCTCGGGACACTCCCTGTCAAATGTGTCAGAACGTCTAGCTCCTTTTTCCTGGAGTGCTCATTTTCCCCAGTGAGAGGGTGTCCCTCCAATTCCTTACCTTGGAGTTAAGTCAGGGGAAGAGGCTTTGGAATCTTACTTTGCAAGATACTGATTTCTGCTTAGTCCCCCTGCTTTCCACAGAGCTCCCTGTTTTTCCCTTCTGCCTGTACTCGGCTCAAAACCCTTCCCTTCTCTGCAGGGGTGGGTTGCTGGGTTGCCTGTGGTGTGAAAAGGGATTTGGGACCTAACTGCTTCATTTCTAGGATTTCACCCCATCTTTGCAGTTTCAGCTCTACCTCTCACCCCTGCCTTCAGAGATAACTGGGACCACAATGCCCAAAATTTTCCAGGCTCCTAAAGCAGGGTTTTGCTTCTTGGCTTCCCTCTCTGCAGGCAGTACAGTTTCAGCTTTCTCTGGTCTGCTGGATCAGTTAGCAATTTTCCAGCTGGCTTTTTGGCTTCTAGATTTTGATTGACAGCTCTCAACTGTTCTGCTGTC
The DNA here is from genome assembly GCF_022837055.1 of Prionailurus viverrinus. NCBI lineage: Eukaryota > Metazoa > Chordata > Mammalia > Carnivora > Felidae > Prionailurus > Prionailurus viverrinus. Next base: position 60,655,692 of record NC_062567.1, read on the forward strand.
TCCTCTGGAGTTCTCCCCTTCCTCAGAGGTTTAAGTCTTTTTAATCCCTTAAATATCATCTGGGTGGAGATCCAGGAAGGAGCAGAGGGGAATGCAAGTATCCAGTCTCCCAGGTTTAGCAGGAAGCCTGTGCTTTTAACCTCTGTGTTATGCTGCATGTGTGTGTGGCCTCCATGTCTATCCTCCACATAGATTATGATTTTCTTGGAGACAGAGACCTGAAAATAAAGAAGTTCCCACACTCCTAGGAAAAGATGAAATGTCCCGTGGTTATAGCAACAAGTAACCACCAGAACCAGTTCTAAACTGGTTTCATGGATCAATGACAGCTTGCCTCGTTTAATGAATCCATGGCAACTTGCCCAAGTGAACACACTTCTGAAAGTCAGCCAGAAATGGCCCCATGCTTTTGAAATCCAGCCAGTTCACACCGTTCCCATCAAAACAAGCAGGTTTCCACAGCTGGTGTCAACCCACTCCTGCCTCTGAAAGCCCACCAAACCCCAGATTCCACACTTCCCGAGCACTATCTAGATCAGCTCCTTGCTTTGCTGGAGAAGACTGTGCTTCAGTAAGCGTCAGATCTGGCTTTTTATTTAGGTATTTGGTGGTAGTCTTTTCCTTCGACAGACCTCAGCCATCACCGCCTGTCTGGCACACAGGAAGTGTTCGGTGGGCAGATTAGCAAAGGTGCCAAGGACAACTGTGTCTGAAATCAAAGGGCCTGAGCTGTTTCCCCTAGTGAGCCCAGTGGCAAGTTAAAACAGTGATAACTATACCTTGGAGGCATGCCTTGGAGATAGTGCACGTTTGGTTCCAGACTACTGTAATAAGGCAAGTATCATAATAAAGTGAGTCAAATTAATTTTTTGGTTCCCCAGTGCATGTGAAACTTATGTTTACACTGTATTGTAGTCTACTAAGTGTACAATAGCATTATGTCTAAAAAACAATGTACATCCTGAGTTTAAAAATACTTTACTGGGGCACCTGAGTGACTCGGTTGAGTGTCCAACTCTTGTTTTCGGCTCAGGTCATGATCTCACAGTTTGTGGGATAGAGCCCCACATCGGGCTCTACGCTGACCATTCAGAGCCTGCTTGGGATTCTCTCTCTCTCTCTCTCTCTCTCTCTCCCTCTGCCTCTCTCTCTTTCTCCATCTCTCTTTCTGTCAACAAACTTAATTAACTTGGGGCACCTGGGTGGCTCAGTCGGTTAGACATCTGACTTGGGCTCAGCTCATGATCTCGCAGTTCATGGGTTCCAGCTCCAGATCGGGCTCTGTGCTGACAGCCCAGGGCCTGAAACCTGCTTCAGATTCTGTGTCTCCCTCTCTCTCTGCTCCTCCCCTGCTCACACTCTGTCTCTCTCTCTCTCAAAAATAAATAAACATTAAAAAAAAAAAAGTACTAAGCTGCTTTCAGTGAGTTGTAATCACTGATCACAGATCACTGTAAGAAATATAGTAACAATGAAAAAGTTTGAAATATTGTGAGAATTACCACAATGTGTCACAGAGACACAAAGTGAGCAAATGCTGTTGGGAAAATGGTGCCTATAGGCTTGCTCAACGCAGGGTTGCCACAAACCTTTAATTTGTAGAATAGAACAGAATAGAAATGCAATATCTGTGAAGTGGAATAGAAGTGCAATAAAATGAGGTATGCCTGTTTATATATACATATTCATAAAGGTGTGTTTATGTAATATCGTTCAACATTCACTCATCGACCCAAATTTATAGGTACCAGAAGTAACTATGTTTCCCTGCCACCTTTAATATAGCTAACTGTATGTAACCTGATCAATAAGAAGGACATGCTAATGAATGGGCTTTGTTTTTTTACTACCCTCTGTTTTCACTATTTTACACTCTTTTTTCTTTACCCTAGATTAAAGAAGGGAGGGAGAATCTTCCCTCCACAGGGATCATATTTACAGTAGCAAAACTGATTCTAACAGATATACAAAAAAAACATCCTCTGGGGAACTTAATTTACTGTAGGGTTAAATGTTCTCCAATAACAACTGAGCGCTGGGAGAACACATGCCCTCAGAACTCTTCTGAGAATCGGAGTTCACCTGCCTCCAGGATCCCGGGCTAGATGCTGCAGAAATTTCTTGCAGGAAGAAAAACAGGACTGCAGGCTTAGAGTAGCAGAGAGAAGACAACTACTAGCACAAGAAGCTCCCATCCACAAAAGAAATCTCAAGATCATGGGGCCGATGGGAAGGCGAAGATGTCGCTCCAGCCATCGTTTCTGCCACCCCTTCTGCCACCGCAGCCCTCCCGGCCTCCTTTTCTCGGCCTTTCCCGACATCCCTTCCTGCTCTTTGTTGCAGCCACAGATCCCGGCTCCGGCCCGCGGCCCTTCCCCCGGAAAGGCCACCAGCATCTTGGGCCTGCTGCGCCCCCCCCCGCCCCCCCCCCCCCCCCCCCGCCGCGCCTCCGGACCCCTTGGCACCTCGCTGTTGGCCCTTCTAACAGCGGGTTTTGGAAGACTTGGAAGCTCTAGAAACTGCTAAGAGACCTCCAGCAGAAGCAGTCTGGCACGGTTCTGTCGGAAGGAGCTGTGCCCCCTTGCGTATCCTTCATGAGGTCTCGCAAGCCGCGGATCGTGGCTTTGCCTACAAAGGTGAGCATGCTTCTGGAAGAAGCTCCTGCCACCTTAGGCGTCAGTGAGAATGTTTGCAGGAGGAACAACAGGTCAATTTTGCAAAAACAGGATCCCCTCTTCCTCTGTCCTTTTGACAGTTTTTCAGAAATGGAAGGACCAAAGACGCTCTCCAAACCCAGGGGATCCAATCACCATCTACGTGGGGATGATTGGCAAAGCTTTCTAAGCACAAATCTCTCACCTGATTCCAGACCCATAAATCCAAAAGCCTATTAAACAGGTGCCACAAGGACACCCCCCCCCCCAAGACGTTCAACTTCTGTATACACTCAACATTGCTCTTCCAGTAATTTCCTGTCTCAGGGAACTGATGCAGAAATGGACCTGTTCTTGCCCTATCTTTCATCTGAAATCTTTCAATGGCTCTCCATTGCTTATAGCATAAGGCCCCAAACTCATGAGAAAACTCACAGGACCCTTTCAGAGGGGGCCCCTCTGCAATCCTACTACTACTTACTCTCCCACTAGAATGAAGCCCTCCACCCATACTAACCCATTCCCTGGGGAATGCCTTTGCACACATCAGACCCCTAGCCTGAAGGCTTCTCCCTCCTCTCTTTTTGTCTGGCTCACTACAGTCAAGCTTAAGTCTCCTCTGAGGCATCACCTACTCTCCAAGAAGGATTCCAAAGAACCCTAACTTCACACTGCTGTTATCTCAACCCACTGCATGAAAAAAAATTTCCCTGTCTGCCCACCAAACTGAGCTCCTTGAAGGTAGAGACTATGTCTGGGTTAACATTTTAGTCCCCAGGTCAAGGGCTTGAGTGATCAAAGGCACTGAGCAAGCTGATGGAGTTAGAAATAAAGCCCAACACTTTGGTCCCATCAGCCACCGTTCCTTCTGTAACACTAGCTGAGCAATTTGACTTCAGCTGCCCACATGTGCCAAACTGCTTAGAAACTACTGTTTAGGAAGCAGTGTGTTTGGCTCAGATCTGTATGCATATACCTACCAGATGAAGCCTGTTAGTTAATTGTGTTAGTTGAATTCTCAAAAAATTGATTTTTGGCAAATACGATCTGTCAAGTCTCCAAAAGAGAGTATGTTTAAAATCTTGTTCTCATTCTGAATTTGTCTATTTCTCTTTGTAGTTCCACCTACTTTTGACTTGTGTGTATCACAGACCTGTGGCCGGTTCCACATAACATCATAATTATTATATCTTCTTGGACAGATGTTCCTTTTATCACTATGAAATGTTTTTCTTGATCTCTTTTAATATTGTTCACCGGTAATACTGTTTTATTTTTTGCCTAATAAATATTTTTTAGATATGTCTTTTTCTAACCTTTGTGCATCACTTGAAAATAGCAGTAATCTGGGGTGCCTGGGTGGCTCAGTCAGGTAAGTGTCCGACTTCAGCTCAGGTCGTGATCTCACATTCAGCCGGTTCAAGCCCCGCGTCAGGCTCTGTATTGACAGCTTAGAGCCTACAGCCTGCTTCAGATTCTGTCTTCATCTCTCTCTGTCCCTCCCCCACCCATGCTGTCTGTCTCTCTCTCAAAAATAAATAAACATTAAAAAAAAATTTTTAGGGGCGCCTGGGTGGCTCAGTCGGCTGAGTGTCCGACTTCAGCTCAGGTCACGATCTCGCAGTTTGTGGGTTCAAGCCCCACGTCAGGCTCTGTACTGACAACTCAGAGCCTGGGGCCTGTTTCAGATTCTGTGTCTCCCTCTCTCTCTGACCCACCCTGTTCATGCTCTATCTCTCTCTGTCTCAAAAATAAATGTTAAAAATTTTTTTAAAAAAATTTTTTTTTAATTTAAAAAAAGAATAAATTCTTCCTGGAGCACCTGAGTGGCTCAGTCAGTTAAGTGTCTGACTTCAGCTCAGCTCATGATCTCGTGGTCAGTGGGTTCGAACCCCATTTCAGGCTCTGTCCTGAGAGCTGAGAGCCTGGAGCCTGCTTCAGAGTCTGTGTCTCCTTCTCTCTCCGCCCCTCCCCCACTCATACTCTCTTACTCTCTCGCTCTCTCTTTCTCAAAAATAAACCTTAAAAAATTTTTATTTTAAATAGCAGTAATCTTTTTCTTCTTAGGCCTATTTTTCATTCTTTGTAATGAATAATGAGAGAAAAAGTTTCAGGGCACCAAAACTTCAGAATACCAACACATACAAACCAATGAAAGGGAATTTGTTTTTCCCTATATTCTCAATCTTAAACCATGCTAGAGATTCCTTAAAAGTTATATGTAGAATTATCATATGACCCAGCAATTCCATTCCTAGGTTTACACCCAAGAGAAATGAAAACATGTTCACATAGAAACGTGTACACAAATGTTAACAGCCAAAAAGTAAAAACAACCCAAATGCCCATCAATGAATATATGCACAAATTATCATATATGCATACAATGGAATATAATTTAGTCATGAAAAGTAAGGAAGTACTGGTACATGCTACAAGTTGGATGAGCCTGGAAAACATTATGCTAAGAAAGAAGCCAAACGCTAAAGGTCACGTAATTGAATGGTTCCTTTATATGCTGTAGCCAGAACAGGCAAACCCACAGAGATAGCGTCTTAGCGGTTACCAGTGGGTGACAGGAGGGGGCAATGATCACTTAAGTGTGTGAATGTTTATGGGTGTTTGTAATGAAAAAGTATTGAAACTAGAGAGGAGTGGTAGTTACACGACCCTGTGCATACACTAAACACCATGGAATTGTACACTTCATAACGGTTAATTCTGTGACATGTGAGTTTCACTTCAATAAAAAATAAATACACAGGCCAACACTAGATATCGCCTTTTGCTGGTGAGATGAATTACTTTTTGAGAACATGTAAGCAGTTCTGATATTTACTCACCTTGGCAATGAAACAGGGGGTTTGTCTGCAATTTACAGGCAAAGCTGTGACATGTCCAAGTCTGCTTCAAAGAGGGAAAGTGTTGTCTTTTCATAACCTCTCTTGGGGCAACAATTATGGACTGCGGTAACAATTCAGTTGTAATTCTAGTACTTGAGTTACATAGAAGAACAAGCCTAATGGTCAGTCTCTTCTTTCATAGAGACATTAAATAACAAAAATGAGTAGCTTCTGAATAAAGAAAAGCTTCTTAAATATTTGGCAAAATTTACCCTGTTCCTATCTCATTTTCAAATATATATGATTTATCTTCTGGAAGAAGGGACCACACACATCTTCTTGGGCAAGATATTTCATGGCTAATTTTTCTGGGCTCAGTGATCTTCAATTTTTCACAGGTGATTTTAGATACACAGTCACTGCCCTTCTGTCCCAAGCACTGCTCCTGCCTGGCACAGAGCCCCCCGAAGAAACCTGCCCAGACCTATGAGGAGTGGAAGTTGGAGATATTTGCAAGGGTTTCCTGGTATATTAGTTAGCTTTGCTGCATCCCAAATCATCCCAAAGCTCAGTGGCTTAAAATAACATCCAGTTATTCAGCTCACAACTCTGTGGGTCAGCAATTTGGACTGGGCTCAGTGGTCAGTTAGTTCTTCTACGGCCCAATTCATGCATCTGTAGTCAGCTGCTGGATATGCAGTCATTTGGCTGGTGTGCTTGGGTTTGGCTGGTCCTGAATGGCCTCACTTGCACATCTGACAGGTGGCTGGCTATCAAACTGTAGCACCTTGGTCCTTCTCTGTGTGATCTCTCATCTTGCAACAGGCTAGCCAAGGCTTGTTCACATGGTAGCAGTGTTTGGAACTCACATAGTGTTGCTTCCCTCACATTCTTTTGGTCAAAGAAAGTCAGCCCGGTCTCAAGGGGTGGAGAAATAGATACCATCTCTTTGTGGGAGAGGTATTGTGACCATTTTTGCAATCTGTTGCACCTAAAGTCACTATTCCTGCTATAGTAACCCATTACTCCCCATACCAGTTTGCCCTAGATACCTTTCTGGCCCGACAGCCTCTAGGCATGAGGCCCACTTGGTTACTAATCCTTTGTGATCATACTGTCTCTTACCTCAATCGTGTTCTGGGTCACTACTTCCCTCTCACGCCTGATTCCATGTGTATTCAGTCTCAGAACACCCTCTAAATTCCTGGTCCTCTGAGAATGTCTTTCTTATTTTTGAGCCTGGCCAGGGTCACCTAGAGCTAGTGTAACCATAGGATTTGTCATTTCAGTGTGGCCTTCTGAGGATGAAATGGGGAGCCATGAATAATTATGCTAGCACACCAAGCATAAACTGGGATGTCCCTATTTAAAGCCCCAGGGGTTAGAGGCACAGGCTTTTAGAATCACCTTACTTAGGTTTGAATACCAGGTCTGACAATTGTTTGCCACTTACTTAAACTCTTAGTAATGTCTCCTTATCTATTAAATGGAGATTATAAGTACCCACTTAACAGGGACTTTTGTGAAGTTTGAATGAGCTAACTTATATAAAATACTTAGCCATTGTTATTAAATTATTTCTAAGCTCTGCAGTGGATGGGTGAATTGCCTTCATTTGTTATATTGCACATATAGTATGCACATATGCTAAAGTTATTTCAGGAGCACCTGGGTGTCTCAGTCAGTTAAGCATGTGACTCTTGATTTCAGTCAGGTCATGATTTCGCATCCTGGGATGGAGCCCCATATTCAGGCTCTGTGCTGGCAGCATGGAGCCTGCTTGGCATTCTCTGACTCTCTCCCTCTTTCTCAAAATAAATAAACTTTAAAAATTATTTTAAATTAAAAAATAAAGTTATTTCAAAATCTTTGTATCTATCACTTTCAATGGGTATTTATAATTTCAGTAATTAAAGTTTCAATAATTCAGGGTGCCTGGGTGGCTCAGTCGGTTAAGTGCCCAACTTCAGCTCAGGTCATGATCTCACAGTTCATGGGTTCAAGCCCTGCATTGGGCTCTCTGCTGACACCTCAGAGCCTGGAGTCCGCTTCCGATTGTGTGTCTTCCTCTCTCTCTCTCTGCCTCTCCCCCATTTGTAGTCTGCCTCTTTCTCAAAAATAAACGTTTAAAAAAATTTTTTAAGCTCCATAATTTACCTTAAAACTCTATTATTATTAAGTATTTAGATCATTTCCAGCTTTTCTCTCTTAGAAATAATTAACCAACAAACTTCAGTGTGGATAAATGTTTTTTGTAATAAATTATTTCTTTACATTAGTTCTAGAAGTAAAAATGTTGGATTAAAGAATATGAAAATAGGGGCACCTGGGTGGCTCAGTCAGTTGAGCGACCGACTTTGGCTCAGGTCATGATCTCATGGCTCGTAAGTTCGAGCCTCGCATTGGGCTCTGTATTGAGAGCTCAGAGCCTGGAGCCTGCTTCATGTTCTAGGTCTCCCTCTCACTCTGCCCCTCCCTCCGCTCATGCTGTCTCTCTCTGTCTCTCAATAATAAACATTTAAAAAAATTTTTTTTGGGGGGCGCCTGGGTGGCTTAGTCAGTGAAGCGTCCGGCTTCGGCTCAGGTCGTGATCTCACGGTCCGTGGGTTCGAGCCCCGCGTCGGGCTCTGTGCTGACAGCTCAGAGCCTGGAGCCTGTTTCAGATTCTGTGTCTCCCTCTTTCTCTGGCCCTCCCCTGTTCATGCTCTCTCTCTCTCTCTCTCTCAAAAATAAATAAATGTTAAAAAAATTTTTTTTAATGTTTTTTTTTTAATATGAATATTTTAAGGAGCTTGGCATATATTGCCAAGTTGCTTTCCCAAAGGATCACATTAATTAACCCTTTCTTGAAGAAGTATTAACCTTATTTTTCTTTAAAGAATTTTAATCATTTTTTTTTCCTTCAAGACATGTGGAATATTGAATATATACTTTAAGACATTTTTGTCTTTTTTTTAAGTAAATTCTGTATTCCATGTGGGCTTGAACTTCACAACTCCAAGATGAAGAGTCACATGGTCTACCCACTGAGCCAGCCAGAAACCCCAGGAAGTATTAACTTTAAGACAACCTCATTAACGCTGTGTATTATCGGTAAAAAATAAAATGTGCCTGGCGCCCGTGTGGCTCAGTTGACTGAGTATCCAACTTCAGCTCGGGTCCTAATCTCATGGCTTGTGAGTTGGAGCCCCTCATCTCACTCTCTGCTGCCAGGGCGGGGCCCACTTCAGATCCTCTGCCCCCCTCTCTCTCTTGGCACCTCCCCCGCTCACACTCTCTCTTTGAAAAATAAACATTTAAAATAAATAAATGAATAAAATTTGCCAATTTATTGTACCCACTTAAAACAGTTCTGACAAACTTGTTTTCTGGTTTCCCAGCCCTGTGAAATTGGAAGCAAAAAATTAAAGGTGAAGAATATTGAAAAAGATACTTGGACATGTTTGCTGAGAGCTTGAGGGTGAGAGAAAAGACAAAAATAAAGAAATATGAGGGGAAAAAATGCCTAGACATCTAGAATTATTTAAGAGAAACATGTCTTTGATCTTCAATAGTCCATGATACTATTGTTTGTTGTAGGACACAACAGTTAATTTTTATTATAATAACATGAGATGATAAAGAAAAATCCGGAACGTACTAAATTTGTTTTAGAATGATTTCCGGGTTGCCTGGGAACCTCAGTTGGTTAAGCTTTAAGCTTCGAACTTCAGCTCAGGTCATGACCTCACGGTCCGTGCTCAGAGCCTAGAGCCTGGAGCCTGCTTCAGATTCTAGGTCTCTGTCTCTCTCTTCCCCTCACCCATATGCACTCTGTTTCTCTCTCAAAAGTAAATAAACATTAAAAAAAGAAAAAGGAATGATTTCCATTAAAAAGTAAAAGGAAAACATGTATGCTGAAAGGGGACATCATCTATCTCTTTATTTTATTTTTAGGCCTTGAGGTGCTGCAAAGGGTCATATGACTTTGCTAAAGGTAGAGTGAGAAAATGGGGAGGGTATGAGCTCCCTGCTCAGGAATAAAAATGGAGGATAAGAGGGGCGCCTGGGTGGCTCGGTCAGTTAAGTGGCCAACTTCGGCTCAGGTCAGGATCTCACGGTGAGTTCGAACCCTGCGTCGGGCTCTGTGCTGACAGTTCAGAGCCTGTTTCAGATTCTCCCTCTCTCTGACCCTCCCCCGTTCATGCTCTGTCTCTCTCTGTCTCAAAAATAAATAAATGTTAAAAAAAAAATTTTTTTTTTTTAAAAAAAAAGGAGGATAAGAGACCAGGGGCCAGGACAGAAAGGCTTTTCTAAATTTTGGAATTCCTGCCAATTTCCCAGATTGGTTATCATTTGTATCCCCTTCCTGTTTTCCTTGAAGACAAAAAGGACTTCTCTATCATCTTCCCAAACATCAAGGAAGCAGGAAACGGAGGAGCACATTTCCCTTCTGCACTTCTTCAGGTATGCTAAGGGTAAAGAGGAGGGTAGAGCAGCTGGCTATGTACCCAGGGAGAAAAAGTAAGTCCTATTCCCTTAGCTCTGCAGCAAAGAGAAAACTGGGGCATCCATCTCAGTCCGGAGAAAAGGCCATGATTCTCTAACTTTATCAAGCAGTAAATTGCCAGGAGAGCTTGTTAAAAACACAGGTTGTTCTCTCCAGAGTCTATGATTTAGTAGGGTGGGACTGGAGAATTTGCATTTCTAACAAGTTCCCAGGTGACACTGATGACCTCGGGTTCAGGGACCAGACTTTGACAACTCCGGCAGAAATGGGCCCTGGGCCTGACTAATCATCAGAATCACCTGGGAGGTTTAAAACAAAAACAAAAACAAAAACATTCCCAGGAGCTCCAGACCAGAACGTACCTATTGGAATCTTCAGAACTGGGACTGCAGGCATCTGCTTATTTCCTAAAGCTCTCCATTAGATCTTGGTGTTCTGTCACTGTGGTGTTTCACAGCTCCTGAGTACCCACAAGTATGCTAAGCACTTAGTCAGTGTTTAATAAAGCCTTCACTGATGGATTGATTTAGACCCAAGAACACTTTCGGCAGTTAAATATGAATCCTTTAGTATGTTAATTTTATTTGATTCGTGATGATGATATTCTTCAGAGAATATCTGTATTGGCCTCTTAGCCACATAAAAATGAACACTTTTGTAAAGGAAGTCTGTTCTAATAGACGAATGAAAAAGCTCTGACACAGTCATGTAAATTATCAGAATATTGCCATGGCAACAACGTGACTTTTTTTAATGCCCGAATGGAGCTATTGTGAGATTCTCTCAGACTTTTCCTTTCAAAATAGTTGTCTTTTATCAGAATATCTTAACAGTGTCACCAAACTGGTAGCTCATGTACCAATCAAAATTCAGGTTAGATTTTCCCAGGCAGCATTACTTCTTTCCTGATATTCTCTATCGATTGGTTCTTACAACCTATTTTTCTTGGGAATAGTCTAAATATTGAGCAGAACTTAAAAACAGAACAAATATTATTCCCATTTTTTAGGTCTTCTGTTAAACAAGAATTAGGACAGTCACTTCGATGATCTTCTCCAACCATAAATCAGAGATTGGATAATGTGGTCTAAACTGTAATTTCCTCTTTTCTTCATTTCTGTGATGACCTATCTTGCTTCTGGGTCAGACTTTTTGCTAATGAACATCTAAATTCTGTCCAACCTATTTAGTTGAAGTAGATCATTAAGCTTTGGCTTCTTACAGATAGGCAAAAATATAGGAAAAGTGGCTTGTGAGCTTCATTCTGACTTGTGGTTAATTTGGAGAAATTGGTTACTATGTAATTTGTAGATTGAGTATTGAACTCATCTCTGAAATGAGATAATAATGAGCTATTATTGACCCAAATGGAAAAACACACCCCATATTCATGAAAAATATGCAAAACAGAATTTTATCATTCTACATGTGATGACAAAGAACACAAAAGCAACGTGAAGATTAACTTAATTGGAAATATTGTCAAATTATTTTCAACGTCATATGTTAAATTAAGGAGTTGCTTTGATTGCTAAGTAGATAATAGAGAAAACCAAAGTAGCGAGCCTGGTTAGAATTTGTGCAAATGCTTTACAAATTGCTTGTTTTCTAGTACTATCACAACACTTAATGGTGGTCCATTTAATAAGAAGACAGTTCAAGTTGAAATTGATAGTTAAGTAGATGATTTCAGGGAAGACTACAAGTTGTTCAAAAACTTCTCAAAATGATACATCTTTTCTATCCAGAGAGCCAAAAAATACATTCCCCAGGATCTAGTCCTTTCCCCTTGGCACATAGCTGGCAATCAGTAAGTATCTGAGAAAGGAGGGAAGGAATACCAGAGGAAAAGGTTTAAATATATTTTCCCCATCTCCTGGGCTCTGGAGAAGTCTGGGTAGTAGAGAGAAACTGGAAATCAACCGTCATTCTTATCCTAGGATTAATTAATTTCATCTTTGAAATCTCTTCTGCCAGCCCATTCCTCTCCCAAGAAGTCCAGACAGACCTCAGCTCTTACATGTTACCTCCACAGGAGGCAGTGCAGCAGACTGTGCTCAAATGAACTACAGAAAGTATTGATGAGCTCAGAGCAGTCCCTAAGCCCTGGGCTACCCCAAAACACAAGGACCTAGCAGAAGGGGAGGGGCTGGCAAAAGGGGTTGAGAAGCAGGAACCAGAGAAATGAGATAAGCTACCTTCACCCAGGGAACTCTGCAAAACCATCTGAAGTTGAATAAACGCTCTGGGGTGGGGCCAGTAGAGAAACCTAGACATGACTGAGGTTATTAGGCTTCATACCTGGGCTGAATGAGGGCTCGGAGTGAGAAATTTTCCTGTGATAGAAAAATTTGTAAGCTATAGTTCTTACCTAGCTGAGCTTAGGTAGTAAGATCCCTACTCACTACTCATAAAGTGATTACATTCAATTTTACATTTACATAATTAACTAGATTATTTATATGTGTTTATATGAATGTTGCAAAATAATTAGTGTTCTGAAGGCAAAGAGAGGACCAGGAAAGAGAATGAGAAGGGACTCACCTGAGATGCCGCCTTCATAAAGAGAAAATGATTCAAAAGCCTGAGGTCTAGTGATCCCAAAGCGACAAGGAATTCTTTGGCTGAAGGGTGAGAGAGCAGAGATGAAATCTGTTGTAGGTTTGACAGCCCAATTCAAAGCTTGAGAAACAGAGGTATGTTAGAATGCCCAATACCCCCCCACCACACACACACACACACACATAATTTCTGAGAAGGTTGGGGGAAAACTAAGTCTTTAGAGGAAAGAAGTAAATTACTCATTATTAGAAAAGGTTAAGAAAAAGTTAAGGATATGGGTAGACTGTAGACTTTCTCAGCTGGAGTTCGTCATCCGAACCCACGAACAAGCTTGGAGTAACTGTTTCCCGATTCTTCCAAGAGAATTGGGAATGGGTGGCCCGGTTCTAAAATATCAGGAAGAAGTTAAAGAACCTCATGCAACGGACGCCAGAAGGCACTGGGGCTTAATTGTTCTCAGAATCTCTGTGGAGAAAGACTCAAAAAACAGTAACAATAACAGATAACCAGAGTTAGACCTAACACAGAATAAAAATGGAGCTCTCACCTAATGGCATTTCAGGCCTCACGGAACCAAAGCGGTGTGTTTCTGGAGTGGGGAGAAAGCTGTTCCCTGACCCTGATATCCTGTTATTCTAGGTTGACAGCCAATATGCTCTCAGCTGCTCATTAAAGTAACTGCACCCACCTAGCTGATGGCAGTTGCACTCGGGCACCTGGCCTCTATTTCAGGACAAGCCCATCCCCATCACTATCAGTGAGCTCAGCTCTGGAACAGCATCTCCTACCACCAACCCTGGCCTTCAGAGCTCTGGAGAGTAGCTACAAGACATATTCAGTGAGGGGAGTGATAACATTGATGGTATCTGAGAGTACAAACGTGTAAGGAATAGTAAATAAGCCACAGGGACCTAATGCACAGTATAATGAATATAGGTAATAATACTGTATTGTAATTATGTAATGTGATCAATATTACTACAAGAACAATCATATTACAACATATAAATGCATCAGAGTAACATGCTGTACACCTTAAACTTACATGTTATATGTCAAATTTATTCAACAAAAAAATAAAATTTTTTTAAAAGAACTTCTCATCGATACTGTTACCTTCTCACCAGGCCATGCTTCTAAGAGGCAAATTTACAGTATATTAGCGCCATCTCCTGGGGCGCTTGCCAACGTGTAAATCCTGTACCAGGAGAGAAGCTCTCACTTAACTCTCCCTATCCGATGTTATATTCTGGGCACCCTCGGGATCCAGTCCCATACATACACTCCAGCTTCTTGATGCCATGTGTGGACCAGGTCCTAAACTACTTCAGGGTGTAGTCCTTTTCTCCCTTAGCAGGCCCGGTACTTCGCGGCCAGGTTGTGTTGTGATTTGACCCTAGTTAGGGGCCTGATGGCCAAGAGAGGAGATAGAGGCTTGCAAGGCAAGGTCCTCTGCGTCTTCTACAAATAAACAAGAGGCACTAGTCTTTAAACAGGAAGGAGTGGGTCATGTCTGAAGGCCCAGAAGGTCCAAGGGAACTAAGGATTCAAAATTTTTTAGTGCATCACTCCAATGTTTATAGCAGCACTATCAACAACAGCCAAATTATGGAAAGAGCCCAAATATTCATTGACCAATGAGTGAATGAAGAAGATGTGGTTTATATATACAACGACATATTACTCAGTGATCAAAAAGAATGAAATCTTGCCATTTGCAACAACGTGGATGGAACTAGAGGGTATTATGGCAAGCGAAATAAGTCAAAGAAAGACAAACATCATATGACTTCACTCATATGTAGAATTTAAGAAACAAAACAGATGAACACAGGGGAAGGGAAGCAAAAATAAGAAAAACAGAGAGAGAGACAAACCACAAGAGACTCTTAAATACAGAGAACAACTGAGGGTTGCTGGAGGGAGGTAATTAGGAGGATCAGCTAAATGGGTGATGGGCATTAATGAGGGCACGTGGGAGGAGCACTAGGTGTCCTATGTAAGTGATGAATCACTAAGTTCTATTCCTGAAATCATTATTACACTATGTGTTAACCAACTTGGATTTAAATTAAAATTTTTTTTTAGTGCATCAACCCAGAGATCCCCATCAAAAGTCTCATTCCTTCCAGGGGCACCTGGGTGCCTCAGTCAGTTAAGTGTCTGACTTCGGCTCAGGTCATGATCTCACAGGTCGCAGGTTCGAGCCCCGCATCGGACTCTGTGCTGACAGCTCAGAGCCTGGAGCCTGTTTCAGATTCTGTGTCTCCCTCTCTCTGCCCCTCCCCCACTGGCGCTCTGTCTCCCCCTGTCTCAATAAAAAGTAAACATTAAAAAAATAATAAAAAATAAAATAAAGTCTCATTCCTTCCAAATCAGGGCCCTGGCCTAACCACAGTCGAGAATTCCACATTCTCTGGAACTCTGCTACTCTTATCACTTATAAGCCTCCAGCTTTACTGCTCCCAGGCTACAGGAGATGGGAATGCATTCATATACAGCCAAAGAATCACTCTGGCTTCACATTTCCCACTATATTGGTGAGTAATCCTCAACCCTTTACTGTCCCTCTCCAATGCATTGATGGCTCCCAGCAACAGCCATCTAATTCCAAAATTCTTACTTTTCCCTTGAAACTCTCAAATCACTGAGACATTGCACCTGCCAATGCCCTACCTCCCATCGGAAGCCCATCCTAGTTTTCACCTATAGACGTTTTAACAATTGCACGGGAACTGCATGCCTGCGGCTGTGTTTCTCTACTACCAGCAAGGCATCTTTATTACATTCAGCCAGGTGCAGCAACAAAATCCCATTTTAAACCTATTTCCTTAGGACCACATCCAGGACCAACTGTCACAGGTTAGATTTACTGGGAAACAGATTCTAGACACTGAAGTTTCTGTGCAGAGGTTATTGGAGAATCCTTGCAGAAACAGCCCCTGTGAGTGGTGAAGAAAGACCCAGAAGACAAAAGAGCTGAACTGCAGCGCAGCTCAGGGGAGTTTTGAAGCGGGAATAGCTCTAACAAGATACCCCAAATCGAGGCAGGGTGGACAAGTCTTTGTCCATCACAAGAACCAATCATCGGATATACATAGTCTCAGGCTGAGGGTTGCATAACCTTGGGTGAAGTGTATTTCTTTGGCTGAGGACAATTCCAGAAAGCAGTCCAGCTGAGAGGCGGCAATGACCCCACCCCACCCCGGAACCCCAGAACTGGAGGAATGCGTACCTCAGCCCTGAATGGGAATCTGGGTAACAAAGCACAGCATCCACGGTGCTCTGCAGCACTGGGCATATCACTTCCCTTGCTGCAACTGTTCCCTGACCTGCAAAATAAGGGATAACACGTACCTCACAGGATATCCAAAAGAGCAAATGAAAAACGGTTTGCAAACTGTTAACAAGGTTATTCTTTTCAGCCTGAATTCTGTAGCAGTCTCATCCTCATCTCTCCATTGTGCCCCACACTCAATTCTCGTCTCAAAACAGTTGGTATGTCAGTTTTCTGCCAAGATTTACCTTTCAAGTCAACTTTATTCTCTAAAAGGTTACAGCTATGGTGTTGCCACATTGCTAATTTATTATGTGTGTCTTTGGATTGTTTTTCGCTGTAACTTATTTCCAAAATAGGCCCTATAACAGCAACAACAACAAATATATACATATATATATATATATGCACACATTATATATACACATATATACTATATATAGTATATAATTCAAGAATTTATAGTATATATATACATACTATATATACAAAAATGTATATATATGTATTTCAGATTTTTCTGGAACTCTATAAATAATATAATTCAAGAGTTTATAGTTCTTAAAAATTGAAAACTGCTCTTCAAAAACTTTTACCAGTTCAGACAGAAATGAACCATTCAATTTTAAATAATTCTCACTAGAGGGAGCTAGTTACAAATAAATTTTCACACATAGCCTCAATTTCTGAGCTTAAACATATTTCAGACATTTGTAAACTAATTTCAGACATGTGTACACTAAATTCATCTGGTCAGTGTGAGCATGTTTTTAAAACTCAAAGAGAATTTTAATTGAGGATAGAAGATTAGACCTTACACAGAATTCTAAAGTGAGCTTAACAAAACTCCTTCTTACCTCTTTCCAAACATTTTGGAACAACTAAAATAAGTGTGCAGTAATTCTAGAGCATTCACAGATATGATGCCATGTTAGTATTTAGGAAGTGAAAACCAACTCTATGATCTGGAAGTTTCCCTCCAACCTTAACCTTCTGTGACCTATGAAATGATCAAGTTTGGTATATGATGTATAGGAGCATGATTTATATAGGCAATGTTTAGAAATATGTTAGTTTAGAATGACTTTTTAAATTATTTTTTATGTTTACTTTTCATTTTGAGAGAGAGAGAGAGAAAGAGGGAGCGCAGGGGTGGGGCAGAGAGAGAGGGAGAGAGAATCCCAAGCAGGCTCCACACTGTCAGCACAGAGCCCATCACAGGGCTCGATCTCATGAGCCATGAGATCATGACCTGAGCCAAGACCAAGAGTCAGACACTTAACTGACTGAGGCATCCAGGAGTACCTAGAGCTACTGTTAAAGGCTTTTTGTAATGAATGGAGCTACAACACAATGAACTGTATGAAATTTAGCATGTCTTGATTTGATTTGATTTATTAAAACAAGGTAACAACTTGAGAACAGAAGACACTTTATCAACACCATATTTAATTTTTTTTTTACATTTATTTATTTTTGAAAGACAGTGAGACAGAGCACAAATGGGGGAGGGGCAGAGAGAGAAGGAGACGCAGAATCTGAAGCAGGCTCCAGGCTCTGAGCAAGAGTTCAGCACAGAGCCCGATGCAGAGCTTGAACCCACGAACCGTGAGATCATGACCTGAGCTGAAGTCTAACATTTAACCAACTGGGCCACCCAGGCGCCCCTATCAACGCCATATTTAAACATGATTTATCCTAGTGATTTCGTGCCCTCTAAAGTGTCATTAGCTACAGAAAGCCCTTGCTTTCAAAAAGGAGCTGGGAGTGAGGGGCAGGGTGGGGAGAACTAGTTCCCAAAATTGGTCATGTGGAACTCTCAATTATTGCTGTTTTTCTGAACTATCTCAGAGTTATATCTGTTGCTTTTCTCTTCCTCTTCCTCCTCCTTATTAAAAACTGCATTGATTTCTAAAATCTGAACATATTCTAAATTTTTTTTAATGTGTATTCATTTTTGAGAGAGAGAGAGACAGAACACGAGCAGGGGAGGGGAGAGAGAGAGGAAGACACAAAATCCGAAGCAGGCTCCAGGCTCCCAGCTGTCAGCACAGAGACCCACAGGGGCTCAAACCCACGAACCGTGAGATCATGACCTGAGCCGAATTCGGACACTCAGCGCTCAATTTCAAGGGGCCCAGAGTTCCTGTGATCCACACAAACCCTCCCAGGTCACTGCAGTAACTGGCCAGAGTGGATTGAGAGGAAAAGCCCTGGCCAGCAATAAGGGATGTTCATCACCCAGGATGGCCACTGTGAAGGCCTGAGGGCTCAACAACTGGGGTCATGGCTCCTCCTTCCCACAGGTTTTGTGTTCTAGAACCTTCACCTGTATCTTTCCATCGTATGTGCTGCTTATTGTGCGCTCTGGGCAAAAGAAACTGCTACTTTAGTTACATTTCAGCCCTTGAATCATGGATCCAAGATATTAGCTGTGGCACAAATTAGCTGATGTCAAAACGATCCTTTTTCCTAAGTCTTGCACTTTACACACTTTGTTCAATTTATTGAATGACATAAAACCTACATTCTCAAAATTGGTTGGTTTAACCTGGGACATATGGAAGTGGCACCAAATATGTGAATTAAATGACCCAAATGCAATGACTCATGTTAGTTTTCCCAAAATTCTTCTCTGGCATAATTTTGACAAACCATTTTTAGGGAGGAATGGAACAAAAAAGAGTTGTTCCACTATTTAAGAATGTAAAGAAAGAAGGAGTCGTGATCTGCATAGTGGGTGCTTCATTTGTTGTTGTTGTTTTTATTTTTAGTAAAATAATATTGAATCAAAAAGGAAAACAAATATATTAAACTATTTGTAAAATAATGAAAATGAGAATAATACATAGAAAAGTTAGTTTTGGAATTGTAACCAAGCTATACTCAGTGGTAAATAACTATAAACTTAAAATGCTTTTTTTTTCTTAAAAAAAAAAAAAAAATTAAGGGTGTCTGTGTGGATCAGTTAGTTAAGAGTCCAACTCTTGATCCAATAGGTGTTCTAGGGGAAAAGATAAACAAATAAAATAAACATTTCCTGCCAAATCAATACACACACACAATGAAGAACAAAACATAAACGAGGGGCTCCTGGGTGATTCAGTCGGTTGAGCATCTGACTTCCGCTCGGGTCATGATCTCGCAGTTCCTGGGTTCGAGCCCCATGTTGGGCTCTGTGCTGACAACTCAGAGCCCGGAGCCTGCTTTGGATTCTATGTGTCTGTGTCTCTCTCTGCCCCTCCCCTGCTCACGCTCTGTCTCTCAAAACTAAATAAATATTTTTAAAAAATTTTTAAACATAAATGAGCAATATACTGAAAATTTTCTATTACAAAATAATAAACATCAGTATACGCAGATAAGCAGAAATCTCAGTATTGGTTGAATACTAATTGACTGATTAACAGAAAAACTGTAATGGCCAGAATCGCCTCAAAAGTTGAAAAAACTAAAACTTATAACTGAAATATTGTTTAAATTATCAAAAGAATGTCAACAGAAGCTTTCCAATCTCAGTTACTTTTGCAGTTGAATTCTACTTTCCATAGTTTGACAAACATGCACAAAAATATGAAAACTAATTTACTGGCAAAACTTTGCTTATGCAGAACTCATTTAAATGTCTAGGTTTGAATCATATCATGACCTCTTTCTTCCATTTACTCATGGAAGTCTATGACTCTCACCCAGGCTGCTAAAACACTTGATTGCACTTTTCATTTCTGTGGCTCTTAGAATGTTAAAATGTTTTTTTTCTGGCCAGCTCCACAGACCTATAATCTTACAAAATTTTGCCCTCTTTCATATTCTTAGGTGAAAAGCCATCCAAGTCTTCAATATTTTTGAATGGCATCAGGTTGCATTGTGGAAAGCTCTGCAGCTTTGAGAGGCCACGAGGTTATACTTAGTAAGGTCATTTTACTCACTAGACCTTCCAGTTACTAAAACATTATAAAGCACAATAATTAAAACAGAGTGCTATTGACACAAGAAGAGCTTTTCAGTGAAACAAGACAGACACAGAAACAGGCACTAGAATTTAAAAGAGCTTAATATATAAAAATCACTAAGTAACAGAAAAGAGGGAAATTGTTCTATTTCTTGCAGAGTGTTGTGGCATGCCTGGGTGGCTTAGTCAGTTAAGCGCCCGATTTCGGCTCAGGTCATGATCTCACGGTTCTTGGGTATGAGCCCCACATTGGGCTCTGTGCTGACAGTGTAGAGCTTCGAGCCTGCTTCAGATTCTGTGTTTCCCTCTCTCTCTCTGCACGTTTCCTGCGTGCTCTCTCTCTCTCTCTCTTTCAAAAATAAATAAACTTAGAAAAAAAATAAAATAGCGTTATAAAAATAGCTACTTGGTAATACAAAAACAAAACAAAAGAAAAACCTCCAATGAATTGAAGATCCAAGCATAAAAAACCAAAACTATAACATGAACTATAACATAAACATTTACCTTTTCTATGAATAGGAAAGGACTTACTAAACTTAAACACAAAAGAAAATATCACATTCACTCCATTTTTAAAAATTGTAAACATCTGTGTATCATTAAACATAAAACCAAACAACAACAACCAGGTGAAGAACATAATAAATGATTAATATCTTTTATTTATAAAGAGTTCATACAGCACCAAAACCCATAAAATACCTAGGAATAAATCTAACCAAAGAGGTGAAAAATCTATATACTGAAAACTATAGAAAGCTTATGAAAGAAATTGAAGAAGACACACACACACAGAAAATTGAAAAATATTCCATGCTTCTGGATAGGAAGAACAAATATTGTTAAAATGTCAATACTACCCAAAGCAATCGACATATTCAACGCAATCCCTATCAAAATAACACCAGCATTCTTCACAGATCTAGAACAAACAATCCTAAAATTTGTATGGAACCAGAAAAGACCCCAAATAGCCAAAACGATCTTGAAAAAGAAAACCAAAGCAGGAGGCATCACAATCCCAGACTTCAAGCTATACTACAAAGCTGTAATCATCAAGACAGTATGGTATGGTACTGGCACAAGAACAGACACTCAGATCAATGGAACAGAATAAAGAACCCAGAAATGGAACCACAAACATATGACCAACTAATCTTTGACAAAGCAGGAAAGAATATCCAATGGAATAAAGACAGTCTCTTGAGCAAGTGGTGCTGGGAAAACTGGACAGCGACATGCAGAAAAATGAACCTGGACCACTTTCTTACACCATACACAAAAATAAACTCAAAATGGATGAAAGACCTCAATGTAAGACAGGAAGCCATCAAAATCCTTGAGGAGAAAGTAGGCAAAAACCTCTTTGACCTTGCCCACAGCAACTTCTTACTCAACATGTCTCTGGAGGCAAGGGAAACAAAAGCAAAAACGAACTATTGGGACCTCATCAAAATAAAAAACTTCTGCACGGCAAAAGAAACAATCAGCAAAACTAAAAGGCAACCAACAGAATGGGAGAAGATATTTGCAAAGGACATATCAGATAAAGGGTCAATATCCAAAATCTATAAAGAACTTATCAAACTCAACACCCAAAGTACAAATAATCCAGTGAAGAAATGGGCAAAAGACATGAATAGACACTTCTCCAAAGAAGACATCCAGATGGCCAAACAACACATCACTCATCATCAGGGAAATACAAGTCAAAACCACAATGAGATACCACCTCACACCTGTTAGAATGGCTAACATTAACAACTCAGGCAATGACAGGTGCGGAGGCAAGGATACGGAGAAAGAGGATCTCTTTTGCACTGCTGGTGGGAATGCAAACTGGTGCAGTCACTCTGGAAAATAGTATGGAGGTTCCTCAAAAAACTAAAAATAGAACTACCCTACAACCCAGCAATTGCACTACTAGGTATTTATCCAAGGGATACAGGTATGTTGTTTCAAAGGGGCACATGCACCCCCAATGTTTATAGCACTATCGGCAATAGCCAAAGTATGGAAAGAGCCCAAATGTCCATCGATGGATGAATGGATAAAGAAGATGTGATATATATATACAATGGGGTATTACTAGGCAATCAAAAAGAATGAAGTCTTGTCATTTGCAACTACGTGGATGGAACTGGAGGGTATTATGCTAAATGAAATTAGTCAGAGAAAGACAAATATCATATGACTTTACTCATATGAGGACTTTAAGATACAAAACAGATGAACATAAGTGAAGGAAAGCAAAAATAATATAAAAACAGGGAGGGGGACAAAACATGAGACTCTTAAGTATGGAGAACAAACAGAGGGTTACTGGAGGGGTTGTGGGAGGTGGGGTGGGCTAAATGGATAAGAGGCACTAAGGAATCTACTCCTGAAATCATTGTTGCACTATATGCTAACTAACTTGAATGTAAATTTAAAAAAATAAATAAATAAATAAAGAGTTCATACAAATTCCTAAGAAAAACACTAAGAGCCTAATAGGAGATGGAGCAAATTGTATATTAAAGAGGTTTCCCAGAAAAGAAAATACAAATGGAAAGGAAATATAAAAAAAATTAACCCAGCACACCACCAAGAGTGAACCCTAATGTAAATTTTTTTTTTACTGTTTATTTATTTTTGAGAGAGACAGAGAGACAGCCCATGAGCAGGGGAGGGGGCTGGTTGGAGAGAGAGGGAGAAACAGAATATGAAGCAGGCTCTAGTCTCTGAGCTGTCAGCACAGAGCCCAAAGTGGGGCTCAAACTCACAAACTATGAGATCATGACCTGAGCCAAAGTCGGTCGCTTAACTGACTGAGCCACCCAGGAGCCCCAAGTGAACCCTAATGTAAATATAGACTTTGGGTGATCATGATATATCAATGTAGGTTTGTCAGTTGTAAAAAATGTACCACTCTGGGGGTGCCTGGGTGGCTCAGTCGGTTGAGCGTCTGACTTCAGCTCAGGTCATGATCTCACGGTCCGTGAGTTCGAGCCCCGCGTCGGGCTCTGTGCGGACAGCTCAGAGCCTGGAGCCTGCTTCGGATTCTGTGTCTCCCTCTCTCTCTGACCCTCTCCCGTTCATGCTCCGTCTCTCTCTGTCTCAAAAATAAACAAACATTAAAAAGAATTTTTTTTAATAAAAAAAAATGTACCACTCTGATGCGAAATGTTGACAATGGGAGAGGCTGTGCATGGGTGGGGACAGGGGACATATGTGAAATCTCTGCACCTTCCTCTCAATTTTTCTGTGGACCTAAAATTGCTCCAAAAAATAGGCTAAAAAAAGACTATAAGAAAAAAATATTAACCTCACTAGAGATCAAATAAAGGCAACTATTGTACATGGCAAAATGCCCACTTTTTTCTATGAAATTAACAAAGATTGCAAAACTGAACAGTCAGTGGTGATGAAGGCATTATTATATAAGGTATTATATAAGGTATTATTATATAAGCACTCTCACATACTTCTGATGGGAATTAGTCAGTATGTCATCTCTGGAAAGTCATTTAACACTATCAAGCATGTTTAAATGTTCTTTTTTTTTTTTTTTTTAATTTTTTTTTTCAACGTTTATTTATTTTTGGGACAGAGAGAGCCAGAGCATGAACGGGGGAGGGGCAGAGAGAGAGGGAGACACAGAATCGGAAACAGGCTCCAGGCTCTGAGCCATCAGCCCAGAGCCCGACGCGCGGCTCGAACTCACGGACCACGAGATCGTGACCTGGCTGAAGTCGGACCCTTAACCGACTGCGCCACCCAGGCGCCCCAAATGTTCTATCTTTTAATCCAGTACAAAATATCCCCAAATTTAACACTTATAACACAATAACATTTTTATTGAGATACATTTGACATATAATAGTGTACATTTAAGGTGTATAACATGTAAATTTGATACATTTATGAATTTTGTGCCATTTATATATGTAATTGCCATTATAGTGATAATTAGCACCTGTATCACATTATATAATTGTTTCTTTTTGGAGATTAGAATAATTAAGTTCTAGTCTCTTAGCAGGTTTGATGATTATAATACAGTATTATTGTCTATATTCCCTATGGACAATAACATTTATCTCACGTAGTTTCTGCAGGTCAGATATCTGGGAGTAACTTGGGCTAGACGGTTCTGTCTCAGGGTTTTTCTTTTTCTTTTTTCTTTTATTTATTTATTTTGAGAGAGGGACAGAGACAGAGCACGAGTGGGGGATGGGCAGAGAGAGATGGAGACAGAATCCAAAGCAGGCTCCAGGCTCTGAGCTCTCAGGACAGATGCGGGGCTCGAACTCATAAACCATGAGATCATGACCTGAGCCAGAGTCAGATGCTTAACCGACTGAGCCACCCCAGTGCCCCAAGCGTTTTTCAACTGTTCACCATGGCTTCAGTTATCTGAAGGCTTGACAGAGCCTGGAAGATCTGCAAACAGGACAACTCATTCACATAACAGTTGGCCAGTAGCTTCAATTCCTTACCACACGGACCTCTCCATGGAGACGCTGAAGTGTCCTCACAACGTGTCAGCTGTCTGCTGCTACAGTGAGTGATCCCACAGAGGGGGGAAAAAAAGAATGATTTTTGTAGCCTAGCCTCAGAAGTCACACTTCATCATGGTTTCAATATCCTACTGGTTAAACAAAAAGGCTCTGTTTAGTGTGGGGTTGGAGGTGGAGAAGACTTTGACAAGGGCAAGAAAACCAGAATGGGATCACTGCAGTCATATTGGAGGCTGGTCACCACAGTCTACTTGTAGAAAACCACTTTAATCAAATAATCTGAAATGCAGAAAAGACTTTATGCATTAAGATAATCATCAAAACAATATTGATAATACTAACAATTTGGAATCACAGTATTCCAACAACAGAGCTGGTCAAGTAAATTAGAGCATACCTATCCAATGGAACATGATACCCAATCATTCGTTCATAAAGATAAATGTTTTAAATTATTGTAGAAAATGCTTACGCCCTGGTGTTATGTGATAAAAATTATTTAAACTATAAATATAATACTGAGTATTTATTATGTGCCAGGAACTGTTCTAAGTGTTAACATGTATTAGTTAACTTAGTCCTCACAATAGCCCTACAAAGTAGATTACTGCTATTATTCCGTATTATAGCTCAGGAAACTTGAGTTACAACTGATAATAAGCAAATTGCCCAGATTACCATAATTAGAAAGTGTAAGAGCCACAATTCAAACCAAAATTCTCTGACAATGTTAACCAGTATATTGCCTTAAAGTATCATAGTTTCATGTAAAATATACAATTTTCATATTTCTATATATATATTTTTATGTATAGAAAAAGGACAAGAAGAAAACACACTAAAATATTAATGACTGCTACTTCTGGGTGATGGAATTATGAGTGATTATTTTTTGCACTTTTCTTCATGTTCAAAATTTTCTAACATAGGTGTATATCATGCAGGTCATCAGAAATAGTACTTTCTGGGGCGCCTGGGTGACTCAGTCAGTTGAGCATCCGACTTTGGCTCAGGTCATGATCTCACGGCTCATGAGTTCAAGCCCCGGGTCAGGCTTTGTGAGGACAGTTCAGAGCCTGCAGCCTGCAGTCTCCTTTGGATTCTGTGCCTCCCTCTCTCTCTGCCCCAACCCACTTGCATTCTGTCTCTGTCTCTCTCAAAAATAAATAAACATCAAAAAAAAAATTTAAAAAAAAAGAAATAGTATTTTCAAGGAACTACTGCTGGAACACTGTGCCTCAATGCTAGTAGCAAGAAAGCACAATTTTAAAAACCTCTTTGATCTTGGAAAAGCATTACCAAAATTATTTCATTTTCAGTCATTTTGTGGAAGGTAGAATGTGTTAGTCTATGTGCATGTATTATGTACACAAAACAAAAAGAATGACAATACTTTTGGAGTGTTTTGTGGAGTTTACAAAGCTCATTCACATAGTTATTCACTTGATAAACCAGCTTAATTCTGCAATTAACACCCTTTCCAGCTATTTCTATCACTCTTGAGATGTTTGGAAAATGCCCTTTGTTAATTAGAACTCAACACAGCCAAATTCTTCTAGAACATGAGGTTGTACAACATTCACCGAGGAAAGCAACCGATTGTATGTGAGTACACCCCAGGCAGGATTGAAGAGAATTGAAATATGTTTGAGTTGAATCTTTTCCTTCTCTGGCTAAGTGGTTATTTTAACTGTGTTCCTTTCAAAGCTTTATTACACAGCCACGAAAATACTGAGCTTTTAAGCCTGCTGATGGGAAGCACGTAATCTTATTCTTTAAAGGGGCACTCACTCTTTCAGGTCAATAGGGTCATGTTGCAAGATCCTGAACGTTAGTGCCCAGTTGAATTAGAAAGTTTATGGTTGAATTTGCCTAGATAAGTATCTTAACAATTCAGTTGTCCCCAGCAGAACTTTGTTGAAGGGGAGGTATATTTTCATCATTTCTTGCCAGATTTTAAAGCATGGTATGTTTTATTGCAGAAACTAAGTTATTCTCCCATGGGGCAAGGGGTGTGTGGAGGAACAACTTCCATAGCACATATATGTTTCAGTTTACTTATGTAAGAAAACATAAAAAGGTATTGCCAGATGAGTGGAATGTTTTATTCTGAATCTAAATGATAAAGCAATCTTTTAGAGGGTGTATAATCAAGGAAACAAAGGAAATTTGGGTATTTTTCTGACAGTTGATGGACCAGTTATGGGCATAAGGATAAAGGAAAGAGGCAGTAATTTATTTATTTATTTTTTAAAAAAAATTTTTAACGTTTATTTTTGAGACAGAGAGAGACAGAGCATGAATGGGGGAGAGTCAGAGAGAGGGAGACACAGAATCTGAAACAGGCTCCAGGCTCTGAGCTGTCAGCACAGAGCCCGACGCGGGGCTCAAACTCACGGACCTCGAGATCATGACCTGAACCTAGGTCGGCCGCTCAACCGACTGAGCCACCCAGGCGCCCCAAGAGGCAGTAATTTAAATTGCAGATCTAAAGTCTTCAAAACAAAGGGCACAGTTGACAAGGTGTCTGGTTAATGTAATGGGAAAGCCAATAAGTCAGGTTTCAAAGGAGTTTTTGTTGTTGTTTTTAATGCTTGAATTAGCTGGTTTGTCTCATTTAACTACAGCTTTTTCCTTTATGTTAAAAAGTGACCTTTCCTTTATGCTAAAAAGTATCACAGAATGGCAGGGAAAGCCCCATATAACCCAAAATATGTCCAGTTGGGTTCCATTGGTGTGATCTTCTGACTAGCTGCAAACTGTCATATGCTGCACATTATGTTCAAACCATTGTAGTACCGGAGAAAAAAGCAAAGGTGGCTACAAATTCTTTGCAGAAACTTTATCAAGATGCTGATTCTAGGGGCACCTTGGTGGTTCAGTCAGTTAAGCGTCACTCTGGATTTCAGCTCAGGTCATGATGTCATGGTTCCTGAGACTAAGCCCGTGTCAGGCTCCACACTGAGCATGGAACCTGCTTGGGATTCTATCCCTCCCTCTCCCACTCTCTCTGCCCTTCCCCTGCTCTCTCGTGTGTCCACACACTCTCTTGCCCTCAAAAAATAAAAAAATAATTTAAAAAAACAATTAAGATATTGATTCTACTTCCCCACCTCTTGAACCTGGGCTGGCCTTATGACTTGCTTCGGACAATGATGGGACATTAGCAAATGTAATGCAAGAAGCAGCTTGAAAAACATTCATGCAGTACGGCTGGTCCTTTCTTACTGTTTTTGGCAGTTGGTTTAGTCAAAATGTTCAAAATGTTTTTGATAAGAGATATTTATATTTACTCGACAAGGAACTATGCAAGATTTATGAAAGTCATGAAAATGAATACATTCCTATCTGTGGCCTGGAGGAAAATAAAGTAACTCAAAAAGAAATAAGGCAATAGTCCTAAAAATACTCAATAGGATCCCAACTAACAAATAGGTTATACTGTAACAATTATTTATAAGTCAGTTGTCAGAATCTTAGAATATGTATCCATGCATATATCACAGTGTCTGGCAAAAAAAGAACACAGTGTCTGGTGTCCAAGATATAGTTCTTGAATAAACAAATGAATTAATGCATGTATGAATGAACGCATGAATGAATGAATCAATGGAAAGTATAAATGGCTGTTATATTTCCTGACCTGTAGCAAGAAAGAAACTTGATGCGCCTTGTGATGGTTAATTTTATGTGTCAAACTGGCTTGGCCATAGTACTGAGTTATTCAACTTAACACTAACTGAGGTGTTTTTATTTTTTTTCTTTATTTTTTCAATGTATGAAATTTATTGTCAAATTGGTTTCCATACAACACCCAGTGCTCATCCCATTGAGGAGGTGCCCTCCTCAATACCCATCACCCACCCTCCTAACTGAGGTGTTTTTAAGATATGGGTTTGAAGATATGGTTAAGATTTACAGTTAGTTGACTTTAAGTGAAAGAGATTATCCTGAGAATCTGGGTGGGCCTCATCCAATCAGTTCAAGGCCTTAAGAGCAAAACTATAAGAGAGGGATAGGGACAGAAACATCAAAAATTGGTGAATTTATATGAAGTTTATTGTACTGTTATTGTAACTCACTGAAAGTTTTTTCAGAATTAAAAGTTTTTGTAAAGATAGGAGGAAGGTAAATGGAGTAAAAGTGTTCAAAGACCTCACACTATCCATGAAGTGGTAAAAGTACTTACTTACATTAAAATTTTAATTAATCAAGGATTCATGTTATAATTCATGTTATATAACCACTAAAAGAATAGTAAAAAAAAATAATAATAACTAACACGCTAATGGGGAAAGGGGTGGGCAGCAAAGAAAGAATAAAGAACAATTACTTCAAAAGAAAGGAAGAAGTGAGGGGGGAAAAATAGAACACACTGGATAAAATAGAAAACAAATAGTAAGATGTTATTTTTAAGTCCAAATGTATTAGTAATTACATTAATTGTAAACAGACTAAAAGAGAATGGTTGTCAGGCTGGATTTTTTAAAAAAATGATTGTTTTTATAATAAAAGTAAGACATTATTTGCCGTTTTCACTCTGTTGACACTTGCACTGACGGTGGAAAAGGCAGTGGTGGGAAAACTGCTGCTGGTCCCTTAGCCCAAGTCAAGGCGGCAACACCAAACTGTACTCACGCCATTGTACTTTGCCCTGCCAGGCACTCACCAAAACAAAAAGTCTGTTTCACTTAAGAATGCCCTTGATGAAGCATTAAACATTATTCATTTTATGAATCCAATTCTCAAGTACAGTTCTTTCTAATTAGCAGTCTTTTCTGCTAGTCCTCTTCTCACCTACAAATCACCACTTTGGGATTCTAATAAATGGCCGATTGGTTTTGGCTTGAATGCTGCAAGGTGAGAGGGAATGTGTTTCCTATAATAGTTTATTGAGCAGTCATCTATTCCTACTGTCACATCCCTGACCAGCCTCTTAGTACCCACCCCCCCACCCCCCAGGACACAGGTGCTCACTCCTCTGCAAAGCAAATGCGTGCCATCTTTAACTCTGCTAATTGCTGAAAGCAACATTTCAGCAACTTTGTAATAGCCTGGAAAATACTTGGTAACAAAGCTGGAGATTTCACAAACATTACAAAACAGATAATACCAAAAGAGCCAGGAGTTTACCATGTTTAAGATAATCAAATCCACATCTTGTGGGTTTATACATTTTATCTAACCTTACATTGAGCACATGCAAGTTAATAAACTATTATGGCTCATTCCAAATTTTACAAACACATATATTTGAACACACCTCCTAAATTTGTTTTTAGAGATATAATGGGCACATCACTAACTCTGAGAATTATGGGAACTACAATTACACATATAACAATAATTACCTTTAAGCTTAGAGTGCTGTGCCTTTCCTATAGACTCATAGTAACCTTCACTCTGCCCTGTTTCACTAAGAAGTAAACTAACTGCTTTTCTGAGGAGTAACCACCCTGGCAAGGAGGAACTAGCATCTTATAGAAAACAAACTAAACAGAGCCAGGAATAAAATAACCGACACTGTTTAGGTTGACAAATAATGTGAAAATGCCAGCCATATTTAAAATGAGGCACAAAGACTCAAGGAGTCAAAATTGTATCTGATGGTCTTTACGGTTATATTTTTAGAGACAATATTTCTGACATTCCAACTAATTACCAAGGATGTTCAGGGCAAAAACCAGTCTAACCAACTTCTCTGATGGATATTATTCATAAAGTGTGTCCTACCATCAAAAAGAGACAGACTCATGCACACATTCATGGCAAACAAGCAGCGGTTATTTACATTGTTTAAATGTTGGATTTGCCTGTTGGATTTACCAAGAGGCACACAAGATTTCTAAAATCTCTGATGGCCAGTTTCATTCATCAGTCCCCAGTAGGTGCTTCTAATATAGAAAATGATGGAAAACGACCTCAAATAAATGGTCAATAAGCTTGGGCATGACACAGAAAAATCTAACCTATCTAATCTCTTAGAAAATGTTAAAAGCTGAAGAAGCCTAAATTTGAATTGAGTAAGCTAACGAAGACAATATTTCTGGAAAATCTTTTGCAAAATAAAAATGCCTAGCTTAGCAAAAAAAAGAAAAAAATAGTTGATAGATTTAAGCTACAGACCTGAGAATCTTAAAAAGCACAACTTTTAAATGCTGACAAAGAAGAATTCTTACGGGGCAGAGGAAGCAGGTGAGTGGTTAAGAGAATACAACATAAAATATTTTAAAAATATTAAATAGGGGTGCCTGGGAAGCTCAGCCGGTTAAGCATCCAACTTCGGCTCAGGTCATGGTTTCACGGTTCGTGGGTTCGAATCCTGTACCGGACTCTGTGCTGACAGCTCAGAGCCTGGAGCCTGCTTCAGATCCTGTGTCTCCCTCTCTCTCTTTCCCCTGCTGCTCATGCTCTTGTCTCTCTCTCCCTCTCAAAAATAAATATTAAAAAAAAATGTTTTAATGCATTAAATAAAATTTTCTGCCCTCAAAGAATGTATTATGTTCACTTCATGCACACTTTATTCTCCTCTCTTTGTTCTATTGTTTTTAACTTCTTTGCCAAATGCTAGCCAATATTTAATTTTTTTCCTCACAGAAGGAAACCACACTAAAACTGTTATTAAAAGAAAAGTGGAGGGGCGCCTGGGTGGCGCAGTCGGTTAAAGCGTCCGACTTCAGCCAGGTCATGATCTCACGGTCCGGGAGTTCGAGCCCCGCGTCGGGCTCTGGGCTGATGGTTCAGAGCCTGGAGCCTGTTTCCGATTCTGTGTCTCCCTCTCTCTCTGCCCCTCCCCCGTTCATGCTCTGTCTCTCTCTGTCCCAAAAATAAATAAACATTGAAAAAAAAAAATTTTTAAAAAAAAAATAAAAAAATAAAAGAAAAGTGGAATCGGTATATATGCACTCATATTTATATACCAGTAAAAAAGGACGGTGAAAACCAAGTCAGGAATAAATGAGAAAACAGTGGTAACCAAAGATAAAAACTCATTTTTAAGAATCAATCACATAGTGCCAATAATATCAAACATTTATCGAGCACTTACTATGTGCCAGGTATCATCTAGCATCTGTCATGTACAACCCCACGTAAGGCTTACAACCAATCTGTGTGTCTGCTGGATCCTCTGAGAAGCACATGGAGCTCAACTGGGGGACAATGCTGGTGAGAAATTAAAAAGGAGGATTAGGCAGGCAGTCTTCAGATCACACTGCCATCTGACACTTATCAAAGGAAAGGGGGAGGCGACACTTTGGATACAGGGAGCCTCACTGAGACCTCGCTGCAGTTTGACAAAGCCTTGACCATCAGGAACTCTTGAAGCAACATTTGCCCACCAGAGGGGTCTCATCCTGGGCTGAAATGCCTACACCCAACCCCCACGGAGCTCAGTCACTAGTTGGGGGCTATCCGGGAAGATCACGACTCAGCTTCAGAATCCAAGGTGGCTCCTGAAGGTGCTAGGAGCTAAAGCACTCCTTAGAGCTGAAGAGCAAGTCCCTTCCTGCAGGGAGATCTGAGCGAACTCACAGCCACCACCGTGAGGTAGGTTTTATCATGATCCCCGTTTTTCAGAAAGAAAAACAAAGGTTATGTAAATTTCCTGAAGTTACGCTAGTAAAGAGCTAATAAATGTCTCTTCTGTTCCTTGTGGCTGATAGTAAAAATTACTTTATAGTTTATTGAAGTTTTTAGAAATGTTCAACTTTCATCAATAAGTCGTTTAAAAATGCCTATTCAGGCAGCGCCTGGGTGCCTCAGGGGGTTGAGTGTCTGACTTTGGCTTAGGTCATGATCTCACAGTTCGTGGGTTCAAGCCCCGGGTCAGGCTCTGTGCTGACAGCTCAGAGCCTGGAGCCTGATTCGGATTCTGTGTTTCCCTCTCTCTCTGCCCCTCCTCTGTTCATGCTCTTTCTCTCTCTCTCTAAAAAATAAACAAACATTAACAAAAATTTTTAATGCCTTTTCAAAATATTAAATGTTTGATATTGTTTTTAAACCTGCTAACTAAACAAAAAGACTGCCATGTAACAGTTTTCATTTAAAAAAAGCAAAATGATGTGGGAGAATATATTCCAAGGTCCAGAAATGTTTAAATCTTATTTTCCTTTTCTCCTCAGTCAAAAGGTGGTGTTGTTTTCAACAATTAAATCTCTGGGCTTCAGTCAAAGGTGATAAGTTTCAATGTGGATGAAGAGTTTACAAGATAGTTCTAAACATCTGAAAACTGGAATTGCAGGAAAGTGCTCAGAGACCCGTCATTACAGTAGCACTCCCAGGTGCTGTTATTACTATTTTATTGCCAACACACTGGTTTCTTGTCTCCTTCACGAGGGAGGTAGGAAGGGCCAGAGGAAATAGTCAAGCAGCAGGCAGTCTAGCAGTGATAGGTACCATTTGCCTAATGACATTTTCTAAATCTATTTCTTTATTCTAGAGACCCTTCTCCTCTCCCTTCAATTGTCAGGTTTTTTGGACTCTGAGGAAAACACTGCTTGGAGCAAGCAAGCTGGAGAGCCCAGGTGGCACGGGCCCTCAGAATTCCAGACTCCTCCACTCTTGCCCATGCTTTCACCACAGTCTGTCATGGGAAAGAAGAAGGGTAGAGGAAACCTAGAGAAGCAAATTTTAGACCTAGAGTTGGGATCACCTTTGCATGAAATGTAATTCTTCTGGCTCTTTCATTTTGTTTTTAACATAACTTTTTTTTTAATGATTTTTTAAGTTTATTTATTTATTTTGAGAGAGAACGAGAGTGCAGAGGAGGGACAGAGAGAGAGACAGAGACAGAGAATCTCAAGCAGGCTCCACTCTGTCAGCGCAGAACCCAACATGGGGCTCAAACTTACAAAACGTGAGATCATGACCTGAGCTGAAGTCAGACGCTTAACCTGACTGAGCCACCGAGGCACCCCTATTTTTAACATAACTTTTAAAAAACACATCCTAGGAGCATGTGGGTGGCTCAGTCGGTTGTGTCTGACTCTTGACTTAGGCTCAGGTCTCAGTCTGGTGGCTCGTGGGTTCGAGCCCCATGTCCGACTCAGCACAGACAGTACAGAGCCTGCTTGGGATTCTGTGTCTCCCTCTCTCTCTCTCTCTGCCCCTTCCCCCTCTCGTATTTTTTTTTTTCTCTCTCTCTCCCAAACATAAAAACAAAACAACAACAAAAATACATCCTAAGTTTATTGTGGAAAAATCAGAGAATACTAGGAGGGAAGGAAGGAAGGAAGGAAGGAAGGAAGGAAGGAAGAGAAATGAGGAAAGGAAGGAAGAGAAAAAGGAAAAGAAATAAAAAACCACTACCCAGAGCTGTCTGACATGTTACTGTAACCCCTTCCAGTCTCACTCTTGTGTATTTTGTTGTTATTCCTTAAATATTATTTTGTAACTAGCTCTTCTTTACTCAATATCATGAACATCTTTTTACATCAATAAATTAATTTCTACAAATTTGTACATATGGCTCTAGCACAATGTATTCAAGGAACATCCCATCGTTGAACGTTTAAAACTTTTTCTCTTCCTTCTTTTGTTATATTAAAAGTAACTAGTGAAAAAAATTAGTGAACATCCTTGTAGCCAAATTTTCTTGTAAATTTTTTGAGATAAAATTCACGAATAAAATTTACCATTATAACTGTGTTAAGATAAGATGTACAATTCACAAGATTGTGCAACCGTCACCACAGTTCCAGAGCATTTCCATCACCCCAAAAAGAACCCCCATACTATTCACAGTCACTTCCAATTCTCCTCTCCCCCACCCCCTGGCGACCACTAATCTACTTACTGTCTCTATGGGTTTACCCATCCTGGACATTTCATACAAATGGAATTATGCTATATGTAGCACTTTGTGCCTGGCTTCTTTTACTTAGCAACACGTTTCAAGATTCATGCAGGTTGTGGCACTTCAGCGCCATAGGAATCATGGCGTGCCTCATTCCTTTTTACGGCTGAATAATATTTGGGTGACATTTGGGTTGGGTAAATGTCAGATAAAAAAAGATGTTGGGTAAAAAAAGATAAAACCATAGGGGAAAAGCTGCTGTAGCTCTTCTGCCACATGCTCATGTGGCAAATGGCTTATGTAGCAGGGAAACATAAACAGCCACTGAGAAAGAACAGGACTAGATTGGGAGCTCCGCAGCTGAGGACAAAGACAAGGCTATTGGAAGGTGGGGTTGGGAATGGACAGTTGGATTGACAAGTCATTTTTTTAGTTTGTTTTTTATTTTTTTTATTTTTTTTTTTAATTTTTTTTTTCAACGTTTATTTATTTTGGGGACAGAGAGAGCCAGAGCATGAACGGGGGAGGGGCAGAGAGAGAGGGAGACACAGAATCGGAAACAGGCTCCAGGCTCCGAGCCATCAGCCCAGAGCCCGACGCGGGGCTCGAACTCACGGACCGCGAGATCGTGACCTGGCCGAAGTCGGACGCTTAACCGACTGCACCACCCAGGCGCCCCTAGTTTGTTTTTTTAAATGTTGTTTGGGGGCTCAGTCAGTGAAGCGTTCCACCCTTGATCTCAACTCAAGTCATGATCTCGCAGTTCCTGAGATAAAGTTCCAGGTCGGGCTCTGTACTGACAGCACGGAGCCTGCTTGGGATTGATTCTCCCTCTCTCAAAATGAGCAAACATTAAAAAAAAAAAGTAAAAATAAAAATGTTCTTCCATTATCTTTACAATGAGAATACAGCTTGGCTTTGTAGCTCTGGTTATTTGTTCAGAGGGAAGGACAGTAATGTTCAACATACCAATTGCTCCCTACATAACCTGAGGAGAATATCGGCAGTCAAGAAAAACTGTGTGAACTTATGCACCTAATACATACATATATATTTTTAAATCAACAAAAGTAGAAACCTGTATCTAACCAAGTAATAACTGAGTTCTCTCACAATGTGAAAAAAGAAATAACTAAAATGTGGGCTTTAAACAAAGTTAAGGTTAGGGCTCCTGGATGGCTCAGTCGGTTAAGCATCTGACTTTGTCTCAGGTCATGATCTCATGGGTCGTGAGTTCGAGCCCCACATCAAGCTCTCTGCTCTCAGCAGAGCCCACTTCAGATTCTCTTTCTCCCCCTCTCCCCACTCAGAAATAAACAAACATTTTTTTATAGTTTAAAAATAAACATAGTTAAGGTCTAAAAGCTCTCTTCTTCAGATGAGTAAAAATCAAGCAGCTTGGTTCTCTAAGCCGTCTGGCGAGGCTAATACCAGAAATACGCACAAGGGTCAAGTGGGCAGTATTTTCTGTAGAGTGCACTTTGCAGCTTCACTTCAGACCCTTTAAATCCCAAGCAGTGCTGCTTTCTGACCTCCTTTGACTGGAGAGAGACCACTCCACATGATACTGTTTTCCCCCTACTTCCTATCAATGGCAAGCCTCCTTTTCCATTACATATAATGTGCATTTCACAGGATACCTTGTAGCAAAGATTTCTCAAACAGGACTTGAACAGGGGCGCCTGGGTGGCTCAGTCGGTTAAGCGTCCGACTTCAGCTCAGGTCACAATCTCTCGGTTTGTGAGTTCGAGCCCCGCGTCGGGCTCTGGGCTGATGGCTCAGAGCCTGGAGCCTGCTTCCGATTGTGTCTCCCTCTCTCTCTGCCCCTCCCCCGTTCATGCTCTGTCTCTCTCTGTCCCAAAAATAAAAATAAAAAGAAAGAATTTGGAATTACTATAAAAACTCAACACGGGACACCTGGGTGGCTCAGTCAGCTAAGTGTCCAACTTCGGGTCATGATCTTGAGATTTGAGAGTTCGAGCCCCACATCGGGCTCTGTGCTATTAGCACAGAGCCCGGAGCCTGCTTCAGATTCTGTGTTTCCTTCTCTCTCTGTCCCTCCCTGCTCACACTCTGTGTCTCTCTCTCTCAAAAATAAATAAACATTAAAAACAAAATTCTTGGGGCGCCTGGGTGGCTCAGTCGGTTAAGCGTCCGACTTCAGCTCAGGTCATGATCTCGCGGTCCGTGAGTTTGAGCCCCGCGTCGGGCTCTGGGCTGATGGCTCAGAGCCTGGAGCCTGCTTCCGATTCTGTGTCTCCCTCTCTCTCTGCCCCTCCCCCATTCATGCTCTGTCTCTCTCTGTCTCAAAAATAAATAAAATGTTAAAAAAAAAAAGTTTTTAATTCTTGAAAAAAAGTCAACAGTTCAAAAAAAACCCCACAAAAACCAAAACAAAACAAAAAACAATAACAACAAAACAAACCTCAACAGTTCTACCTGGGTGGCTCAGTCAGTTAAGGGTCTGACTCTTTGACTTTGGCTCAGGTCATGATTTCATGGTTCATGGGTTCGAGCCCCACGTCAGGCTCTGTGCTGATAGTGTGGAGCCTGCTTGGGATTCTGTCTCCCTCTCTCTGCTTCTCCTCCGCTTGCTCTCTCTCTCCCTGTGTCTCTCAAAATAAATAAAAATAAAAACTTTAAAAAAAAAACAAAACTCAATAGTTCTTAGGTCTCAGTTCCTCTAAACCTGGAACTGACCACGCCAGGCACACCTCCCTACACGAATTAAATTAAGAACATTCGAAAGATACCATTAAGAGATCTAAAAGGCAACCTACAGAGTGGTAGAAAATATTCGCAATACATATATGTACACACACACACAACTCTTACAAATCAATTTTTAAAAAGACAATCAAATAGAAAAAGAGAAGACATTGCAGATATGTCATTAGAGGATATACGAATGTCCAAAACACATCTGAAAAGTGCTCAACTCATCAGTCATCAAGGATATGTCGATTAAAGCTAACATGCGGCCAGAATGACTAAAATGATAAGATGCTAAATACCAATTGTTGGCAAGGATATGGAACAAATGGAATACTCACACACTGCTGGTGGAGTACAAAATGGTATACACACCTAGGGAAAGCATTTGCCAATATCTCTGAAAGGTGAACATATG
The DNA here is from genome assembly GCF_022837055.1 of Prionailurus viverrinus. Taxonomy (NCBI): domain Eukaryota; kingdom Metazoa; phylum Chordata; class Mammalia; order Carnivora; family Felidae; genus Prionailurus; species Prionailurus viverrinus. The sequence goes on from NC_062567.1 coordinate 60,692,900, forward strand.
CATATTGTATGATACATTAATTCCACTCCTACTATATACCCAACAGAAGTGCATCTATATGTTCACTAGAAGACACGTACTGCAATGTTCATCAAAGCTACCCAGCTATCTAAGAAAAAGTTAATGTACATTCAGATGATGAAGTATTACACTGTGAGGAAAATGAGTGATCTAAAACTATTGCAACAACATAGATGAATCTCACAAACAAGGTTTAGCAAAAAAAGCCAGATAGAAAAGAATATGTGCTATCCAATTCCATTCATATAAAGTACAAAAACAGGCAAAGTTAATCTATACTGTTGGAAGTCAGGGGAAGGCAGTGACTAGGAAGGAGCACAGGGGGCTTCTGAAAAACTGGTAATGCTATGTTTCTTAAACTGGACACAAGTTACACGGTGTGCTCAGTTATCAAAAGTCACTGAGCTTGACATTTAAGACAGTACCCTTCCTTTCAGGTATTTTACTTTGATGAAAAGTTTGAAAATAAATGTACCTAAGGAAGCTTAAATTTGGGGGGGTTAACATGTTTCTTTTCTCTATAAAAACTTTTCAAATTATTTTTTAGTTTTTCAGATTTCTACTTACAGAATTTTTGGTATTGGCATCGAAATGGTTTCTTACCAGTTGGCCTTTCCGAGCCTCTGTTTTCTCATCTGTAAAATGAGGATAACAGTAGAATTTAAAAGCCAGTGCGAGGGCTCCTGAGTGGCTCAGTTGGGTAAGCATCCGACTTCAGCTCAGGTCATGATCTCAGAGTTCATGAGTTCAAGCCCTGCATCGGGCTCTGTGCCAACAGCTCAGAGCCCGGATCCTGCTTCAGATTCTGTGTCTCCCTCTCTCTCTGCCCCTCCCCTGCTTGCACTCTGTCTCTCTCTCTCTCTCTCTCTCTCTCAAAAATAAATAAACATCAAAAATAGAATAAAATCCAGTGTGATTTTTAGGGGTGCCTGGCTGGCTGGCTCAGAGGGAAGACATGTAACTCTTGATCTCTGGGTCGTGAGTTCAAGCCCCATGTTGGGTGTAGAGATTACTAAAAAAGATAAATAAACTTAAAAAATAAAAAATAAAAGCCAGTGTGATTGTTTTTTTTTTTTTTAGTTTTTTTTTTTTTTTTAAGTAATCTCTACACCCCATGTGGGCTTGAACTCACAACCCCGTGATCAAGAGTCACATGCTCTTCCCACTGAGCCAGCCACGTGCCCCAGAGCCAGTGTGATTTTTAAAAGTGCTTAGCAGGGGCGTCTGGGTGGCTTGGTCGGTTAAGCGTCCGACTTCGGCTCAGGTCATGATCTCACGGTCTGTGAGTTCGAGCCCCGAGTCGGGCTCTGGGCTGACGGCTCAGAGCCTGGAGCCTGTTTCAGATTCTGTGTCTCCCTCTCTCTCTGCCCCTCCCCTGTTCATGCTCTGTCTCTGTCTCAAAAATAAAAATAAACGTTAAAAAAAAAAATTTAAAAAAATAAATAAATAAAAGTGCTTAGCACAGGGCCTGGCACAAAATGTTCCATGGTAACTTAATACTTTCCTCTAAACCAGTGGGACTGGTTTAGAAACCCTTCCCATGTGGCTACTATAGCATCCTGTACTAATCCCTGTCTTAATATTTCTTACTGTCTAGTTTCCAAGACTGTGAGGCACTTGAGAGCAGGAATACTGTGCAATACACAATATTCCCAGAGTCTAGTCCAGCATCTGCACGGAATAAGAGCTTATTACTTATTTATTAAATAGATGATTGAATATAAATTTCAAACACGTTGCAACATCTATTTTATTGATTACGGAATCACATTCAGTTTCCTTGAAACAGCACTCTTGGTTTCTATCATCCACTAATAATTTCTCCCAAAATATTCTGACTTGATTCTATTCCAGGAGAACCTCTTTCTACTATTCCCTCATATTTTTCTATACCTGTCATATTAGGGCAGCCGTAGACCTTCATTTTTACAACTGCTAAATCTAAATAACTTATTTCTACCCTTCACTCTCAACCTTCCTTAAAAACTTCTGCAAGTAGCAATTTTTTTTTTTTTTTTTTTTTTTTCTGTTCTGGCCTAAATGAATGAATAAGCCAGTTTGGTCATTCCCACTAATTTTTACAACGTTTCAACATGATTAAGAAAAAATAATCTGGGGCTAAGAATTGTAGGTATCCAATTGAATGGCAAAGGCAGAAACTAGAAGTCCCCAGGTAAAGCCAGGCTTTTGTTTCCTTTCCACTGATGAGACGGTATGCTTAATAAACTTATTCCTACAGGATGTCCCATTCTGAAAAACACACAATTCTACATGATAAAGCTAAAGGAGAAGAAACAACCATTTGATAAGCATGTATTATAAAACAGTTCTGGCAACTGTCATTCCTCCTTCCTCAAATCTAGGAAAGGTCCACAAACCTACTTTCAAGAAAATTATCTCTTGGATGTGAAAATAAACAGCCCTCACCTCCAACCTTCCATGGCTCTATGGTTTCCAGAGCACTGATCTTCAAATACTTTTAAACTTCTTATTGACATGTAATACACATAGAGAAGCACACAACTCCCTAAACCTTTCTCATCTTTTTAGTTTTCATTAGTTAAAAAAAATGAGTATGTAGCTGTTTCATTTTTACATATTACACACACGTAGCACTGTGCTGATATTATGTGTACTATAAAACATAACACATATTAAAATTTATCAGAAGAAAAAAATTCTTTTAACTATGAAGGGTGACAGATGTTACCTAGACTTACTGTGGTGATCATTTTGCAATCTTTATAAATATCGAATCCTTGTGTTGTACACCTGAAACCACTACACTGCATGTCAATTATACATCAATACAAAAAAGAATGAGACAAAAATAAATAGAAATGGCAGTCTTCTAGGATAAAGACATGTAGAGAAGGAGAATACTTTCTTTCTCCCTTATAATAATTTAAAATTAATTGCAGAAAACAGTAGGGCTGGCTTTGAGTTCTTATTAAAGATGAAAATTGTCTTGGGTGGGACACCTAGGTGGCACAGAGCCTGCTTGGGATTCTCTCTCTCTCTCTCTCTCTCTGCCCCTTCCTACCCCTCTCTCAAAATAAATAAACATTTAAAAACAAAACTGTCTTGGTAAAATAGATCTAGAATCTACAAATAGATTCTTCCAACATTTTAAATCTTACTAAGGCTTACATTTAACTTGAGTGACTACTTAGCTATGGATGATGCAATGGATTAACACCAGTCTTAGTTCCAATAACTAACTACATTGGTGACCATTAGGCAAATTTCTTTTTTTCTTTTAACAATGTTTATTTTTGAGAGGAGAGTGTGAGCAGGGGACGGGCAGAGAGGGAGACATGGAATCTGAAGCAGGCTCCAAGCTCCGAGCTGTCAGCACAAAGCCTGACACGGGGCTCGAACCCATGAACTGTGAGATCGTGATCTGAGCCAAAGTCAGACACTCCACCTACTGAGTGACCCAGGTGCCACAGGCAAATTTCTTCATTTGTAAAATAAGCATACAAAACTGGATGATCCTAAAACATCCTCAGAGTATTATGTGTGACTAGCATCACCCCGTGGACCTTGATATAATAAGGGGAGCTATATGGCCAGGATAGGAAAGCTGGTTAAAATAATAGTAAAGGGCTTAGTTCTTCCTGGCAGTTCTATATGGCAGCCTCCTCAATAATTCATAGTTTAGTAGGGATATAGGAATGGCTTTAGTGCTTCAGAAAAAAAAATGAAAATTATAATTTTTTTTAACGTTTATTTATTTTTGAGACAGACAGAGACAGAGCATGAACAGGGGAGGGGCAGAGAGAGAGGGAGACACAGAATCTGAAACAGGCTCCAGGCTCTGAACTGTCAGCACAGAGCCCGACGCGGGGCTCGAACTCACGGACCGTGAGACCATGACCTGAGCCGAAGTCGGATGCATAACTGACCGAGCCACCCAGGCGCCCCAAAAATTATAATTTTTAACTATGACAGGTTTCTTCCTTCTACCAATTGACAGACTGACACCCCCAGGATGCTCTAGAAACAGCCAAACACCTCCCTACTGCCTTCCTCCCTCATCACTGGCTTATTCGGAAAAGAAAGAAAAGGTTACAAAGAAATCTGACATCTGTCTAATGCAGCGTTTTAAGAAGCAGAGTCTCGAGCTGCAGGAGCTTAAAGCAGCTCTGAAATTCTGCACTCCAGTGCCATGGTCTTGGGCAGCAGAGTAACCAGGGGAAGAGGGCAGCATTTTGGTTACAATGTGAATGGTACTCCCTTGGAGTTATTCCAGCAGGCGAGGCTAGTGGAAGCAGGCAATTGGCCTGGCTTAAACTGTTCAGATTTGGGCCTCGAGGCTAAGAGGTATGCCGTATTATTTCAGCATGTTTTATGAATTGGTTCCACTGTTAAACACAGCCAAATTTTACCCTTCAAAAATCATCCCGAGAGCCTATCTTGGCCACTCCCTGCATTTCAGCACACTTTTGCACAGCTTAATTACTGTGTATCTGGCACCACTTCATGCCCTCTATACACTTTCTCAACCCTGGGATTCATGGGCTGCCAAAGCATAATAATCTTGTAGCGAATACATTTTCTCCTTTAAGCACTGAAACTTAAGAAAGCTTTATAGAGATTTTTTTTGAAGGGGTAGGTGTCTTGATGTGCAATGTTTAAGACCTTTCCTGTGTTCACCATAACTATAGATGATAAAAAATTTTCATTCCTATTGTATCCACTTAGACCTCAAAGATTAAAATAACAAATGATGGCACAAACCTTCCACTGTACATGAGGCCAGGTCTTTTAGGATGCATTCTCCCATTTTATTCTTACTGAAATTCTGCTATATTTCCTCCAATTTACAGAGGAGGAAATGAGCTCAGAGAAATGATCTGAGATCCTATAGCCAGAAAGCACCAAAATCAAGATTTGAATTCAAGTCTTCAGCCTCTAATTCCATTGTTTATTCATCTATGTCCTGGTGATATTTACTAATAAGCTCGTGTGCCAAACATAGCCCCTACACACCATGCACATCTTTACTTCTGAATGAAAACCACAGAAAAACCAAGAAAATAAAATAAATGCAACTAAAGGGCAAGAATAAGCACAACACCTTCAGTGAGCTAAGATCCTCAAAGGACTTAAGGATTGCATGACTTCTCAAGTGTAAGGAACTATTTAGGATATTTAATAGGGTCTTGGGACATAGGTGCTCAATGAATACTTGAAAGTTTGTTTGAAAAGTCTCCAGGCACCTGGGTGGCTCAGCTGGTTAGGCACCCGACTCTTGGTTTTGGCTCAGGTCATGATCTCACAATTCTGTGGGTTCGAGCCCGTGTGGTGCTTTGTACTGGTGGCACGGAGCTTGCTTGGGATTCTCTCTCCCTCTGTCCCTCCCCAACTAGCGCTTTCTCTGTCTCTCAAAAATAAACTTAAAAAAAAATTTTTTTTTTAAGTCTCACAGTACAGGGGTGCCTGGGTGGCTCAGTCGATTAAGGTCAAGGTTTCTACTCAGGTCATGCATGACTTCATGGCTCGTGTGGTTGAGTCCCACATGGGGCTCTCTGCTGTCCGCACAGAGCCCACTTTGAATCCCGTCTTCCCTCTCTCTCTGCCCCTTTCCCACTAGTGACACGTACTTTCTCAGAAATAAACACTGAATAAATAAAAAACTCACAGTACCACCCCACAGACTGCTCATTTACAAAAGGAAAAAAAATGTACATTAAAATGGAAAAATCTGGCAGTCATCTTAACCAAATGATCAATCTTAGCATCACCAAACAGTGCCAAGTTAACACTGTGTACATCTTCATGACACAGTAAGAGATAACCACACAGCCTGTTATACTCCTACCAAAAAGTATAACCCAAATCTACTAAAAAAGTCAGAAAAATATCCAGGATATGGGACATTGTAAAATGGATTTGGACACTTCAAAAAGTTCAATGTCGTGGTGGGGGGCGGGGGGAACGCAGAGGACTTAGCAGATTAAAATGTATACAAAAACCTCATTGGCTAGATCCTGGATGAGGAAAAAGTTTAATAAGATATTCTGGAACAACAGGGGCAATTTATCTCCTACAAATCTATGTTAGATGTTATTCATTTATTGTTAATTGTCTCTGGTGGAGCAATGGCATTGTGGCTTCATGTATAAAATTCTTATTCCAAGGAGATGAATACAGGAGATGAATAAGTATACAGGGAGGAAGTGCCGTTTTGTCACAACTTACTTTCAAATGATTCAGCAAGACAAATTAGATAAAATACATGTGGTAAAATGTTAACAACTGGTGGATCTAGGGAGAGGCTATACTCTTGTACTGCCCTTTCAAGTTTAAATATATTTTAAATTCTTGATATGCATCAAGACCAATAGCATAAACTCAACTCTGTGAACGACTTCTGAAACTACAAAATTATAACCAATAAATATGTATTGTGCTCCTGTTATGTATTTATTCCTGGTGCCTTCCACAACCTCACACCCTTTCTATATAGCCCATCTCCTGGTTCCATTTACCACTCCTCCCCCTCAACCTTTCAGACCTAAAGGTGGTAACAGCACCATTACCAGTCCCAGTGCAACGGGGCCTGAGAACTGCATTCCCCCCTGGGGTTTCCTTACCCTGTGCACACAGTTTTGTAAAGTCCCTTTACTAAAGTTTCCTTAAATTATCCAATTGCAGTAAGTCATCTATTTCCTGCCAGCACCCTGATTGATAAAAAGCTCTGGAGATAGACTTGGAAGATGCCTGCATATTTTACATAGTGCATGGGATTGTAGGAATGGAGATGGTCTGGGAAGAGGGCCGAAGATGACCCTGGCCAATTGAGCATCCGAGGTAGGAGAATGTAGAAGCTGTAGTTATTAGCCAAGAATGTTTCAAAAAAGAACGTATCCATTAAATCAAGTGCTGTTGAGAGGCTGGATGAAAAAAATGAGGGCTTTGGAGAATTCCCCATGGGAAAGCCATCAGTGATCCCTGGAGTGGTGGGGACAGAACCAACAATGGAGTGGATTATAAAGGCAGTTGTAGGTAAAGAATACACTTGTTACCTTAAAGGTGGGGAGGGATGCATAATTGTTCAGGCTCCTATTTTAATCATACCAATTACTTGCTGAGTAATCTTGAGATTTTTGAGACTTAATTTTTGATATTTAAAACAACCACTCCTTGTATGGAAATAAATTTCATATTTAAAAAAAAATACTCTTGGGGCACCTGGGTGGCTCAGTCAGTTAAGCACTTGACTCTCAGTTTCAGCTCAGGTCACAATCTCACGGTTTTGTGAGTTCGAGCCCCACGTCAGGCTCTGTGCTGACAGTGTGCAGCCTGCTTGGGATTGATTCTCTCTCTCTCTCTCTCTCTCTTCCTCTCTCCCTGCCCCTCCCTCACTCATGATGTCTCTCTCAAACTGAGTAAATAAACTTAGAAAAAAAATTTTTTTAAAAACCACCACTCTTTCTTGTCATTACAAAAATGCAGAAGCAAAAACCATGGATGTTAAAGCTAGTAAGCTGTTAAGTATAGAGAACTGAAGTTCTACAATGGAGTAAATGATTTTTCCCCTTTCAAGCACTGAGACAAAAGGACAGGCTTTGCCAAAATCTCTTCAGTTCTCTAAACTGAAAGATTAGGCTCTTTCAGACTAAAGCCTGCAACTATGTATGTCCAAGACTCCCTAACCCAGCATACAGTAACAAGCAGTTTCTAACCTGGGTGCCAGATATCTGAAACCTAAAGCATTCTCATGATCACAATGAGTAACCAAACTCCACAGCTGAGAAACTGTTAGAACCCTCAGATCCCTTTGAGAACATGAGTCTGTGAAATTATCTTTGATCCAATTTGGCTTTTTCCCCCTTTCCCAGTTCACTGAACATCACACAAAATGACTGCCAGAAGTACCACAATGCTAAATCTGGAGCATTAGGAAGCTGTCATAGGGACGATGGATCAAGAGGCTCCCTGGGTACCTTCCATTCTTCACTGCAGAGCAAGCAGTTAGCTTTGGACACCTTCATTTATTTTTAGAATATCCAGTTGTTTCACTAAACTGCCTGAAGACTATTTTCTACACAAAAAGACAGTGTATTAATAGGCACAACATCAAAATTAAGAAACAAAACTTGAACAACTGATCTAGACAGTTAACAGCTAACCTCTCAGCCAGGGTAAAACTTGCCTCCCATTTTCATCCTTCAAGAGAGCAAGGTGACCACCTCCAAATGCAGGTTAAGACAGCAGAGACGGGGGCCGATTCAGACAGCAAAGGCTTTGGAATCAGGAAAGTTGATTTTATTTAAGTTACATGACCTTCTTGCACCTCTACTTACTCACCTGTGAACAGGTTTGTGTTTTTTTTTCTAAACTTTGCAAAGTTGTTTAAACAATGTTTAAAAGTGCCTGACCCACCGTAGGGGAACTTTTTTTTTTTTTTTTTTTTTTGTACTTGCTACAGAAAGCACTTGTAATGTAGGGCAAAGAGGCCCAATTTCAAGTTAGAAAAGAAAATGAGGTGCTGTGGCAGGTAACACTCTAAGATGTCCCTCATGGGCCCCACACCCCACCTCATGGTGTTCATTGTGTAACCCTCTTCATTAGAATGTGGGAAGGACCTGAGGACACTCCGACTCACCAGCAAACTGGCTCTGGAGACCTGCTGGCTCCATGCACCAAGCGGCCAAGTCAGGAGAACCCAGGTGGTAATGAGCCAAGGGGCCCTACAGCCAATAAGGAATCTGAACTCTCCATCCTAAAGCCACAGGACACAGATGCTGCTGACAACCTGAGCTTAACTTCAGGGTAACTTGGTAACTTCACCGTTAACTAAATTAGGTACTGGCAAATCATCTGCAAGATCCCAAAGCAAATTTAAGCCCTAACGATAGTACAGAAAGTTTGGCCCACAGGATCCACTTTTCCCAACTAATAAGCAATGTTTTTAAAACTTTGATATGGATTACATACTTCCCTTTAGATTCCTCATAATTCTATAAAGTAAATAATTCTGGGAAGTAAATTATTTTACAGAAGTTTGGAGGCTCACAAATGCAAAGAGACTCAAATGGCTAATAAAGGGGCAAAGCCAGACATCAGAGACCAGGTCTGATCCCAATGCCCAAATCCAGCTTTCCCTATAACCAATTTTTATAATTTCTTTAAAGTCTCAATGACGATTCCCACTATGCCCATAGACAGTAATAATAAAACCACAACACAGACCTTAAAACACTGGAAACATTTAAAAAGTAATAAAATTAAGTTAAAATAAAATAGAAACAAAATCAACCAACCAACCGTTGAAGAGACTTTATCCTTCATTGTTAAAATCATCTTATCTACTAGGTCAATTCTTGGGCATGTCAATTAAAACGTCTTTTATTTTAAAGTATCTCTCGGTAAAGAGGCCTTTTTCTCTCAGGGCTTGTTATAATACGAAAGGGTTAAAACTGCGTATCTGTGAAGGTCAAAAACATTCTTACCTAAGAACACCTTTTCAACAAAGCCACAAAACATCTTCTTTTATTTTCTAGTAAGACTAAATTTATTCAATACCCTAGTAAAAGTTTTGATTATAAGTATCCAACAGTATAAAAAGTACAAAACAGATTTGTAGATTTCTAATATATTAATACAAAGTGCATGACTACATACAGTACATCCTACAGGCAAAGAGGTGGAAGGGGAAAAAGAAGGCTGTGGTTGAGGTCTAGTAATAAATAAATAAATACAGAAGTAGAGATGATCCATATTATAGTATATTCTACCACCAATACTGTAGCCAAAATGTACAAAAAAAAAAAAAAAAAAACCATTTCAAAACAACAGGAGGAAGATGATAATGGCTGGGACTCTTGTAATTCACCTCAGAGGCTGTGGGAGAGTCAACCCAACTCACGGTGTAATCTGTGCACATGGTGGCTTGTAGTTTTTGCCATAAGGAAGAAATACAAAATTTTAAGTTTAGATTAAGAATTATAAAACTATATGGTGCCCGTAAAAAGTGGCTCACTCCTTACTGTTATTTATACTAATTTTTAAAATCCAGTTTTAAAAATAAGCACTGAGTCATGTTATTATAAGGTAGGCAAATGATCCTCCCTAATTATGAGAAGTCTGAACCGGTGATAGGTTATTCCTGAACGTTTAAAAAAGAGGCAATGACAGTACTTTGGTTTGGGTTCAAGTAAAAAGGCTTCAAATGAAGATTTTGGAATCGAAGAGCTCCGTGTTCAGGATGCATTATCTAACATCTCAATGTTCACAAAGCCTGACTAAAAGAAGTCAAACCTAACCAGCCCACTCAGCATTAACACACACCTCTTTTCTTTTAGAATTTTACTTTAATATAGAGTGGAAAAAAAACAAAACAAAAAAAAAAACCCCAAACCCTAAGAGGTTAAAACCAGTCAAACAACCACTCTACACAGACAAAACCTTCACAAAGGTCAACTGAAGTAATCCAGAGCTAAAACTGAATTGCGCAGATTTTCAATGAAGTCACCAGTCATGTAACACAAACAAAAGTCAATTATTTACACACTAAGCAAGCCCTCTAAGAAATGTGCCCCAAGAAGCATTAACCTTTGTTTTTTTGTGTGTGCCATCCTGAAGACTTGTACATTTTTAAAGATAATTTAACATTTTTAATAGAATGTGATCTCTACCATGCGGTAATGCTTTGGTTCTCTTCATTTAGGATTGCTCATCCTAAAACTTGACATTTCCCCAGAGGAGCTTTGATTCTGCTTTAGAAGTTTCAATATAGATTAAAATCTTTATCAAAAATGAATATGGAGGGAGGTGACAGAGGATGCAACATATACACTCAAGTTACCTCTCTGTATGTTTAGAAACTACTCCTTCAAGGCATTTGCACCAGAGAGCTTAGTCTGTCCTGCTTAATATTCAGTAGTACAGGTTTGAATCATCAGAACCTTGGCAAGACCTTAAATTATTAACAACTACCTCTTGGGGCAAGTCCACGTTACTGAGTTGTGACAAATTTATTATCATGAAGGAAAACAAGTATAGCCAGCCATCTTAAAAATGCCCCAACCACTGCTTCTCAATATAGAAAGACTAAAACTACATACGTTTATCATACAACAAATCCCATCTCTGTCCCCTGAAATTCCCCTAGATTCATTCATTAGAAGGGGATTTAAAAAAAAAAAAAAAGACTTAAAGAGCACTTTACAGCAGCATTCAGCTTTCCTATGAAATACTCAGCATCTTAAATATTATGTACACTTTTTTTCTTTTAGTAAGCTAGACACTGGCTTCAGAGTTTGTGGAACTGGAGGAGAAATAACAACCCATTCAAAACTATTCTAGAAAGTGTCTTTTGGCAGAATAGCAGGTATCCAAGTTAAAAATAGGAGGGTTTTGTTGCTTTGTTTTCTTTCCAAAATTTAAATCGTTTTTTTGTTCCCCTTCTACCTAAACCTCAGTCACCACTCCTGAGTGGAGATGGGCAGAGGCTCTGGCCCCTGCTCCTCCGGCTTCTCTGCAGCTGCTTTCTTATTGCTGCAGCAAGGCTTGAATAGATGTGTGTCAATGAGAACTTCTCCAAAACGGCCTTTATAGATAATCCCACAACATATTTTCTGTCTAAAAGAAAAAAATGGGAGAGGAATATATTAATATATATTAATATATAATATATTAGGTAGAAAACTAGCAATACAAGGAAACAAAAAAAAAAGAAAAAATCTACATAATTATAACTAGTACAACATGATCAAAAGGTTCTACTTTTACAGTCTTATCACATTCCAACTGAAAGGCTCCTAGAGAGACCCCAATTAACTGGGTAATGGGAATCACCCAGGTCCCTTAAATTCCACACTGGAACCTTATCAAAGATTAAGGTGTGGGGATCATTCTGAGAGACAGCAGTTTCAGAGGCTGCTCCTGAAGTTGTAAACTGTTTCAAATATACAAATAGGCATTAAAAATGACTACCAAACACCGACGGATCACATACTCTAAGGGAATAATCATTTCCTGTGAAGTCCCCCTGTATGTTTCTCTCCAGTCCCATCCTGCCCAATCTCATTCACTCCAACTTCAATTTAAGCCTATCAGTGCCTTTTTTCTTTACACTTCACAGTTTTAAAACAAGTCTACATCTCTTCATATATTGCTCAACTATCTCCTATTTAAAAGAAACACATGTATGGAATCATACTCTACTGCTGCAATTTTCTCAACATTAATTGAGGTTCAGACCCATTGTCAAAGTTTTATTTCGTTTTGTGTATAGTATTCCACCATGTGAATTTATTCACACTCCTTTTGATGGGACTTTTGCTACCATAAACATGCTGTACACATCAATGTGCGTCTAACGTTTTTTTCTTCTAGGTTATGTGGCTGGTATACAGGAATTGAAACGTGTTCATGTTTCTTCGAAAATGCCAATTATTTATTAATGCGGTTCCCTTCTATCCCTATTTACTACAGGTTTTATTTTAAACCTTGAAGGAACATTCAAATATATCAAACATCTTCAAAGTACTGCTAAGATGACAGGCATTTTTTTCCTTCCTTTACAAACTGTCAGTGTGGCAAATTCTAGCAGTTGACTTTTAATGTTTAAAGCAATCTTACACCCCTAGAATAAATCCAATCTGGTCATGATATACTCTTTTGGTATCAAAGTTATATATATTAGCCTCATAGAATGCTTAGGGCCTATGCCCTCTTTTATTCATAATCTGAAAACATTATGCAAGATCAGAATCATGTGTTTCTGGATTGTTTGGGAGAACGTGCCTAAGATGAGCCTCGGATTTTTGGAGAGAAGACTTTGGCCACTGAATCAACTTCTCTATTGTAACACTATACAGGTTTTCTATTTTGTCTTGAGACAGTTTTGGAAAACTGTCTTCTACTAATGTATCCACTTCATCTATATGTTCAAATTTACTAGCATACAGTTGTTTTAATGTCCTACTGTCTTTTACATTTGTCTTAATTATAGATAAATCTCCCTGTTTTGTCTAAGGTGCTTATGAATATGATCTCTTTTTATCTGCTTCATCTCTACTAATTTTTTTGGTCAGGTCTTTTTCAAGATCCAACTCTTAGCTTTACAGATCCTGTTCATTGCTTACCAGTTTTCTACTCCATTTATTTCTACTTGTATCTTTAGGACTTCATTGCTTTTATTTTTCTTTGTACTGGGCTTCATTATCTTTAAACTGAATGCTTATCATTTCACAAATTTTTAGTTTTTTCTTTTCTAAGAATTGAAAGCATTAATTTTTCCTCCAATTCTTTTTAATTTCATACCATGTTTTGATTTGTGGTATTTTTCAGTTATTTTTTTAGTTATAAAGATTTTCTAATTTTTATTCTACTGTCTTCTTGGACCCATGGTTTCTATTTCCATTTTGTTTTGCTAGGTATATTTTTAAGCATATTTTTACATTTTCTGCCCTTCCCTTCTTGACTCTGGAGGTATTCACTCTTTTTATTTAATTCTCAACGTTTATTTATTTTTGGGACAGAGAGAGACAGAGCATGAACGGGGGAGGTGCAGAGAGAGAGGGAGACAACAGAATCGGAAACAGGCTCCAGGCTCCGAGCCATCAGCCCAGAGCCCGACGCGGGGCTCGAACTCGCGGACCGCGAGATCGTGACCTGGCTGAAGTCGGACGCTTAACCGACTGCGCCACCCAGGCGCCCCTCTTTTTATTTAATTCTATGAGTGGGGACACAGTTACTCAAGTCCCAAAGTTATTCAACATATTTATATTTAACAAGGCAAAGGATGTTAGGATACCTTAACTTCTATCCCTTTTATTCCCTTGATTTATATGCTACTGTTTTGTAACTCTGTTTTTACCCCCACAACTATTATTATTTTAAGCAATTTGTTTAAATTTACCTAAATATTTGCTACTTTATCTATCCTTCTCAGAATTTTAATCTAGGATCTCTTTTTCTGCCTGTAGAACTTTGTTATTTAGGGTCAGTCTGATGACAACTTCTCAACCTTTTTCCTAGTCAAAGTCTTATGCCCTTGTTCATAAAAGGTTAAGTTTGTTTAATCTCTACACTCAATGTGGGGATCAAACTCCATACCTCAAGATCAAGAGTCACATGCTCTTCCCACGAGCCAGCCAAGCACACCACCCCCCCAAGGATATTTTTGCTACACATATATATAATTCTAGGTTGATGGGGCGCCTGGGTGGCGCAGTCGGTTAAGCGTCCGACTTCAGCCAGGTCACGATCTCGTGGTCCGCGAGTTCGAGCCCCGTGTCGGGCTCTGGGCTGAAGGCTCGGAGCCTGGAGCCTGTTTCTGATTCTGTGTCTCCCTCTCTCTCTGCCCCTCCCCCGTTCATGCTCTGTCTCTCTCTGTCCCAAAAATAAATAAACGTTGGAAAAAAAATTTAAAAAAAAATATATATATATATAATTCTAGGTTGAGAGTTACTACCTCTTGGCCCACTGAAGATATTAATCTATTATTTTTTGGCTTCCTTTGTCCATACTGAGAACTCAGCTTTTAGTGCTGTTCCTTTGAAAATAGTCTTTATTTCCTCACTGTTAAAGAACTATTTTGTCTTTCATGTTCCATAGTTTCATATAATCATCTATGCGTGAATTCTATCATAAAATAAATGCTTATTATCTCACTTTTAATTTGTTAGTCTTCTTGAATCTGTGAAATAGAAAATAAAATCCTTAGCTGTTTTTCTCTTTCCAAATCTACTACCTCTTTTCGACTTTGGGGTTCCACATTTACTTAGCATTTGGTCTGGTCTCTGATTATTCCTTACTAATTTGCTCACTTATCAATGCTACTTTTAAAGACTTAAAAATATGTATTTCTAGCTTTTACTTTTTTCAGTGAGAGTTGGTCAGAAAGAATACCCAGTCTACTCCATTACAGGAAACATACATTCCCTAACATGATTTTTATTTTAAATCAATTTTAATAGGAAAAGCACATAAATCACAGCTCTCGGCTCAACTCTTGCTTGTCCACCTCCAACCATGTGTGCTACCAGCTGTATGCCAAATGCCATTTAACTGCTAAGGAAGTGGGAAACCATCGCCTGTAATTAAGAAGGTTTGCTGGTTAGAGAGATATTTTGTTGCTTTTACCTTTTCCAGTACGTGAGATCTAAAAAGGAAAAAACTGGCGTTCTGTTAGAGCCAGAAGCCATCTCTGTATCTGAGCCATCATCTGACTGGTTACTATAACAAGGAGACTGAGCTGGGGAGGCACTTGAGGTGGTACTGTGAGCATCAGAATCTGCAATAAAGAGGGAAAAAAAATTGTAATTTAATTTCATTATATGTAACTAAGGCTCAACATAAAAAACTGTGAGTTAGTAGAAAGAAAAAAAGAATTTATTTTCTATTCACTACTGATATTTGAAGATATTTGTACAAGTGTTTCTAAAAAGAAAATGAGGCCGTAAGCTTCCAGGAAGATATGAGTAGACATACCTTTCCCCATTCCTCCTGCTAATAAATAAGTACAACTAAAAACCCAGGATATTGCATATAAAACAAACCTAATGACTCTGAAAGTTGGCAACAGCTAGAGAGAGAGCTCGACCTAAGGAAGGACATGGTGGTGCGTTCTCTGGTTTTTATGGGTTTTCTTTTTTGCCTCATAAATCCAGTCTTCGAGCTAGAGAAGCCAGCAGCACAGAAATACCGATGGGTATAGACAAAAAAAAAAGAAAGAAAAAAAACCAACAAAACCCTGCTCTCTAGTCAAAGGGGCAGAAAAGTGGCAGCCTAAGCAAGACAGGAAACTTTTATCAGAGTAATAATCACTCTACTCCAGCCAAACACCACAGAAAACAGAGGCCGCAATCCCACCCACTCCAGCAGAGGCCAAGTGGGGAGCCTAAGATTTCCATCCTCATAAGACTGTTACAAAGCACCAACACATCCACCAGGGTGTCAGAGGAAGCCTGTTGAGAAGTCAGGACTTTAGCCATGGCCCACCACAAATGAGTATCCCCACCATGTGCGAACTTCAACTCCCACCCCCATCCCACAGCAATGAGGAGGCTCCTCCCACCTCAGGTGTCAATGAAGGTTAACTGGGGAACCTTTTAACACCACCACACAGTGACAAAGTGATGCCTCTGTCTCATTGCCCCTGATAAAAGGGTGTCCAAAAAAAGACAGTAAAACCAAAGTTTTAAAGAAGATCCATAACATAATTTTTAAAAATCCTAGTTTCAATTAAAAAAAAAAGTCCCTCAAATCTAGAACCAAAATCTGAAACTGAGTGAAAAGGGAAGTAGATGTTAACACCAAGAGGACAGAGATGTTAGAATGATCTAACAAAGATTTTAACATAACCATGACAAAAATGCTTCAGTGAGCCATTATAAACATGCCTGAAACAAAAATATTATCAGCGAATAGGTCTCAATGTATTTATTTTTTTTAATATTTATTTATTTTTGAGAGAGAGAGAGAGAGAGCGAGCGAGCGCGGGAGAGAGCAGAGAGAGAGGGAGACATAGAATCTCCAGGCTCTGACCTGTCAGCACAGAGCCCAACACAGGGCTCGAACTCACAGACCGTGAGATCATGACCTGAGCTCAAGTCAGACGCTTAACCAACCGAGCCACCCAGGCCCCCCAAACACGTCTCAATTTAAAAAAATAAATAAAAGTTATAAAGAAGAACCAAGTGGAACTGAAATTTGAGCTGCGAAAAAAAAAAAAGAAAGAAAAAAAATGCAATAAAAAGCTCAGTGGATGGAGCTCAACAGCAGAATGGAGGGGACAGAGGAAACAATCAATGAACTGGAAGAAAGAACAACAGAAATTACCCAACCTGAACAACACAGAGAAAACAAATGAATAGAGCCTTAGAGACCTCTGGGACTATGACAAAAAAATCTACATTCGTGTCATTGCAGTCCTGGAATAAGAAAGAGGGCGGAGGTGAAAATATACTCAAGGAAATATAATGGCTGAAAACTTGCCAAATTTGGCAAGAGACAAACCTATAGAGAGATTCAAGAAGCTGAGCAAACCCCAAACAGGATATACTCAAAGAAATCAATGCCAAGACACATTGATAATTAAATTTCTGAAAACTAAAGATAAAAGGAAAAAATCTTAAAAGCAACCAAAAACAACACCCTACCAATAAAGGGAAAACAACAGATCCTGATTTAATAAGGAATAAAGGCAATTCATCAGATACAAGCTAAACATTAAACATGATTTAGTACTTTTGCCCTTAGAAGACTCCATATAAATTTACTAGCCAGAAAATGAGTCTTTTGGTGGATGGTCACCATGCTCTAAGGCTATCAAACTGCTATTCTACAGTGACAGCAGTATCACAAATAGGGGTTGAGATTACCACACACACACACACACACACACACACACACACACACCACACCCGCCCCCAGGATAGGTGGATAGAGCAACCCTCCAATTCAAAGAAGCAATTAAGTATTTATTAAGTACTTATCTATTAGACCTCAAACCCCATGTCATACTCTACATGGGAAGAAATAGACCAAAGAAAACCTACGAATAGACCGTAGAATGCTTTGTATTAACAAAATTTTACATATAAAATCCTCAAGAATAGCAGGCTTTAAAGAATGTTGAACATTATTGGAATGTTTAAAAGGCTTCCCAAACAATTAGCAGCAGCAGCCGTCAGCTCTATGCTGGAGAAGAAAACTCACTATCCAAGGAAGTGCTTAATAGCTATGGAACATTTGAAGCAGCAGTTATTAGATCATTTTCTACCTATAAAAATGGCTGTTTCTTATGGTTTAATCTAACACTTGAGACACTAGAATATAACTATATAAAAAGCAGTTAGGAAGAAAACTCTTCTGGAATGCAGGCCTGGAAATTCTTCAAAGAACCACAATTTTTAAAATCTTAAAAATTGTGGGATTTGAAAAGGCACAAAAGAGTAATTAGCTAAGCATGGGGTAGTGGAAGCAGAACACACTATGCACAGGAAGGGAATGGACTCAGCCCAAATATTCTTTGCCTAAAATAGGACCTCCAAAGACTCACTAGGGATTTTCAGCTTTATTCCATAGCAACAAGAATTCATTGTAGATTTTAGGAAGAATGACAAAAAGAAGAAACTAACATTTATACAGGAATTTGTTTTGTTTTACAAAATCTTTTTAGTTGATTATCCCCTTTTCTCGGATAAGAAAATTATGGTTCTATGTTAAGTTAAATTTCATGAACGGTAACTCAAATCCTGATCTTCAAGCTCTAGGTCTAATGCCTTTGCAGTACACCACCCAAAGGAAAGGATATCTCAGGAAAAAAATCAGGTAAATGCAGGATGCAGGGAAGCAAATATATAACAAGAGACAGGGACACCATTTAGTGGGTGATGTATATAAAAATTGAAGTATATCAAAACTGCTGTGTTGCACACAGGTGCTAGCAATTCACAATGCACGTGGGAAAACCCAGTTTCAGTCTAAGCCTCCAAAGCCCACACACCTTTTTCAAAGGGATTTATCTTCAGTCTCCAATCCGTCCCTCCACAACACAGCTTTATAATAAAAATCTAAAATTACACTGGACATATTCCCTTAGGTAAGGTGAAATTTAGTCAGGTTTCACTTTTCCCATAATTAAAGGGAGGAGCTAAGAACATACATATGAATAATCAATTCCTCTAACCTTCAAGTGGTAGAAGAAAATTACTATTTCTCAAACGTTCATTAAAACACTTATTGAGAATGGAGGGTTGGCTCAGTCTTTTTCTTTTCCCCTGGTGATAGCTGGTTAAGAAAGGAACATGTATAAACAATCCAGTTACAAAATGGGTAGAGGATGTTAATAGACATTTATCCAAAAAAGATAAAAAAGGACAAGAAATAAGTGTTGGCAAGGATGTGGAGAAAAAGGAACCCTCATACATTGTTGGTAGGAATGCAAACTGGTACAACTACTGTTGAAAACAATATGGAGGTTCCTCAAAAAACTAAAAATAGAACTACCCTACAACCCAGCAATTGCACTGCTAGGTATTTATCCAAGGGATACAGGTGCACTGTTTCGAAGGGGCACATGCCCCCCACTGTTTATATCAGCACTATCAACAATATCCAAAGTATGGAAAGAGCCCAAATGTCCATCGATGGATGAATGGATAAAGAAGATGTAGTATATATATACATAAAATGGAGTATTACTCGGCAATCAAAAAGAATGAAATCTTGCCATTTGCAACTACGTGGATGGAACTAGAGGGTATTATGCTAAGTGAAATTAGAGAAAGACAAATATCATATGACTTCACTCTTATGAGGACTTTAAGAGAGAAAACAGATGAACATAAGGGAAGGGAAACAAAAATAATATAAAAACAGGGAGGGGGACAAAACAGAAGAGACTCATAAATATGGAGAACAAACAGAGGGTTACTAGAGGGGGTGTGGGAGGAAGGATGGGCTAAATGGGTAAGGGGCACTAAGGAATCTACTCCTGAAATCATTGTTGCACTATATGCTAACAAATTTGGATGTAAATTTTAAAAAATAAAATAAATAAATAAATTTCAAAAAAAATTAAAAATAGAATGATTATTTGATCATATTACCCTAATATTTTGATAAGATATATGCACCCCTGTGTTTACTGCTGTGTTACTTACAATAGCCAAGATATGGAAGCAACCCAAATGTCCATCTATATAGATGAATGGATAAAGATGTGGGGGTGGGGAGTGTCTGCAATGGAATACTACACAGCCATTAAAAAGGAGATTCAAAAAGAAAAAGGTTTCCAATGAAGTAGATGGAGCTAGAGAGGATTATGCCTAATGAATAAGTCAGAGAAAGACAAATACCATGTAATTTCACTCGTGTGGAATTTAAGAAACAAAACATGAACATAGGGAAAATAAAAAGACTCAACTATAGAGAACAAACTGAGGGTTAATGGAGGACACTTGTTGTGATGAGCAGCGGGTACTGTACGTAAGTGATCAATCACTGAATTCTCCACCTGAAACTATTATTACACTGTTTGTTAACTGGAATGTAAAGAAAAACTTGAAAAAAACTTTTAAAGAACATATAGTTAAAATACATACCTATTTCATATCACCTAAATATTTTACTATAAAGTATTAAAATATTTTAGTCGAAGATTAAATATATCATCAGAATAACTATGGACTGGTAACACCAACTTAAAAGAGCAGAAAGTTAGCAGATGATCTGCAAAGGCTTCAGAGTCGTGGGCACTGGTTATATACTACCTCAAGGAGCAGGGTGGTGTTGCAGAAAGAGCAAACAGCTTTGAAGCTAGACAAACCTGAGGTCAAACTCATCTCTATCATCTTTACTAAGTAACCTGGCTCAAGGTTAAATCACCACTCTACTTCCTATCCTAATCTTTAAAACAAATTACTGAGATAACTATGTGTGTAAAATGCTTGGTACATCTACCAAAATGTCCCAAGAGATGACAGTTTTCCTTTCCTCACTCTACCTTATCAGTGTATTTAACTCTCTTTTACCATTTTTCTAAAACAAGCATTGATGATATTTTGTCTAACAGCGTCCTACAAATTGTTTTTATAATCCTGAAAACTCTCTGACCAGTCCACAACCTCATCTACAGTTTTGAAAAAGCTCTGAAAACAGAGTCTATTTATTCCTAACCCATTTGGCCACAAAATCTGGCCTGACATGAACTATAACATTAGGGTAGCCAAACCTGACTAGCCCATGCAAGTTTTATTTATTCCACCTTTGTGAATATGACTACATTTCTACGACAGAAATACTAATGCGTTTGATTTCAGTTGTTTTGCCTCAGAAACCCTCCCCTCATTGTGTTACATATAACAAACAACATTATATGCACTGCAATTCCTTTTCAAAAGCTGAAATCTAAATTCCGAAATACAGAAGTACCACTACAGGTGCTCTCCCCCTCAACAACTTCCTTTAAGAGTAGATGAACCTGATATTAATTTATCATTCCTTTCCCATTCCATCACTCCACACAACACACACTGTCCCAGAAACCTGAAAGTCCTGAGACTAGCTTTACCGCAATATGTAAGTTATGATTTCTAAAGTTACTTTCCAGAAAACCTGGGCTTTAGTCTCAGGCTGTCCACTAATATTATTTACATACCTTTCTGCACATCTCCAGACCTCTATTTCTTTATGCATAAAAATCAAGTAAACAAGCTTGAAAAATTCATCTTCTAGAACTTAACATGTCAATAAACAGATCAGAGTGGTCAGAGCGATCTCCATACAATCTGAAGAAGTGGTCAGCTAGTCAAATTACTTTTATGTCATCAGGACTAAAGATAGAGTTTCAAGGGGCACCTAGGTGGCTCAGTCAGTTAAGCACCCAGCTTAGCTCAGGTCATGATCTCTCAGTTGGTGGGTTTGAGCCTCATGTCGGGCTCTGTGCTGACAGCTCAGAGCCTGGAGCTTCCTTCAAATTCTGTGTCCCCCTCTCTCTGCCCCTCTCCTCCACTTCATGCTCTCTCTTAAAAATAAACATTAAAAATAAAATACAACAAAATAAACATTAAAAATTTTAAAAGATTTCATAGAAATATCTCTACCACGTTGACAATGCCTTGTAACACTTTAAAGAAAATAACTTTAAAAATCTATACATACCATATGCCACCCCCAGGTAAAAATAAAAACCAAACAACTATTCTTAACTACTCTTGTTTCAGTATCAAAACCTCAAACTTACTGTGACGTTTGAATTCCTTCTGTAGTTTACTGATCTGGTTGCTTTTTATCCTGTTTCCAGATAAAGTTTTCACTTTCTTTGGTTTCAATGTTGTCTTCAGACTGGGTCCTGCCCTTGCATCTACCACCTGGAAGAAAATACTGAATATTTAATACCACTTAAAAAATGACACCTCTTGTATTCCTTTAGTTCAGACAAATGCCTATTTGAAGGAGCCTAAATTGAGAAGCAGTTTTCTACTTAAGAGTGTTTGAGAGCCCATGTGCACTTTTAATCATCACATGGTCTTAAAGAATAATTTATCTCGTGGGGTTTTTTCTTCAAAGCAGGCAATAGTAACAATATACTGTACAAAAAATTTAAATAGATTTATATATGGTAAGAATGACCCAAAAGGTTAAAGAAAATCAAGACTTACAACAACTAACATTTCTATCAGACAGTGTTTTACAGTCTGCAAAAAGCTTTCATACTTTTTTTTTTTTTTTTAAATAGAGAGTAGACACACGCTCCCAGGAGGGGCAGAGACAGAATCCCAAGCAGGCTCTACCCTGTCACACTGTCGGTGCTATGCCAGAGGCAGGGCTTGAACCCACAAATGGTGAGATCATGACCTGAGCCAAAACCAGGAGTCAGATGCTTAACCAACTAAGCCACCCAGGCTCCCCTTTCATACACTTTTGAGTTTACTTTCACTACAAAGCAGTAAGGGGACTATTTGTTAACTCCAATTTAGGGTGAAAGAAAACAAGAAATTATCTTTTGCCTTATTTCACTAAACTAGTAAGTGGGCAAGAATGGGTAGAGAGGGATACAAGACTCAAATTAACGTTTTCACAACTATGCTTTATGTTCTTTTCACCATACACTTTAATCCCTAAGGTCATTTACATGATGGCAATGGCATGTTCTCCCATAGTCTACCATGGCCATTGGTCTAGACCTACACGGTACTATTTCTTACAAATTTATTCACATTTACTATTTGCAGATTTGTACCCTTAAAAAGGTTGTCATCACCTTCAAAATCACAATTTTCAACTTCTCCAGACAAACTATTAAAGAAAATTCCCTTTTTATAAATTAACAGACCCACAAAAACCTATCAAAATAATGTAACACAATAACCAAAGGAAAATGTAAGGCTAATACTAGTGTTAGGGGGAAAAAAGATAAAGAATAAATGCATGCTGGCTTAAAAACAAGTATTTTGTATAAATGCCATAAATGTTTTAAAAGCTAGCATAAGACTTAACAGTGCTGTTCTGATCACTGAAAACCAATGACAAAGGGCAAACAGAATACACATTTACATACCACTATAATCTCAACTAGATTTAAATATACAGAGTAAGAATAGCTTCCACATAACTGATCACTATGTGTTATATTTTATACATAAATCTCATTCAGTTCTCACAACAGCTCTGTGGGATAGCTACTATGTTTCCATTTTATAAGTAAATGGAACTTGCCCAAAATTCGCAACTAGTAACGCAGGATTCAAATCCAGTTCTGGTGCTAAATCCTATGTGCTCATTATACTACCTCCAGGAATTAGGATAAATGTTCCCGAGATGAAAAAAGGATCCATATCTAATTAACCTTAGGAAATACATGAAATGCACACTGTGAATCTCTAAAATGGGGATACTGGATACAGCCTTAGGGAAATGATACACTACTCAAAATTTTGCTTCTAAACATGCCAAAATGTTAAGTAATTATATCTGAGCAGCAACTTGTGTTTTTCTTTATTCTTTTCACTTTTCCATCTGAGGAACGTACTACTTCCTAAATTGGGAGAAAACTAATGTTACTTTAAATGTTATAGAAGTTATCTGGGCACTCAGGTGGCTCAGTCAGTTAAGCACCCAAATCTTGATTTCAGTTTAAGTCATGATCTCACGGTTCATGGGATTGAACACTGCGTCTGTTAGTGCAGAGCCTGCTTAGGATTCTCTCTCTCCCTCTCCCTCTCTCTCTCTCCCAAAACAAATAAATGTAATACAGGTATAACTGAGAAAGACAAAAGATGAACTAACATGATTCCAGTTTTTTTTTGATCCTGCTGGCAATTTCTTCCATCTTTTCACAAGCAGGACACAGGCATTACAGATGTCTCCTGAACGAGTCTCATGCAACCTAGTAAGAAAACAATCAAACTTTTATTAGACTCATTTATATTTAAGAATTCATGCGAGTGTATTTCTTTTGGAAAAAAAAATCCAATTACAGTTTATAGATGCTATTGCTAATTGTCCTGGATGATACAGTTACATAGTTTCTATAGTACATTTTAGAAATATAATTAACTCCTAGATCCAATGAACCAATTCTATGTACTGCAATTTGGTCATTTTAAAATAAAATAATAATAAAATTTAAGACCTAGAGGAGATCCTGGTCACTATGGTTTAAAACAAGGTTGTCCACTTAATCTTTTCTGAAGTGTGTAGATATTTCCATAAGCAACAAAACGCCACTCTTTACATAAAATAATGTGTCATGATATTCTGGTTTTACAACACACAAAACCCAAGAGGCACTGTAATTTTTAAAAAATGATTATATCTGCATAAGGGGAAGAAATCTGTAACACTAGTCAACCAAGCTCTTTATAAATTATATCTTTGAAGAACTTTCATTACTACACTTTTCCTGTATTATAAATACATACAGAAAAATACTGGTAACTTTTATCATGTATACCATTGGAAAAGAAGACATTAAGTGACAAATGTAATTTAAAAAGGCAAAGTTGGCAGAAATTCTTTTTGACAACCTTCAAAATAAGCACAAAATACAGGATTAACAATAAGTAATCAACAAGTATTTTGATAAGAGAAACAAAGTGGTAAAAATAACTTCTAACATGGGAAATGGTTCAACATGAACTATTCTATTTTATCCAAGTATTTGTTGGAAAGTAAATTCCACTTTACTAAGCAAGTTTATTGTCAAAAGATAAATAAAGAACAAAATTATAAAATGAAATGTACCCTGACAGATCTCAGGGCAGAACATTAAGTCTTATTAGCATCCTCAGCAGGATGGGTTAAAATACATTTCCATAATTTAGAAAAACAATGCAAAGAACAGAAAACTACCAGAGGACAACTAGTATAAGAGAGAATAAGAGTAATTTCTTCAAAGTCTTTTATATCTTGGTGTTAAAAACAAAAGAGTTTGATTATAACTACAAGGGGCTTCACAATTTGTAGTTCCTTATAATCTGGAAAAGGGTAGGCTGTCAGTATTGATTTGTTTTAAAAGCAAGAACCTTAAAATAGCCTAGATGAGAATGTAAGTGATTTTAATTTATTAGCACATTGCTCCAATTGCCTGCCTCGCCTGGAAGGATTTCCGTAAGCTATGATCTTTTTCACTCTAAGAATGGTAAAAACATCAGATGATCTTACCCAAAACAGCTCTGGAAGTCCTTTTCATAGCGTTTACTGTCAGTGAATCGAGAACTGGAGGACTTAGCTCTGCAAATACAGCAGCCCTCTATACTTCGGTACATCTTTGGCTTGTGAAAACCAAACATCTTTTCTTCTGGGCAATAGTCTGTAAAGCCAGGGGAATTGACACAGCTTTATGAGGGCTATAACAAGAAACCATTAAAAGAGAGTTGTCTGCTCCACCCCAACCCTGGCAACTTGATATTACATGACCAAGCCAGACAGAAGGGCTGTGGGGAAGTCCTCCTGGATCTCCCTCCATTTTTGGCACTACCCCGGCAAGTGTATAAAACACAAAAAATAACTCAGTTTTTTAACAAGGTCGGTCTCTATCACACCTCCTTCTACCCTCCTGGCCACACTCATTCTAAAACTGAGGGGAGGGAGGCATTTTTAAAAATCAACTTTTTAAGCAAAAAATGTAACAAAGTCTCCCCACTATAAAATGATGGAATCATGCACAACAAAGGGCACATCCTAAAATGTAAAGTAAGGCACCCCCTTTCTATTCTGCACCTTTACACTGAAATGATTCCCAGCTGGGGAAGTTTTGAGCATTTACCATGACCACTATTTGACATTAAGCACACAAGTAGCTCAATAGTCATCAACCCATAATACCTTGCCCTATGGGAAGTTTAGAGGGGATTTCTTCTGTGATAAAGAGAAGTTCTAAGCTGGCAAGTTGACTGAAAGGAGGATGTAAAATTCACAAAAATCCAAAGTCAGGATTTAAGAATAATAATTTTATAAAATCATTAAAATGGATTAAAAACGAGCTCATATTTCCTGACCATTGGTCTGTTCAGTTGTTACAGAGGTTTTTAGAGCTCTTCTATGAAGTCCTGTGCCTGAGCAGTGAGGCAGATATCCAAGAAATGTAGGGTGAGATAAACTATTGATTCTCATGATCAAAAAAAAAAAAAAAAAAAAATCTCAACATCATGCAAGGAAGGAAGAAACAGTCCTAGAGCTAGACGTATAAAAAAAATGTATTTGGCAGTAAATACATGCCTTAGAAGAAATTTAGAATATCCAAACCGGGGGTACTTTGGTGGCTCAGTCGGTTGAGCATCCGACTTCGGCTCAGGTCATGACCTCATGGTTCATGAGTTGGAGTGAGTCTCACATGGGCTCCCTATTATCAGTGCAGAGCCCTCTCTGGATCCTCTGTCCCTGGCCCCTCTTTTTCTGCCCCTCCTCCACTCTCTCTCTCAAAAATAAATTAAAAATATTTAAAAAAAAAATACAAACCAAGGGCCATTTTCACCAGAACATCTGGACTAAGAGAGGGAATAAAAAGGCAATGAATATACAAACTAAACCCCAATGGACAAGTGTATGTAAGGATCCAACTAAAAATCATCATAAAAGCATCACATACAGCATCAATAAGTTACTAATACCAATTAGACTGGTGCTTATACTGTTAGGAGTTATAACCACAGAACACTATCCTTTTAAAGTTCTTTTAGAAATACACTGAAATACAGGAGTAAGACAAAAACTTTAGTACTCTGGATGATCTCTCGTCTGATCCCATTTCACCTCAGTTCTGGTTAGTATACCAGAGCAAGTACTTATGAAAGCAATTCAGAGAAATAATGTAATATCCAGGCTGTGTGTATGTCTCTCTGAGATGGAGGAATTCTGAAATATGGGCAAGGACTTTTGATTTGTTTTTAAGAAAATATTTTATTAGCAAACAATCAGCTAAACACTGAAGCTTTCATTTTAAACAAGGGCTATTGTTTATTAAGTGTTCGTTAATGTTTTTGTTGGTGAGAGAAGCAGGCAAAGAAGGGAGATGGGTGGGGCAGAAGTGCACTGATGCATTTCAAAAATTAAGTTTAAAGTTTCTTCAATTTAAGAATTGTTAAAACAAGAAAATATTCTTAGTTGATTATTTTTGTTCAATGGAGTACTTGGGAACTTGATTTTGAGAGAAAAAAAAATAATGAAGATACTCCATAGTAGGAAAAGGTGTGGGGAGGCCTGTGAAATGAAACAGTTTTTGTTTGCTTTTTTTTCAAATAAACCCAAGTGATAAATGAAAATGGTTATGTGTTGCTTTGGAAAAAAATGTCAAATGACACAGGATAATTAATACAAATTAAAAAAAAAAAGTGGTAGAAAAGTAGAAGTTATTGCTTCAATTTGTATATTCCTGTTTTGAGGCCAAAATGTTCCATAACTCTTTCCAGTCCTCGCACTAATATGGGGGCTCCCCAAACTCCCCTAACATTCTCCATTACCATCAAGAAGGTCAAAAGTCCACACTTCCTCTTACAGCTTCATCAATGACTCTAGAAAACTTCAGCCTCCCTTCTCAGCAAGGACAAAGGAAGTACAGCAAGAAAGGCCAGTTCATTCCATTAATACACAGACCAAATCCTATTACAACAGATAGATTCCTATCTCTCCCCTCACAATCCCCTACCCTTTCCACAAATAAACATGCCAACAAAACCAAACAGTATTTGAAAAACAAAACAAAAAAAACACAGCATTCGGGTAGGAACTACTGCCTGGATTGACCAAGAAACCAGTTTGTGCCAATCATTATGCTTGGGTTAATCGTAACTCTAAGAAATGTTAGGGTTATAGCTAAATACTGAGGCTTTCCTTTTTATAATCAGCTATTGTGAATCAAGTGTTCATCTTCAATATGATTTTTTAAAATTTACTTTAATACTTTTTTTTTTTAGTTTATTTATTTTTGAGGGGCGGGGGGGAAGGGCAGAGAGGGAGAGAGCAAGAATCAAAAGCAGGCTTAGCACCATCAGTACTCAAACTCCAGACCCAGGAGATCACGACCTGAGCCCAAGAGCCCCTTCAGTATGATTTCTTTGTTGGTGGGGATCTCCACAAAACTGACCCAACAGCCCTGCAAGACATCCCATTCTTCAGATTTAATAATATTCGTCTTTACATACCAGGCAAAATAAAATAGCCTGGTATCTTCTGACTGATCCTTTATGCAGCTCTGTGACCTTACGTTCGTCCTAATAAAATTCAGCTTAAATATCTGAAAGTGGTCTAAATCCTAGGTCCACACTCTTCCAAGCAGTGTTAAATGCAGTAAGGTGCAAGGCACTTGCCCTGATGCAACACACAAGTAGCATATGAACCTTTTAATGGATGATTACTTAATAAACTTATTAAACCTTTTCTGAGCTTATTCCTGCACTCAAGAGGCACCTGGGAATCTGCAGCAAATACACAGGGGTTTCATTTTGGGCTTTGTTTACAGCAACCCAGTTAAGCAGTGGTTGGTGTTTAACCATTTTGAGCTTTGCGGAGCCCAGAGACTAATGAAAGCATTTTCACAGAATCTATAGACCTACATGTGTTAAAAACTAACAAACAAGAAAAACCCCTACCTAATCTCCAGAGGAAAATTAAGGGCACAAAATGACTCTGAAAGCAAGTGATTTTTAGTATTTTTTTAATGTTTATTTTTGAGAGAGAGAGCATGAGCAGGGAGGGGCAGAGAGAGGAAGACAGAATCCCGAGCAGAATCCGTGCTGTCAGCAGAGCCTGATGTGGGGCTCGAACTCACGTACTGTGAGAACATGACCTGAACCAAAGACAAGAGTCAGACACATAACCAACTCAGGCACCCAGGCACCCCCTAACTTACTTTTTATATAGAGAAGGAGGTAGGTAAGCAAGACACAATTTGATTTTAAACTTGGGATTTCGTTATTTCAACAAACCTGGTGGTTCTTTAGAATACTTCTTTCCTAGTTCCACAGATGTACAATATTAAATGATTCCTCCAGAACAATTTATTCGTTCAAATGACACTGTAAACTGTTAAAGTATTTGTGACTTAAAAAAAAAAATTTTTTTTAATGTTTATTTATGCTTGAGGCAGAGACAGAGCATGAACGGGGGAGGGCCAGAGAGAGAGGGAGACACAGAATCTGAAACAGGCTCCAGGCTCTGAGCTGTCAGCACAGAGCCTCATGCGGGGCTCGAACTCAGGGACCACAAGATCATGACCTGAGCCAAAGTCAGATGCCTAATGGACTGAGCCACCCAGGTGCCCCTATTTGTGACTTTTGTATCTATTCTCATAGGTGTCACATTAATTCAGCAGTTTAAAAAAAATTTTTTTAATGTTTGTTTATTTCTGAGAGAGAGTGAGCAGAGCACAAGTGGGGGAGGGGCAGAGAGGGAGGGTTACAAAGAATCCGAAGCAGGCTCCAGGCTCTGAGCTGTCAGCACAGAGCCCCACGCCAGGCTCGAACCCACGAGATCATGACCTGAGCCGAAGTTAGACTCTTAACCAAATGAGCCACCCAGGCACCCCTAATTCAGCAGTTTTAATAGAAGGAAGCTATTACCATCTGCTCCCTAATTGATGAATAATTATAGAAGAGAGTGGACACATACAATCTCGCTCTTAAGCATGTGGGGAAAACAGAAGAAAATTAAGTTTTGAGATAGAGCCAAAAATGAGTAAAGACTTAAAATGATTATTAAAAACTGCCATTTGTCTTCTAAAATTAGATAATGGTGATGGATGCAAAACTCTGTTAAGTATACTAAAAACCACTGAACTGCATACTTTAAAAGTGAATTTTACAGTGTGAATTATATCTCAGTAAGCTTGTTTTTAAAAATGAAAATAGGGATGCCTAGGTGGCTCAGTCAGTTAAGCATCTGACTTCAACTCAGGTCATGATTTCAAGGTTTCTGAGTTTAAGCCCTGCACTGGGCTCTGTGCTGACAGCTCAGAGCATGGATCCTGCTTTGGATTCTGTGTCTCCCTCTCGCTATGCCTCTCCCCCACTCACTCTAGGACTCTCTCTCTCAAAAATAAATAAACATTAAAAAAAAAGTCTCTAGCGGGTGAGGATGGAGGTTGTGGAGAAATGGGAACCCTCTTGCACAGCCAGTGGGAATGCAAACTGGGGCAGTTGCTCTGGAAAACAGTATGAAGGTTCCTCAAAAAATTAATAGAACTACCCTATGACCCAGCAATAGCACTACTAGGAATTTACCCAAGGAATACAGGAGTGCTGATACACAACAGCATATGTACCCCCAAGTTTGTAGCAGCACTTTCAACAACAGCCAAATGATGGAAAGAGCCTAAATGTCCATCAACTGATGAATGGATGATAAAGATGTGGTTTATATATACAAAGGAATTTTACTTGGCAATGAGAAAGAATGAAATCATGCTATTTGCAGCAATGCGGATGGAACTGGAAGGTATTATGCTGAGTGAATTAAGTCAATAAGGACAGATATCATAAGTTTTCACTTATGTGTGTCTTGAGAAACTTAACAGAAGTCCATGGGGGAAGGGAAGGGGAAAGAAAGTTATAAACAGAGAGGGAGGGAGGCAAACCACAAGAGACTCTTAAATAGAGAGAAGAAACTGAGGGTGGATAGGGGGGTGGGGGAGAGGGAAAATGGGTGATGGCACTGAGGAGGGCACTTGTTAGGATGAGCACTGGGTGTTGTATGCAAGCCAATTCGACAATGAATTATATTAAAAATAATGATAAAAATAAAAAATCTTTAAACAAAGACCTAATCTCTCTAAATTAATTAATTAATAAGAAAAGATGAAAAGAAAGAAAAGAAAATAGACTAGGGCACCTGGGTAGCTCAGTTGGGTGTCTGACTTGTGGGTTTCAGCTCAGGTCATGATCTCATGGGTTCATGGGTTTGAGCCCCAAATCAGGCTCTGTGCTGACAGTTCAGAGCCTGCTTCGGATTCTACCCTGTGTCTCTGTCTCTCTCAAAATAAATGAATAAACTTTAAAAACAGAAATGAAAACAGACTGGGTCACGAATTCTCCTGTCTTTATATATCTTTGCAACCTCAACATCTAGAATAATGCCAGTCACTTAGTAGGTACTCAATAAACGTGCTGATTCAACTTTTTTAAAAAGTTGTTTTTTAAAAAAAGTTGTTTATACAACATTTCATGTTTTACAAGGCACTTTCATTAACATTATTTCTTTGGCTGCTATCAGCAAACAACCACAAATTTTAAAAAACAGTCAGGGGCACCTGGGTGGCTCAATCAGGTAAGCATCTGACTCCTCATTTCAACTCAGGTCATGATCTCATGGTTTGTGGGTTCAAGCTCCACATCATGGAGCTGTGCGCTGACAGGGCAGAGCCTGCTTGGGATTCTCTCTCTGCCCCCTCTCCTGCTCGCATGCACACTCTCAATATTAAAAAAAAACTGTAACAAACACGAATCAACCAGCTAAATTACTGTTCTGTCCAAATTAATTCAATCTCCCAAAGTTAACAAGATTAAATGGTTAAGTCAGCAAAAACTAGAAGAGAAATAACTGTAATTATATGGGCAAATATTGTAACATAGACAACAAAAAGTGAATTTTTGAAAATGCAATAATTAATTCTAAAATATGATTAATTGGTTGTTTTTTTTTTCACTTTAAAGCTGTACATTTCATATAAATCTAATGATCAAATTAACAAAAGGATGGGGAATGCAACCTTAGTGTTAAAACAAGGAAAGTGTGGGGGCAAACTGTTTAAAAAAAAAAAAAGGAGCAAATCTATTCTTTATTTATTTATAAAGTAATCTGTAGGCCCTACATGGGGGGCCTGAACTCATGCTCTTGCCAATTGACTGAGCCAGCCAGCAGCCCCATCGAAAGGACCAATTCTAGTGTGATTCGGCAGCACATATACTAAAACTGGAACAATACAGAGAAGATTAGCACGGGCCCTGCACAAGGATGACACGCAAATTTGTGAAGCGTCGCTTATTTTTTGGAAACCAATTTGACAATGTATATTAAAAAAAAATGATAAAGGAGAAAAAAAAGGACCAATTCTAATCTAAAGAGATTATGAAGCCAAAGAGCAGGGATGATATATTTTACACTTAATTCAACACACATAGGTTTACTAAGTGCAATGTAATATAAATGGAAACAAAAGAAATCTTCACAGCAATAGCTAATATTGAAGGTATAATATTTAATTCTAAGTTTATTTATTTTTTTTAAACATTTTTTTTTTTAATTTTTTTTTTTTAACGTTTATTTATTTTTGAGACAGAGAGCGACAGAGCATGAACGGGGGAGGGTCAGAGAGAGAGGGAGACACAGAATCTGAAACAGGCTCCAGGCTCTGAGCGGTCAGCACAGAGCCTGACGCGGGGCTTGAACTCATAGACCGCCAGATCATGACCTGAGCGGAAGTCGGATGCTTAACCGACTGAGCCACCCAGGCGCCCCTTTAATTCTAAGTTTAAAGACGATCTTTTAACAACACTAAATTCACTTTAAGCCTGACTTTAATCAGGAAACAGTATCAAGAGGGGGACCTGAGTGGCTCAGTCAGAAGAGCGTGCAACTCTTGATCATAGGGTCAGGAGTTCGAGCCCCATGTTGGGTGTAGAGATTACGTAAATAAATAAAACTTTTTTTAACAAGGAAACAGTATGAAGAGTAGTAAAATGCAAATTTTAAAGTTTTTAAGTACCCTTTTAAATATGGAATTGGAGACAGGGAGGTGAAGAACTTAATTCTGCAGAGTATTGTCTTATCTTTTAAATCTTACAAGGGTGATAATTTAACATCAAGGAAAACAGAGATTTATTTTGTTATGATAAATACAACATCCAATAGGCTCACCTTTTTTGGTACACTTTGAAGGACACCAATAGTTCCTCCTA
This sequence comes from Prionailurus viverrinus, assembly GCF_022837055.1. Classification (NCBI taxonomy): domain Eukaryota; kingdom Metazoa; phylum Chordata; class Mammalia; order Carnivora; family Felidae; genus Prionailurus; species Prionailurus viverrinus. The sequence continues at coordinate 60,725,782 of NC_062567.1, forward strand.
AATATAACTTCCCAATTCCACTGTCCAGATTCCTTTCAGGATGTAAAGTTTTTCTTACTTTCAAAAATACCTTTCAAAACTCAAAATGCAAGGGGCGCCTGGGTGGCTCAGTCGGTTGAGCGTCCGACTTCGGTTCAGGTCATGATCTCACGGTCGGTGGGTTCGAGCCCCGCGTCGGGCTCTGTGCTGACAGCTCAGAGCCTGGAGTCTGCTTTGGATTCTGTCTCCCTCTCTCTGTGCCCCTCCCCCACTGGTGCTCTGTCTCTGCCTGTCTCTCTCAAAAATAAACATTTAAAAAAAGTTAAAGAAAAAAGAATGCAATAGATATGTAACATGTGCAGCATGGGAACTATCCAAGATATCTTGTCTGTAATATTAAGCAAGTTGAGTAACAACTATACAGTACAATCCCATAATGGGTTTTTTAAATGGGACTTTAAGTACATAAACTGACTTTCTAAAATGTATTTTTAAAAACGAATAACTAGTGGTTACCTCTGAGGGAAGCAAGAATGAAGGAAGATTACTTTCACTTTACTCCCTTCTAGCACCATGCCCCAAAACCTTAGTTATCATCGCACACCTTGACTTAACCAAAGTGGTAGTAGCTGAAACAGCTCAGAGAGCTTAAACAAACTTCCTCAAAGACATACAGATGGAGAGATACCCAGTGGGAAACATAGTCCACAGCAGAGAGTACAGAAGAGACATAGAGTAGAATGGGAAGGAAGCTGCAAAGAGACAAGCAAAAGATTTGTAAAGTGGGAAGGAAGCAGCAGTGAACAAAGACAAAAGGAACCAAGCAACCAAAGACAACTTTGAAGTGAAGGAGATGGCATTTCTTTAGAGCTGAACTTTAAATGACAGGATGATGGGAAAGGAAGAGATATAAACACGAAAAAACACCCATGATCAAAAGTTATGAGCAACCCTTAGTTGCTGTAATTTTTAATGCCACCCGCGACACCATTTTTAGTCAGTGGTATGCTATCTTTAATCACCTGTAAGTACAGGATCCAGTAAACACTAACAGTGTAACTGGAGCAACACTTCACATAAAGAGTCAACCAGGACTAAGTGTGTTTTGTGTTCTGCTGCTAGGCCACTTGGTTGCAATGTGCCCTAACAATAAGACCTGTGTCATCAGCGCTTAAGGAAAGTCATGAAGCTATTGAACACGATTATTTCCTCTTACCTGTTTCCAGACACTAGTCCACATCCCAGCATCAGAAGTTCTGAATTTACTTTACTCACTTTTAAGGGACAAATTTTAACTTGCCTAGAGGAAAACTGAGAAAGGATGGTAGACCCCACCTGTTGCCAACGGCTTCTCCAAAAATGCACCTAGTCTCTGAGAAATTATACGGTAAAGTATTTATTATGGCTGTCTACGAAACCCACACTTAGCAGAAGAATGTAGAACTCATCCTACAGGAAAGAGGTCAAACTCAGAAATAAAGTCTTCAACTGAAATAGCATAGGTTAAAAATAAAAAAAAAATCACGAATCCAGGTCTCTGGAGTTTCAGACAGTGTAAAAAAATACTAGGTCCTCCCATTTTGATAGAGTGAAAAAACACTGGGTATGCCGATTCTAGATTAAGAGTGATTCCAGTGGATGAAAAAACTGTAAAGGTTGGGGAGATAGTATTAATCTTCTCTTAGATGATTAAGCAAATAATCAGTTAAGAAATGTAACTACTGTTGAGTCTGGTGAAAAAAGCACTATAATGAGTCAAGTTGGGAGTCTAATTCTGCGTTTGTCTTTACAACTGACTAGGAAGTCACTTCTAATTTTATTTGCCCCTCTGCAATATTAGGGTGAAATCTCACCTCCACTTTCCAGGGATGCTGTGAATCAAGAATATGAAAACACCAGTGTCTATATACCACTTATTCCCTTGAACTTATAGGACTTACACACAGAAATATAAACTCAAGGCACCAGGGTGGCTCAGTCAGTTAGGTGTCCAATTATTGATTTCGGCTCAGGTCATGATTTCACAGTTCGTGGAATCAATCCCCGCGTCAGGCTCTTCACTGACAGCACGGGGCCTGTCAATCCCTGTTTGGGATTCTCCCATCCTGTCTCTCTACCTCTCCCACACTCACACTCTCTCTCTCTCAAAATAAATAAATAAACATTTTTAAAAAATATATAAACACTATCCCAGGATATGTCCAACAAATTAAACTAAGGGTAGAATCCTGATTTCTGAAGGCTTTCTTTTAAGTTCCGGTTTGTGCGAAGAGAAAATTGGGTCTTTTCTAGGAGATTTTAACATCATGAAATTGGACTATATTCGTTCTGTGAAGCTGTTCTCCTTTCTGAACTTGAGAAAAATGTTAAGAAAGGGGGTATAGCCATACATACCTGGTCTGACCCAAACCGCAGAAAATTTCCTTAAGCTGTCTGACCCTTCCATTTCCTCACCTATAAAATAAGGATAAATCCCAACTCTTCTGAGTACAATCTGTAAAGCACCAACACAAGGACTGGCAAGTCCCAACCTTTAAACACTCTAAATTAATTACATAATCTTCTCTCCCAAACATGTTCCTCCAGAGTTCACTTAACCTTGGTCATCACATATACAGTCACACAAAAAATCTGGAAGTCAACTGGGCTCTCCCTTCTCATCTTCTGCATGACCCTCAACATGTCCACTATGAAATCCTTAAAAATTCTGTTTCTTCCTTCACTTCTCTGGTCCATGTCCCTTCTGTCCCTGCTGCCTATTTGTCCTTCATCGTGGTGCTGGAGCCTCATAACCGACTTCCTCAGAACCTTCAAACAGGGGATCCCTTCCTAAAGCTCAAACAATCATCTCTTCCAAAGTATCAACATGGGCTTCAGGATAATATCTAAACTTCTTGGCAAGAAATGCAAAGCTTTTCAGGATCTGGCCCTGCCTACCAGCTGCTCCGAACTTGGAATCCTGATATTCCAGGATTGTCAAACCAACTTTATTAACTAGCCACATCTCTACTCAGGTTGTTTTACCTGAGATGGTTTCTCCCTCATCCCCTTAACTCAGGAATTAAGAATTTTTAACAAAATCTGTCTATATGTGTATTGTAACACCTAACACAAGATTTTCACATACTTGTTTGCTCTATTATCTCCTCTACTCAATGGTAAACTGTTGCAAGGCAGGAACTAAGTCTTATATTACAACCAGGTGCTGACTGTACATGGTATACAGACACTGGCAGAATTTGTTAATACCTGAAGACTGGGATAGGCAAAACAGATCTGAATACTATATTTATTGCACAGAATGGGAAACAGTGTCCACAATAAAGAGGTGTATTTAAAAACTAGTGTTTTTAATTTAATGGAGTCATTTTTCTTTAACATTTAGTCTAGAGACTTTTGTATAAAAAAATTGTGAGGTTCAAAGCTTTACAGGAAATGGAAACCAAGTGAATTACTTTAATTAGAGAAGATTAATAATAAATAACTCAATGCTTTCATAACAACTGGTAGAAAAATACTTATTGCTTATTTGAAGCAAGTATGTGGGGAGGAAAAGATCAGGGGCAAAATAAATCTCAAAACGAGAGCTGTTCAAACTCACCATACATTAACATGAACCAAATTAAAATAACATTAAAACAAATCAAACTTATAATAGGTGGAAACAATACAAAGCTAGAAACGCATCATTTTAGATTAACTGCAACTTTCGTACTTCTGGTGCAAAAAGAAAACCTCCCTTGAAAACAAACTGCCTTCTCTTGGACTAGATGCATTCCCAGATCATTTCCATAATACAGAAAATCTTAGTTGCAGACTCAACTAAAACAGAAACTGAAGAGCTAAAAGACAATGAAATATTTTCAATTTATAACCTCCCAGAGTCAAGATTAAGTATGGGAAATCCAGGTCTCTTGTGGACAAGAGAAATCAGGAAAACAGAAAACGGCATCCTCTCCATTTCCACAAGAGTTTTTGATGTAAAATGGTTGAATCAGAATAATGTCTTCCCAGAACCAGTTTCTGAAGGTGGGGAAGAGGGCCAAAGATACTCATTCTTTCCACTCAACATTTACTGAATATTTTCCCCCAGCAATGTCACTGGCCCCAGGCCTCAGTTTTGTCTCCTGTAAAATGTCTATTCCCAAAGTTGTGAGAACAGCCAGTATTTGCCAAGCATATTACCTGCTTAATTATTTACAACCTTATGAAGTAGGTATTGCTATTTTGCAGATGACCACAAAGTGACTTATTTAACATGAGCACAGCCTTGCAACCTAGGCATTTTAACTCAAGACTTCCAAACTAACTAGTACTTCAACAAAGGTGTTCCCTTCTGTCTCAGCCAATTATATTCCCAGCACCAGTAAGGAAGAAAAAAAGTTATATTTTTGAAGCAACCTACTATGTGTTGGCATGGCAAATTAACTAACTTGTCCTAATAAAGCTTATGAAGTTGGTTTAGATTTCAAATTAAGCTTAAGCTTTCACCGGTGAAAAACTGATTTTACATGGAAAATAATTATCAAATTGCTTTTTCACATAAATCTGCTAGAGTCTGAGCCCCATGAGCCAGCTTTTTCTAGGGCTTCATTACAACTCGGGGAAAAAAAAAACGAGCCATCCAGGTTCCAGATCTACAGTTAAGAAAACTATGCAACAGCAGTCTTGAGGCCTGCTGCCCACCAAGGTTCTAGAATATACTACCTATTGAACTTTTCATCACCATACTCCCGCAAAAAGTATTGCAAGAAGGAAAACAGCAGACCTTGTCTATTGGTCTTTCCCACTCTCAACTCATTCACCTTGATAAACCAAATCTCCGTTGCACATATCATGTGATACTTAAAACAAAAATTAAGCTCTACTGTATTTGAAATTTCCCAGGATATTGAAATTCTAGCTGTAAACCCAGGTATAAAATACTGATTAAGAAAAACAAATGAACGAATCTTAGTGTGCTTACAAAACATCTCTTATGCATCTTAAATAATCACAGAGAAATAAATGCCCAAAGGGAAAGCCATACAAAGTTTTTCACTTTCTTGACATGTTCTTTCTATCCACTGCAGATATGTACTGTTACTATAGTATTAAAAGTTGCCTTTAAGTATTTGTACTTTGGTCACCAAAACATGGGAGAAACATGTCTGTTTAATAACAAAACAATGAGAAGCACAATCTGTACAGATTTTTGGTCTGGGTGTGGCATCTAAAGATACTATTTTCTGGTAACGACCACTTTTAGATTCTAACCCTTAAACATGATCCAAATGCAGGAGAAATCAAAAAAGCAGCAGCAGATACAGTGCTGCTTATCGGATGTCTAGACTGCAGGCAAACCCCAAATACCAAAGAAGCATCCATGTGTCAAACCAGCATAATTTTTGAGCTATGCCTGGGGCCACATACCAAAAAAAAAAAAAAAAAAAAAAAGATTGGCTTGAAAAGAAAATCTAAGAGGGGTAACCAGAAGGTCAACCCCAGTTTATAGGAACTAGGAAGAAGCTAGCAGGGACATCCAGCCTTTTACCCTGTCAGCCCCCCCCTCCCCGCAGCTTCCTTCCCAACCCCCATATAAAATCTCCAAGGCCCAATTCTCCACGTGCTAGCTTCTTCAAGGTCATCCTAAGATAAAGCAGTGAACAACCACCAAACATTGAGCCGGCATACCTTTAGGGCAAAGGGGCGATTTTCCCCTTCCCCAAATCATTATATAAATATTTTAAATGCCATCAGGCTTTTCTCCAACTCCTACGGAAACAAACTCCCAGACTTTAATTTAATTTAGATTGAGCAACTAAAAAAACGTGTTCGGTTTTGCGACATACATTATTAAAAGGCTTTTCAAGTCTGGCAAACTCCAGTACAAAAACAGGTGCTTTCAGTGTACTTGTAATGACAAGGTCAAACTCATATTTTTAATTACTAAAATTAAAAGGAAGAAAAAAGTTTTTTTCTTTTTAATCTTCCTTAGGACAACCCGAGGTGTGGGGGCAGGGGGAGTATTGCTGGGGTAAAACTGTCTCGCACAGGATCCGTGTTGTTCTAGTCACTAATTCCTAGTCTTCCCAGTTGTCTGTAGTTACCCAAGGTTAGACGGAGAAAATAAAAACAAAGAAATCTACTAGGTCTCGCTACCAGAACTCTGCACCGCCCTGCCACCCCAATAAACCAACCCCACCCGCAACCAAAACAAACCTCGCCCCTCCCGGATCCCCCTCCCACACGTAAACACACAAAGAAAACAGCGGCACGCACAATTCAGCCACAGTCCTCACTTCCCTTTGTAGGACAACGGGGAGCCCCGAAACTTCCCCACGGTGGTTTTTTCGTGTGTCGTCGGGGCTGGGTCCCCTGAAAGCGCGAGCCACGGCTCGGCTACGAGGGTTTGGGGGTGCTCGCCGCATGCGCCGGCTTCCACGAAAGCAGCAAAATGCCTCTTCCCAGTCCTCCTGCGGCCTTCGCCGCCACCCCCCCCAACGCGCTTCCCCCTCGGGCAAGCGATGACGGCCGAGAGAGGCACCACGGCAGCAAATAGAAACGCTCCCCGGTGGGTTTGTTGGTAAATAGAACAACTTGGGTCGGGAAGAAAGTTCCTGCGGAGAGCCGCTCGCCTGGGCGAGGGCGGCAGGAGGTGACCCGCGTCCCTCGCCGCCTCCTCCCTCACCTGCGCCGGAACAACGGGCCCCCGCGCACGCCCGCCCGCCCGGCGCCTCCCGCAGGCCGCGCCTCCCGCACGCCGCGCTGCCGGGGCTTGTTCCTCCTCATGGCTTTGCCCTGACGTAATTCAAACATGGCAACAGTTCGACTTCAAAGGCGAATCCACAGACCTCCCAGACACAAGCTCCGGACCACGGGTAACGGGCCAAGAAGTCGGGGCCACGCTCTCCCGGCCCCTCGGCTGTCGCGGCCCTCGACGCCCGTGCTGAAGCGCGGGGGCCCCGAGACCGCCGCCTCCCTGCCCGCCCGCCCGCCCGGAGCGCGGAGCACGCCGCCTCTCCGCGCACCAGCATGGCACCTCACGCGAGCACCGCCGCCAAAGTTTCCCCGCGAGGGGCTGAGGGACAAAAGCCCCTCTCGAAACTCGCCCGAAGTTAGGGGGGCCCGGCCCACACGGCCCTCCGCCCGGCGGCCGCCCCGAGCGCCGGCGGGGCCCGCACGGGCACATGCAGCTCTTTGTTTTCTGTCCAGCCGGGCGCTGCCTACGTGCAGCATCAGGGATGTCGGATTGTTTCTCAGAGGCGAGACACTTGACGATCACCCCGGGGAGAGGTCCAGACCCCGCGCCCCGAGAGTCCGGAGCCTCTCCCCCCGTCCTCCCCTCAGCAGCAGGCCCATTTAATCAAAGTTTTGCAGTGTCCTTGATGAGAAACGCCGATTGCCCGCCCCGCATCAGCGGAGAGTTGGCGACTTTCACTCTGCTTTTTAAACTGGCAAGACGCCATCATCAGCAAATCACATTGTCCTGCCGGCCGGCCCCGACAGCGCCCGCATCTCGCTGCCGGCCCGGATCTGGACACTCACACAGACCTCCGGCGAAAACCAGGGTCGCAGCCCCAAGCACGTGGTCTGTCATGTAGAGCACAAAAAGCAGTGCCCTCCGGAGTTCTCTCACTCCTTCGGCGCAGACAACGCCGTTGCCTCCATCCCCAAGTCAACTTGGCTATGACTGGCCATCTTAAGCCGCACACAGTCGCCTCAGAAAGCCCTCACCGTGGCGCCCACATCTACGCTACAGGTGACTAAATTGCGAAAACTTGAGGCTCCACAGACACATTGGCCCCCCGCGCTGCCTGGGCGCGGTCCGGGGGGTGGGGGGGGGGGGGGAGGCGTTTGGGAGCCGGGCTGCTTCAGAGCGGCCGCGTGTTGCTCTCATTGTCGCATCCGCATCCCTCCGGAGTTCGGCAAACAACGCCACGCCGCGTGCACTCCGGCCACCCCCGGCGCTGACCCAAAAGGCCGATTTAAACCCTCTCACGCCCGCCAGCTCGCAAGTAGACGGCAACTTAAGTTTCCGAGCCTACGGCGCTCATTGTCCACCCTTCTCAAACAGGCGCAGGGGGACTGCAACGAAACTAAACCACGAGGTTCAACCACGGCGCCCGACCACTCCCGAGGCGCGCGCCCACGCGGATGCACCGGCCCGGGGCCCCTTCGCGATTGCCAGCAAGTCGTTTTCCTCTTGGGCCTTCCAGCCACCCGCCTCCTTTTCGCCAGAGAACACTACGGCTAAGAAAAGTCATTGTCACCTTCAACGTGGATCCCTCAACTCCGGCGACTCCTCAGTCGTTTGCAGCCTCCACTCACTTCCCCCACCCCAAGACTTTCGGTTTGCCTCCACTACCCTACCCAATTAGAAAAGGCAAACTAAACGTGTATACAAAAGAACCCGGGGTCTGAAGATCACGAGAACGTTGCTCCCAGCAATGCCATCTCCAAGACAAAACTTCCTGTGCGTGCGTGTGTCTGTGTGCGTGTGTGTGTGGAAGGACTGAGGGGTGGGGGGGAGGTGAACAGAGAAAAAAAAACACACACTCTGAAATCAAAGCCTCGTGAGACAGTTTTGCACCAGAGTAATGGTTAGAGTCACTCACCTTCCAAAATCAGCGGTTCCACGCACAATAACGTTCCCGAGGTCTGGAGTGCACGCCAAGCCAGCCCCCCCCCCGCTTCTAATCGCTCCCTCCTCCTCAACTGCCTTGTCTAGAAAGATTGTCTCCTGCAGTTCTGCAGTTGCTACCGCTGGCCGGGAAGGTGTAGATTCCGCTTTCCCTCTGCGCACGCGCGTCTCCTGGTACAAAATTCTCCTGAATCGAACTTATTTGCATACGGGCGCGCGCGCGTTGAGGGCTGGGAGGGGAGAAGGCCCGGCGGCCGCGCGCGCTCCCGGGGCCTCTATTGTCCTTTTAAGGGGAGAAGCGCCGCGGCGCGGGAAACGAGGCGGCCAGAGGGAAACGGGGGCGGGGACTGCTTACTACGGCTGACGTCACGTAAACAAACGCCCCCTGGCTGGAGGCTGCGGCGAAGGGGGAGTGGCGGGGTGGGAAAGGCGGAAAGGTTAGCAGTCTAGGGAGAACGTTCGGCTGCTTGACTTGCTTTCCACCCTGAAGTTCTTGGGGCGCACCATTTCGCATCGAAAAATAGTTTTGGAAGCTGTTTTTGCAAAATTCTCACACCTATGCCCAGTTTTTGGCTTGAGGCGACAGGGGAGGTGGTCTTGCAAGCACCCAGACGGAATTTATGCCTCCTACATTTCCTAAATTTTGTTTGAAGTTGGGTTTTTGAAGCTTTTTTTTTTTTTAATCCTTTGGGACCAGAGGAGGCTCATTTTTCGTGCAGTTTTAATGAGTCGTTTAATAAAGTCCCATTTTGACAGTTTATCCATTCACAAACTCCCGCCTGCCCTCCTCAAGCAGTAACCCAACCCATAACGATCCAATTTCCCACCCCCCCCCAACTTTGGCCTTAAGATTTCAAGCCAGTCCGAGTTGAATGGTTGTTAATTTCCGTGGGAACAGTGTAGCTTTCCTAAAAGACTAGTCAGTGGAAAGCCAGTAATCTAGGAACATGCACACCTCCTCCAGCTGCTTGTAAAGGGTGTTCCATTCAACCAGAAATAATACCACTAACTGGTGGTCTTGGGAATGGAAAAAGTAGCCAAGGAAGTGCAGATTTTCCCTGGTGGAATATATAATAAACCAACAATCTAAACGCTTCCTGTCCCAGGAGGAAAGAAAAAAAAAAACAAACCTGAAGTAACTCTTTTCATATAAAGTGGAAAATGAAAAAAGAATGATTTTGATACATCTTTATTTGGAGAACACAACTAACACCAATAGGCTGAGACCCTGATTTAATATGATAGAGGGAGGGTGGGGAGAGAGGAAGGATGTTTTTCCCAGAAACTTGATATTGTTCCCAAGCTACAAAAGTGTGGACATCAACCATAAAACTTAATCATCTGCTGACAAGTTTCACTGCTTTCACTGTAATGTCAACAATATGGATTTAAATAGATACTTCTGAACCACTAATTTAATTCAACAACCAATTCATAATACATGCAGGACAAACCCACTTCTAGAGTCTGCAACTAATGTTTCTTCTTTTTCTTTGGGTCCTGTAACACAATATTTCTGTATCTGTATGTGAAAACCATATATTAAATACCTGCAAAAGAGAAAAAAAGCAACACCCTCACTAAAATGTGAGCTCCCTCAGGGCAAGAATTTTATACTATATTCATTTTTGTACTCCAGTGCCTAAAACAGAGCACAGCAGATAACAGACTCTGAATAATTGCTTGTAAAATAATAAATACATGGACATTTCCAAATTTATTATAGATTTATCTCAAATCAAAACAGCTTTACTTTAGTGTAGAATTTTTGTATTTAACCTAAAATGAGTTTGGAAGTTATAGTGCTCACCTCAATTAACATGATGTCTATGATGCCTGTTCCTATCATAATAAATAAAATGGAGTAGGCTTACTAGCTGTTGCTAGGCTTTCATTGGTAACAAGTTGGACCCGCAACATAAACACCTACCTTCGTTTTGAAGAAAATTTTAGGAAGTTGTTCTGGGTTGTCCCATGTACTTATTTGGTTTATGACAGATCTTCTGAAAATAATTTCAAATTAGCACATGCTTTTTGCAAGTATGAAAATTGCAAGTGTGATAATATTTTTCAAACTTCAATTATTGCTTATAGGATATATCCATATATTTTATATAGACAGATAATATAAAATTGTATCATGAATGCCTTTTCTCTTGAAAGTTTATGTAAAGAATATATACTGTAATTCAGGGATGGAGTAGATTTAAATGTGTAAGCAATACAGGAATTGCAGTATTTAGGATATAATGTTCAGATAAAAAAGTACCTGTAAGCGTCAGAGCTACTAAGTCAATATTGTACAGCAAGACTTCCTCAAAGTAGAGGTCTCAAAGTAGAGGTCAAGAAGTAATCTGGTAGTTTTTGTAGGAAAGGTAGCAAAAAAGTCCTTAACGAAAAAGTTGAGTTTCTTAGAATCTTTAAAAAAAAAAAAGAAAAAGAAAAAGAACATGTTATTTTTTAACAACCAGGTGCATTCCAAAGGTTCTTTTGTTCATTTTGTTACTTGAACATGTTGTTATGGCTGTCTCTATCCTGGGCCAAGAGCTCATTTATGGGCTACTTTAAAATACTGTTATATAAATAGCCCAAGTGAATTTTTCAAAAGAAAGAAAGAGAGAGAGCAGGAGGAAGGAAAGGAAAGGAAAGGAAAGGAAAGGAAAGGAAAGGAAAGGAAAGGAAAGGAAAGAAGGAAGGAAGGAAGGAAAGAAAGGAGAGAAATGAGGAAAGGAAGGAAGAGAAAAAAGGAAAAGAAATAAAAAACCACTACCCAGAGCTGTCTGACATGTTACTGTATCCCCTTCCAGTCTCTCACTCTTGTGTATTTTGTTGTTATTCCTTAAATATTATTTTGTAACTAGCTCTTCTTTACTCAATATCATGAACATCTTTTTACGTCAATAAATTAATTTCTACAAATTTGTACATATGGCTCTAGCGCAATTTATTCAAGGAACATCCCATCGTTGAACGTTTAAAACTTTTTCTCTTCCTTCTTTTGTTATATTAAAAGTAACTAGTGAAAAATATAATACATAAATTTGGATTATACTAGATTGAATTACACGATGTTAAAAGTATTTGAGTATTTTTTAACGACTATAGTACTATGTTAAACTCACAATGAGTTCTCAAAAATAATGAAACTGAAAATATAGAAAAATTGAAATTGAAAATAAGTTACCAGATACTCTGGTTAAGCCAGCCACCTTCCTTATAGTATATTGTCCCCACTGTAGAATTATCCCTAGTGCCTGAACATTTTTATTCATTTAGCAAACATTTAAAGATCATAACTATGTGCCAGATAGTAAAACCATTTCAGAAGTAGAGGAGCTCAAGCCCTCCTTACCTCTTCTGACTTATTTCTGTATCATTCTATTTGCTACTTTTTCTTTGGTAACATTTATTGCCTTCTTTTGAGACTTAACTATTGAGCAACTTTACAATTTCTTATAATATTCTTTGCATTGATGATAAATCATATGTAAGGGACTGAAAATGTCAGTTTTTACCTGGTAATGACGGATATTATCAGCAATTTAGTAACGTTTCTAATGCTAACTCCAACTAATGATTGTTTTTTAAATGAAGGCTAATACCCTCATCAGAGGCTGGTACCAACCACATCAAAACATTTTGTTGAGCCCAAGAAAGAGCTGATTATTATTATTAAACCTTGGGTTTGGTTCCTTAGCAGATAATAGCCATAGGACTAAATTTTTTCCTCACACCAAAACAAGCACAGTATTTGGTTACTTATTTGTTTAAAACCTTTTTAAGTTCAACTAGCAAGTGGTCAGAGCAAGTCAGATAATTTTTTTTTTTAATTTTTTTTTTTCAACGTTTATTTATTTTTGGGACAGAGAGAGACAGAGCATGAACCGGCGAGGGGCAGAGAGAGAGGGAGACACAGAATCGGAAACAGGCTCCAGGCTCTGAGCCATCAGCACAGAGCCCGACGCGGGGCTCGAACTCACGGACCGCGAGATCGTGACCTGGCTGAAGTCAGCCGCCTAACCGACTGCGCCACCCAGGCGCCCCAAGTCAGATAATTTTAAGCTATAAGAATAGAACTGGTTATGTGATCTAAGCAATCTTCCAACAACCATTTGACAGCTTCTAGGAAAAGGTGTCAGTTACTTAATTAAAATTAACTTTTCAAATTTTTGAACTTAAAGACCTAACGAATTGTCACAAATTTATTTTTAGAAAAAGGAACCTCTAAATTTATAGAAATTTTAAAGTCTTATACTATCTCATGACATTTGAATAGCAAACTTTAAAAAAATAAAATTACTGGTAACAAAATTAATTTTATTTTAAGAAGGACATTGACAAACTCGAATAAATTCATAAGAGAATAAATCAGGCTGATGAAAGAGGCTGAAAACCACAGCATAATAGCAATAATTGAAGGAGGAGTTGTGTTTTGATTGTGCAAGAGAGCAATCTTTGACTATCTGAAGGACCATCTTTAGAAGAACGAATGGTCTCATTTGTTTATGCCTAGGAACCAAATTTGTTGTGAAAATCACAAAACAGATTTGTGCTAAACATGAGAAAAAATCTCTACACATACAAATAATCCAAAGATTGTTCAAAATATTTCAGAAGTCAACCCTCCATCACTAATGATAGTATTCACAAAAATAAAAGCAAAAAAAATTTTTTTTAATTTTTTTTTTCAACGTTTATTTATTTTTGGGACAGAGAGAGACAGAGCATGAACGGGGGAGGGGCAGAGAGAGAGGGAGACACAGAATCAGAAACAGGCTCCAGGCTCTGAGCCATCAGCCCAGAGCCCCACGCGGGGCTCCAACTCACGGACCGCGAGATCGTGACCTGGCTGAAGTCCAACGCTTAACCGACTGCGCCACCCAGGCGCCCCAAGCAAAAATTTTATTTCAATGAATTGCATTATTTACAATATAAAGATTGCTACCTCTAAATTCCTATAGAACTCTATGAATCTATGATTTCATGGGGAAAATGAGTGGTACCATCAATAAGTGCCTCAAAATCATGAGAGGGATTTATCACTGTGGCTGAAGAGGTTAGGAATGTCTTTTTGGAGAGGATGGGATTTGAGCTTGGACTTCATTCATTCATTCATTCATTCAACAAATACTGAGTCTCTACTAAATATCAGTCTCTGACAATAAAATGATAAGCTAATGCAGAAACCAGAAACTGTCGCTTATGGAATGTGGGAGGCAGCCTTTCCAAATAACCACACAAATATAATTATGAACTGTGAGAAATAAAAGAAAAAAAAGTACTGTGAGCCTACTCATGCATGGCAAGAGAATCTGATCTAAACTGGAAGTGAGAAAAAGTGTCTTTGAGGAAGTAAAGTTGAATTATCATCAGGATTAAGATGGAGAATTGGAGAGTGGAAAGAGTACTGAACCAGGGGCAATATCAGGAATAAGTTCTTAGAGATGGTACTTGGGGTGGTGGGGAAAGACATGATTACAAGAGTCATGTCTGTGATTGAATAAAAGTCATACATGAATCCTGTTAAAGGAAAAAGCAAGTGTCAGGTATTGGAGACCAAGAGAAATCATGGTTTAAGCCCTATGGATTTGGAAGTACCTATACTGAGTTAGAAGCAGTTGCATGCCAAAAGTATTCAAGAGACAAATCCTACATGATTAGATTGCAATCAGTTTAATCAATATATTTTTCTTCTATGAAAATTTGTTTTTCTAAATGTCAACAAGAAATTGATCCTCCTGCCATAGAGTCCACTTCCTGGGAAAACCTCTGTTCTAATAATTGAAATCATTACTGAAGGTCAGCATGCCACATCATCAACAGGTAAGAGAGAAAGCAGACACATGGTACAGAAAGTCAGAGAAACATGCTGGGTTGCCATTTCTAAGAGCTTTGGGAACAAAATATCCAGGAATCTAGAAGAATTTAATATTTTGCTTATAGTTAATTTTAAAAAATTTTAATATATATTTTTAAGAACTTGAATTCTTGGGGTGCCTGGGTGGCTCTGTTAAGCGTCTGACTCTTGGTTTTGGCTCAGGTCGTGACCTCACGATTTGTGAGTTTGAGTCCCTCATCTGGCTCAGCACTGACAGTATGGAGCCTGCTTGGAATTCTTTCTCTCTCCCTCTCTCTCTGCCCCTCCACTGCTGTTTCTCTCTCTGTATCTCAAAATAAAATTAAAAAAATAGAGGGGCGCCTGGGTGGCTCAGTCAGTTAAGCATCCAGCTTCAGCTCAGGTCATGATCTCACAGTCTGTGAATTCAAGCCCTGCGTCAGGCTCTGTGCTGACAGCTCAGAGCCTGGAGCTTGCTTCAGATTCTGTGCCTCCCTCTCTCTCTGCCCCTCCCCTGCTCATGCTCTGTCTCTGTCTCAAAGATAAATAAAAACTTTAAAAAATAATAAATAATAAATAATAAATAGAATGCAGGGGTGCCTGGGTGGCCCAGTTTGTCGGGTATCCAGCTCTTTTTTTTTTTTAATTTTTAAATGTGAATTTATTTTTGAGACAGAGAGAGACAGAGTGTGAGTGGGCGAGGGGCAGAGAAAGAGGGAGACACAGAATCTGAAGCAGGCGCCAGGCTCCGAGCCGTCAGCACAGAGCCTCTGAGGGCCTTGAACTCATGAACCATGAGATTCAGGTTGTGATCTTAAGGTTCATGGGTTTGGGCTGCGACGGGTTCTGTGCTGACGGCTCGGAGCCTGAAGCCTGCTTCTGATTCTGTGGTCTCCCTCTCTCTCTGACCCTCCCCTATTCATGCTCTGTCCCTTTCTCTCTGTCTCTTTCTCTCTCAAAATTAAATAAACATTAAAAAAAAGTTATTCATTCCAGTATTATTTGCAATGGAAATAATCCAAATGCATCAATAGAGGACTGGTTAAATTAATGAGGGAACATTCATAAAATGGAATTCTATGCTGCTGTTACATAGAATGAGGTTGCTTTATACATACTGGCATAGAAAGATATTAACACTCTGTTATGTGGATAAAAAGAAATTTCCAGAACAGTAGGCTAAGTATGATTTCATTTGAAGACCAAAAAAGAATATATAGAGTGTATATGTATATACATGTACATATATAGAGACATTTATAGATATAGATGTCATGTGTTTATACATGCATAAAAAATGATTGGAGACATACCACAATGTTAATCACAGTTACCTCTGAAGACAGAAATTAGAAAGAAAGTGGGAGGAGTGATTTTTATTTTATGTATTTTTTATTTTATATTATTTTTATATAGCTTTTTCCTTTTTGGACTTTTATGAGCATCAATTACTTTTATAATGTAAAATTTTAAGGTAGAAAAACACCTATTAAAACACATGTAGCACATTAGGAATATGAAAAGAAAAAGTGTTGGGATCCCTGGATGGCTCAGTCGGTTAAGCATCTGACTTGGGCTCAGGTCACAATTTTGCAGTTCATGGGTTTGAGCCCTACATCGGGCTCTGTGCTGACTGCTCAGTCTGCTTTGGATTCTGTGTCTCCCTCTCTCTCTGCCTCTCCCGCACTTGCACTCTGTCTCTCTGGCTTTCTCTGTCTATCTCTCTCTCTCTCTCTCAAAAATAAACATTAAAAATTAAAAAAAGAAAAAAGAAAAAGTGCCTATATTAGTTTGACAAATTACTGAGGTAACTGTTAGCTTTTTGAACTCAAGAGCCATATCCTGTTTGGCTTTAAAGCTTCCAAAATATTTTTTATGATGTGTGCATATAAATAGCTATAAAACCATACAGGCCATAAATGCTCTTTATTTTTTCTATCCAAATTCTCTTCCCCCCTCATCTCTGAATGTTTAAATCCTACCAATCCTTCAAGGCCTGACTCAATGCCAGCTCAGGTTCAGACATAATTATCATTTATTGATTGCCAGCTCTGATCTAGTATCACTCTTTGTGCATGTTTCATCTCTCTTCATTGTTTAAAGTTTTCATGATAATCCTGTGACATAGATGTCAGTCCTCCTCATTTACTTATGAAAAAATGGGCCTGAGCAGTTATGAGGCTTAATCAGTGTCACATGTCATAGTAAGTGGTGGAGGTGCAAGGAAACCAGGTCTTTTGAGTTCGAATTCCAGATTCATTGTCCTGTACTGTTCTATGGACTTTGCCCTGATTCCATTAACAGAAAATAGTATTTTCCTCCTCTCAATTCCTCTAATATGTTGTCAGTACATCTTAAGACACACATCAATTTCTGCTTTATATTTCAGTGATTCGTGTGCAGCCTGGATCTCTATATGATGAGAATTAAGTCTAGTCCTTGGAGGGCATGAAAATCACCTGTGAAGTTCTTTTTTCCAATATTTTTATTGTGGTAAAATACATATAACGTAACGAGTGTTATCTTAATGCTTGTAAGTGTACAATTGAATGATAATAAATACCTTTATTTTGTTGTACAAATCATCACTATCAATCTCTGTAACTCTTTTTGTGTTGTAAAACTGAAACTCGACCCATTGACAAATGACTTTCCATTCTCCCCTCCCCCCAGCCCCTGGGAACCACCATTCTATTTTCTGTCTCTATGATTTTGACTACTCTAGGTATCTCATGCAAGTAGAATCATACAGTATTTATCTTTTTGTGACTGCCTTATTTAACATGTGTAATATCCTCAAAGTTCATTCATGTTGTAGAATATGTGAAATTTTTCTTCCTTTGTAAGGCTGAACAATATTCTATTGTATGTATATACCACATTTAGCTTATCAACAGATATTTGGGTTGCTTTGTGTTTTAGCAATTGTGAAGAGTGCTGCTATGAAATGGTATACAACTATCTCTTCAAGACCCTGTTTTCCGGGCACCTGGGTGGCTCAGTAGGTTAAGTATTCAACTCTTGGTTTCCGCTCAGATCATGATCTCACAGTTTGTGAGTTCAAGCCCCAAGTGGAGCTCTGTACTGCTGGTGTGGAGCTGGCTTGGAATTCTCTCTCCTCTCTTTGCCTTCCCCCACTCATTTTCTCTCTCTCTTCTATCTCTCACTCTCTCTCAAAATAAATAAATAAAACTTAAAAAAAAATCCCGTTTTCAATTTTTGGGGGTATATACCCAAAAGTAGAATTGCTAAACCATATGGTAATTCTGTTTTTAATTTTTTGAGGAACGACTATACTATTATCCAACTATATTATTTTACAATCTCAACAACAGTGCATGAGATTTCCAATTTCTCCACATCTTAACCAACATTTGTTATTTTCTGCCTTTTTGATAGTAGCCATTGTAATGGATGTGAGTTGGTATGTCATTGTAGTTTTGATTTGCATTTTCCTGAAGATTGGTGAAACTGAGCATCTTTTCATGTGCTTATTGACCACCTGTGTATCTTCTTTGGAAAAATATCTATTTAAATTCTTTAGAATCAGGTTGTTTGTTTTTTGTTGCTGAGTGTTAGAAATTCCTTATATATTATATTAATCCTTTATCAGATACATGACTTGCAAATATTTTCTCCTATTCTCAAGGTTGCCTTTTTACTCCATTGATATTGTCTTTTGATACAGAAAATGTTTTAATTTTTTATGAAGTCCAATTTGCCTATGTCTTCTTTTGTTGCCTATGCCTTCGTTGTCATAGCCAAGAAACCATTGCTAAACCCAATGTCATGAAGATTTGCCCTATGTTTTCTTCCTAAGAGTTTTATAGGTTTAGGTCTTAAATTTAAATTAAAAAAACATTTTTTTTCTTACATTTATTCATTTTTGACAGTGAGAGACACAGAGCATGAGCAGGGGTGGGGCAGAGAGAGGGAGACACAGAATCCAAAGCAGGCTCCAAGCTCTGAGCTGTCAGCACAGGACCTGACACAGGGCTCAAACTCACGGACTGCGAGATCATGACCTGAGCTGAAGTCGGATGCTCAACTGACTGAGCCACCCAGGCACCTCTTAAATTTAAATTTTTGATCCATTTTGAGTTTTCTGCATATGGTGTTAGGAAAGGGTCCAACTTAATTCTTTTGCATGTGGATATCTAGTTTTCCCAGCACCATTTGTTGTAAAGGTTGTATTTTCCTATTGAATGGTCTTGACACTCTTGTCAAAAATCAGTTGACCAGGGGCGCCTGGGTGGCGCAGTCGGTTAAGCGTCCGACTTCAACCAGGTCACGATCTCGCGGCCCGTGAGTTCGAGCCCCGCGTCGGGCTCTGGGCTGATGGCTCAGAGCCTGGAGCCTGTTTCCGATTCTGTGTCTCCCTCTCTCGCTGCCCCTCCCCCGTTCATGCTCTGTCTCTCTCTGTCCCAAAAATAAATAAACGTTGAAAAAAAAATTTTTTTTTAAATAAAAAAAAAAAAAAAATCAGTTGACCAAATACATGAGGGTTCATTTCTGTGCTGTCATTTCTATTTCACTGGTCTATATGTCTGTCTTTATGCCAGTACTACACTGTTTTGATTACTGTAACCTTGTAGTAAATTTTGGAATCAGGACATTTGGGTCCTTCAGCTTTCAAGGTTTCAAGATTGTTTTAGCTATTTGGGGTCCTTTATGATTTCAGATGAGTTTTAGGATGGGTTTTTCTATTTCTGAAAAATTGGGATTTTAGTTGGGATTGCATTGAATTTGTAGATCACTTTGGTAGTATTGACATCTTAACAATATTAAGTCTTCCAATCTATGAACATGGGATGTATTTCTATTTATTTATATCTTCTTTAATTTCTTTCAACAATGTTTTGCAGTTTTTATTACAGGTCTTTCACTTCACCGATTAACTTAGTTCATGAGTACTTTATTATTTTTTTTAGTGTTGATTTTTTTAAGAGAAAGAAAAAGCACATGCATGTAGAAGCAGGGGAGGGGCAGAGAGAGGGAGACAGAGGATCAGAGGCAGGCTCTATGCTGATAGCAGAGAGCCCAATACAGGGCTCAGACTCACAAACTGTGAGATCATGATCTGAGCTGAAGTATGACACTTAACCAACTGAACCACGTAGGTGCCCTGATAAGTATTTTATTCTTTTTGATGCTATTATAAGTGGAAATATTTTTGTAATTTCCTTTTCAGATTGTTTATTGTTAGTGTATAGAAATGCAACTGATTTTTGCAGGTTGACTTTGTATACTGCTGCTTTGCTGAGTTCATTTATTAGCTCTAACTAATAAATAACTCTTTTTGTGGAGACTTTTCTACATATAAGATCATATAATCTATGATGAAATTTAAGGCCCACTGCCCCAAATATGGCACTTTGGCATATTGAATATTTCAAGCTAAAGGAATTTGATAGAATGGCAGAAGCAGGAAGGTCACTCTGGTCTTCTTCCCATCCTTCTCCCCTGAAAGAGATCATAAAACTCTCATGTGAGAGATGCCATTCCTATTACCAGAGGAAAGGAACATCCTTATTTCCAAAGATAAAGAGATGCTAAGAAGAATCTGAACAAGCAGACCTTGCTAAGTTTACTACACTTACCTTGTATTCTTTGACCTATCATATTTCTTCATGACTGTCCATTCTTCATCAAACTTAGCATAAAATATTCAGATTTAACTGTTTTTTTGGGTCTTCTTATGAAAGTTCTCATGTTGCATAACAAATAAATTTGTTTGCTTTCTCCCCTTAATCTTTGTTCATTCAATTTTCAAATGCAGCTAGGAACCCTAGGAGGGGCAAGGGAAATCTTTTTCTTCCCTATATCTACAAATAGAGATAATTATACTTCTTCCCTTTCCAATTTGGATGTTTTTTATTTTTCTTGCCTATTCGCTCTAGCTAGATCTTCCCGTGCCATGTTGAATGGAAATGGCAAAAGTGGGGCATCCTTGCCTTGTTCCTGATCTTAGAGGAAAAACATTCAGTCTTTTGTTGCATTGAGTATGATGCTCACTGTGGGTTTTTCACATATGGCTGTCATTATGTTGAGGTAATTGCCTTCTATTCCTAGTTTGTTGAGTGTTTTATCATTAAAAAAGTTGAACTTTATCAAAATGCTTTTTCTGCATCAATTGAGATAATCATGTGTTTTGTTTTGCTATTTACTTATAAATTTTAAAAATGTTAATATTTATTTATTTTTGAGAGAGAGAGAGAATGAGAGCATGTGTGCTCAAGCAGGGGAGGGGCAGAGAGAGAGGGAGACACAGAATCTGAAGCAAGCTCCCAGCTCCACACTGTCAGTGCAGAGCCTGATATGGGGCTCAAACCCACGAATGGCAAGATCATGACCGGAGCCAAAGTTGGTCGCCTAACCAACTGAGCCACCCAGGCGTCCCTTTATTTATTTTAAATAAATGTTTGTTCATTTTTGAGATACAGTGTGTAAGTGGGAGAGGGGCAAAGAGAGAGGGGAACAGAGGATCCCAAGCAGGCTCTGTGCTAACAGCAGTGAGGCCAATGTGGGGCTTGAGCATATGAACCATGAGATCATGGCCTGAGTGGAAGTCAGATGCTCAACTGACTGAGCCACCCAGGTGCCCCTTTGTTTTGTTTTTTAAAATGATTTTGAACCATCCTTGCATTCCAGGAATAAACCCCACTAGATCATGGTGCATAATACTTTTGAATATGCTGCTGAATTTAGTTTTCTAGAGTTTTGTCGAGAATTTTTGCATCAATGTTCATAAGGGATGCTTCGCTGTAGTTTTCTTTACTTATAGTGTCTTTGTCTAATGTCGGTATCGACATACCTATGAACTTTTAAAAAATGTTCATACCACGAACCAATTGAATCAGAATTTCTGCAGTTGATATCTAGTTAACTGCATGTTTTAAAACCTGCATCAGGGGGCGCCTGGGTGGCTCAGTGGGTTGAGCGGCCGACTTCGGCTCAGGTCACGATCTCGCGGTCCGTGAGTTTGAGCCCCACGTCGGGCTCTGTGCTGACAGCTCGGAGCCTGGAGCCTGTTTTGGATTCTGTGTCTCCCTCTCTCTGACCCTCCCCCGTTCACGCTCTGTCTCTCTCTGTCTCAAAAATAAATAAACGTTAAAAAAAAAAAAAAAACAAAAAACCCTGCATCGGTCATTCTGATTCACACCAAGAGTTGAGGACTGCTATGCTCAGCCACACCTGATTCATCTTTGAATGTTCATAGTGCCTTGTGAAAAACAGATATCCAGTAAATTTTTGTCAAATTACTCATAATTGTTAATGATTTTTTTAAATCCAAATGTAGGATCAGAGCTGTCTTTACCGGAAGACAACTCCAAGTGGTTGGGTGAAGAGAGGACACTGCAAGAATCAGGTAGCATAAGCTCAAGGGAAGTAGTGTAGTATGAGGATAAAAGGTAAAACAATTGGGGCAAAGAGGTGTGCTCAAACACACCCTAGATGTTAACATAAAAACAGCCAAAACAGCCATAAGGAGTGAAGACAACAGGCTTTTAGGTCATTCCCTCAGGTTACATATTGCCTCTTTATGATGGCTTTGCTCTTTCTTTTCCTTTGAAAGACATCCTCATTTTATCCATATTACGCTTTAATAAAGCTGATGGTACTGTGGTGGAAAAATAAAGAATTTGCCTTGGCTCCTCCAAATTCCCTTGAATTTATAAGATAGCAAAAGAGGACTAGCTAGTGCTGGGAGTGACTTGAAAAAGGATGAATTTATCTGGGATGGGGAAAAGGACTTAAGGGGACTACACCAGGAATGTGGTCAAACAGGACTGACTACATATGCCTCATAAAATATGGTGTTCCTCACCTGAGGAATTGCCCACTAAGGGAAACTATTTTTGTTAATATATCTGCCTCTTAGCCAGACAGTTTTATAATCACAACAACGACAACAACAACAACAACAACAAAAATCTACATGTATTATATTAACTATCAGTATAAGGATTTAGAAATCTTGTTGGAATTTGTTGTAATTAGATTTGGCCAGAAATGGGCTGTTGTTATTACACAGGGATGATAGAGCTGACCCACAATCAACAAAGTGTATGCTTGAGTTATTTTTCATCACGTTCACCACAATAATCATTAATAAATAACTTCATGCATATAATCTGCTATATGATAAGGGTACACAATGTTATACAATATACTTCCTACTCTTAATGGGCTTCCAGCCCCATGAGGGAGACATAACAGTGACATAAAAAGTAAATACCCACTCAAAATAAAGTGATACAAGTTCAATATTACATGACATATACTTGCTGTTATTACTATATGAGTTCAGATGGTCTGTGCCCTCAGGTTAAGGAGTTTGTAAGGAAACAGATAGGTTAATAGATTTCAGCATAACATGATAAAGTATGTGCAAGGTCCTAAGGGCACACGAGGCTGGAGCATTTAGTCCAGTCTGGTGTTCAGAGAAAGCATGTTGCTTGAGTGGATCTGGAAGGATGGATATGAGGTTGACAGGTGAGCAAACATGGGCAGGGCTTTCCACACTGCAGACCAGCACAAGCAAAAGCCCATAAGTGGAAAAAAGCATGCCATGTTGAAGGAACACGCAGAATTATTACAGCGTCAAGTGCATGATTGGGATTTATGGGGAATAAGTCTGGTCAGGTTATGGAGGGCCTGTGAGCCATGTTAATAAACAGTTTGGACTTAGGCTGTAGGCAATGGGAACCATTAAAAGCATTTAAGCAGGGGAGTGACATGATTAGATTTATGTTTTTAAGTATCCAATTCTAGGTGCAGTGTGGAGGATGGATTAAAAGAAATGACTGGAGGCGGGCTGATCACTTAAGATTTTAACACTGTAGTTTAGGCAAAATTCAGTAAGGGCCATAACTGGATAGGAATGAACAAAAAAAGGACAGATTTGGGAGATTCCAAGGAGGGAAAACAAGTACTTGGTTATTGACTGGATGTATATGAAGGAGAGCACAAAGTCTAGAATAAGTCCCCTGTTTCTAATTTGAATGATGGTCACAAGAACTGGGAAATGAACAGGTTTAGAGCATAAGATAATCAGATCTGATCTGAGAAGGGGAAGGAGGAGTAGAAGCTAGAGGGGGATGAAAAGTCAAGGGAAGCTTTTTGTTTATATGTTTTGTTTTGTTTTGTTTTGTTTTGTTTTGGTGTGTGAATAACTTGATCATGCTCATAGGCTAACATCCAAGGACCAGTGAGTTGAGAAGAAGAACCTGGAGATAAAGAGAGAGGATGTCTGATAAAGTAAGGTCCTGGGGAAAACAACAGGGACTTGAATCAGGAGCAAAGGTGGATGAGTGAGTCTGCAGCAGGAGAATGATATCTCATTCTCTGAGACTTGTGGAATGGTTGAAGCCACGCTGGAAAACGAAGCCACATGTTCAGGAATGGGTGAAATCAAGTATCTGTTGCTTAATGACCTTGATTTCTCTCCATGAAATGGAAGCCAGTTAGTCTGTGTAAGAGCCAAAGTCCTGTACTTGAGTAGATTGAGAAGAATGGTGAGGGAGGCATCACTGGGTGGAGTGGAGAGAGTGCTTTCAAAGGGTTGTTGAGGAGATTGAGGATTCAGCTGAGTTGGGACATCATAAATTGGTAGTGGTGATGATCTGTAGTTGCCTAATTTTCCCCTTCTGGCAGGATTCAGGAGTTCTAGAGACAATAAGTCACTAGGCTAGATGGGAGAGAAAACAGGGATACAAAGAAGTGGAGGATGTTGGAGAGACAGCAACAATCAGCCATGCTGGCTGGAGTTAAGGAAGTAGAAAGGATAGATAGGCTGAATAATGGTCCTCAGAGATATCCTATGCCAAAGAACCTGTGAATGATACTATATATGGCAAAAGGAACTTTGTAGATGAGATTAAATTATGGACTTTAAGATGAGAGATTAGGGGTGCCTGGCTAGTTCAGTCAGTGAAGCACGTGGCTCTTGATCTCGGGGTTATGAGTTCAGGCCCCACATTGGTAATAGAGTTTACTTTAAAAAAAAAAAAGACAGAGTGATTATTCTGGGTTATCTGGTTGGGCCCTATGTGTCATCACAAGTGTCCTCATAAGACAGAGGCAGAAGGAGATTTTACTATAGGAGAGAGTGAGAAGGCCATGTGACAACAACAGAAGCAGAGCTTGGAGTGATGCACTTTGAAGATGGAAGAAGGGACCACAAGCCAAGGAATATAGGTGGCCACAAGAAGCTGAAAAAGGCAGGTTAATAGATTCCCCCTCAGAGCCTTCAGAAACAATAAGCCCTGTTGACACCTTGATCTTAGCCCAGAGAAACTGATTTTTGACTTCTGACCTCCAGATCTATAAAAGAATAAATCTGTGTTGTTTTAAGCCACTATGTTTATGGTAATTTATTACAAGATCAAGTGGAAACTAATACAAGCAGTGAAAGATTTGCCAGAAAATCTGGCCCTTAGAAGAATGGTAGGACATGTACAAGCAAAGATGAGGGGATGGGACAATGGGTGATAAAAAATGGAGATAGGGAGAGGATGACAATGTCCATAGCATACTCAGAAACCAGGAAACTAGCTTTCTAGAACAAAAGATCATGCTGGGAAATGAGGCTGGATTGGTAGGGTGCACCAAAATGCTGAGTGACTAGATTACCTCCTTTGTGAGTTGGGCCATGTCCTGCAGGCTTTGGGGAGTAGCCAAAGGAAGAGGAACTTAAAGTTGATTTGTAAGACTTGGAGCAGAGAAACACTTCAAATACAGAGACTAGATCAGTTTCCAATAGTCTTTGACTAAGGATAGTGGCAATGTGTATCTTTCAGGGTTCTTCATAGAAACAGAAGCAATAGGAGATGAGATACAGATGATAGATAAACAGATAGATAGATGATAGAAATGATAGCGACAGAGGACCGAGACCTCTCTCTTCCCCCCCCCCCCCCCCTCTCACTTATGTACCTTTAGAGAAGGAGACAGATAGTTATTTTAAGGCATTGGCCCAGCACGTGCGGGGCTGACAAGTCCGAAGTTTGTAGGGCAGGGGGCTGGAGACTCAGAACTTACATGGCGGTTGACACTGCAGTCTTGAGGCAGAATTACTTCCTTTCTGGGAAACTTCAGTTTTTGCTCTTACAGTCTTCTGTGGGGACCCATTTGGAATCCTAGAGTTGGTATAAAGATGATCATAAGCTGAAGATATTTGAGATTCGAGAGACAAAGAAAAAGCTTTCTCAGAGTTCCCCCTATCTAACACCAGCAACTTTTGGGAAATAAAAAGCTACCATGAATTCCTCTTCAGGGCAGATCTATTCCCAGAAGGGAAAATGTGAATAAAAACCTACCACAAACCCCTTGTACAGAGGAGATTTTTTATGGCCCTGAAGGAGACAGAAAGACTACTCATACCTGTAGAGACATACCTGTAGAGAAACATTATCACAAACTTTCTTATCTCCTGTTTATTCTTCTGAAAACACATTTATCTTTCCAAAAAGTCATTTTTTTTCCCCATAAGTGCCTTTCTCCCAATCCTCTTCACCCCCATCATGGTATATAAGCCCCAAATTCTAACCACTCCTATGAATTACTCATCAATGAGGTCTCATCATTGTGCTATATGCCCATTGAGTGGGTAATTAAACTCCATTTTTTCCCTCCTGTTAACCTGTCTTTTGTCAGTTTAATTTGCAGCTCCTATATACAAGCCCTAAGAGGGTTGGGAAAATTTTTTCCCTCTCCTACACTTTAAAGTGATTAGATAAGGGGTGCCTGTGTGATTCAGTCAGTTAAGTGTCCAACTTCAGTTCAGGTCATGATCTTATGGTTCATGAGAGTGGTGTCAGCTCAGAGCCTGGGGCCTGCTTCAGATTCTGTGTCTCCCTCTCTCTCTGTCCTTCCCCCCACTTACACACTCTCTCTCTCTCAAAAATAAACATCAAAAAAAATTTTTTTTAATTAACCTGATTGGATGAAGTCCACCCACATTATCAAAGATAATCTTTACTTAAGTCAACTGATTGTAGAGGTTAACCACATCTACAAAATATCTTCACGGCAACACAAACTTAGATTAGTGTTTGATTAAATAACTGGGTACCACAGCCTAGCCAAGTTGACACATAAAACTAACCATCACACCAGAGAAAGGAAGGATGGATAATATATATATATAAAAAAAAAAGATTAAGAAAATATTAGCAGGATTCGGTTACTGGCTGGGGTATGGGAATAAAAGAAGTCCAAAATTTTAGGCTTGGAGTCAATGGTTAACAACTATACATCTCTCTTCTGTCCTATCCTTAACAATGGGACACACATTTCCAAAGACTAGTTGGGGTTAGGGATGCAATGTGTGGCAAGGTAACAAAGGTCTACATGGGGATGGTCAATGGCCTTGGTCCTGTATGTGCAATGCTTTAGGTAAAATTAAGTCCCAATAGAAGTATTAACCTGGTTGTTATAGAAAAAGAGTCTGTTACTGAAGAACTGAATAATCAGACAGAAGAAAAAAAAAGCAAGAAATGATGTGGAAAGATTTTCTGAAACATGAAAAAAAATTGTCACGTTCCCCTGGGCATCACCATGCCGACTGGTCAATGCACTTGTTTTAATCCATTGAAATTTAAACAATTGGTGTAACCTTGAGCACAGGTCTACAAGCTTTCTACATTTGACATAAGATTTATTTATCTGGGTTGGTGTTTTCCTGAGTTTCATTTCTATTTTTAGCTTTGGGTTTCTTTCTAAGTGACACATGGGTACTACTTGTAAATTACAAGCTTGGCGTTTTGGCAACTGTAATAACGAAAACCTGAAGTATGAAGATTAAAAATCCTGCCTGGCCAGGTTTTCAATTGAGTCTGGATGCACTTCACTTACTCTATTAGACCGGTAACTTGTTGCCAACAGAAACTTAAAGAAGCTCTTTCTGCAATTAATATGTTAACTATCGTTAATGGTTTTGTTTTCTCCAGAGGAGCTAACAGCTCAGGCATTAGTCTTTAGTCTTGATAAACTGGTTCCGAGAAATGAGAAGCACATGAGTTCAGGAAAGAGAACACAACTAGGCAATGAATCGAGCTGCAAAATGCTTTGCCCTCCAAGGTGAATTAAAACCTTGAACTTAGAAGCCAATATGACAGACTTTATTTAATGTGTCAGAAATGATTGGTGACACAAGCTTCATGGCCTCTAGTCTAAACCTTACTAAACCAGCAAGCATATGGCTTTCTACAGCCCCAAGGGCACCAAGCCCCCAATACACCCACTACGTCCCAGTTCTCCAGACCGCTCTGGAGAAACTGTTTTCAACACCTCACTTGATTCCTCAACCTTTCCTCAGGGTGTTTAAATTGCACCTGTAGATGGTGGCTAAACTAGGGGTGAAGGAGGGAGGGAATTAATGTTTGATATTAGCCCCTATTACGGAAGGCCCCAGGCACCTTTCATCTACATCATCCCTTTTGTCTGCTTTATCTCTTTACTTATCCCCGTGAGCTAAGCATTATTATCATACCCATCTTATCACCGAGCAAAATAAACTTAAGAGAAATGAAGTTAAAGTCTCACAGCTAGTAAGTGATGGAAATGAGATTGTACTCTGCTCCTTTTGAATCCAAATATTGATCCTTTAATCAAGCTGCATTACAAACCTTCATTTTGTCTAGTTTATCAGGGCAATTTCCTGGGAAAGGAACGCCTCTTCTTGGTTTACCTATCACTAAGTGTGGAGTCGTCCTACAGCTTACCTACACAGTGGACATTTCCCCAAACATTTGTTCACTTACTACAAACAAGGAAGAATCAACTTGGGCCTCCGGGCTGTTTTTACCGCTTTCTGTTCGAATCGTCTTGGTGTGGTGGAAGAGGAGTGGGCCATTTGGCAAGTGGAGCTCTGCAGCTGGGCGATGCAGGAGCCACAACATCCCCGTCACCTTCTGTAGGAGACAGAGTCACTGGCTCACAAGGTCCTAACTCTGAGATCGTACAATGAGCTGCCAGATCCCTTCCAACACCACCAAGACTGCATCACGCAGCAATGTTGTGGTATCATTTTCAAGGAGATTTCATATCCATTATCTCATCCCAACTTCAAACCCCATTCTCAGAAAATTAAGTTGCAGAAGATTTTTATTCTACCCTCCGCCCTATGTGCTGGAACAAGAAGAGGAATAACATAAGCCTGTCCTGGTTAATTGCAGTTAATAAATGCATGAGTTCAGTCTGATTGTCCACAGGAACCAAGTTGTTTCTCAGTCTCATTTTGACTTGTGAGGACATGAGCTGAATTATGTGAAATGACAGTTGATCCATGAAAGATTCCCAAGTGATGAATTCAGGGCACGTGAAAGTGCCTTTCAGAGCAGATTAAAAAATAATAATAATTTATTTATTTATGTAATCCCTACACCCAACATGGGGCTTGAACTCAAAACCCTGAGATCAAGAGTCACAGGCTCTTCTGACTGAGCCAGCTGAACTTTAGATCTGTGCTTTCTTGCTTCCATTTTCCCTCCCTACTCCTGCTCCTAGTGGCTCAGGGCTGAGGAATGTGGCCAGAACATCTGTGGATTATCTCACCTTCTACATCAATCTCAAGGTCCATGAGATCTATATAGGTCTCATGTATGTAAAGGTCTATATATGTAAAGATCCAACTAGAGCTTTTCTTAAAACTTTGGGTGTAGACTACCCAAGATCTGCCATTTATTAACTCTGAAATCTTGCAAATCACTTAACATCTCGTAGTGTCAGTTTCTTCATTTCTAAATGGAGATAACAAAACCTACCTTACAACTCTTATGAAGATTAAATGAGGTAATATCTATGAAATTGATACTTTTTAAAGGTAAGTCCTATCCTTAAATTAATTATTATTAATTCTTACTGAGTGATACTCTGGGGCAAGAATAAACTTTACCAGGTTATTCCAATCATGCCACTTAGGCAATCACCTATGGAATAGAGTTGGTACATTGGGACAGAACATTTTTTATCAATATAGTACCTAAGAAAGATGGAAATAGTTTCCAAGGAGCTAAACTATAAAATCAACATGCAATGGAATGTATGTAAAGATGCTGTCTCCTTTGAAGATCCTGACTCACAGTTTAAATAAAGAAAATGAAAAATATTAATGCAAGTGAAGCATTCTTATGTCAATCTGAAGGAGTCAGTGAAGGGGGAAGGTGTGGATCAGCAATAAAAGTAGAGTGAAACTGGAGGTAGATGTTGCCCACCTTAGCCCTGGAGGAGAGTGTGTCCTCTTCAGTCTCTTGTATCTTTTTCCCTTACTCAATTGAAATTATCCCCATCTGTAGTCACATATGTGGTAGTAACTCCCATCTTTAAATCTGCCCTTCTCGACCTCACATTCCCTTTAGAGTTTCTGTCCCATTGTTCTACTCCCCACAGTAAATACAGATTTTGAAAGCATTGTCTACCCATGCTGACTCCATTGCCCACCTCCCATTCACTTTTCATCCCATCCAGTCTAGCTTATGCCCTCAAGGCTCCATTGGGGAAACTCTCGATGAGGTCCATCAAAAGTCCTTCTGTTTGCCAATACACATTTCCATCCTCATCCTACTGGACTTAGCCACTGATACATGTGACCAGTGGCTCCTTCTAACATTCTCTTTTTGGAATCTGTGGCACTACGCTCTTGGTGTCTCTGCCACTGCCTGGTGGTAGCTTTTCAGTCTCCACTGTTAACACATTGGCTTGTACCAAACAGTTAAGTGTAAGGAGTTCCTCTGATCTCAGTCCCTAGGCCCCCTTCTTAGGTAGTCTCATCCTATTGTTTTTCAAGTGGTTCACAGATTTATATACCACCAGCTCCCATCTTTCATATATCATGGGAGACTCACATATCTGACTGGCACTTAGTATCTCCACTTGGAAGTGCTACAGGCATCTTCTACCTAACACGTTAAAACCAAAACCACTCTTTGATCTTCCTTGCCCTTCTCCTTGCAACATCCTTCTTCATTATTTCTCAATTCAGTTAATGGCAATACCAACTGCCTGAAGCTCAGGCCAGTAACCTGAAAGTCATTCTCGATGGCTCCCTCTCCAGCACCTACTGTGCCCACACCAGGCCTGGTGCCCTCAGTTCTACCTCCCATGTGTAGCTCAAATCCAGACCTCTCTACCACCACCTACTCCAAGCTGCCATCTCCTCTCCTCTGAACTACTGCAAACCACCTCCTAACTGGTCTCTCTTTTCTCTCTTGTCCTTCTTCAATTAATTCTTTTTTTCTTTTAACGTAATTTGGAACATTAATTAAAGCTTTTCAGTGGCTTTCTGTTGTGGAAAGGTTTTCTGTCCTATAATAGAAGTTAGGATAGAATCTGGAACCCTTACATAGGCCTGTTGTCTATGTCTCTGGGTTCTTTTCAAGCCAGTCTCTTCCCTCTCTTATTACACTTCAGCTATACTTTGCCTTCCTTTCTAGTCAAGCTCTTTCTGGCCATAGGGTCTTTGCATCTACTATTTCCCTTGCATGGAATTCTCTTTCCTTCCCTTGCCTTGCCTTTCATTCCTCTGCCCATACATTTGTTGTCTGACAAACTTCTACTCAACCTGCGAGTCTTGATACTCTCTCCTCAGGCCTTTTTTTTTTTTTTCAACGTTTTTATTTTTATTTTTGGGACAGAGAGAGACAGAGCATGAACGGGGGAGGGGCAGAGAGAGAGGGAGACACAGAATCGGAAACAGGCTCCAGGCTCTGAGCCATCAGCCCAGAGCCCGATGTGGGGCTCGAACTGATGGACCGAGAGATCGTGACCTGGCTGAAGTCAGACGCTTAACCGACTGCGCCACCCAGGCGCCCCTCCTCAGGCCTTTTTAAACCTTCTGATGTAAAGTAGGTTTCTTGGGGTATCTGGCTCACCCAATTGGTAGAGCATGCGACTCTTGATCTCAGGGTTATGAGTTTGAGCCCCACATTGGGTGTAGAGATTACTTAAAAATAAAATCTCTGCTGACTCACACCTGTTCACTCTGGCCAAGGAACAAGTCGGTCAGGAAGCCAGGCTGCAGCCATGGCTTTTAAAGACACCAGGAAGACACCTGTGGAACCAAAGGTGGAGATTCACTGAATTAGAATTACTCTAACCAGTCACAACATAAAATCTTTGGAGAAGGTATGTGTTGACTTTATCAGAGGCACAAAAGAAAAGAATCTCAGAGTGAAAGGACCAGTTTGGATGCCTACCGAGATTCTGAGAATCACTACAAGCAAAACTCCTTGTGGTGAAGGTTCTAAGACTTGGGATCGTTTTTAGATGAGGATCCACAAGCGACTCATTGATTTGCACAGTCCTTCTGAGATTGTCAAACAGATTACTTCCATCAGTATTGAGTCAGGAGTCGAGGTTGAAGTCACCATTGCAGATACTTAAATCAACTTTTTAATAAATTATCAGTTAAAAAAATTAAAATAAAATCTTAAAAACATAGTATAGGTCTCTCATAATTTCTTCCCATAAGTTTCCTTTATAATACTATAATTGGTAGTTAAACATTTACTAGAGTATTTATTTGTTGTTGAATATATGTTCCCCCATAGACTGAAAGCTCCATGGGAGCAGAAATTACATCTTTTGTGTACCACTACTCATCCTTACAATGCACCTGAAACATAATAGGCCCTTAATAAATATTTGTTGAATGATGGATAAATTAATATCTTCCTGATAGGCATATTACACTGTGAAAACAGACATCAGAGCCTGAAACCAGTAAATATTTGTCATATAGCTTGTGTAGGTCCACCTTGCTAGGATTCTAGACTCGTCAACTAGTCTTTTTCTTTTCTTTCTTTCTTTTTCATTGTTTTTTCAAATTTTTTTTTTTTTTTTAAGAAAGAGAGAGAGAGAGAAAGTGCATGCATGAGTGAGGGGCAGAGGGAGAGAGAGAATCTTAAGCAGACTCCGTGCCCAGCATGTAGCCCAATGCAGGGCTCGGTCTCACAACCATGAGATCATGACTTGATCCAAAACCAAGAGCTGGATGCTCAACTGACTGAGACAGCCAGGCACTCCATGTCAACTAGTCTTTTGATAGTCCTCTCATTTCTAATGGAAATCTCTTCAGGTCCCCGGGGGCATAACAAAGTCCAGCTGAGCTTTAACACCAAAATTCCTGATTGAGTGGCTCCTCTATAGAGATACATGCCCCCCAAAGTGTCACCTCAGCCCCCCAAAGTGTCACCAAGTATTTTTCAGAGTCCACTTCTCTTCTCCACCCAGCCCCACTGCTCCTCTGGGAGGATGTCATCCTCCTTGGGGGCTCTCAGGGGGTTCCCACAAGGTAAAGCCCTCAAGGTTCCCTTAATGCTCTGTCTCTTTTATCTTCACTATGCTGCATGAATCTCCTAGGAGTCCTTTCCTTCCAAGTCACAGAACCAACTCCAACTTGTCCGAACACAACGCGGGCATGATTAGTGTCGTGACCCTGGAAGAGCTGGGACTGAGCGCCGGGAAAAGCTAGAAGCAAGAACCTCTAAGCTATCTGGCCTTGGCTCTCTGTCCCTCGTCTCAGCTCTTTTCTTCCTCTTGGCTTCATTTTCACCTCCTGCAGACAAGTTCTCTCCGTGTATTTGGGGACATAGCTGCAGCAGGTCTGGGGTTTCATGCACAAACCCCACATCCCAGAGAGTAAGGGCTTTCCCTCTATTAGCTCTATGTAGAAAAATCTGAGGGAGGACATTACTTGCCCTGCTTGAGTGACATCTCAGTCCTGTGCAGCCGGGGGTATGGAGTCACAGGTGTAAAGGGCTGGGCGATAATACTCTCCCACGGGAGGAAACGAGCAAGGAATACTACCAGAAGAGGGGGAAAAAGTGTATGAGGTGACATTAGAATGTCTATTACACTATGTTTTATGTGTACAGCAGTGAGGCTTCCTGTTATGGGTTGAATGGCTATGGGTTGAATTGAAAAAGACATGTTGAGGGAGTGCCTGGCTGCCTCAGTCAGTAGAGCATGTGACTCTTGATCTCAGGGTTGTCGAGTTCAAAACCCACATTGGGCATGGAGTGTATTTAAAAAAAAAAAAAAGATATATTGAGGTCCTAATCCCCCAGCACCTCAAAATGCATTTTTTAAAGTAGGCTTTACACCCAGCACACAGCCCAACACAGGGTGTGAACTCATGACCCTGAGATCAAGACCTGAGCTGAGATCAAGAGTCCAATGCTGGGGCACCTGGATGGCTCAGTCAGTTAAGCGTCTGACTCTTGCTTACAGCTCAGGTCATGATCTGACAGCTTCATGGGTTTGAGCCCTGCATCGGGCTCTGTACTGAGTGCAGAGTCTACTTGGGATTCTCTCTCTCCCTCTCTCTCTGCCCCTGCCCAACTTGCGCTCTGTTTCTCTCAAAATAAATAAATAAACAAACGAGAAAGAGTCTCTAAAAAAAGAGAGAGAGAGAGAGTCCAATGCTTAAGTGACTGAGTCACCCAGGCACCCATTAAAACGTGATCTTATTTGGAAATAAGGGCATTGCAGATATAATTAGTTAAGATGGGGTCACACTGGAGTAGTGTGAGCCAGTAATCTAATATAACTGGTGTCCTTATAAGAAAATGTTAGTCATGATACTTGTTAAACAATAATAGGAAGGGAGATTTCATTCCAGGGTATTATGGCAATAGGTGTAGAGACCACTGCAATGGGGTTTTGGCAGGAGAAAGATTAATCTTGACCCGGAACACAAGGCAAAGTGGGAATTTATAGCCAGGGAGCAGGGTGGGGGTCAGTGGATGGACAATTACTAGGAAAAAACATCAGAGGTAAGGAGGGAATTTTTTGCTAGGCTAACCTAACAGGATTTTTGCTGCAGGCGGCCCAGTGGAGGCAGACATCACCTGGGGGGGGGGTGACGGAGGATGACAGACCCAACCAGATGTTGAGGGTGAAAATTCTGGCTAAAATGGGGTGACCCACAGAAGGACATGGAACTCGGAAGTTGAGGCCCTGTTGAGAAGAAAGTTGGGAGCCTGACTAGAGTGTGGTCAGGGAGAACACTGTGTAAAGAAGGAGGCACAGAGATTGGAGTGACACATCTATAAGCCAAGGGACGCCAAGGATTGCCACCTGTCACCAGCAGCAAGGAGAGAGGCGTGGAACAGATAGTTCCACCGTGCCTCAAAAGGAACCACCCCTGCCAATGCCCTGATTTTGAATTTCTAGCTTCCAGAATTGTGAGAAAATAAATTTGTGTTTTCTTAAGCCACCCAGTTTGTGGTACTTTGTTACATAGCCCCAGGAAGCAAACACAGGGCCTCTTTTCTAACTCTGAATGGCCTTTTGTCAGAATCACATAGAGTTTCTCATAAAACCTCCCTATACCTTTTGACCAGCTTCGGACTATACCTGACTCCCCGTGGGAGTTCAAAACCAATTCTGGGGGGCGCCTGGGTGGCTCAGTTGGTTGAGCGTCCGACTTCGGCTCGGGTCATGATCTCACAGCTTGTGAGTTGGAGCCCCGCGTCAGGCTCTGGGCTGACAGCTCGGAGCCCGGAGCCTGCTTTGGATTCTGCGTCTCCCTCTCTCTCTCTGACCCTTCCCCGCTCACGCTATGTCTCTCTTTCTCTCAAAAGTAAATAAACGTTAAAGAAAAACATTTAAAAAAACAAACAAAAAAAAACCCAAAAAAACCCTATTCCGGGACTCTGAAAGTGGTTAATGCTACTCCCATTGTATCAGCTCCACTGTGGCCACTTCTCTCCTCTACCCAGCAACCACCGTCCCCCAAGGCGCATGCCCACCGTAAGCTTTGGCTCACACAGGAATGTTCCGCTATGGGTCTCTTTTACTGGCAGGGGGGGAATTCTTTGATTAGGCTGACTCAATACCTGTAAAGTTGGGCAGTTGTATTTTTCATTGGAAATGAATAATGTGGCATTCTCTTTTATATATTCCTATCTTTGAGCTTTGTTAGTGAGTTAGTATCTGAGTCCTGTTTGGGCTACTGATTAAGATTCTGCATCTGCGAAGGTGAGAACTAAACTTCCTGGCCCTGACTGAAGGTCAGGTGGCACCCACCTCCATGATATGCCATTGTTTCTTCCCATTGAAGTGTCCTCGCAGATGAGATGGACTCTGGTTATAGAACTCTTTCCTGTCAGAGGACCATGCCCCTCAGTCTTAACTGTGGATTAGAACTAAATGCGGCTGTTTATCTACATTATCCCTGAAAGCTGCTGTGATTTCATTTCATCTCAAATTTATTTTTATACTATAGAAAATAAAACACCCCCAATAGATTAACTCTACTGTTATTTAGTGGTAGCTTCAAATCCCCAAGAAGACTTGTCCTTGGGCATAATGTTTTTATCCACTAGTTATGAGCGTCTGTGTGCATGCATGGATGTTTGGCTTCAAATGAGTGGCTTTTACAATGTGATAACCTTGTGCCATATGTTGGGCAAATATCTTGGCCATAATTCACAGGCAACTGACAGATTAATAGATCCTCTGCCGTTCTCATTGTGGAGACTTTGTGTTAGTGGCCTTTGTCTACCATGGATCTGACAGAGGGGAAGGATTAGCTCACTGACGCTGGGAACACAGTTGACAAGGGATTTTGTGAAAACAAAGCCAAACAAACGAGGCAGCGTCCATAGGCACCTGGCTGAATAAATTAAACTTGATTGAATCCTCTATTATAATGATGACAGAAAAAGGAGGTAAAATATGCCTTTCCTAACGAGCTTCTTTAAAATCATTTACAATTTAAAACTTGCTTTTCCAGGAAAGCAGAAACTTACTTAGCAAGACACCTTCAACTGGGTCTTTAAGCTCTTCAACTGGCACTGGGCCCCCAGAAGTATAGTGCACACTTCCTGAAAGCATAGTCACTGGAAGTCGTTGCTTCAAAGCCAATGCTACAAACGAACTCAGTGCTCTTCTCCCCTTGGCCTGCCCTGGCTTCTGAGTGGCCACATGGGGATGGGCTCCATGCAGGAGAAATTAAATGTATCCAGAAGGGAAAAGACTGATTTGAAGTAACAGTCTAAAAAGGACTATGAAAATAGAGACAAAATAAGTCTAGATTCTATAAGAAAGATGAAGAAAAAAAAATAGCACCAAGGTTTACTACTAAGCTTGGTGTAAATAAATACTGTACCGTTGAATTTAACATTAACTCGGGGCTTTTCCTTTGCTACAAGTTGGCATTACTAGCCAGCAGGAGGCACCCAAATGGAAAAGTACAAAGGAAGAACATTTTTCGTTTTGTCAAAATGAACACATATGTGATTACACAAGTGCCCTGTGAAAAGGTGAGAGTCTGCATAGTGTGATGTTAATAGAGTCACACTTGTCCAAATAGAAATTCCCATCAACCCGCCATTGTGTTCTCTTCCCACAGAGAGTGTCCGCCAACAGAGAGACCCCCGGCAAAAGCCAGCGGTGTAGGTTCCAGAAGGATAGTGTTGAAATACGGTGGGATTAAAATGTTACCTAGGAGTGGAAGGAGTAGCTGAGGTTAGCTTTTACCCTTCAGCGAATTAGAGTCGACCAGAGAATTAGCTGTTCATCTTGGGAGACAGGGGACTGATGTTTGATTTCCATGTGGGATTGGGGTGCACACCCCAAACAGGAAGTGACCAAGGGTCATACAGAATAGAATAAACAAAGCCAGAGAGGCAGAGAGAGGCAGCGTGCGTGGTGACAATACTTACTGAAACTGCTTCAGAAAACTTATTACTGCCATTTCCCAAGCTATATAATTTTTTGGCAAATTACCTAAATTTTATGGGCTTTAAGGTCCTCATCTGTAAAACTAGGGTCATAATACCACTGTCATAGGACTGCTGTGGAAATTAAATAAGATAAACATAAACCTGAACATATGAGACCAGGTTTGCATTTGGAAATATAAACTTCATACTTGCTTTGCTACAGGATAAGCTGCAGTTGTAAAGGAGAACCAGTTAGGAAGTGTAATGGGGCACCTAAGGAAGGTTCTTCACTGTGGCCAAAGGTGGAGACTGCTAGGTTAACTGAGTAATAAAAGTCTTGCTTCATATAACTCTTATGATCACTGCTGGACCTCAACTGGAGCTTTTGGCAAACTTGTTTATTTTTTTTTTAACGTTTATTCAGTTTTGAGAGACAGAGGACAGAGTGCAAGTGGGGGTGGGGCAGAGAGGGAGGGAGACACAGAATTAGAAGCAAGCTCCAGGCTCTGAGTTGACACCACTCTCATGAACCGCAAGATCATGACCTGAGTTGAAGTCGAACGCTTAACCGACTGAGCCACCCAGGCGCCCCTTGGCAAATTTGTTCTGTAAAGGGTCAGATAGCAAATATTTTAAGCTTTGCAGTTCATACCCTG
Source organism: Prionailurus viverrinus (assembly GCF_022837055.1). Classification (NCBI taxonomy): domain Eukaryota; kingdom Metazoa; phylum Chordata; class Mammalia; order Carnivora; family Felidae; genus Prionailurus; species Prionailurus viverrinus. The sequence goes on from NC_062567.1 coordinate 60,763,549, forward strand.
TTGCGACTACTCATCCCAGAAGAGCACAAAAGCATCCGTGGACAATGAATGAATGAGCTTCACAGTGTTCCAATAAAACTTTTTTTTTTGAACACTTACATTTGAATTTCATATAATTTTCAGGTGTCACAAAATTTTATTCTTTCAAAATTTTTTGAACTATTTAAAAATGTGAAAACATTTCTTAGCTCATGGGTCATACAAAAACAGGTGGCAGGGGGAGGCAGGTAGGAGCAGGGCTGAAGTAGACAAAGGGATCAAGAGTACACTTACTATGGGGTACCTGGAGACTTTGTTGGTTAGGGGTCTGGCTCTTGATTTCAGCTCAAGTCATGATCTCAGCATTTATGGGATCGAGCCCCGTGTCGGGCTCCATAGCATGGAGCCTGCTTTGGATTCTCTCTCTCCCCCTCCCTCTGCCTCTGCCTCTTCCCTGCTCGCACATGCACTCTCTCTCTCTCAAAATACATAAACTTAAAAAGAATATACTTATCATGATGTGAGTACTGAGAAATGTATAGAAATGTTGAATCACTGTATTGTACATCTGAAACTAATATAACACTGTATGTGAACTATACTTCAATTAAAAAAATAAAAGAAATAACCAGGTGGCAGGGCTGGATTTGTCCTAGGGGCTGAATGAAGTTTGCTGACCTCTATTCTGGACACTGGATTATTTTCTTTATATTCATTATCTCCTTTAATTCACATATCAACCTGATGAGATAATGTCAGGAAGGGAACTCATGATGGGGGCACTTTGCTCTCCACGGTGACAGCCAGAGCAGAGGCACAGAGACTGGAACACAAGCATGACAAACACCTTACCACCTGGGAGTCAGTGGCAGGTTCAGGCACATCCATTCCTCGGGCACTTGAGCAGCTGGTTTCCACAGCATTTCTCCACAACAGCAGCAGAGTCCGATCAAAAACCAGGAAGCCAGCGGTCCCCTAACATCGCCCTCAACTTTCTCCTACTCTATCTCCTGCCAAAAAGACAAATAAAACGAATGTAGCACTTTTTCAACTAGACATTAACAATCTTTAGCTTTCTGCATTTTCAAGGAAAAATTACAAAGATTGTTGAGGTCTTTTTTTTGAAATGTACAAGGACTTGGGCCGCCTGGGTGGCTCAGTCGGTTGAGCGTCTGGCTCTGGACTTCGGCTCAGGTCATGATTTCAGGGTTCATGAGTTTGAGCCCTGCATCAGCTCTACACTGATAGTGTGGAGCCTGCTTAGGATTCTCTCTGTCTCTCTCTCTGTCTCTGTCTCTCTCTCTCCCTCTCTCTCTTCCCCTTTATTGCTTGTGCTGTCTCAAAATAAACTTAAAACACACACACACACACACACACACACATACACACACACACGAAGCCATTGTTGAACACTTACTACTCCTACTACATGCTTCGCACAGCTTATTTAATTTAATCTCAGAACAATAGAGGGAAACAGCTTATTAGTAGACCCAATCGGAGGACGAGGCCTAGTTTGGGTACCCAGCCAGGATCAAATACAGTAAGTGGCAGATCTGTCACCCCCAAGTCTGGGTCCTTCCTGTTATCATACTATGACACGTCTAGAGCACAGTTGATGGGTATAACCTTGTTAGCGACGTGAGCAGCTGAGCAGAAAGCAGTCACAGAAGGAAGGCCAAGAGGAAATCTGCCCCTGAGTGCCGGAGGAAGGCGAACAGGACAGAAACACACGCCAGAGGTGCAATGCTATTAGAAACTTCTTAACTAGAAAGAGGTGTGTTCATACCCAGGCGTGTCTTTAAAAAATTTTATCCATCCAGCTTGGACACAACAGACACGTTGGTAGATTGGTTGAGGGGATGGGGGGTTGAGGGTGGTAGGAAGTGTGCCTGGGGGGTCTGGGGCAGTTGCCGCCCTTGTATGTAGAGCTGACACAGGGTAACAGAAGGGCCACCAGGAGGCCAAGGGCACTGTCCTTTGTCTAACAAAGGGCAGGAGAGTGCACAGGAGCCCAGAGGACAGCGCTGTTATCTGCCCCAAGGGAGGTGCCACAGAGCACTCTGGGAACCCAGAGGTAGCACCTCATTCAGATCTCAGGGTTGAGTCAGATAGCGAGTGGCCTGTGGGTTGAGACACCAGAAAATGAAAGCAGCCAGAAGTACTTGCATTCTTTTTCTTTTTTTTCCCCCAGGGGACTCACACCCATGTCCTCCTAGAACAGTTCAGTTGGCTGCAAATAAAGGTGGAGGAACTGGGCAATTCAAAGCAGAAGGTGGCTCTCCCTCCCACCTTTCATTCAGAAAACCCACAAAAGTGTAGCCTGAGGGTGTGTGTGTAAGGAGCAAGGAGTGACTCCACCCACTCTCGAGTAGAGGGCAGTGGGCCCGAAATGTGAGTGTGTGCGCGTGCACACAAGTGTCTCTGGGAGGAGAGGGCAGGGAGGCTTGGCTCCAGCGGGCCAGAGGGTCTTCCTGGGGTTACAGCTGCACTTTGGGGCTATCACTGTGGACGTACAAAAACGTAGCTAAAGCAGAGCAGGGATTCAGAGTCTTGAGAGGGAAAATAGTGACTTTCTTCCCTCTCTTCCTTTTCCTGGTAGAGCCCATAATCTAGGGGTGCAGACATGCATAGACCCCTAATTATAATACTAAGGGCTAAGTACTGAGGATGACAGGTGGAGATATCACTGGCCCTATAACTCAGAAGGGCACTGAATTGGGTGTGGAGGAGAGGCAGGGGTCCAGAAGTCTATTTGTTATCTATTTCTGTGTAACAAATTAACAGAAACATAGCTGCTTAAGACAACAAACATTTATTATCTTACAGGTTTTTTTTTTTTTTTTTTTGGGTCAGGAATCCAGGCATGACTTAACTGGCTGCCTCTCGTGGCTGAAGGTCTTCCATGAGGTTGTGGTTAATGCTGACTGCTGGGGCGGCCATCTCATCTGAAGGCCCAGCTTTGGGGGGGGACCCCTGTGCCAAGCTCACTCACATCATTGCTGGAAGGATTCAGTTCCTCACAGGTTTTTGGCCGGAGGCTTCCCTCGGCTCCTTGTCACATGGCCTTCCTCACAGAGCAGTTCACAACAAGGCAGCTTCTGCCACATTCCTTTCTTCAGAATCCCAAGGGCTGGATATGAGGAGCCAGGGATCAGTGGGGGCCACCTCAGAAGCTGCCTGTCATAGTACCTGAGCTAAGACCTGCAAAGCAGACAAGGTAGTCAGCTAAGCAGGAGGGAAGGCGTGGAATGGCAGGTATGGGAAGACTGCAGCTATATTCAGTGTGGCCTGAGGAGAGTGTGGCTCACCTGGGTGGAGATGAGTGATGGAAAGGCCAGCAGGGCCTAGAGGCTATAAAACCCTTTAACCCAGATTTGCAAAGAAAGACTCTCTCCTGGAGGGATGGAAAGCTTAAAGCTAGAGGCTACAATTTAAGATTCAGCTCCCCACTGCTGTGGGGAGAATGGGCTGGAGGGAGTAAGAGAAAGAGGGAGGCCATCAAGGGTTTGAACTAAGGTGGTGACTGGAGAGACAGAGTCTAGAGATATTAGAAGTTGGAATCTGGGGGTGCCTGCCTGGCTTAGTCGGTTGAGTGTCTGACTTCCGCTCCATTCATGATCTTGTGGCTTGTGAGTTCGAGCCCCACATTGGGCTTTCTGTTGTCAGCATAGAACCTGCTTCTGATCCTCTGTCCCCCTCTCTCTCTGCCCCTGCCCCACTTGCTCTTTCTCAAAAATAAATATTAAAAAAAAAAAAGGTGGCTCACCTTTAAAAAAAATAATAAGTTGGAATCTGTTAGATTTGGGGACTGATTGCTTACTCTGTTTTCCCCTTCTGGAATACAAGTTTTTGGAGGGCACGACTTTTTGTAGTTTCTGTTATCCCCAGTGCCTAGAATAGTGGTTTTAAATGAATGAATGGGGTTACCCCCATGTTTCTAGCTTGACTAATGTGGTAGAGCCCTTCATTGAGATAAAAAACACAAAGAACAGGGGCACCTGTCTGGCACAGTAGGAAGAGTGTGTGACTCTTGATCTTAGGGTCGTGAGTTTGAGCACCATGTTGGGTGAAATTACTAAAAAAAAAAACAAAAAACAAAACAAAAAACAAAACAAAACAAAAAACCCAAACAAACAAAAAACCTCACAGAAACAAACATAGCTAGGGATGTAATATTTGAGAAACACTGAGTCTGAGGTGCTTTGTGGCATATCTAAGAGTAAATGCTTGGTAGGTAGTTGAAATGTGGGGACCTGGAGACTTCCCAGAGAAACAGTGAGAGGTGAAGATCTGAGAGTCACAGCACCTTATGCCAGTTGTGGGAGCGGCTTCTATGGCGCCTGGTCCGTTACCTCAAGTATCCAGGACACCTTGAAGAGCAGCAGGGCTTAAGAAAGCACAGGAAGAAAGGCCAACTGTCATTCACAAAAGAAAGCCCAAAACATGCTGCCACAGGGAGAAAGCAGGAATCTAGGAAAACCAGAGGGGACACGGATTGGTGAAAACAATGGCATCATCCGGCATCAAGTGTTAGGTAAGGAAGGACTGAAGGGTTCAGGAAGTTCAAGCCCTGGGTGGGTGGCGATGGAGGTGAAAAAAAGAGTATTTTCCGGAAATGCAAAGCATTATTTAACATTTTGGAAATTAAAGCTGCCATTTCCAAATTTCACTAAAAGACAAACAAAATAGGGGTGCCTGGGTGGTTTAGTTGGTTAAACGTCCGACTCTTGGTTTTGGCTCAGGTCACGATTCCATAATTCATGGGTGAGAGCCCTGCTCTGACAGCGTGGAGACTGCTTGAGATTCTCTACCCCCACCCCCAACCCCTTCCCTGCTTGCTCCACAAGCATGAGTTTCTTTAAATAAAAACAAACAAACAAACAAACAAGACAGACAAAATAGATTTAGCATTTAGACAACAGTTTCCCAAAACTGGCTTTTATAGCAGCAACTTAAGAATCACTGAGGAGGTTTTTAAAAAATACTAGTTTCTGAGTATGTCCCGCCCTACAAAAATTAGTCTCCCAAGAGGGAGGGAAAACTAATTTTTTGAAAGCCGCCAAGTGATTTTGAAGTGTGACACGGCTTTGAAATCATTCACTGAAACCTCTAAGAACCCCTGGTTCGCATTTGGCTTGAGCCCTTTTAGAAGAATTAAAGTGGCAGAAAAGTTCATAGATTGTTGTGAGAAGCTGATGGTTAAATTTAAGAGTTTAATAGGAAATTTAAAGTAATCAAGAAAATAAACTCCCCCACAGTTAAAAAAACCAAACAAACATAAAACACATCCTGTATGTTTATTATCAGGAAAATGCTGAGGACTGTAATTAGGACTATAAATTTAGTTGACAGTAAATGAGCTAGATTAGTAAATAAAACTGCCTGTAAACATTGGCAAATCAGTTATCCTCTCGGGTGTGGTTTATAAAAGAACCTAGCCGATATCGTAAGAGCTGGGGAGCGGCTCTGACTGGGGGAGAAGCGCCCACCGTTTCACAGCCCACAAAAGCTCTAGGGACCACCATCTCCCGTTGTCCGGGGAGAATGCCACAGGTACCTTCTCCCCATTCCCGGAGCACGGCCGGAGATGCAGTGGCCTCCATTTCCTCACAACCTTCCTTTGTCCCTGGCAATCTGACTTTGATCCTCAAAAGTCCATTAAACGCCCCTTCCAGGTCCCCAGGGACCACAGGCCTCATAAGCGCTACAAACTCATAGCAGCCTTTCCAGAAGGAAGTCTCCAGAGCCCTGGGAAGCCTCTTGCTCACTCCCTCCCCGCCCCACTGCCAGCCCCATCTTCAGGGACTTCCCTCCCACCGCCTGGAAACAGGCTTCAAACTTCACCCCTCCCCCCTCCCCCCTTTCCCATGACGTTAAAGTGAACTAGTTTTCCCACTTCTACTTTTTCTTGCTGTCCTTAAAGATAATTACACAGGGTTTTCATTTGCTTTATGAAACATTTACTCCTCATCAGGAAATGAAAATAACAAAAAATAACAAACATAGGGAAGCTAGTAAGTCACAGCTTCCCCTCCCTTGCTCAGGGGAAGCCTCTGGAGCAAGGCTCAAATGTGTTTACATCTTCTGGTCAAATCACACCAGACCATTGGAGCCCTTTGGTTTCACCTCACTGGGCAGAATGTGCCTGGTGTCACGGTCTCCTTTTCCACACAGGATTTCTCGGTGCTCCTTAAGAATATTTCTTTAAAGTTAGTCCAATCTCCACCTAATTAGTCCACAAAGAAATGCAAATAAAATGGGATATCATTTTTATCTTATCAAGATGGCAAAGAAAAAAGAGAGACAGAGAGAAATAAAAATGAAGGCCGATGATACCGAGTTTTGGCCAGCTTGCTGGGAAGCTGACTCACTCATTCTGGCGCGGCTGGAGGGACTCTGAATCAAGAGCCTTACATATGTGCATACCCTTCAACCCAGTAATCCCACTTCGAGGAAAATATCCTGAGGAAATAATCAAGAGATGCAGTCAAGGATTTATGCACAGAGGATATTCGTTGCAGAGCCATAATTGAGAAAAACTGGCAAGGACTTAGGTGCCTCCCAGGTGGGGCTTGGCTCCGCAAATCCTCCTACATCCCTATGATGGAACGGGGCTCATTCGGCTGTGCAGTCATCCGCTCGGCAAATATTTATTAGGTAACTACTCTGCATTAGGCACTTGGGCGGGTAAACAAAACAGGTAAGCTCCCAGGCCCCCCCCCCCCGAAGATGCACCCCCTAAAATTCGGGATCTCGGAAGGCAATTTGAAAGTGTTGACATTATGTTTCGGGGGGACGCAGGCTCCACACTGTATCACCCCCACTCTCTCACCGCCTGCCATAAGCAGTTACCGATTCCGAAGAGTTATCTCGTTCAGCGGCTCTCCCAGGTCGACCTCTCCTTTTCAAAAGCAGGTCCCGAGGCGCTGGGTAACCTGATCACGGCGGAAAGAGCCGCGACGCGGAAGTCTTCCGATTGGTTTCTAGTTCCAGGAAGTTGCAGACTTCGGGCAAATCGCGTCGCCTCTGGGACTGTTTCTAATCAGAAGAATGAAAGAAAAGGCCGAACCAACCCTTCAGGTTGTCTGGGTCTACTGATTTTTGGCCCGGGGACCGAGCCATTCGTGGGTGGGGGAGTCCTAACCCGCGCTGGAGGGAGGGAAGGCGGTGGAGCCCTCCAGGGTGTCTGCGTTTGTCATGGAGAGCTCTAGAACACAAAGAAGCCATGGACCACCTAGACTGGAGGGTGAAGGCGTCCGCACACAGCCGGGCTTCGGGGCGTGGGGTGGGGGCCGCAAGCTCAGAGCTCCCCCGCGCTCAGCTTTCCACCCCCCGCAGCGACGCCAGCCCCGCGGCGTCCTTGGCCTGAGTTGCTCCTTAATATTAACACCTAACCGCTAACAATCACGGGCGCTTCTAGGTGCAACACATTGTGTAGGCGATTTGGTCACCTCTCCCTCGCGCAGGGAAAGTATGAGGTCTGTGCTGCTACTCCCATACTTCCTAAGGCAAAACAGGCTTCGGACGGTTACAAGATTTATACGAAGTCACGTGGCTAGCCCCTGGGCCTGAGCGCTTCACCTCGTTACAGGACAGGACAGTCTTTCTTCCTGAAAGGGCAGTGGGACAGCCTCCCGTTTTGTCCCTCGTTCCAGTTACAGAAGACAAGGAACAGGGGTCGTAATGGCAGTTAAGGCTTGTTGCTTACCGACTGGGAGCCTGAGAGAACTAAGTCACGAGCAGGGTTGCCACAGTTTACAAGTGATCTTAGAACCTACCAGAGCCCTCTGCTTCCATTTAGAAACTCCCTTTCTCCCCCGCAGCGCCCTTCCCCCCCGCCAGGGTGAGGGGTCGGCTCTGAAATGCGGCGGGGAAGAACAATAGGCGCCCTGGGCCCGAAGGGCGGAGGGCAATTTGCATCTCAGAGGAGCTCCGGTCGGGACGCCGGGTTTGGACTCTGACCCTTGCACTAAAGATCAGCGCTGGGAATTTCCTGTGACCTGTTGAGGTTTGCCGCTCGGAAGCAATAAGGAGTCTTTGACGTTAATATCCACTTAATTAAGGAATCTAAAATGGCAGTTTAGTGGCAGGATTCTGTGAGCTCCCTGAAATTGTACGGAAAAGTCTGTGTTGTGTGTGCATAGGTGCGTTTTTCTGGGGAGTGTTCATAACTTTCCTTGGATTCTCAGAGGGGCTCACAGCTGCCCAAAGGTGAAGAACTTCTGGTCACACGTGAGCCACACTGAAGGAGAACAATGGTGCGAATCCTGTGGGAGGAGTGGGAGCAGGAAAGGGAAAGACTTAACTGAGGGGAGATGGGGGTGGGAGGGAAGACTTTGAGGTAAAACTTCTCTGAGAGGCAGGATTTGGGTGACGGGAGAGGAAGCTGACATTTCTTGCGCTCCTAGTGTGTGCCAGGCACTGTTCTAGACTAAAATTCATGAGGATTAATAGATTCTTAACAACAACCGCATGAGGTAAATAAGATTGTTCTGGCGTTATAGATTCATTGTTTAGCAAATATTTTTCCAGCATTTATTATATGTATCAGGCACTGTTCCTAGAGTGGAAGATACAACAGTTAACAAAACAGTGGAAAATGCCTTCTTTCATGGAGCTTAATTTCCATGGGAGGCAGATGAGGAATCTGGCTTCACAGAGAGTTACCTGATACATAAGGGTCCTCAGCTAGTAGCAGGAGAGATTTGAACCCAGGCTGTACAGCACCAAAAGTTGTTTTTTGTTTTTGTTTTTATAATGACGTTAAACAAAAATAAATAAGAGGAAAGCGAGAAAATATTTACATCAAGTAGTGCAAAGAAAAGATTTAAAGTTTTCAAACTGCAAATCAAAACCAAAATATACGTTCAAAATGAAGAAATGGGCAAAGATTACTGTAATAATTCAGAAGAGAAAATATGAATGATCAATAATGTTGAATCCTGGCTTCCTGAATTGTCAGTAAAACAATCCATTTATTGCTTGCACAGTGAGGAAGAGTATTACTTTGAGTAGCCTTAGCAGCGTATCAGAGGGCAAAAGGGCAAAGTCTGGATTTTTACTGGGGTTGGAAGACTGGTCTAAGGAGGGTTTTTCAGTGGTGGTTGGGGATTGTGATAAAATACTTTAGGTTTGATGGACAGGGCCAGGCAAGGATTTGAGGAGAGGCCTTAAAAGAATCGTAATAATATGCCTTGTGGAAACCTAGAAGCTAAAATGCCAGTTGGCCTTCTTTGAAGGAGTGTGTCCTGTGACTGCAGTCACGTGTGTTTCTTCTAGGCACTTGTTGGGTTTGTCCAGATTTACCCGACCTGCTTCCAATGGACAGCAACGTCTTAAGATGTCCAAAGTGCTTGTGGGTAACCAAGTGATGTACTGAGAAGCCCATTCAATGAGGTAGAAGGGAATGATGGGCACATTGTTATTGGGCTCCCCCCACCTGTTTTTTTTTTTTCCGTTTTAGTTTCCATGTACGTATTCTCAACTTTTCAAATAGATTTTTAAAAACTTTATTGAGCTATCATTGACAGTCAACAAATTTCACATACTGAAAGTGTGCAATTTTGGTAAGTTTTGACACATGTATATGCCTGTGAAACTGTCACACAATCCAGATGATGAATATGTCCTTCCAAAGTTTCCTTGTGCCTCTTTATCATCCCATCTACTCAGTGGACCCTGTCTCCAAGCAACAACCCATTTGTCTTCTGTCACTGCAGATTCTTTACATTTTTTGTTTGATCTTATGCAAGTGTAATCCTATAGTATGTATTCATTTTTGCCCTTTTTAACTCAGAATAATTATTTTGAGATTCATCCATGTTGTTGCGTGTATCAATAGTTTATTTCTTTTTATTACTAGTAGTATTCCGTTGTGTGGATATACCACAAATTGTTTATCTACTCATCTGTTGGTAACAGCTGGGTTGATACCAGTTTTTGACTATTACAAATAAAACTGTACATGTACATAAAACTGAACATTCATGTACAAGTATTTGTGTAGATACATGCTTTTACTTCTCTTTGGTAATTAATTACCTAGGAATAGAATGGCTTGATCATATGATAGGTGTATGTCAGACTTAAGAAACTGCTAAGCTGTTTTCCAAAGTGGTGGTCCCATTTTATATTCCTAGTAGCCATATATGAGATTTCTAGTTGCTTTGTATATCTTCACCAACATTTGCTGTAATCAGTCCTTTCAAATTTTGCCATTCTTCGAGGTGTGTAGTAGGATCTCATTTTAGTTTTAATCCTTCCTTCCTTCCTTCCTTCCTTCCTTCCTTCCTTCCTTCCTTCCTTCCTTCTTGGCTTCATGCATGGAGCCCAATGTGGGGCTTGAACTCATTACCCTAAGATCAAGACCTGAGATAAGATCAAGAGTCAGATGCTTAGCCACCTGAGCTACCCAGGAGTCCCTTAATTTGCATTTCTTAGATAACTAATGGTGGTGAGCATCTTTTTGTGGGCTCTTTGATATCCATATATCTTCTTTGTGAAAGTGGCCATTCAAGTTATTTGCTCCTTTTTGTTGTTGGGCTGTTTATCTTATTACATTTTGAAGGTGTATGTACGTATATATACATACATATAAGTATGTATATATGCACACACACACACACACACTCACTCTGAGTACAAATTCTTTATCAGATTTGTGATTTGCTAATATTTTCTCCCAGTCTGTGGCTTAACTTTGCATTCTCCAAATAGTAGCTTTCAAAGAGTGTACCTTTGGGCAGAGACTCCAAATAGTAGCTTTCAAAGAGTGTACCTTTGGGCAGAGACTACTAGTTAGGGCCTGGCTTTAGTGTCCTCTCCTTTCAGACCAGAGGCCTTTGCCACAAGATCTGCTCCCCTAGATCCTTGGTTAGGCCAAGAAGCCTTCAAGCTTGATTTCTCTCTTCATATTTATTGGAGCTGGAGGTACTGGAGCAGCAGTGTATGTCTTGTGTCTGGCATTGTTCAATCCAGATATCCATTGGGATGAAGAGAGTAACCCAGAATCCAGAATAAAGTGTGTCCTAATGATCAATGCAATGATCAATGAGTAATCTATAATTACTCGGTAATTATAGATTATAGCAAACTGAAGAAAGAGGACTCGGACTTCTAAATGAAATGTTTGACTATAAAGCTGCTTAGAATGAAGGTTTTCTGGAAGTCATTCGTATAATTTTCTACTTAACCAGAAACCATTTCCCCTGTAAACGCTCAAAATCATGTTGATGTACTGTGTTGGAGTTTACACTGATCAATAAATATCTCAAGCTAGAAAAAAAAAAAACACCATGCATTCTTAATTTTTATTAAGTCCAGTTTATCAGCTTTTTCTTTTATGGACCATATCTTTTGTTGGTATGTCTAAGACATCTTTGCCTCATCCAAAGCCATTTACCTTTGTTTTCTTTTTAAGTTTAACAATTTTAGGATTTACATTTGTATCTATGATGCATTTTGAGTTAATTTTTATGTATGGTATAAGGGGTGGATTGAAACTTCATTTCTTTTGCATGTGAACAGTCACTGCAAAGGCTATTCTTTTTGCCACTTAATTGCTCTTGAAACTTCTTTGAAGCATTGACCATATATGTCTGGGTCTATTACCACCATTTCTATTCTGTTCAATTGATCTATTTGTCTAGATTTACCTCAATTTTTCTCACACTAAATTACTGTAGCTTTATTATAAGTGTTGAAATAGGTTAGTAGAAGTCTTCCAAGTTTGTCTCTTTTTCTCAAAGTTATTTAGACTCTTCTAGGTCCTTTGTTTTCATTATAAATTTTAGAATTGGTTAGTTAATTTCTACAAAAAAGATTATTAGGATTTGGGATGGGATTGCTTTGACTCTATGGGTCAATTTGGGGATAATTGACTTTTTTTAAATTTTTTTTAAATTTTTTTAAACTTTTTTTTTTTAAGTTTATTTCTGAGACAGGAGAGACAGAGCATGAACAGGGGAGGGTCAGAGAGAGGGAGATACAGAATCCGAAACAGGCTCCAGGCTCCGAGCTGTCAGCACAGAGTCCGACGCGGGGCTCAAACTCACGGAACGCGAGATCATGACCTGAGCTGAAGTTGGCTGCTTAACCGACTGAGCCACCCAGGCGCCCCTAAATTGACTTCTAAATAATATTGACTATTCTATGAACACACCATATCTCTCCATGTATTTAGGGCCTCTTTATTTTATTTTTATTTTTTATTAAATATAATTTATTGTCAAATTGGTTTCTATGCAACACCCAGTGCTCATCCCAACAGGTGCCCTCCTTAATGCCCATCAGCCACTTTCCCCTCTCCCCCACCCTTCCACCAACCCTTAGTTTGTTCACAGTCCTTAAGAGTCTCTTATAGTTTACCTCCTTCCCTCTCTGTAACTCCCCCCCCCCACCCTCCTCCCCCATGGTCTTCTGTTAAGTTTCTCAGGATCCACATATGGGTGAAAACATGGTATTTGTCTTTCTCTGCCTGACTTATTTCACTTAGCATAATACCCTCCAGTTCCATCCATGTTGCTGCAAATGGCCAGATTTCATTCTTTCTCATTGCCAACTGGTATTCCATTGTATATGTACTCCACATCTTCTTTATCCATTCATCAGTTGAGGGACATTTAGGCTCTTTCCATAATTTAGCCATTGTTGAAAGTGCTGCTATAAACATTGGGGTACATGTGTCCTATGCATCAGCACTCCTGTATCTATTTAGGGCTTCTTTAATTTCCCTAAGTAGTTTTCAGTGAGCAGATCCTGCACATTTTTTGGTCAAATTTATTCCTAAGTATTTCAGATTTATAATGCTATTGCATATAGAAGTACAACCGATTTTTGTACATTTAACTTTGTGTCCTGCAACCTTCTGAACTTTCTTTTTCAAAATAAAACTTTTTTAAAAAGTTGTTCATATTATTCCCCTTTTCTTTCTTTCTTTCTTTCTTTCTTTCTTTCTTTCTTTCTTGTTATTAATTTAATAGGTTTTTTTTTTCCAAATTTTTTACTTAAATTCTAGTTAACATGTAATGTAATACTGGTTTCAGGAATAGAATTCAGTGATTCATCACTTACATATAAAACCCAGTGCTCATAACAAGCACGCTCCTCAATACCCATCACCCATTTAGCCCATCCCGCCCCCCCCCCCATCAACCCTCAGTTTGTTCTCTATGGTTAAGGGTCTCTTATGGTTTCCTTCCCTTTTTTTTCCTTTTCCCATATGTTCATCTGTTTTGTTTCTTAAATTCCATATGAGTGAAATCATATGGTATTTGACTTTCTCTGACTTATTTCGCTAAGCATAATTCACTGTAGCTACATTGATGTTGTTGCAAATGGCAAGATTTCATTCTTTTTGATGGCTAAGTAGTATTCCATTGTATATACATGCCACATCTTCTTTATCCATTGTCCTTCCTTATTATCCTTTCAGTATGTGTAGAATCTATTTTTATGTCAACTCTGTCATTCTTGATATTGGCAATTTGTACCTTTCTTCTTTTTTCTCTAAACAATCTGGCTGTAGGTTTAACAATTTTATTGATTTCTCAAAGAATTACCTTCTGGGGTGCCGGGGTAACTCAGTGGTTAAGCATCTGACTTTGGCTCAGGTCATGCCCTGCTTTGGATGAGCCCTGCTTCTCTCTCTGCCCCCGACCCCTCTGCCTCCCTCTGCCCCTCCTGAGATTCTCTCTCTCTCTACCCCTCACTCACTTGCGTCCTCTCTCTCTCAAAAAAAAAAAAAAAAAAAAAAAAAAATTCTGGTTTCATTGATTTTTCTTTTTCTGTTTTATTGATTTTGCTCTAATCTTTATTTTCTCTTTTGTTAGTTTTTATTTATTTTTTTTTTTGTTTCTAAACTAATATATGTTAGATGGAACTTAGTAACATGTTACATATGTAGCATAGAAAACCTTTTTGTAGGGTAGGTGTTCACTGCTAGCAATTTGTCTTTAAGAGCTGCTTTAGATGCTCTTTTTGCTTTCACTTTGATTCATTTTTTGACCGTGTGGCTAGAGAACATACTTTACATGACTTGCATCTTTTTAAATTTATTGATACTTATTTTGCAATCTTGGTAAATGTTCTTTGTGTTGTTGGAAAGAATTTGTATCTTGCCATTCATGAAAATATTCTATAAATATCAATTTGGTCAAGTTGGTTGATGGTATTATCCAAGTCCTCTATGTCTCTACTGATTTCTATCTGTATGCACTTTTAATAATTGAGAAAAGTGCTTTTCCTACTATACTTGAGACTTTGTCTCTTTCTCATTGATTCCATTAGTTTTTATTTCATGTATTTGGAAGCTCTGCTGTTTTTGAATAGGATGTCAGTGAGAAATCCAGAAGTTTTGAGGTCGTTTAAGAACACAAGGTATGGGTAGGTAAATGACAGACCTCAGGATTATGTTATGGGAGTTTTAGGAAACATCTGGCCCCACATGCTAGCTCTAACTAGAGTGATTTATTTTTAGGCTTTGCAGCCCAGAGATTAATTGCTCCATCTAGGTTACAGTATCTATTTTAATCAAATTATAACATGTCAAGATAAAGAACCAAAAGAATTATCATCACAAATATTAGGTTGAATCATATACAGTTGTTAACATTTGCCTTTGACCTACAAAAATGGTAGTTTCTCACAAAGCAAGGAATTTTGTTCATTATGGTATTCAGAATAGTGAAACACTGGGAGCTATGTACATGTTTTATATCATAGCATTTTACAGAATAGTGAAAACTTGGGAGGTAATCCTAAATGTCACATGATAAATCATGCCATATGCCTATCATGGAATTAAAGTGAATGTTTTGGGAGATGATTTAATAACTCCCTTTATATTCTCATCCAGTTTTAAGACATTAAATTCCATCTATGTATGTTGGCAGCTCCCAAATTTGTATCTGAAGTCCAATTGCTCACAAAATCCAGACTCAGACATTCAATTTCCTGTTCATCATTTCCATGGATATCTAATCAATTTTTGAAATTTAACATGTCCAAACTTGAACTTCTGATCTTTCTCCAAAGCCTGTTCTCCCCACATCCTTACTTAACAGAATTTCTAGCTTCATCCTTCCAGTTGTTCAGGCCAAAATGCTTAGAGTTATTCTAGACTTTTCTTTCGCTCATCCCCCACAATCCATCAGGAAATTCTCTGCCTTTAGTTTCAAAATACACCAAGTACCCAACACTTTCCATCACCTTCATTGCTACCCCTGTGGTCTTCTTTCCTTTACACTGCAAAAGCCTCCTACCCTTTTTAACTGAAGTTTCAAATATGTATTATATATTTTTAATATATATATACACACATACACACATATATTTTAAATTAAAGTCAATATTTTAAAGGGTAGTGATGTAAATCATACAGATACATGTGGACCAAGTTCAAATGGACATGGCAGACAATTTCTGCTCTAAATCATTGCACCATAAAGTTTGGAGACATTGCTCTATTGTCTCTTTTCCTCCTGCATTTTCCTACTCCCCTCCTTTGTTTCCTCCACAAGCGAATATAAGGACCTGGGGCAGTTATCAGTTTATTGCCTCTCAGCTCCAAATCTACCCTTTATTGCCCGTTCTGTGACAATGAAGCTAGACCCTTCTGTAAACATTTTTCCTTTGTCAGCTGGCACAATGTTAACCTTTGTCAGTAGAATGCACTGGAGAGAGGGCGCCTGGGTGACTCAGTCGGTTCAGTGTCAGACTCTAGTGCAGGTCATGATCTCGCGATTTGTGAGCTCGACCCGTGTTGGGCTCTGTGCTGACAGCCCAGAGCCTGGAGTCCACTTTAGATTGTGTGTCTCCCTCTCTCTCTGCCCCTCCCCTGTTCACTCACTCTTTCTCAAATGAACATTTAAAAAAAAAAAAAAAAATGGCACTGGAAATGCACTGGAGGAGGGAGTTCCGCTTCCTGTTTCTGCTGTGCTCCCCTCTGCAAGCTTCTGCAGTGGGAAGCTCCTGGCTCACCTCATACTCAGCAGCTCACCTCGTGTGGCATTCCCTTGGGTGGTCTGCACTGAGTTTTACTGGTATAGCACCTGTCCATGGATGGCTTCCCTGGCACCACCTTCAGTAGCTTCCCAGCAGCTTCTGGGATATGGCATTTCCCCACGGATGCTTCCTTGGTACCTGAAGACAGATTCCCAAGTGCCACTGGTGCATCAACTGAGTAAACTTCTTTGACATCTAGTGGACCTTGGTGTTACCCTTTCTAACAAAATCTGGCTCTCAGCCTGAGGGAAAGGGCATTTTAAGCCTATGGTTAGTGGCTGCTTCCTATAGATGCTATTGTTTATTTTTGCTATTCTTGTATTAAGCGTTTTTTGTTGCTTAGTAAATAAATCCTCTATTATTCTAATTTCTTATTATAGTTTATGATGGTTAATCAAACGTAATTAATCAAACATTCTGAATATTTCTGTGAAAATGTGCTTTGGACAAGATTAATATTTACATTGGTGGCCTTCAAGTAATGCAGATTACCCTCCATAATGTGGGTAGGCTTCATCCAATCAGTTGAAGGCCTGAACAGAACACAGAGTGACCTTCTCTGAGCAAGAAGGAAGTCTGTCAGCAGATTGCCTTTGGACTTGAACTACAACGCTTCTCTGGCTGTCCAGCCTACCAGCCTACCCTGTAGATTTTGGATTTATCAAGTCTCTAAAATTGCATTAGCCAATTACTTAAAATAAACCTGTGTGTGTATGTGTGTGTGTGTATACACACACACACACACACACACACACACACACATATGCACACACACACATATATATGTATGTATATGTGTGTATGTGTGTGTGTGTGTGTATATAAACACACACACATACACACACACACACACACAAACACATGACTTCTTGGTTCTTTTTCTCTAGAGAACTCTCATACATAGTTTTTTACATTCAACCCCCCCAGGGGTGACGGGCTGGCTCAGTTGGTAC
Source organism: Prionailurus viverrinus (assembly GCF_022837055.1). NCBI lineage: Eukaryota > Metazoa > Chordata > Mammalia > Carnivora > Felidae > Prionailurus > Prionailurus viverrinus. Next base: position 60,780,486 of record NC_062567.1, read on the forward strand.
AGCATTCAACTCTTGATCTTGGGGTCATGAGTTCAAGCCCCATGTTGGGCATGGATTTTACTAAAAAAAAAAAAAAAAAAAAAATCCATCCCTCTTAAAATAGCTATGGTTTCTGTCTCTTGATTGGATCCTGACAAATATATCCTTGTTTTCCCCTGAATTCCTAATCTATTCATGCAAGTGCCTACTAAGCTTCTCTACTTGGATGTCTAATAGGCATTCCAAAGTTAGGTTCAAAAGTAATTTTTTTTTCAGTGTTTATTTATTTTTGAGAGAGAGAGTGCAGTAACAGGGAAGGAAGGGGCAGAGAGAGAGGAGGACAGAGGATCTGAAGCAGGCTCTGCACTGACAGCAGAGAGCCTGATGCTGGGCTTAAACTCATGAACCATGAGATCGTGACCTGAGCCGAAGTCAGACACTTCACCGTCTGAGCTGCATAGGCACCCCAAAAGTAAGCTCCTGATGTTGATCCTGCAGCCTTGTTTTCTCCTACACTTTTTCTAATCCCAGTTAAGGGCATCTCCATTTGCAGTGAGGCCTTCTCTAGCTAACCCATTTATAATTGCAGTCCTTCTCCAAGTGGCCCAATCATACTTTCAGTCTCTCTTCTTTGCTTGTTATTGTTATCTAAGTATAATGTGTATTACTTCTCCCGTTCACTATTTAACTCCTTCATTAGAAAACAAATTCCCCCCCCCAAAAAAAAGAGAATATAAATCCCATAACAGCAGGAATTTGATGTGTATGTATGTTTAAAATGCTATATGCAGGGGTGCCTGTGTGGCTCAGTCAGTTAAGTGTCCAACTTCAGCACAGGTCATGATCTCAAGGTTCATGAGTTTGAGCCCCGCATCGGGCTCTGTGCTGATGGCTTGGAGCCTGGAGCCTGGAGCCTCCTTCAGATTCTGTGTCTCCCTCTCTCTGTCCCTCCCCCAATCATTCTGTCTCTCACTCTCAAAAATAAACATTTAAATTTTTTAAAATGCTATATGCAAAAAAATAAATAATTTAAAAAATAAATAAAATGCTGTATGCCCGTATCTTAAAGCAATGACTTAAGTAATGCTTACAATGAGTAGTCAATGAAACCTTGCCTTCTATTATTTTTGAGTGTCTTAAGAATACTTCCCTTTCCTAAGTTCATAAATGCATTCTGTATTTCCTCTAAAAATTTTATTTCTCCTTTTTCGTTTAGGCTTTTATGCCAAGAACGGATTTTTCTGTATGGTTTTCTTGAACCTTAAAAAAAACTGTTTTTTAAACCTCTTCTGGATAACCAGTTGCCCAGCAGGAGTATTTTTACTACTTACTTAATGGTTTTGGTTTATCCCTCTACTTTCTGAAATCACTTACCACTCAGTATTAAGATTCTGTAATAACAAAGCAAAACAAAGTATCAACCCCACAGTTTTATTTGTAAAGAACAAAGCATGAAAAGTCATATTTAAATGTACTCCAAAACCTGAAAAACCCACGTCAGTTTCTCTGATATGTATGTTAAAGTGCTTGATATCACAATACTCTTTAAATTTTATATTATGTTCAGATGAGAAAAAAAAAATCCAGTTCTGATGCATTGTTAACAATACAAAGAAACACAATATAATTTAAATGCAGAAATGTTCATTTTTTAAAAAAAGATACACAGGGTACATTTACACACGGCTCAAGTGTAACATAGAAGGATTTTTCTATGTTTAACACCCTCAGCTGATTGACAACAGGAACTCCTTACCATACCTCTCTGCTGTGAACAAGGTTTGGAACAGACTGGAGCCACACACAAATTCATTCAGGAAATTGGATCAAGCATGATTCCCTCCCACATAACCCAAGGATGCCCTGGATTCCTTTAGATGAGGAGAAATTTTTTGATATATATTTTTGTCCCTCTGGTGTCAACTGCTCAATGTGATACATTTCTGGAGCTAATCTTTATTCTGTCCTTGAGAGGATGATCAGCTCCAGGAAGATCTGGGACAATGCATTTCTTCTTGGATTCCTCTGATCATCAGTACCCTCTTCAAAACAGGTTGGAAATCCAAGAGATTTGTAAATGTATTTTAATAGGAATAAAGGACCTAGAAGTTTATTATTCGTTTCTGTCTCTTTTTAAAGCTAAATGGTAACGTAACAAATGCTTAGGAAAGAAACAGGGACTTCAAAAGAAACTGATGACTGGGAAACAGGATTCATTTTATAAAAGTAGAGAGGAGGCCACGACTCCATTCTCAATGAAGGTATGTTAATACTGAAATATAAATAGCTAAGGTTCAAATTGTCCCTTCAACATGTTGAAAAGGATAGCTTCTGTAAACCTCACAGAGAAAATACAATACTCAAAGTGAAAATCTACTGAAAAATCATAATTCTTAGCAGAAAGAAGATATTTCGATTAAGAGCTACACTTTCAATGCTGTCAAATAAATATTTCCCTGGGGATCTGAGGTCCACATCTGTTGCCTCCTGTTTCAAAATATCTTAGAGGCATCAACATATACTACACACAAACTGTTACGTATAGTTTCTACCTCTCTTTCACTTACATTTACATACAACAGTGCTTTATTCCAAAAAAAGGAGATACAAGCAATTCAGTATTTCCCCTGTATCATTCATCATTCATGTAGTGTGACAGAAGCTCATTAAAATGATTTTTTAAAAAGGCATGTTAAAGTAAATGTCACAGGGTCACAAAGATTCAAAAATGTCTGCAACATTTAAAATAAATTTTAGAGGGCAACTGCAGACTCTTGCAAGGTTTAGGTTTCTTATATCAGATTCTTGCTCCCAGTGGGAAAGGGGAGGGAGAGGGCGCCTTGGGAAGCCTTGCTTTTGTTCTCTATAAGGCCCATTTTACCCCAACTGGAATGGCACTTTATGCTACTCCACGCTGAGCCTCAGTCGTTTTTATGGCATTGGTGAGCCCCAACCAGGGCACCGCTTGTAGGGCCTCACACGTATTACCAACAAGTGTAATGCCGCTGTCAGAAAGGCTGACATTAGGAGTTTCAGGACATTTGGAAAACACTTGGAAATTAGATGTTTCAGGAGGTAATATTTTTGGCAATTTAGTTTTAAAATAATTTCCTCTTAAGCTATTATTATGTGAAAATACTAATTATGGTTCCAGGCATTACTTTTAATTTATTCTGAGGAAAAAAAAATTACAAAGTTGATTTTTACTTACTTTAACTTTGAGGTGTAATTATATAAAGCAATATACTGATTTAAAAAATTAATATAGCAAAAAGGATACCTCTAAATAGGTACGGTCCTTCCAAAAGTCGGTTATGTACATTCATTCTAAAGGTTCTGCTACTGTCCTGCTCAAAATATTCTGGTATTGGCTTAGGGACAGTTATAAGCCACATAAGAGAGAAGTCTTATTTCTTTAGAATAATTTCCTTGCGGCCTCAAACTCTGCTTAAGCATCCTTTTTATTAATCAATTTGGATCGTAAGGACTTTTTGTTGTTTCCGAATATTAAATTTCTTCTGAAAGGTCAAGATTTACCATCACTGGCAATACTCAAAAGAATGGACTGTAGGCCATTCAGATGGCTCAGAAGGAGGTCCCCACATGTTTGGAGTCCTGGCTGTATCACTGGAATAAGTATATGGGCTCCTGATGTGACCAATTCAAAGGGCTCAGCACTCTAGAAGATGTGTCAGTTCTGGTGTGACTATTTCTTGTGAAAGTGGTCATTCCCATTGTTATGGTCCTATCACACAGAGTGGGATAAAACTTTACATATAATTTATTTTTGGGTATTACTTTTAATGTAATGGTTTTATTCATAGGCCCCAAATCCAATTTTGCTCCCAGTTTTTATAACATGTAATTCTCAACCACTTCAGAACCATTTGTTAAAAAGAATGTTAATCCTTATAAATGCTTATTATAAATGGATAGTAATATTTGTATCCTACTTGCTTGGGTGTATGAATAAAGATCCAGGGGTAAAAAGACTTAATATGAATGCCTCGGAGCTCAGTGTCACGCAGTCTTGGTGTAATAAAAAACATGAGTTCTAGACTCTGTTGTCACTGACCAGCTGTGGGGTAAGTATTTAACCTCTCCGATCCTCAAGTGTTCCCATCTGTAAAATGGTCACTCAATGCTAGCCTGCTCACCTAAGTCATCCTTCGGCTGCCCAGAGTGTGCCAGAAGCATGGTCTTATGAGGAAGGTAATAAGAATAAAACCCTGCCCTGATCATTCAGTGGTTTCTGATCACGGCAACACAAGAACCTGTGTGAAATGGGTTCTGGACGTCTCCCATAATAGACTTTCCATGATCCTGGAAGAGCTGCGTTGTTACGCAGACACACTTTTGACTCAGGCGAACAAATCTCCAGTCTACCCAAGTCACCCAAAAACCTGTTCTTAAACCCTTCGTGGGTCTCTAAATGTGGCCTTCAACTCCCCGTTCCTCCTCAAATACTAAGTTAGATATTAAAAGGGGATGTGCCTTGGTCGCCTGGCTGAATACAGTGCTTGATAAGGGAGTGAGGCACTTGTTCATTAGTTTCTTCCTTCAGGAAAGAAGAGCAACAATACTGGTGGCTAAAGCCCAGGACCCTCAAGATCATACGGGGGTCCTGAGAGGCCATGGCTTTGCTTCTCAGCCACAACTGGGAACAAAACCCGGCGCAGTGCTGGGGCAATTTCACTGCTAACAATGTGCAAATGCCTAATTGGTTACAGGACCTACCATAAACGAAGTCTTAAGGTAACTAGCTAATACCACGTTTATTTAACTTCCTTATAAAATACCCAACTGGAAAGTTACTCACAATGTTTGGTCTTTCAAAACTGTCGCCTCTGGTTCTGCTCCCATTTTGTCAGTCTATGCTGTACTGGCTTTTACCTTCTCTGGGCCAGTTGTTTTACATTTATTACCCCTTCTTAGAAAAGGAACATAAAACTTGCCCTGAAACACCCAGAAAGGGTTCATTCTTTCTCTTTCCCTCTGTTATTTGCATTATCATGGTCAACAAATACTTTCACAAAAACATTCCAAGCTACACCAAGCCCTCCTCCTTCTTAGACATTCCTTCCATTTCCTGAGAGGGGGATGGGCACAGGAAGGGGGGGAGGTGACTGGAACCTAACAAAGACAGGGTTTGAGATTATCCTTGAGGTAAGAACTGCTGCAGGGCGTAGATGGCCAAATTATAAGTGCAGAATCAAACTGCCGTTTGCAGTTCTTATAACTGTAAGACCAACACTTTGAAATTCACATCTCCTCAAAGTACCTCACATAACAAGAATAAAAATGCCAAGAATGAAGTTAGTCTAGGCTAATCTTTCCAAAGTGTAAAGAAGTGATAATCCTACAATTTAACATACTTCTCAGGGCTTTGTGTGTTCTCTTTCCAGTTTAGCCAAGCTCCTGGGGTCCAGTATTTAAAATATTTGAACTGTATCTTTATCTTGTGCCGACGGAAAAAGATTTTCCAAAAGACTGGAGAAGTGACTCAATTCAAATGTATGAAACCAATTGTAACTTAAAATATAGAAGTGAGGACTATCACATACAGTAGGTAAAGCTGTTTACATTCACAATACAAAGGATCAGACACACCAGGATGGATGGCTACGACATAACAATGCATTCTGGGTTCCTTTGTGATACCTGGAGGGAAAAAATAAGCCCGACTGGGTTGCACTGTAATTACGTGTTTACTGGCTTCTTCCTGGCTAGCACCACTCTTTCCCTCCCAACTCCCAATGTGGTTAAGCTACTTATGTTAAGTCACAGGAATATTCAATCTAAGAAAAGTATCTTATTAGAGTAATATAATTTCTTAAAGAAGATAGCATATTTACACACATCTAACACATGAAAATACTCTATTTTATACTAAATTCCAGGTTCAAATGAACTACAATACAGCATTTTGCCTTGTCTGTAGTGTGAGGATTGTTCAAATTGGGGAATATGGTGTGTTGCCCCCTGCAGTGACTCACTACCTTATCAGACAAGTCCAAATCGGTCCCCATAGTTGGGGAAGGTTCAGGAGCAAGGGGTCTGGACTGAGAGCTTCTAGCCAGTTGGGTTACACATCCACTCCTTTGATGAGTGATCCTTCCAAGACTATGGTGAAGTCCTGAATGGTCTGCAGAATGCGGATGAGAGAGTTGACAGTCATGCGGTCTCGCAGGAGGGCACTCTCCTCATACATTCGGGTAATGGCAGGACATTCGGCTAAGAGTGGGATCCACTGTGGGAGCAGGCGATCCCTACAGAGTCAAAGAGAAAGAAGTCCTGAGCCCTGCCCATCTTGCTGCAGAACAACACACGTTAGAACTTTCAATGGGAAGGCATAGGACTGGATGGAGCAAAATCCAGCCAAGTTCTCAGGTCAGCAGAGGAGAAACCAAATTCAAGATTTTGGAAATTTGCTGGTTAAAAAGATACAGTAATGATACAGTGTTAATGGGAAAACCCAAGAGACTGAAAATAAGTTTGGGCAAATTGGCCAGAAGGACCTACCCACATTAAAGAGATTCTCTATTCTGATTTAACACTTAAAAAAAAAAAGAGGCAGAAAGTCATTTTGTATCTCTTTTTTACAGGGGTGTTACTCAGACATCTGTGGCAAGGCATGCCAAAGTACGCTGACCCTTTGGGAAGAAAGACTGCATTAAATAGTCAGGATTAGCATTAAAAAAAAAAACTCATACAACGTAACAAGGAACAAAAGGAAAGAAAAACATTAAGTGGATTTTACAAACCAAAAGAGGGGTTGCATTGGTCTAATAAATCAGAACAAGAGATAAAAGGAGATAAGGATCATGTTTAAAAGGAATTTTAAAAGCATAGCTGAAACTGGGCCCTTTTATTAAGAAGAAATATAGAACTTAGTTTTATAAACCAGTTCTTTCAGGAGGACATCTCAACCTTCAGTGTGTCCTGATTAACCTCTGACATTAGTTACCTGCCACTAAATATCTAAGACATCCTTATCGAGCATCTCTCAATATGCCTTTTGTTTTTTTTAAAGTTTATTATTTTTTTTGTAGTAATCTCTACACCCAACCTCAGGCTCAAACTCATGACCCCGAGATCAAGAGTCACATGCTCTTCTGACTGAACTAGTAGCCAGGAGCCCCTCGATATGCCTTTCATGATAAAAGCAGTCATAACTAGGCCTGCCAATCTCCTGTTGGGGCTCTAGGTCTGTAGAAAAAAAAAAAAAAAACACATTACACAGATAACTTAAAAAAAATCTTGTTCTAAAGGCCTACATGTTTCATTTCTTATAATTCTGACAGCTGTTTAAAAATTAATGGATTGTAAAGCTCCTATGCGTCATTTTCAAAAAATAAAGGGGTAGGGAATGGTCAAAGAGAAGACTTTATATACTTAAGAATTATTTATATCATATGAATTCTACAATGTTATTAAATTTAAAACAACATGGTGAAAAAATTAAAAAAAAAAAAAAAAAAGAAAAAACCAACAACATGGTGCTATAGATACACAACACAAACCCTACACAGTAAATATGCGTATGTGTGTCAAATTCCTTACCAAACTACCCATTACGTATCTACCCACCTTTGGAGCCAGTGTAGTGTAATGGTTGAGAGCTTGGGCACTCAAGTGAGACTGGGTATGAATCTTGGCTCTGCTTCTTTCTAGCTGTGTGACCTTGGGAAGCTTTGTTAACTCGGCTGTACCTTATACATCTGTACAGTGCTACTTCATGTATTGTGGTGGGGAAGTGATAGGAGGATTAAATGAGTACTTAGCATGGTGTCAATACACAGCAAGTACCCAATAAACATAGTTTCATAATAAAAATTGCAATGAAAGGAGCCCATAGGAGAGCTTTGGAAGGGGCATGATCTGAGGCAGCCCCTCCTGGACTTTTGTTCAAAACATAATAAAGATAGGGAAAGTCAAGAACTGGCTTTATACCGTGTTCCAAGGCAAACTAAAATCTGGAATTTGCCGTCCTTTCCAATGTTCCTGGGTGCAGTATTAATAGCATTTACATAGTGGCAGAAGGTTTTGCAGGATGATTTCTGAATAAGGACATCGTCTTCATTGTCTAGAATCTGGTCAGTGGTTTCAAAATAAGCAACCGCTTTCTCTGGGGAAGGAAGTCAGAATCATATCACAATACACATTAATACTTCATACACAGAAAGATTAATCACTTAGTTTATTCTGGAAACACACTAATGGTGCTTTGCATTAGAGCCAGTCTGGAAACCAAAATCATTACTTTATCACTGATTTCATGATGAATTCTAGAGGTCCATGTTTCCTGGTGGAACGATATGCTCCGGGAGTTTATTTTCTAATCTAGACTGCATTCCAGAAGGGTGCAAAGTTTACTCTCTTTAGAATACCTTCAAGCAATGGAAACTGGCAAAAAAGAAAAACAGATGGACTCCTCGGTCAAGACTGGAACCTTCTAGGAGTAGCTAGCAAATACATGGTAGCCATCGAGATGTGCCCTCTGTTCTAGTTATACAGTGGCTGGCTGACATTTTGCAATGAAATCCTTGAAATGGAACTGACTCAAGAAATCTGAGGAAGAGATATGTATACATATATTAGAAACAGGAGTAGTAAGATTCTGGGCATTCCAAAAGAAAAAAAAAATCACTCCTGGAGGCCTAGCTCTGTTAACCTTTTCTTTGTCTAAAAACTCTAAGTTGGATAAAACCAACCACTTCATCTAGACTATATTTACAAGACACAAAATGATTAATCACCCCTTTAAGAAAACTGGGAATTCTAGAAGAACCGCATTACAAAGCTTATTTAGCAAGCTAGAGTGGTACAATGCAACAGAACTTTCTGTGATGGATGAAATGTTCTGTGTCTGCAAGGTTCCATTTGGTAGCTACTAGGTAAGGCAGGTGTGACTAACGAAGTGAATTTTAAATCTAATTTAAATTAAATAAATTTAAATAGCCACACAGTAGCTATGGTAGTGGTTATCATACTGGATAACATAAAGCTAGAGTAATCCCTTTAAAACAAAACAGAGGTTATTTTATGTCATTTATTCCTTAGCTCAAAGCCTTCCGATGACTTCTTATTTCAATCATGATAAAGACCCAACTCCTTGCAAAGGTCTAGAAGGCCCTGAAGCTCCTGGCTCTGGCAGTACACAGCCCTCTCCCCCAGTATCCTCTTACTCTGCCCCACTCGCACTACACTTGCTACTCCATGCAATGGCCAAGCACACTCCAAGCTTGGGGCCTCTGCCCTGGCAGTTCTCTCAGCCTGGAGTGCTCTCTCCCAGATATTCATATGGCTCAATTCCTCACTTCCTTAAAGTCTTTGCTCAAATATCACCTGGTCCACAAAGCGTATAATCACCCCACTTAAAAAAGCACTCTTCACTCCATTTCCTTTCACTTTACTATTTTTTTTCCCAGATCAACCATCACTTTCTAACATACCAGCTGAACTGCATACTTGTTATGTTTTTGTGTTTTATCTGTGTTCCTGTCCCCACCAGAATGTAAGTTTGCCAACCAAAGGAATTTTTGTTTTGTTTACTTATATCTCAACGTGTATCTTTTTTTTTCAAAGTAGGCTCCACACTCAATCTAGGCCTGAACTCATAACCCCAAGATCGGGAGCTGCATACTCTACCGCCTCAATGTGTATCTTGAGCATCTCGAACAGTGAGTGTCTGGAATATTACGGACACTATAATATTTGTCGACTGAATGAAAAGCAAAGAGAGTGCTAATTTGATGTTTTTTTTTAAAAACATACTCCCTTGTCACTAACCCTTATTTGCTTAAATTCCTGGGTCTTCTAGTTTTCTAAGAAACATTTCAGTGCCTTTATAGTAACATACACCTGTTTTAATTTACCTATGAAGTCCCAGATGAAGACATTCTTGTGAAAGATGCGGGCAGATTTGAAGCCATGGTGGAAGACTTGTTCAAGTGCCACAACCAGGCCATTTTCTCCACACAGCAACACCGTGAGGCTTCCTCTCTGTGGAACAAAACACACAGTGCCAAAGAATAATCTGCTGCACCTACGTTTAAGAAATATACTAGAGAAGGAGCATGTGAGTGGCTCAATTGGATGTCCGACTTCGGCTCAGGTCATGATCTCTCGGCTCATGAGTTCGAGCCCCACATCAGGCTCTCTGCTGTCAGTGTGGAGCCTGCTTCGGATCTTCTGTCCCTCCCCGCCCTCTCACTCATTCATTCATTCATAAACAAACAAATAAAGAAAAAAAGAAAAACACTAGAGAAAAGGGTGTTGAAGGTAGCTATGAAGTATGTTCTTGTAGCTACTAGAAAGCTTACAAATAAAAACATACCCTCTACTGTATGTATCATGTATAAAAGTGGCTTTAAAATCATATATATATATGTATAATTTTTTTTTAAGTAGAAGTAGACTTCATGCCCACTGTGGAGCCCAATGCAATGCTTAAACTCATGACCCAGAGATCAAACAGGAGTTGAGATCAGGAGTCAAATGCAACACTTCAATGACTGAGCCACCCAGGTGCCCCTAAAATCCTATACATTAAGTTTGACAGATGATCATACCTCTTTTTCAGGTTTATGAAAATGCTTCACAATATTGTTTACAGCTTCCCCAATTCCTTCTTGGATCTGTCCAGCATTGGGTTCTGAAAAAATAATGAACAGCGGCTGAATTCTCATGCAAGGGAAATACACCAAAGTACTATGGGATATCAACTGTGTCCACCCATGCAGGAAATGCTTCACTACAGAGGATGGCTTGTCAGGCGCTCCATGAAACTTGTCTCAGGTCAGTCTGGCCAAGGGGAGGCATCTTGGCACAAAGGAATTGTGATTCCTAGATTCCAATTCCAACCTTACCATTGCAATCTATAACCTTGGTTAAATGTCTAACTTCTGAGTTTGAATTTCCTCAATTTAAAATAGGGAAAACATATACCTCATGGGTCACTGGGAAAAGTGAATGAGATATTGCAGGTGTAAATAACCTGGCATGGTACTTGTCACAAAGTGCTAGCAAGCTCCTGGATCTGAGGAGTGAGGTGGAAAGACCCATGGCATCATTCCAGGTACCCCCTTATCCTACTTAACTCTTGAGTTCCTTAGTGGGCACAGACCAAGGTTTGTGAAGCTCTGAATGGCTAACCTGAAATCTGTGTTTTTGCTACTGTGTTTAAAGTAAAGGGAAGATGCCAGGTACACTGAGGCACCCAAAGCCCAGAACAGCTTCCCTTTCTGGCTATTTAGTCTATCTGGGTACTGCTTCATTCTCCCGGCCTGCACTTGCTCAGGTCTTGTTTTTAAGGGAGACCTTGGTGGGCTGCCTGAATGGGATCTAAACGGCCTTTGCCTCCCCAAACCCAAGAATGGTTAAAAAGAGATATTAAACACATTTTATCTAGGGACAGAAGTAGGTAACACAAAGTTTAAGTATTTGGTACTTTCTTGTGGTGATTAACTCTTACGTTTACATATCACACCATAAAGGACAAACTACACATTCTATTGTTTAAGAATCTTTGAATTCAGGGTTCCTGGGTGGCTCAGTCAGTTAAGCAGCTGACTTCAGCTCAGGTCATGATTTCTTGGTTCATGAGTTTGGGCCCCACATCGGGCTCTGTGCTGACAGAGTAGAGCCTGGAGCCTGCTTTGGATTATGTGTCTCTCTCTCTCTCTCTCTCTCTCTCTCTCTCTCTCTCTGTCCCTCCACCGCTTGCACTCTCTTTCTCTCTCAAAATAAATAAGTAAACCTTATAAAAAAAAAAAAAGGGATCTTGAATTCATACTGCTGGAGGATTTCTTGCATAAAACATTCTTCAGGTAAAACTCAAGTTTTTTTCTTTTCTTTTTAAAGTTTATTTATTTATTTTTGAGAGAGAGAGAGTGGAAAGGGGCAGAGAGAAAGGGAGACAGAGGATCTGAAGTCTGCACTGACAGCAGGAAGCCTGATGCAAGGCTCAAACTCACAAACGGCAAGATCATAACCTGAGCCAAAGTTGGATGCTTAACTGACTGAGCCACCCAGGTGCCCCCTCAGGTAAGTTTTTTCTATACCAATGCATAGAAATTGTTAAAATGAAGGACTGATACTGTGGCCTCTTCAGTTGCTACTAATTTTTTTTCCTTTCTCTGAATATTTTCTCTTTTTAAGAAAAAAATTTTGTTTTTGTTTTTATTGTTAAGTAACTTCTATGCCCAACATGGGGCTTGAACTCACAACCCGGAGATCAAGAGTCACATGCTTGGGGTGGCTAGGTGGCTCAGTAAGTTAAGCATTGGACTTCGGTTCAGGTCATGATCTCACTGTTCATGGGTTTGAGTCCCACATCGGGCTCTGTGCTGACAACTCAGAGCCCAGAGTCTGCTTCAGATTCTGTGTCTCCCTCTCTCTCTGGCCCTCTCCCACTCACACTCTCTCTCTCAAAAATAAATAAAACATTAAAAAAAAAGTCACATACTTTACTAAGCCAGCAAGGCACCCTGAGTATTTTCTCTTTTAAACATAAAAATCTAGGGGTGCCCTGGGTGGCTCAGTTAGTTAAGTGTCTGACTCGACTTTAGCTCACGTCATGATCTCACATCTGTGAGTTCAAGCCCCGCACTGGACTCTGTGCTGATGGTGCAGAGCCTGCTTGGGATTCTCTTTCCCGTTCTCTGCCCCTCCTCCACCTACTCTCTCTTTCTCAAAATAAATAAAAATAAACTTAAAAAATGAAGATCTATTCTGAAAAGTTTTTAAAAAATAAATGAATTACATATATACTTTTTATTATTTTTACATATTTATTATTTATTTTATTTTTATTTATTATTTATTTATTTTGAGAAAGAGAATGAGCAGGGGAGGGGCAGAGAGAGAAGGAGGGAGAGAGAATCCCAAGTAGGCTTGGATTCTGCACTATCAGTGCAGAGCCCAGTGCAGGGCTTAAACTCATTAACAGTGGGGCGCCTGGGTGGCGCAGTCGGTTAAGCGTCCGACTTCAGCCAGGTCATGATCTCGCGGTCCGTGAGTTCGAGCCCCGCGTCAGGCTCTGGGCTGATGGCTCGGAGCCTGGAGCCTGTTTCGGATTCTGTGTCTCCCTCTCTCTCTGCCCCTCCTCCGTTCATGCTCTGTCTCTCTCTGTCCCAGAAATAAACGTTGAAAAAAAAAAATTAAAAAAAAAAAATAAACTCATTAACAGTGATCTCTGAAATGAATGGTGACTTTAGCTGAAATCAAGAGTCGGATGCTTAACTGACCGATCCACCCAGGTGCCCCTATTTTGAAAACTTTCATTCATTATAAAATAGCCCTGTACTAATCAATAGTATTTTATTTTTAAAGACTTTATTTTATTTTATTATTTTTAAGTTTATTTATTTGAGAGAGAGAGAAAGAGAGAGAGCTCACAAGCAAGGGAGGGGCTGAGAGGGAGGGAGAAAGGGAATCCCAAGCATGTTCCACACTGTCAGTGCAGAGCCCGATGCAGGGCTTGAACCCACCAACCATGAGATCATGACCTGAACTGAAGTTGGGACACTTGATCAACTGAGCCACCCAGGTGCCCCATTTTATTTTATTTTTTTAAATGTTTATTTATTTCTTTTTGAGAGAGAGGGATAGAGAATCCCAAGCAGGCTCTGTACTATCAGCACAGAGCCTAACTCGGGGCTCAATCTCACGAACCATGAGATCATGATCTCAGCTGAAATCAAGAGAGGAATGCTTAACCAACTGAGCCACGCTGGGGCCCATAAAGATTTTATTTTTTAGTAATCTCTACACCCAACATGGCACTGGAACTTACAACGCCAAGATCCAGAACTGCATGATACAATGACTGAACCAGCCAGGTGCCTCTATTCAGTAATATTTTAAAATTGATTTAAAACTTTTAGTTCTCTAAATATCACCTTGCACACACGGTGAGAAAATGCCAGTTTCCCATCTCTGAATTTCAGGTTATTTAAAATTTTCTACTTATTGAGTAAGGAAAAGAAAATATGACCAAAAGTAGAGGATAAGACCTCTCAAAACAATAATACCCCATAAAACTGGGACTGTTTTAGACATTGTAATAATTAGGATAGGCTGAACTGAAATCTTTTAAGATCAGTCTTTTAAGTCAATTTAAGATTACATACAATAAATTTGCCAATTTTAAGTGTGCAATTTGATGAGCTTTGACAGATGTATAGTCATGCAACCACCACAATCATAACATAGAAAAGTTCCATCAACCCAAAAGGTTCCCCTGTGTCCTTTTCCATCAATCCCCTTCCCCAGCTCTTATCTCCTAGCAACTGCTGTTCTGCTTTCTATCATTATTATACTGCCTTTTCTAGAACTTAATATAAATGGAACCGTATAGGATCTAGCCTTTTGTGTCTGTTCTCTTTCACTTACTTAGTATAACGCTTCTGAGTTTTACCCATGTTGTTAGATGTATCAACAGTTTGCTCGTTTTTATATATTGCCAACTAGTACCCCACTGAATACATGTAGCACATTCTGCTTATCCACTCCCCAGGTGGTGGATTTTGGTGTTGTTTCCATCTTGGCTATTATGAATAAAGCTCCCAGGGACATCTGAATACAAGTCTTAGTGTAGATACATGTATTCATTTCTCTCCAGTAAATATTCAGGAGTGGGATTCTGTGTCAAGTGTATGCTAAGTGTATGTATGTCTTTATAAGAAACTGCCAAACTGTTTTTCTTTTGCATTCTCACTAGCAATGTCCAAGCATTCCACTGCTCTCCATCTTCACCAATATTTGGTATTATCAGTCTTTGTAATTTTTGTTTTTCCAGTGTGTGTGGTGTGAATTTTACTTCTGAAGGCAACAAGGAAGTATGAATCAGGGGAATAATTTGAGAAAGAATAAGGGGGATTTTTAGACTATATCATTCTAATATTAATATATCACTATGTGCTAATAAATGGATAGGGACTAAAAACATCTAGGGAAACTTCTTTGTTAAGTAAACTAAGGACCTCTCAGGTACCCTTGTTATTCTACTTATGGTTTTATTGTCTATGGCTAAAATAAAACCACTTCACTGATAAACTTCCGTAATTTTTCATTAAATCATACTGCCTCTGTATTAGTTTTTTGTGGCTGCTATAATAGATTATCGCAAACTTGGTGACTTAAAACAACAGAAATCTATTCTGTCATAGTTCTGGAGGTCCAGAAGTCAGAAATTATCACCAGGCAGAAATCAGGGCAGGGCCACACTCCCTCTGGAGGCTCTATGGAAGAGTATGCTCACGTCTTCAAGCTTCTGGTAGCTGCTGTCATTCTGTGGCTTGTGGCTGTTATCACTCCAATCTCTGCCGATACTGTCTTCTCTTGTGTGTTTCTAATTTCTGTCTGCCTCCCTCTTATAAGAATATATGTGACTGTACTTAGGGCCCATTCAGATAATCCAGAATAATCTTCCCATCCCAAGATCCTTAACTTAATAATTGAAAAGATTTTTTCAAAAAAAGTAACGTTACTGATTTTGGATTAGGATCTAATACCCTTGGGAGACATTATTCAGCCTAGTAAAGCCCACATTAGCATAAATTAGAAGTTTATGGTACTATTAAAAATGGCATATAAGCACAGCATCCTGTCCATAGAAATCACTCCTTTACATATTTTATCATTTCTGTAGGACGATGGGGGTAAGGAGAGGAATTTTTATATTTTTCTCTTAGAACAACGGGCTCTGGATAGCTAGATACGGCTCTCTGGGAATACTGTAATATAAGCTATCTTTATTCCTCATTTAGGGTTTTTTTTTTTTTTTTTTTTTTTTTTAAGTAGGCTTCATGCTCAGCTTTGAGCCCAACTTGGAGCCTGAACTCACAACCATGAGATCAAGACCTGAGATGAGATCAAGAGTCAGATGCTTAACCAAATGAGCTACCCAGGTGCCCCAGCTACCTTTTTTTCCCCCAAAGTACAATCTACCCCCAACATAGGGCTTGAACTCCAAGATCAAGAGTCATATACTCTACTGACTGAGCCAGCCAGATGCCCCTCCTCCTTTAAGTTTCAGTAAAAATATTATTTATTCATATTTTTATAGCTTAATTAGAACAGAGCACGCAGTTTTTAAACCTAAATTCTTCAGGCCTTTAATTATTTATTAATTCTTCCCTTATTTTTTCCCTTTTCTCTCCCCTCCTGTCTTTTAAGTTCCATTCGCCCAAATTAATTTTCTTCAGCTTTCTTCTTTTTAATCTTACCACAATTCATTAATGCAACAGTTTCCTGCAAAATGGCCCCAGATGATGCCTGCAACACCTGAGGCACACTGAAAATTTAACAAGGACAGTACTTACTGGTGGTTTTTCCTGTCAGTGAAGTGATGCTCAGTCTCCGAGCTGAGGTGGGGGATTTCTGCTGGGGTGGAGTCCGACACTGCTTTACCAGATCCTCATCAGCCACTGAGGTCATTAATTCCCCAATAAGGATTCTCTCCAGGCTTCCGTCATCAATGCCTTTCCCTAACCATCGTCCACATGGGAACCTTGTAGGTCAGAAAAACAACTTCTCAATCACCAGTACTTTACTAGTTTAATCAGAATTCTTTAAATGACATCATGGGTGAAACCCATCATTTTAGTGCCTATGGATTGTTTTTTAAATTTATGTTTTAAGATTTCAAACACACAGCAAGGTAGAGAGAATAGTATAAGAGATACCCATATTCTTATCACCTAGACTTAATGATTGGCCATATGCTTCTTTTTATTTTTTGTTGAAGTATTTAAAAATGTTTATTTATTTTGAGACAGTGTGAGTGGGGGAGAGGCATAGAGAGAGAGGGAGACAGAATCCCAAGTAAGCTCCAGCCTCTGAGCTTCAGCGCAGAGCCCGATTCGGGGCTCTATGTGAGATCATGACCTGAGTGGAAGTCAGATGCTTAACTGACTGAGCCACCCAGGCGCCTCTATTTTTTTGTTGAAGTATTTTAAAGTACATTGTGCATATAAGGACATTTCATTCCTAAAAACACTTCAGTATGAATCTCTGAAAAATAAAGACATTCTCTCTTATATAGCCACAAATTGTTATTGCACTAAACCAAATTAAAATGATTCAATATTTTCGCATACCTAGTCTATATTAAAATCCTGTGCTTAGATCTTCTGAGAAGAATATTTTCAAACTGGAAGTTAATTTGGGAGTTCAGTTATAGGAGAAAAGAGGAGAGTACTTCCAAAGAGGAGTGCCAGCTGTAACTAGTAGAGTCGAAAAGATCCTTTCCTTTCTACTAAATGAATTAGTTCAACCTTCTTTTTTTTTTTTTAATTAGAGATCACTCTTTGCCAACACTTGTGGACTAAGCATTAACAGCAAACATAATTTTTTTACCAGTTTTTTTGGGGGGCAATTTTGTATTCCATAAACAAAAGCAAAACCAAACAACCCAAAAAACTAAACTAAAATTCAGAAGGCAGGGAGAAAGCTTTAGAAAGAAAACAGTTCTTAAACCTCTTCTTGTCTGAAGAATCTCAAAGAGTTCTGATCTCCCAAGGACATTTACTTACCTGTAAGTATGTCCTGTGATCTCATTTCTGACCATGACACAATCCACTAGCCATTTGGCTAACAGTCCTGAGTTATCGTGACCAATCTGAACAGTGGTCAGCTTCCCCAAGTTCTGGCACTGTAGGAACAGGACCACAGGTTATTCAGTGCCTGATCTTACCGCCGCTACCTCTTAGCTTCAGTGATGGCACTTTGGTCCCATCTAATTTAATAATTACAGAGGACCCATCCTGCATAATGGGCTCTGCTTTGCACTAGAGAAATATATTCACATCTAAGGTATCCCATCTATTGAGAGAGGAGACATATGGACATTAACTATCAAATGAGGGGACTGTACAAGGTGCCAAACTAGAGATGTAAGCAAGTACTAGAAAAACACTGGAAAAGGAAAAATTATTTCTAGCTGGGGAACTCAGAACTTGTGCCTTTAGGATGAGAAGAATTTCAAGAAGTGGCAAAAGTAGGGGCGCCTGGGTGGCTCAGTCGTTTGAGTGTCTGACTTCGGCTCAGGTCATGATCTCACAGTTCGTGGGTTCGAGCCCTGCATCAGGCTCTGAGCTGACAGCTCAGAGCCTGGAGCCTGTTTCAAGTTCTGTGTCTCCCTCTCTGTCTGCTCCTCCCCCATTCATGCTCTATCTCTCCCTGTCTCTCAAAAACAAATAAAAGTTAACAAAAAAAAAAAAAAAAGAAGTGGCAAAAGGATGATATTTAGATTCAGTTACAGTGTGGTCAGGAAAACAACTATAGATATAAAAAAATCACGGACATGGCTATAATTCTGTTTCTAACAAATACTAAGGCAGAACTGACTTCAAACCTCATCTGCTAGAAGTCTTTGAAGCTATCATAAAACAAGTATAGTTATTAATGTCCTTCCTGGCCCTTGGTGGACAAGTACAAAAGAAAGCAATGAGGGGCGCCTGGGTGGCTCAGTCAGTTGAGACTTTGGCTCAGGTCATGATCTCATGGCTCCTGAGTTCGAGCCCCACACTGGGCTCTGTGCTGACAGCTCAGAGCCTGGAGTCTGCTTCGGCTTCTGTGTCTCCTTCTCTTGCTGTGCCCCTCCCTCATTCATGCTCTGTCTTTCTCTCAAGAATAAATAAAACATTAAAAAAAAAAAAAAAGAAAGCAATGATAACAGGACAGTAAAAATAAATGTCAATTAAAATCTGACTTTTAAACTCTGATAAAATATCACAGACCCCCCAACTGATTATGTATGGTTAGGAAGAGCAGAGCTATGAGTTCTTAAAGCCCTTCACTTGTTTGTATGAAGGTGAGAGAGAAGGCATCATAGCAATCCAGGTGAGGGAGGATGGCATCCTGAATTAGTTGTGGCAGGATAGATGGAAAAGGAGACAGATATGAGACAGCGTCTGGAAACAATAATGATGGGACTTATATAGAGTTTATGTTCCACACCTGCTAGTCAAAGAAAAGACAAGGGTTTTAATCTTTTATATACAGGTGGCTGGCTGTGAGTCCATTAGATAAACAGGGCCAAAACAGGTTCTTGGGGGTGTTATGATGGAGTGGAAACTGCTATTCCATAAGGAATATAAAGAATAGAAGAGGACAGTTAGTGCTACTTCCCTCCTGAAACAAGAGCACATATTTGTCTTCTTCCTGCATGCCAGGATCAACCTGCATGTGGGCTCAGAGATAAGGGAATACTTCACCAGGTGAGACCTGAAAATGGACTACAATATTGAGAGGTATTTTTATAGAATTAATCTATAAATGCCACCATATGGTATACAAGCCAGAAGCATGGATGTATGTCAGCTCTCCTGTCCTTTTGTCCAGGTTCAGGCAGGGAGCACTTGACAGTCAGGAAGAGAGGAAAAGCATGGACTTGAATGCTCCCTACTTGCCCGGTTCTGTGCTAGGCACTGGGAATCATGGAATAGGACCTTGCAAAGTCCAAAAGTATTTCACTGAAAGTAGAAAAATACAGCCTAATAATTAAAATTAATCGCAGTAAAAATACAAAACAAATTATTGTGTTTAAAACTTTAGGTTTATATTCACAAAAATGATCCTGCATGCTTGAGTACTCCTTTATATTATTTGATTTGAGGAAAAATAAAAAAGCAAAACTGGAATCCTTGTGTAGAACTATGTAAGACATTTTCTGCTAAGAAAGGTATTAGCTGAACTTACCTCAAAAGTCATCTCAAGGAGATTTTTTGGAATCTGCATTACTCCCGTGTCTCCTAGCTCCCCTGATACACAGATCCAAGGATTCGATGTGATGATTGCATTGCTCAGCTTTTTGATGGGGATGATCACTGACCTATAGGGAATCACTGAAAGAAATCATGCTGAAGTTAATTAAAAATTACAATAAAATTCTCATGATACTGGGGCACCTAGGTGGCTCAGTTGGTTAAGCATCTGACTTCAGCTCAGGTCATGATCTCACAGTTCATGAGTTCGAGCCCTGCATTGGGCTCTCTGCTCTCAGTACAGAGCCCACTTCAGATCCTCTGTGCCTCTCCCCAACTGGCGCATTCTCTCTCTCAAAAATAAATAAACATTACAAAAAAAATCTCCTGATGCTATAACAAATATTTATTAAGGACTCTGTTGGCTTTCACAGATAGTTTGTTCTTTATGATCAACAAGTACTTAAAAAGAGGAGATCACCTCTTCCAGTCTAGAAATAGGAGGTCCAGTTTATAAACCACAAGTCCAACACTTGTGATGGCTTCCATGGTATATATGTCACCAGGTATGCATGGCATGCAGAGTATTACCGTGGTGATGTATATAACCTTGCTTTTCTTTCCTTTTTCCTTTAAATGCTTATTTATTTTTGAGTGAGAGACAGAACACAAGCAGGGCAGGGACAGAGAGAGAGGGAGACAGAGGATCTGAAGCAGTCTGTGCGCTGACAGCAGTGAGCCGATGCAGGGCTTGAACCCACAAATGGTAAGATCATGACCTGAGCCGAAGTCAGATGCTTAATCGACTGAGCCACCCAGGTGCCCCCATAATCTTTACATTTATAAAAAAAAATCTCAGGCATTAACACCAGAACTGACTGCTATATAGAATTTTTACTGCTTTAATATTTTATTTATTTCCTTTGTCTTTTGAAAGATTTTATTTTTAAGTAGTCTCCATACCCAACATGGGGCTCAAACTCACAACCCTGAGATCAAGAATCACGTACCTCACTGGCTGATCCAGCCAGGCATCCCTGCTTTAATGTTTCAATTTTGTTCCAAAATCAAGTACACATGAGCATGGCTGCTGATTTGGTTTCATATGCAAAAGGGGGTGAATGTCTCTTTGTATCCCTTTGTTGCTAATTTTCTTGGACAATGCTTCAGAATGTTCCCATTCCAATTTTACAGCACAATATGCAAAGCCAAGAGTAATAAACAATGCGATTCTGGACATAAAAGTCTATAAATCACAATTTGGAAAGCTATTAAGGTGACTCCCGTGCAAGGAGCCCTGGGCCCTGGGGGAAAGAACCAAGAGGTGGAAAGAGATCTGTGTGAAACCTCTTCCTTCTGAAGGCTCTTCAAAAGGGACACCACTAGATGTCACTGTCCTATCACTGCCTTTTGCTCAAACAAGGTAGGACAATTCAAAATAGACATTAAGCACTCCCTCCATTCTTTTAAAAAAGGGGGATGGCTCAAACACACTAACACATTTTTATCCCTCAGAGCCGTAGTTGTTTGTTTTTAAGCAAGGTACAATTTTTGTTGGCATCCTTGGGATTTCTACTCATTTAGTCATAAGAGGGGGTATTAGAACCCCTCCCTCCTTGAATGATCTACACACCCGATGACACACATTTATTGTACAAGGTGCCCAGATACAGCCTCAGAGAATGAGCTCACGGTTCAATGCACTCTTAGATGAGGAAAATGAATGGGATAAACGGTTCATTTCCCTAATTTTATATAGAAGACTTTCTTTAGGTTGGGCAAATAAAACCTCCCTTTCTGTCTTTTTATTTTAGCCGAAGGAAAGGAAAATGTCAGAGGAAAGGCCACACTTTCATGGTTTAGTAATCATCAGAATCAAATGAGTTTTGAAACTGAAAGCAGAAGAGGTTAGTGCAAGACTTTATTTTAGGTGCCAGAGGCTTCTCTCATTCCTTTCACTGAGAGGATTAGAAAAGCTACAAAAAAAAAAAAAGGGGGGGGGGTTAGGACCAGCAGTTCTGTGGCTGCAGAGACCACGGACTCACAACAGGGACTACGTAAAGTATCAAAGGAGTAATATTATTAAACTTAAACTATTTCTTTTTTAAAATTGTTTATTTTGAGAGAGCAAGCATGCAAGGGAGCACGTGCACATGCGCACTAGCAGGGGAGGGGCAGAGAGAGAGAGAGAAAGAAACCCAAGCAGGCTCCGTGCTGTCAGTGCAGAGCCTGATGTAGGGCTGGATCCCATGAACTGTGAGATCATAACCTGAACCAAAACCAAGAGTAGGACGCTTAACTGACTGAGCCACCCAGGAGTCCCAAACTTAAAAATATTTCTTTCATGAAGATCTTAATTCCTCAAATTCAAAGAGTTACTTACATGAAATATATAGATACAAGTAGGATCTTAGGAGTCCTAACTACCTCTGCTATTTCTTCTCTTTGAAAACTGTATATACCTTGTTAGCTTCTTATACTAGCAGTAACTTACTAAACTGATTGAAAGTTTAGATACTAACAGACAGTTGACAGCTATTACTGGTTGGCTCAATACCCATTTCAACTCCATTTTTTCTTGTCTGCCTCTGTCAGACACTAGAAAGCCAAAACCTGTAAGTTTTTGGCTAGTGAAATGTTATAATTATTGGGATTTGGGGGGAAAATTGTTTTCCTAGCACAGATTCTACCCTTTTCTCCTTGGCACTCTTCCTTCTTCCTGTTAGAAGGTGGACTGAGAACAGCCATCTTATGACCATGAGATGGCTAGCACCCACTGAGAACGGTCTAGGAAGAGAGGGACAAAGACCCTGGGTCTGTGAACATACTGTGGACTATCCTGAAACTTCTCATTATGTAAGAAATATAAAACTACCAATTTTCTTACAGCACTGTTTTCCAAGTTTCTGATTCTTGCAGCTAACCACAATTCCTAACTGACACAAAGTAAAAATTCTCCAAGTGAGGAAGGGGGGCCACTGCACATAAGAATTAGAAACAGTGGTAGCATGCCTGCGTGGCTGAGTTGGTTGAGCGCACCACTCTTGATTTCAGCTTAGGTCATGATCCCAGGGTTGTAAGAATGAGCCCCACACTGGGCTCCACACTTAGCATGGAGATTCTCTCCCTCTGCCTTTCTACCCCCACTGTGCTCTCTCTCTCTCAAATATTTTTTTTTTTTAAAAGAATTAGTAATGGTGAACAGAATAAATGCTGTAATTCGACTTTCTATCAGAAACACATCTCCAGTCAGCATTTCCTCCCTCTATATACCTACATCATCCAGTAAGGTCCTGAAGTCTTTCTGAATCATCAAAGTTTAATGATGCTCACAGTTCTATACGTTTATTTCAGTATGCTGGTTTTTAAAAATTTTATGTGTTTTGTGTAAGATACTGGACCATTTGTTTAATAAAACATTCCTTTTTTTTTTTTTAAAGAAAGCTCTAGATCCTACATGGGGCTTGAACTCATCACTCTGAGATCAAAAGTTGCATGCTCCACTGACTGAGCCAGTCAGACATCCCTAATAAAAGATTCCTTTTTAACATCCATCCCATTTCCTACTGCAGACTGGGCTTCCTGGGAAGCAGACTGTCAGAAATCTGCATGCAGGATGTTCCTCCTGGGATCACCACCCGAGGAAGAAAGCAGGATGGGCTGAGAGAGAAGTTAAGCTGTGATGCAGTCACAGTGAAGTCCTCAGCTGATCCATGGTAATTTCCAGGGCAGCCCTATGATCATCCTAGGATGTTGGCTGACCAGCGAGGAGGGATCATCTTGGGGGTAAGGTAGTTTGTTCTGGTGAGGACTCCCCATGGGGGTTGACAGCTGAGGGCCACCCTCCCACAGCACCCCTGGAAGCTGGGGCACAACCTTCATTCCAACACAGAGGTCTGGGGCCCACCTCATCCACAGTGTCTACCTCACTGAACTACCATATATCTCACTTTTCAAAGTATAAACTCTTATTCCATTTGTCACCTGAGCAACTCTTCACCTAATAATAATACCCAGTTCTCCAGACTTACTGATAGTGGTGAACACACTGGTGAAGCAGAAGTAGTCAACAGCATTGAGGGAAAGAAGATGGTAAAGAAACTGCTCTCTTTCTTCTTCACACCGTAGAAAAGCATAACGCTTATAAAGCTTCCTAGGAACGGGTAAGACAAGCACAAAATAATAGTATAGTTTTCATGCTTTTCATTATGTCTTGCATTAAAAATAAACACCTTCACTTAATCAGTATAGGTAGAAACTTTCACCTGGAAAGAAGAGACAATTTACAAAAATGCACATACAAATGGTTAATGACACATTTGTAACTTAACTAGCAATTAAAGGAAAAAACCTCCATGAATCCATTTTTGTCTATCAAACTAATAAAGATTTAAAAAGTGCTAACTGGTACTGACCAGGTTGGAGTGTGTGTGTGGGTGCAATGAATAGCCATTCTTACAGCTGATGGGGCTGAAAATTTCAGGCAAGTAGTTTGTTGGTAATTATTGTTTTAAACCAGTCATACCCTCTGACACATTAATTTTACTTTTAGAACTCTGTCCTAAGAACATAATGTGAAATATAGGCAAAAATTTACTCATGAATGACCACTAAAATGTTATTTTGTAGGGGCACTTGGGTGGCTCAGTCCACGATCTCACGGTTCATGAGGTCAAGCCCTCTGTCCGGCTGCACACTGATACCAAGGACCCTGCTTGCGATTCTCTCTCCCTCTCTTTTTCTGTCCTCCCCCCACTGGCATGTGTGTGCATGTGCACGTGCTCTCTCTCTAAAGAAATAAGTAAACTTAAAAAAAAAGTTATTTGTAAAAGGAAAGATATATTATGGCATATGCATACATTGGGATGCTATGTGAGCATTAAAAATAAAGTTTAGGAGGGGCACCTGGGTGGCTCAGTCGGTTAAGCGGCCGATTTCGGCTCAGGTCATGATCTCGCAGTCTGTGAGTTCGAGCCCCGCGTCGGGCTCTGTGCTGACAGCTCAGAGCCTGGAGCCTGTTTCGGATTCTGTGTCTCCCTCTCTCTGACCCTCCCCTGTTCATGCTCTGTCTCTGTCTCAAAAATAAATTAAAAAAAAGTTAAAAAAAAATTAAAAAAAAAAAAAGTCTTAAAAAAAAAGTTTAGAAAGAGTTTTAACAACACAACTACTACTAAAAATAGTAAATAATTTTTATTAAGCACTTACATTTAAGCACTTTTCCAAGTGTTTTATAGTTATTAATACATTTAATCCTCATGACTACTCCAATGAGGTAAGTCTACCAGCACTCTCACTTTATAGATGGGGAAAACAGAGACACAAAAAAAGTTAAGTGTCTTGTCCAAAGTCATTAGAAAAGTGAACAGTAAAGGCAGTATTTGAACAAAGGCATTCAGTCTTCAGAGCTTATGCTCTTACAATATAGTGAAATGTTTATAAAATGCTAAGCAAAAATAGGAGGATACTGAATTGTACATATAGTATGATCTTTTTTTTTTTTTTTTTAATTTTTTAAGTAGGCTCCAAACCCAGTGTGGAGCTCAACAAAGGACCTGAATGCACGACCCTGAGATCAAGAGTTAGACACTTAACCAACCGAGCCACCTAGGTGGCCCTCAAAACCCTTCTTAATCCCCTTGCCCTATTTGACTTTTCATCATAATGATCACCATTTATGTGATGTTATTATGTGTCTCCCTCACATGATAAATATAAGTTTCATGAAGGCAAGAACAATATTTGGTTCAAAACTGTCCCTGGCACCTAGGATAGAGCCTGATGCTCAAATATTTACTCTTTGAATGATATTGACTGAATGAGAATATGAAGGTAAGTCTTTATTTACATCCACAGTATCTGGTCATTTGTCTTCTTCATTTCTTTAGTCTTTCATTTTTTTTTCTTTTTCTTTTTGGTATATTAAATACATATAGTATAATCTTAAGTAAGAGAACATGCATAGAAGTACAGAAGAAAACATGTGAAATACTTGAGATTTACCTTTATGCAGTAGGAATTTATTCTTTTTTAACATTTTTTAAAATTTTATTTTTTTTATTTAAACTGTAGAAAATGTTTATTTATTTATTTTGAAAGAGAGAGAGAGAGAAAGATAGAGGGAGGGAGAGGGGCAGAGAGAGAATCCCAAGCAGGCTCTGTGCTGTCAGCATGGAGTCCTACACGGGGCTTGATCTCAGGAACGGTGAGATCATAACCTGAGCCGAGATCAAGAGTCACACGCTCTACCAACTGAGTCAGCCAGGCACGCAACATACATATATACATACATACGTACATATATAATGTATAATACATATACATTACATATACATATACATGTAATACATATAC
This sequence comes from Prionailurus viverrinus, assembly GCF_022837055.1. Lineage (NCBI taxonomy): Eukaryota > Metazoa > Chordata > Mammalia > Carnivora > Felidae > Prionailurus > Prionailurus viverrinus. Next base: position 60,806,528 of record NC_062567.1, read on the forward strand.
ATTATACATGTATACATGTTATACATGTATATGTAAACTTAACTCTATGCCATATGCCACATATGTATGTAAACTTAAACTCTATGCCATATGCCACATATGTGGCTTGAACTCATGACCCTGAGATCTAGAATCACATGCTATACCTATTAAGCCAGCCAGGCACCCCCAGGTGCCCAACCTTTATGTAGTAGGATTTTAAGTGATCATTATAATTTTCTTCTTTGTACTTTGGCAACAGTGGCCATGAATGATTTATAATGGGAGGGGATGGGTAAGGGGAGTAACCAGTTTTAGAGTACAAGATCAGGTTCACAGGCTATAATTCACTTTGCATTCTTTATTAAATCTATTCTTTGGATATTAAAACTCATGGTAAGCAGTCCGATGCTGATGTGTACAAATGCAAAACTACAGAATGAATTGTTACCGTAAGATTCCAACACACTGTCAAGTTTGAGATCTTTGTTGAATTTTTTGCATACCTTTGCTCTAGAGAACTACGTCCTCAGCCTTCAAATTAACTCTAACGTGTATCTTATATGGATGATGTATTTAATCTAAGAAGGTTTCTTGATGCAGTAAAGGGAAACCTATCAAAACAGTTAACAATTAACTAACATGTACTCAATTGGTTTTCCTGGCTCTAAACTATTGAATGGAAGCACTGGCATGACTCTCAGAAGAAACCCGTTAATGTGGACTTTTTTTTCCCACTACTTCAGGTTTTGTTGTGATCTTTATAATATGATATAAATGGTTTACATAGATTCAACCTGTCTTTTGGATGTTACTGTCAGCCTGTGTGGATTAGTTAGTTTTCTGATTGAGAACAGAGCAATCTAGCCTTTGGCTGTGACGTCTGGTGTGCCCTCTCAGGTAAAATCAAACCATGGAGTGTCCAAAACACATGCCTGTTGGAAAGAAAGAATGCAGGTGCACAGAAATCAACAATTCATGCTGAAAAAGCCAGTTTGTCAGCTAATGCAATCTGCTTTGCAGACACACAGGTCACAGAAGCAGAAATGTCTAAGAGGCTATCACTTACTTGGTGAGTGGCTGGTTGGAGAGCAACTGCTTGAGATGCTGGGACAAGAGCTTCTTTTCTAGAGACAGTCTTATCCATGCCCGAGCTCGTCCGACGTCAGTCTTGATCTCACTCATGTTTTGAATATGCCTAAAGAACAGTAGCAACAGCAAAGATGTAGATCTTAAGGATAACCTTGAGCCGGAAGAGAACTAAAGAATTACAGCATTTTTCACAGAATATTTCTTTCAAACTTAGCAGAAGCAATGGCAATACGCACTTTATATTGATTAAATCCTTCAAAGGTTCCATCTGAATCATGAATTCATTATGACATCAGGATCACCATTACAACACAAGCATGCACAGACATCACCCTCAGATAAAGCATTTAACACTCATTTATTCAGATTTTTTATTATGTTCTTGTTTCAGCCTCATGGACCCCTATAAGCTGGCAGTTGGTTATTCCTGACCCTCAGGAAAATAAAAGTAATAAAAAAGGCTGAATATTTAAGTTTTTATTCAAAATAATTGGTCTCTAGTTTAACTAAATATCTGTCACAACTTTAATCCATTGAATTAGTTCAAGGTCCAAGTAATTTCTGGAAATGTATGGAAAATACTAAATCTTACTTTCCATAGCCCTTGAGGGCAAGCTGTACTGCACTTATAAATTCAAAATTTGTAAAAGACTTTGAAAATTGTATGGTCAAATTCCAACTGAATGTCACATGTATGTATAGAAGTCAATGCTATACTCAGAGGGACGTGAGTTTATTTTCCTAAATGGTTTTTCTCCTAAAGGGGAAGAAGTTTGGGCAGGAAGGGCAGGCCTAAGGGGCAGGGTAATTGTAAAACCACTACAGTGAGTCACTAAATTAAAGTTTTTGTGATTGTGACCCACCATCCTTTCCCTTGATTTTTTTTAATGTCCAGAATGACTCATCTTACCTATAATAAATATTTCAATGCACCCCTTTCTCTAATGAGTCTAATAATTCAAAATAAGGAATATTCTCCCTATAAAACACACATATTCTTTCTCTCCCTCTCTTTTTTAAAGATTTCATTTTAAAGTAATTTCTACACCCAACATGGGGCTCAAACTCACAACCCAGAAATCAAGAGTCACATGCTCCACCGAGCAACCTAGCCAGGCACCCCCTCTTTTTTTCATCTTTCCCCTCTCCCTCTCTCCTTCCCTTCCTCTCTCTTAATCCCTGGATCTGAAGATTTAGGCCCTCAAGCCGGAGTGCTGATATACGATCAAAGACTCTTGATAAGATATAAAGCATTATAATCACATTACACAGACACACTGAAGAGGTGGCTTAAAAACAAGTCAAAACGAAGAGTTAAAAGAAAATTCTGTTGCCATCTTTGTAGGGCTTAGCCAACCTCACCTCGTCTCTAAGAAGTTTTTTCAGAATGTATGACACACTTATTTTATTTTTAAAGGGCTAATACCAGTATACATGGTCATGAATGGAGGCAAGTCCCCTCTTAGACCCTGGTTCTTACTGATGGTAGTGGCAGTGGTGGGACACCTGACAACCCAGTAGGGGCCTAATGAAGAAGCACTGGCTGTTCCTCCACCCTGACATTTCCCAAATGATGACACAGCTGACCAAAAGCAACAAAGGGAAAATGCTCAGGCATTTACCACTTAAAGTTCTAAAGTATTTTCAAGGCACCCCCGTTGAGTGCAGTGTCAACTCAGAGCTCACATAAGTGAGGAAAGTTGATTCAAAGTGTAGTCACTGGAAATGAATCCACATTAGATCTGATAAGCACTTATGTGGTCTAATCTTTTCCTTAGTATTTTCTATGCTAAAACAGTAAAATTTACTAAAATAAGCTTTATGTTGGCCTTAAACAAGAATCTGGAGACATGGTAGGTTAAGAATGACAAAATGAAAATAATTGTAATTTGGAAAACAATCTATGTTTAAGGAAAATGAGAAGGACTGGAATATATAACATGCAATCTATCTTAGGTGGCAATCAGCATTCCCATCATTAAAGAATTTGTGCTAGTTTTTTTCTTGGGAGGAGGCATGGGGGTTGGGAGACAAGGCCACCAGACTCTTCTTTGCAAGCCCATCTTATTCACTGGCACCAGGGAAACAGCTGTCTAAAATACTGCATCCATAATATAATTCCTTTGTTCCAGAACCTTCAAAACCTCACAGGATATAGTCTGAACTGTGCAGACTATACTTACTACCCCTCAGTCTCAATATATCCTCTTATTCAAAAAAGTTCCATTCCAGGGGCGCCTGGGTGGCGCAGTCAGTTAAGCGTCCGACTTCAGCCAGGTCACGATCTCGCGGTCCGTGAGTTCGAGCCCCGCGTCAGGCTCTGGGCTGATGGCTCAGAGCCTGGAGCCTATTTCCGATTCTGTGTCTCCCTCTCTCTCTGCCCCTCCCCCGTTCATGCTCTGTCTCTCTCTGTCCCAAAAATAAAATAAACGTTGAAAAAAAAAAAATTAAAAAAAAAAGTTCCATTCCAGACAACTGACTCATAAGACTTTGCATTCCATTACCTGCTTCCCTATTTGATTCTATTCATGTTTGAGATCCTAGCTCCTTCTAGATTGCTTTCCATGACCATCACAGCCTTCAATGACCTCTTTAATTTATGAAACACTATAGTCTAACTTACATTTACCATGTACTGCTTATTATTACTTTTATCATTTTCTCTTGGTGTACATGTTTCTCAGCTTACAAAAGCTCCTGGGAAAAGGAGCCCCACGATTCCTTAGCAGCCTTGCAGCCTTCTTTGTACCCCATAGGGCCTAGCACATAGTAAGAGCTCAAAAACTCTGCTGCTTTGTGAATCTATATCTAACTCTATGCTTTAAAACAATTTATACGCATTTTGTTATTAAACTAATCCAAATCTATTAAAAATTTGCTGTGTAGTTATATGCCATTTGGATCTACTTTTAATTGGAATAATTTATTATAGATGACTATAATGGAATTCAGCATAATATTATACAAGTATTACTTCCAAAATAGATCCTGTTAATTCACAGAAAAGCACATATGGTATGGTTTAAATAACTTATTTACTTGATTTATTCCTAACTCTACTATAAAGCTTTCTAATTTAGAAAAGTTTCTGTGTACCTTGTCTTATCTGACTGTCACAAAAACTAGTCAGAGGGAGATCATCATTATTTCACTTTAAGGGTGAGAAAATGGAGACTAATTGAGACTAAGTGATCCAGTCAAGGTCACAGAGATAATAAGTATTATTCTAGACATGTCACCCATTTTCTATCAATTACTTCTTTCTCACACTCACATTCTTGGAGAAGCTCCCCTTCCATAGACCCAGAAGACACAACTCCACTTACCACTATGATCCTAATCCTTCACTAAAATGGACTGAGTAAGAGGAACATCCCTGATCTAAACTGAGTTCACTGGATTTTCTCTCAGAAACTAGGAATTTGTATACTGGAAAACCAGGTTAGTTTTTGTTGAATGCTAAAAATAAGAAAGGATGTTAAAGCCAGGGCTTGGGCCTGTACACAATAAAACAGAAAAAAAAAGGCAAGGCAAAGGAGGGACAGGGAGGGGAAGATGAGCAGATGTGAAGGGAGAAACAGAGATGATTTGCTTTCAGTGAGACAGTGACAGTAACTTGTGACAAGATTTAGCAGTCACAGTTCCTATTCTTGGATTCTGGAAAACACTTTTATATATCTCCAATAAATCCATTCCTTTTTACTGAAGCTAGTTTGAATGGGCTTCTGTTCTCTAAAACCAAATGATTTCTAAGAGTGGTAGCAGCTACATTTTAATCCACATTTCCTGAGTCTAAAACCAGTGTTTACTTCCACTGTATCATTAACAAAACCCAGTTTTATTTGTTATTTTTAAACCCAGCATTATTTTTTAGATAAATTAAGGATTGGCCAATTTTAATTTAAGCTCACATTCCGTACAGACATAAAAAATTACTCAAAATATTCCTTCCTGGGGTAATGAAATCAATAACCACTTAATTTTTTTATAAATTTTTTTTTCAACGTTTTATTTTATTTTTAGGACAGAGAGAGACAGCATGAATGGGGGAGGGGCAGAGAGAGAGGGAGACACAGAATCGGAAATAGGCTCCAGGCTCTGAGCCATCAGCCCAGAGCCCGACGCGGGGCTCGAACTCACGGAGCGCGAGATCGTGACCTGGCTGAAGTCGGACGCTTAACCGACTGCGCCACCCAGGCGCCCCAATAACCACTTAATTTTAGTGTAGAATAAAGCAAGAGACTCACAGGGACCTATGCACATATTATTAGTAAAAAATGATAAAGGAAATAGCTAATTTGCCCTCAGATAATTTATTCCCATCTTTTCATATAAACAGAATTTTTCTAGGATTCACTCAGACAGCCGGTTCATTTGTTTACATAGTCAGAATACCCAGACTTGGATTACAGAACTTACAGTCTCCTTGGTCATGTAATGTTCTATGGTGCTCCTCAACATTAATTACCTTGTCATCAAGAATAAAAGTATTTGAATAGCTAGATGACATGTACATGGTTACTCTGGAAAGAAATCTTTAATACTGGTAACATCATAATAATACTTCTCTTTTCTATGTAGATAATCTATACACTTCTTTACTATCCCCAGCCTTTCTCTATGGAACTAAAAATCATTCTACAACTGACAGTGTGGCGATACTTGGCATTCACGATGGTCTTGCAGAATTGTTTAAGATACCAAGACAAACTGGATAGCCTTCAGATGAGTCTATCCTGGACTCATGCCAGCTACTAAGCAATTTGGTGCCAAGACTCTTGACAAGTAGCAGGACTCAAAGTGTCAATGTCTTTGCCTCAAGAGATAAACCTGGAAAGACAGGAGGTACCAACAAAGACATGTGCCCAATAGAGAACACAGACTCAGAGAGGTACACTAATCTTGGAAAATACGTTTTTTCTTTAATTGTCTAAACTGAAAGAAATCAAAGTTTAGAATATTACTTGGGTGTTTTTCCTGAAGGAAAAACATCTATGTCAGCTATCTAGGTAATGATTAGGGACTAAAATGAAGCACTTGCCAAGAACCTAGAAACAGGGAAATAATCCTGTCCACTAAGAGTTAAACTCTAAAGTAAATATATCATGAAAAAGAACAACAGTGTATAAAACGTCATTTAAAGGAGGCAGAATGGAAGCAGAGAAGAGGGAGAGACAGCCATGGGCAGTGTTTTCTCAGGGGCTTCCTGAGATGCTATTAGTCCCATGAGCATGAGGATCAGTAGCATGGAGCTGGATGATTAGGCTTCCACATCTCTTCTTTTGAAGAGAGCAAGCAGTCTTCCGATTTTTATCTAGCTTCCAGGCAGAGAATACCCGTATTGGTGAAAGAGCATCAAGTCATCTGGTTGGGGAAATAATGCTCTCGTTTCACAGGCAGAAAACCTGGCACCCTGGTGTATTGCTGGTAGGAACGTAAAATGGTACAGCCACTGTGGAAAACAGAATGAATGGTGGTTCTTCAAAAAATTAAACACAGAATTACCATGTGACCAAGCAATTCTACTTCTGGGTATATACCCAAAAGAACTAAAAGCAGGACCTGAACAGATAACTGAATACCCAACATTTATAGTATTCACAATAGCCAAAAGGTGGAAACAATCCAATATTTACTGTTAAAAAAAATGGGGTATATATATATAGAAGATGGAATATTAATATTTAAAAAAGAAGGAAATTCTGATACAGGTTGTAACACAGATTTAAACATTTTGATAATGAACATTAAAAAGAATGTTTAAGGGTACCTGGGTGGCTCAGTCAGCTAAGTGACTTCAGCTCAGGTCATGATCATGAGTTTGAGCCCTGCACCAGGCTCTCTATTGGCACAAAGCCTGCTTCAGATCCTCTGTCTCTCTGCCCTTCACCCCCCCCCAAAATATATTAATAAAACACTTTAAAAATATTCATTTTTGAGAGAGAGAGTGAGTGCACGCATGTGTGTGCATGCATAAAAGGGAGAGGGGCAGAGAGGAGAGAGAGAATCCCAAGCAGGTTGCATGCTGTCAGCACACACCCCAATGTGGGGACTGAACCCATGAACTGTGAGATCATGACCTGAGCCAAAATCAAGAGTCAGATGCTGAACTGACTGAGCCACCCAGGTGCCCTCATAATGAACATTTCAAAAAATACACGAAGTGAAACAAACCAGATGCAAAAAGCATGATTTGACTTAAATGAGGTACCTAGAATAGTCAAATTCACAGAGACAGAAAATGAAATAGGAGTGGGCTGCCTAGATGGCTCAGTCAGTCATTTGAGCATCCCACTTTGGCTCAGGTCATAATCTCGCAGTTCATGAATTTGAGCCCCGCACGGGGCTCTGTGCTGACGGCTCGGAGCCAGGAGCCTACTTCAGATTCTGTATGTCTCTTTCTCTCAATAATAAACAGACATTTAAAAAAAAAAAAAAGAAAGGAAGAAAAGAAAATGAAAACGTGGTTACCAGGAGCTTGGGGAGAACCAAGAATAGGGAAACATTTATTGTTCAATGGGTACAGAGTTTCAGTTTGGGATGACAACAGAATTCTGGAGATGGATAGTGGTGATGGCTGCACAATAATGTGAATGTACTTAATGGGTGTGTGTGTGTGTGTGTGTGTATATTCATACATATAGTCTTTCTTGTGATTAAAAAAATTTAATTCCAGTAAAACACACAGTGTTATATTAATTTCAGTGTACAATATAGTGATTCAACAATTCTATACTCGGTGCTCTTCATAAGTGTACTCTTAATCCCCTTCACCTGTTTTACCCATCTTCCCACCCACCTCCCCTCTGGTGACCATCAGTTTCTTCTCTATAGTTGAGTCTGTATTTTTCTGGTTTGTCTTCCCCCCCTGCCTTTGTTCATTGGTTTTATTTCTTAAATTCTCCATATGAGAGAAATCACATGGTATTTGTCTTTTTCTGACTGACTCATTTCACTTAGCATTATACCCTCTAGCTCCATCCTTGCTGCAAATGGCAAGGTTTCATTCTTCTTTATTATTACCTCAACACTTATCTATTTATTTTTAATAAATATTTTATTTTTTTCAGTTATTTATTTGTTTTGAGAGAGAGTGAGTAAGAGAGAGAGCGCACACAAGCAGGGTTAGGGGCAGAAAGGAAAGACAGAATCCCAAGCAGGCTCCATGCCATCAGCACAGAGCCTGATGTGGGGCTCGAACTCACGAACTGCGAGATCATGACCTGAGCCAAAGTCAGATGCTCAACCAACTGAGCCACCCAGGTGCCCCCAATTTTTTTTCTTTTTAAAGTAAACTCTAAGCCCATGATGGGGCTCAAACTCAGGACCCCGAGATCAAGAATCTAATGCTCAACTAACTGAACCAGCCAGGCACCCTGCCAACCAATCAAGTTTTATTAAAAGCATCTATCATTTTGTCAAAACATCACTTTAGGATACTCGGGGGTCTTTTTTAGACTTTTTGTAGGACAAAGACTAAAAATTAAAAGTCAAATTTTAATTTGTTGTGTGTTCAGTCACAGGACATCAGTTTTTCAGCTGAGTACCGTGAACAAATATAGATTTAGTCAGAGTAATACTAAATTATATTTAAACTGATATACACCCTTACACTACTGCCAACTTATTTGTGTCTAGTCACAGTAGATATTTTCCTGGTGATGTGGCAAAGGCTGAGAACTTGCATCTAGTTAGACAGAGACCTGACCTATGGTCAGGATACCTTAGTTCTAGTTCCACTTCTGCTGTTAATTGGTAATATGGTCTTAGACTTGACCACCTGGACCTGAGCTTTCACATCTGTAAAAAGAAGCTAAGCAATAGGACTTACATTTCTTGTATACTCTCACATTTAAACCGATTAGTAAAAAGTATCTCAGCAATCACCACCTTTCTTTCTTTCTTTTTTTTTTTTTTCTTATTTATTTTACAGGCATCTGAAGAATTTATTGTTTTGTTTTTTTTTTTTCAACGTTTATTTATTTTTGGGACAGAGAGAGACAGAGCATGAACGGGGGAGGGGCAGAGAGAGAGGGTGACACAGAATCGGAAACAGGCTCCAGGCTCTGAGCCATCAGCCCAGAGCCTGACGCGGGGCTCGAACTCACGGACCGCGAGATCGTGACCTGGCTGAAGTCGGACGCTTAACCGACTGTGCCACCCAGGCGCCCAAGAATTTATTGTTTTTAATTTTATTTTTTAAATTTACATCCAAATTAGCATATAGTGCAACAATGATTTCAGGAGTAGATTCCTTAGTGTCCCTTACCCATTTAGCCCATCCCCCCTCCCACAACCCCTTCAGTAACCCTCTGTTTGTTCTCCATATTTAAGAGTCTCTTCTGGGGGCGCCTGGGTGGCTCAGTCGGTTAAGCGGCCGACTTCCCCTCAGGTCGTGATCTCGCGGTCCGTGAGTTCGAGCCCCGCGTCGGGCTCTGTGCTGATGGCTCAGAGCCTGGAGCCTGTTTCGGATTCTGTGTCTCCCTCTCTCTGCCCCTCCCCCGTTCACGTTCTGTCTCTCTCTGTCTCAAAAATAAATAAATGTTACAAAAAAAAATTTAATGAAAAAAAAAAAGAGTCTCTTCTGTTTTGTCCCCCTTCCTGTTTTTATATTATTTTTGTTTCCCTTCCCTGATGTTCATCTGTTTTGTCTCTCAGAGTCCTCATATGAGTGAAGTCATATGATATTTGTCTTTCTCGGACTAATTTCATTTAGCATAATACCCTCCAGTTCCATCCATGTAGTTGCAAATGGCAAGATTTCATTCTTATTGATTGCTGAGTAATACTCCATTGTATGTATGTACATATATATACATGTACATTGTATGTATGTGTGTATATGTGTGTGTGTGTGTGTGTGTGTATATATATACATCTTTTTTTTTTTTTACTTTTTCAAATATATGCACTTTTTATTTTTTGGACTTACTATATTGTCTGGAATCTCCAGTAAGATATTGCTCAATGACAACACTAGTTGTTTGTTATCTTTAATGTGTTCCTGAGATTAGTGTAATTTTATTTATTTATTTTTAATTTTATTTATTTATTTTTGAAATTTACCTCCAAATTAGTTAACATATAGTGCAACAATGATTTCAGGAGTAGATTCCTTAGTGCCCCTTACCCATTTAGCCCATCCCGCCTTCAGTAACCCTTAGTTTGTTCTCCATATTTATGAGTCTCTTCTGTTTTGTCCCCCTCCCTGTTTTTGTATTATTTTTGTTTCCCTTCCCTTATGTTCATCTGTTTTGTCTCTTAAAGTCCTCATATGAGTGAAGTCATATGATTTTCATCTTTCTCTGACTGACTCATTTCACTTAGCCTAATACCCTCCAGTTCCATCCACGTAGCTGCAAATGGCAAGATTTCATTCTTTTTGATTGCTGAGTAATACTCCATTGTGCATATATACCGCATCTTCTTCTTCTTTTTTTTTTTTTATAAATTTTTTTTTTCAACGTTTATTTATTTTTGGGACAGAGAGAGACAGCGCATGAACGGGGGAGGGGCAGAGAGAGAGGGAGACACAGAATCGGAAACAGGCTCCAGGCTCTGAGCCATCAGCCCAGAGCCCGACGCAGGGCTCGAACTCCCGGACCGCGAGATCGTGACCTGGCTGAAGTCGGACGCTTAACCGACTGTGCCACCCAGGCGCCCCTTATTTTTAACTTTTTGACGAACCTCTATACTGTTTTCCAGAGTGGCTGTACCAGCGTGCATTCCCACCAACAATGCAAAAGAGATCCTCTTTTTCCACATCCTCATCAACATCTGTTGTTGCCTGAGTTGTAATGTTAGCCATTCTGATAGGTGTAAGGCGGTATCTCATTGTGGTTTTGATTTGTATTTCCCTGATGATAAGTGACGTTGAGCATTTTTTCCTGTGTCAGTTGGCCATCTGGATGTCTTCTTTGAAGAAGTGTCTATTCATGTCTTTTGCCCATTTCTTCACTGGATTATCTGTACTTTGGGTGTTGAGTTTGATAAGTTCTTTACAGATTTTGGATACTGACCCTTTATCTGCTATGTCGTTTGCAAATACTTATCCCATTCCGTCTCCCATTGCCTTTTAGTTTTGCTGATGGTTTCCTTTGCTGTGCAGAAGTTTTTTATTTTGATGAGGTCCCAGTAGTTCATTTTTGCTTTTGTTTCCCTTGCCTCCGGAGATGTGTTGAGTACGAAGTTGCTGCGGCCAAGATCAAAGAGGTTTTTGCCTGCTTTCTCCTTGAGGATTTTGATGGCTTTCTGTCTTACATTTCGGTCTTTCATCCATTTTGAGTTATTTTTGTGCATGGTGTAAGAAAGTGGTCGAGGTTCATTCTTCTGCAGGTCGCTGTCCAGTTTTCCCAGCACCACTTGCTGAAGAGACTGTCTTTACTCCATTGGATATTCTTTCCTGCTTTGTCAAAGATTAGTTGGCCATACGTTTGTGGGTCCATTTCCGGGCTCTCTATTCTGTTCCACTGATATGAGTGTCTGTTCTTGTGCCAGTACCATACTGTCTTGATGATTACAGCTTTGTAGTATAGCTTGAAGTCCGGAATTGTGATGCCTCCTGCTTTGGTTTTCTTTTCCAAGATTGCTTTGGCTATTCAGGGTCTTTTCTGGTTCCATACAAATTTAAGGATTGTTTGTTCTAGCTCTGTGCAGAATGCTGGTGTTATTTTGAGAGGGATTGCACTGAATATGTCGATTGCTTTGGGTAGTATTGACATTTTAACAATATTTGTTCTTCCTATCCAGGAGCATGGAATCTTATTCCATTTTTTTTTTTTTGTGTGTCTTCTTCAAGGGCTTTCATAAGCTTTCTGTAGTTTTCAGTGTATAGATTTTTCACCTCTTTGGTTAGATTTATTCCTAGGTATCTGATGGTTTTTGGTGCAATTGTAAATGGGATCGGTCCCTTGATTTCTCTTTCTGTTGTTTCATTGTTGGTGTATAGGAATGCAACCGATTTCTGTACATTGATTTTATATCCTGCAACTTTGCTGAATTTATGAATCAATTCTAGCAGTTCTTTTGTGGAATTTTTTGGGTTCTCCATATAGAGTATCATGTCATCTGCAAAGAGTGAAAGTTTGACCTCCTCCTGGCTGATTTGGATGCCTTTTCTTTATGTTGTCTGATTGCAGTGGCCAAGATTTCCAATACTATGTTGAATAACAGTGGTGAGAATGGACATCCCTGTCTTGTTCCTGACCTTAGGGGGAAAGCTCTCAGTTTTTCCCCATTGAGGATGATATTAGTGTTGGGTGGTTCATATATGGCTTTTATGAACTTGAGGTATGCTCCTTCTATCCCTACTTTCTTGAGGGTTTTTATCAAGAAAGGATGCTGTATTTTGTCAAATGCTTTCTCTGCATCTATTGAGAGGATCATATGGTTCTTGTCCTTTCTTCTATTGATGTGATGAATCACGTTAATTGTTTTGCGAATATTGAACCAGCCCTGCATCCCAGGTATAAATCCCACTTGGTCGTGGTGAATAATTTTTTTAATGTATTGTTGGAGCCGGCTGGCTAATATCTTGTTGAGGATTTTTGCATCCATGTTCGTCAGGCAAATTGGTCGATAGTTCTTTTTAGTGGGGTCTCTGGTTTTGGAATCAAGGTAATGCTAGCCTCATAGAAAGAGTCTGGAAGTTTCCTTCCATTTCTATTTTTTGCAACAGCTTCAAGAGAATAGGTATTAACTCTTCCTTAAATGTTTGGTAGAATTCCCCTAGAAAGCCATCTGGCCCTGGACTCTTGTTTTTTCGGAGATTTTGATTACTAATTCGATTTCTTTACTGGTTATGGGTCTGTTCAAATTTTCTATTTCTTCCTGTTTCAGTTTTGGTAGTGTATGTTTCTAGGAATTTGTCCATTTCTTCCAGATTGCCCATTTTACTGGCATATAATTATTCATAATATTCTCTTATTGTTTTTATTTCTGCTGTGTTGGTTGTGATCTCTTTCATTCTTGATTTTATTTATTTGGGTCCTTTTCTTTGTCTTTTTGATCAAACTTGCTAGTGGCTTATCAATTTGGTTATTTCTTTCAAAGAACCAACTTCTGGTTTCATTGATCTGTTCTACTATTTTTTTGGTTTCTATAGCATTAATTTCTGCTCTAATCTTTATTATTTCCAGCAATCACCACCTTTCTAAGCTTCAAAACTTGAACCAAAATAGTTCAACAGCAGTTTGGCCAGTAGAATCAGGTAAAGATATAAAGGCATATGCGAAAATATTAGATAAGCACACACACACACACACACACACTCTCATGTACACTCACAGAGCTTAAAGTAGGCAAATCCTTCATTTAACAAGTATTAATTGAGCACCAATTACATGTTGAACTCCATCAACATTTAGTAGTAATTCAAAAGTTTTACATGTCAGACAGATTGACCTCTCTCATGAAGGTTGTTAGAACAAACAAACTCAAATAACTGCTACGGAAAGGACACACAGGGGTGTGAAAGAGAGTGACTGGGTGGCTAGCAGGTGGTCTAACAGGTGGTCTGGGCAGGCTTTTTAGACAAAGCAACATTTGAACTAATATACAAATGACAAGAAGGAGCTTAGCCTGTGCTTTCTAATGATTTCTAAGACCAGTAACTGCAACTAATAATTCTCAGATTTGCATTTGCTTCAAATTAAACCTACCTAATAGTAGTTTTTTTGCCAAGTAACCTGGCATTATGTGCAGATATTTTTGGTCTGTGACTGTGGGCAGCAGGTATTTAAGGAGGTTTTAAAAAACTGAATAAACTGGAAAATAATTCCACTACTTTAAAAGTCTTCTCAGTTGTATTTTCCCTTTGGATTTAATGTCAGGAAAAAAAACAGTAAAGTAAGCAAGATTATAAAAAATGTTTTCTTCAGAATACATAAGCAAAAAATACATATAGCCATAATTATTTGAGCAATGTAAGTGAAAGCCACAAATATTTAACAGTTATCATCAAATATTAGCACATATACCTCATGTCTTGGATAAGAGAGACCCTGAGTGTTGGCAACATAACTCCTGAGTCAGATTTTCTTCTTTCTGGTCCAAGGGCAACTATATAAAAAAATACCAGCAAAGTATTAGAAAAATAATAGCAAGGACAAAAAAATATATACATGGTTCACATCCTATAAATAAATACTTTCAAATTACTTTGATAAGAACAAATTTTTTTTTAAATGTTTATTTTTGAGAGAGAGAGAGAGAGAGAGAGAGAGAGAGAGAGAGCATGAGTGGGGGAGGGGCAGAGAGAGAGAGGGAGACACAGAATGGGAAACAGGCTCCAGGCTCCGAGCTGTCAGCACAGAGCCCAACGCGGGGCTCGAACTCACAGACCATGAGATCATGACCTGAGCCGAAGTCGGACGCTCAACCAACTGAGCCACCCAGCCGCCCCGATAGGAACAAATTTTAAAGACAACAGAAAAGCTAGAAATTTTTTCCCTGAATGTTGCTACTTTATTAATACAGAAAAACAGCTATTTTCTTTCTAATTAATCTGAAGCTGCATTTGGAAATTTAAAATGAATCATAAAAGCCTACTTTAGCAAATAATAAATAAACTTTTGGTCATAAGGACCAGTCATTGGCTAAAGTTATTCATTCTAATAGCTCAGGATAATTACAAGAAAGCAATGTCTATAAATTAAGCTACTAAGTGTGTGATTCACGTCTGGGCTCATAAATTGCAATCACATAATTTCCTTATGCTGTGAAAGAGTGCTTAGTAAGGAAAATCCAGGGGCACCTGGGTAGCTCTGTTGGTTAAGTGTCTGACTTCGGCTCAGGTCATGATCTCACAGTTCAAGAGTTTAAGTCCTGCATTGGGCTTTGCACTGACAGCATGAAGACTGGGATTCTCTCTCTCCCTCTCTCTGCCCCTCTCCCATTCTCTCTCAAAATAAACAAACGTAAAACAAAACAAAATAAGAAGGAAAATCTAGGGGTGCCTGGGTGGCTCAATCAATTGAGTGTCTTGACTCTTGATTTCGGCTTCAGTCATGATCTCACAGTTCATGAACGCAGAGCCTGAGATTCTCTCTCCCTCTCTGTTCCTACCTTGCGCTCTCTAAAAATAAATAAATAAACATTTTCCTTTTTCAAAAAAAGGAAAATCTAAGAGTCTAGGCTCTCTAGTCTGATAAGTTTCTACTTCAAAGTTCAGAATCCAAACTACAGTATATCAGGCAAAGTGAGTAATCGTCATGGACAGTTAGAAGTTTAATGTCCATGAATCATTCTCTTTGGAGCTTGAATGGTTAACATTTATAAAAGAAGGAAAGATTATTCTCTTATATAGCAATAGCTAAGCAAGCAATTGTTGGCTAATGTAGCTGGAGGAGTGCTCAATCTCACTTTAAATGGGATGCTGTGGAGTTTTGTGCCCTTTATTTCCATCTTACTATCTGTAAACGAAAACTAAATTGCAGCATCACACTTAGCAAATACATGGATAACATTAGAATTTAAGATGTGGGTTTTACTGTATATTAAACGTCCATTTCCCCAGTTTTTAGATCCATTCTAGTTTGTGGGGACTAGGGTACAATGCGGAAACACATAGATATATTTGAAGCTGGCAGTGAACATTTTGTTGTATTTGGATCTGCATGTTTTGGCATCTAGTAAAAGAGGCTAGGCTGATACTTGGCAGGTATGAATGAGCACTGATGAGGCTGCCAGGATAAAGAGACGGTGGCCAGGACAACCTAAAGGCAGTTCTTTTCCGGGCCTTCCATTACCAGGTCATTTGTCATGGCAGTTTCGGGAGGGAGTTTTCAATGGGTCACTGAAAATGCTACTTTATCTGGATACCTAGGAGGTAACAGACACCCAGGAAACTGTTCCAGAGACTTGCAGGAAATGTGCTATGTTAGTCTTCCTGTCTGAGACTGTCACGATTTAAGTGTGTTGTTAATGAAAGCACACCTTAGAGAACGCCTCTACGTGCTAGATGATTAGACAGCATGAAAGAAGGCCACACCAGTGGTAAGAAATAGGTTGAGGGGCGCCTGGGTGGCGCAGTCAGTTAAGCGTCCGACTTCAGCCAGGTCACGATCTTGCGGTCCGTGAGTTCTAGCCCTGCGTCGGGCTCTGGGCTGATGGCTCAGAGCTTGGAGCCTGCTTCCGATTCTGTGTCTCCCTCTCTCTCTGCCCCTCCCCCGTTCATGCTCTGTCTCTCTCTGTCCCAAAAATAAATAAAAAACGTTGAAAAAAAAATTTTAAAAAATAAAAAAAAAGAAATAGGTTGAAAAGAGAGAGAAAAAAAAAAGATCACAAGGCAGGAGAAAGGAGCTGAAACCATAATCAGCAACTTGGCTAGAGGGAGACATGACAACAAGAAAGAATCATGCCTCTGGAAGCAGAGAAGAGGGGAGAGACTTAATAAAAAAGGAGGCTGACATTTAAAAAAGCAGCAGCATCCACAGTAAGAGCATTCACAGGCCTAAGCTTTTTTCTAGGAATCCTATTTTGGAACCCTATATCCTCCACTCTTTGCTAATCAATGTTTCTTAAACATACGATGTATTTTTTCATGTCTCCATGCAATCTGTTAGTCTTTAGCTCGCCCTTTAACACTTCTGTATCCTTCTCCATGTTTATAGCCTATTTAGCATTTTTTTTTAAGAGAAAGAGCTCACACATAAGCAGGGGAGAGGGGTGGAGAGAGAGAGGGAGGGAGGGTGACAGTGGGAGGGAAGGGGAGAGGGAGAGGGAGAGAGAGAGAGAGAGAGAGAGACAGAGAGAGAGAGAGACAGAGAGAGATAATCCCAAACAGCACACGATTAGCACAGAACCTGACGTAGGGCTTGATCCCATGGCACTGGGATCAGGACCTGAGCTGAAATTAAGAGTTGGATGTTCAACTGACTGAGCCAGCCAGGTGTCCCCAGCCTATTTAGCATTTTAGGTTGAGAGGACTATAGTTTAACAGCTAGGAACATGGCTTTCTCAAACCCTACAGATAACTTAACAGCTCCCTGACTTGGGTGAGTAATTTTACCTCTCTATGGTTTGTTTTGTCATCTGCAAACAGGTCAGTAACAATATCTACCTTAGAATACTTTAGCATTTAGAATACTGCCTGGAACAAAATAAGTTCTCAATAAATAAAATAAAATTTAGCTTTAATTTTGCCTCTTTGTGAAATCTTTCCTGAATATTCTCTCTAAGGTACACTGTTAGATGTGGTTCCCTCTAACAGGACCTATAAAACTGAACATGTAACATAAACTTAGCATAATCTAACATTTCTATTACTGTTAAACTATATGCCTCGAGGCTCAGTCATATCTTTTTCTTAGGATACTCAAAGGGCCTAGCAGAGGCCCAACATACAGGCTCAACAAATACTCAAGGAGGAAGATAAGACTATTTCCGGCCAGATGGCAGAGCCTTGAATGACAAATTAGAAATCTGCAGAACTCCTAGGAAAGTGGGGAAGGATTGTGAAAAGAATTCTATGCTCCCGAGGGCTTTTTATTAGTTAGTTAACCACAGTGAGAGTGTGATGGTATAAGAGAAGTAAGGGAGATGAGCTACAAGTTATTCCAAAGGCCAGCTTATGGATAAAGAGTGGCAGCCAGTGAGAACAAAGAGGAGAAACGTGCAGTGGCAGCAAACACAGAACTTAACGACTTGATGTAGAAAGTGAACAAGATTCATCCACTGCTGCCAACAAGAACTTGAAAACTGCAGATTTTCAGTTTTGGAGGGGGCCACGGTGTGTGAGGCATAAGAATCTGGTCAAGGTCAATTACTCATGGTTTCAGGACTCTGACAGCGATGATGAGTTTATTTCTGCAACTATACCTTTAAATGAGAAACCCAGAACACCACCAAAGGAGTTAAAACTAGAAACAAGGAAACCTAAACTGAAGAATCTCCAGAAAGGAGATATCCCACTGCAAGAGAAAACCCCTAAAAATAGGATGGCTTTAGGTGACAAGCTATACCAGCAAGACTTAGAAGTTGCACTAGCTTTATCAGTGAAGGAACTTCCAACAGTCACCATTGATGCAGAAGAGGCTGGAGATAAAAGCATTGAAAAATGTGACAGTAGTGAAACCAAAACAATGAGTAAGGACCCTCATATCTCCAATTGCAGTGTAGCCAGTGATTATTTAGATTTGGATAAGATTACTGAGGAAGATGGTTTTCCTGGTGTGCAAGGGAAAAAAGAAGCCGCATCAAAGACTGTGGTACAACAGAGGAAGATTCTTCTGGAAGGCAGTGATGGCGACAGTGCTAATCACTCTGAACCACACTTTGCAACTGGTGAAGAGTCTGAGGATGACTCTGATTTTAGTGAGAGTGAAGACAATGATGAATACTTCACCATGAGAAAAAATAAGGTGAAAGAAATTAAAAAGAAAGAAGTGAAGGTCAAATCCCCAGTTGAAAAGAAGAAGAAACCTAACTCCAAATGTAATACTCTGGAAGAGACTTCAGGAGGCTGCTCAAGTCGCTGTGAAATCAGAACCTCAGCCTTCACCAAAAAAGGTCCCTGTTTCTTCAGAGGCCACTAGGAAACCACTACAAATAAGCAGTCCTTCAGCTGAAAACAAAAAACCTAAGTGGGTTCCACCAGCGGTATCTGGAAGCAGCAGC
The DNA here is from genome assembly GCF_022837055.1 of Prionailurus viverrinus. NCBI lineage: Eukaryota > Metazoa > Chordata > Mammalia > Carnivora > Felidae > Prionailurus > Prionailurus viverrinus. The sequence continues at coordinate 60,825,215 of NC_062567.1, forward strand.
AGCAGGAGCCCACTGGAGAGTCTCCGCCTTGGTTTGTCCAGATTAAACTTTGCATCCAAATGCTGCTAGTAGCTGAGTGTGGTAGTAAACCCGTTTGATTAAGAGAATCACAGTTTTACAAGTGTGTTTATATTTGATTTGTGTTTATATTTAAGGAGGGTATCAAAATATAAAGGAATCCTTTAATGTCCTATAAATCGCCTCTACCCATTCTGTGATGTTCTCTGAAGCTATTCAAGACTTCAATAAAAGGTTTATCAGAATTATCTTGCAATATCATTTCCTTCTGAAGAACATATGCTACTTTTCCTGTGTATAATAAGTCATTGTCATTAAGTGGTTGTCAGTTTGACATGGAGGAAGTCCATGTTGCATGCTGTTCTTTCCTAGAAACATGATGTTCCTTTCTAGCTTTGTCTAATTTACGCACCTTAACTGTAACTGTTCAGAGTTTATCTGGCAAAAGGAAACATTCCCACGTTTTCCAGGAGACATTTCTGATATTTTACCGAAGCCACACTGTCAGTTTTATTGCAAAGATGTTTCTTATTTTAGCCAAATACTTATAGTAAGAATTCAGAATTCTTTTACACATTAAAATGGTTGCTATAATGACATATGTCTCTTACTCAGAAGTAGATGTTTACTGTATAGCAAATAGAATTTCATGACATTTTATGAAGTTCTCGTCAAAGCCTTTAATAAAAGTGAAAAAGTTAAAAAAAAAGTGAAGACTTAAGAATCAAAAATATTAAGTATGAATATAAAATGATTTAATGTATATTATCTCATCAAATTATTACTTTCCTTTGGATTTGTTAATCTTAATTTTGCAAATGAAGAAACTGAGGCTCAAAGAGGTCAAGAAACCTGCTCAACTGTATGCATTCATCAAAAGGGGCAGAATACTCTGATGTCACATCCACTGGGTTTTCTGTTACAGTACAGATGACTTTCTAGCTGCTAAGCTTGATTGAGAGAAGAGTGCTGATGCCATTAAATAATACGGAGAGAAGGGAGAAAGCCAAATAGAGACAGGAGGGAAAGGTGCTGAGATAATTAGTTTGTTTTAAGATGTCCTGAGTTTGAGATCCCACTGGGCCATCAAAGATGGATGTGTAGGAACTAGGGCTGGAGAAAGAGATTTGTGAATAATCTTGCTAATCAGATAGAGGATGACATGGGAAGTCAGCAACAGTAGCTGTTATGTTTTGAATTATGCCCCCAAGAAGATGTAGAAGTCCTAACTCCTAGGACCTGTGAATTTGACCTTATTTGGAAATAGGGTCTTTGTAGCTGATCAATTTGAGGTTATTTGGATGTGCCCTAAACCAATGTGAACAGTGTCCTTATCAAAGGGAAATTTGGATAAAGAGATAGACACAAGTAGAGAAAAGATGATGTAAAGACACATGGAATATACCATTTAAAGGCCAAGAGATTTCTGAGATGACCAGAAGCTAGAAGAGCATGGGATCGATTTCCCTTCATAACGCAGGGACCACCACAGCTAACACGCTGATTTGGGACTGTTTGTTCTGGACTCCAGAACTGTGCGACTGTTAGCCAGTTTGTGGTACTTTATTGCGGCAGCCCCAGGAAGCCAATACAATAATTTATTAGTGGCTTTAGAGGAAAGAGTTAAGAAGCTTGTGCAAAGAAAACAGACAGGAGTTAATGAGCGAAGCCACACATTTTACCTAGAGATCTAAACTCTAAGAAGGTTTCTGTGAAGTCTACTCCAGAAGAGAAATTTATATACTATTTAAATGTATACATCTATTACTATTTCTTAATTCACCACATTCAAATATAATAGGCCACTTTCTCCTTCAATATAAACACTGTGGATTTAACATTCAGCCATAGGAATTTCTTTCGTATATCTGCCTGAATCAAAGCTGCTACATAGGCAGCAAGTTTGTAGAGGGCAGAGACTGTATATATTATTTCTACAGAACCATCTACAGTCTATAGGCAAGTAAGTAGTTAATAGAGAACTTAAAAACATTTTTTTTTAATGTTTACTTATTTTTGAGAGAGGGAGAGACAGAGTGTGAGCAGAGGAGGGGTAGAAAGAGAGGGAAACACAGAATCTGAAGCAGGCTCCAGGCTCCCAGCTGTCAGCACAGAGCCCACTGTGGGGCTTGAACTCACAGACTGCAGGATTATGACCTGAGCTGAAGTTGGATGCTTAACTGACTGAGCCACCCAGGTGTCCTAAAAACTTTTTTTTTTTTTTTTAAAGTGAGCTCTACGCCCAACTTGGGGCTTGAACTCATGACCCTGAGATCAAGAGCGACACGCTCTACTGACTGAGCCAGCCAGGTGCCCCTAATAGAGAACTTTTGATGAAGGTAAGATGATTGAAGAGTGACTCAAAATTCTTGGGCTAGACCCAGAATGACCATTTAAAAGCAGTATTTTCACCCTCTTCTGCATCTGACTCTACTACTTGCCAACTGATTAAAAAAATCCACTGAAAGTTCAGTGGAATCTTGTCTAAGGATGCAAAGTTTAAGAATACCATCTATGTCTAAGCTGGCCAACATTAAAAAAAATTTTTTTTTTAATTTTAGAGAGAGAGAGAGGAGGAGCACAAGAACAGGAGAGGAGAGGGGGTGGGGGGTTAAGAGAGAGAGAGAAGGTGGGGGGGGGGAAGGGAGAGAGAGAGAGAGAGAGAGAGAGAGAGAGAGAGAGAGAGAGAGAATGAATCTCAAGCAGGCTCCACACGCAGTGCAGAGCCCAATGCAGGGCTTGATCCCATGACTCCGGGATCATGATATGAGCCGAAATGAAGAGTTGGACACTCAACTGACTGGGCCACCCAGGCACCCCTAAGCTGGCCAACATTTTTTTTTTTAATTTTAATTGGCCAATATTTTTAAAGGTAGAAACTTTTGAGTAATATGTCAAGAACAGTCTTTCTAGGATCGATTGCATCCTAAGATCCCTTCTCTGAAATAGGACCTCAAACTACTAGGTGCAGTGACTTGGCACTGCAGAATTTAACTAAGCCAAAATTAAGACAGTCTGAAAGACGTGAAAGAAACTTAAATGCACATTACTAAGTGAAAGAAGCCAATCTGAAAAGGCTATATACTACATGACACTTAACTACATGGCATTCTGGAAAAGGCAAAACTATGGAGAAAATAAAAAGGCCAGTGGTTGCCAGCAGTTAGGTAAGGAAACAGAGGAATAAATAAATAAGTGGAGTACAGAAAATATTAGGATAAATAAAACGACACTACATGATCCTATAATGGTGGATCCACGTCACTCTACATTTGTTTAAACCCATAATATGTACAAAACCAAGAGTGAACCTAAACTATGGACTTAGGGTAATGATCTGTCAGTGTAGGTTCATCAACTATAAGAAATGTACCGCTATGTTAGGGGATGCTGATAATGGGGGAGGCTGTGCATATGTGGGGGTGGAGAGTATATGGGAAATCTTGTATTGTGTGCTCAATATTGCCATGAACCTAAAACTGCTATAAAAAATAAAGTCTATTTTTAAAAAATTAAGACAATCTACCCTGCTGTGGTCTTCTTGCTAAGACAGACTTTCCATTCTTCTGCAACCCTTAAAATGTCTCTGACTCCTGTTCAGTGTTGCTTCTGAAGGAACAATAATGATCTATCATCTAGTCTCATCTTGGCTCAATGCTAGTAACAGTGGTGTTCAAACCTACTGTTTGAACTCTAAGTACACAGAGGATCACTCCTTAATATGAAAATGTAGCCTGTTTATTGCCATTAATTAGGATGCTTCACAGTTGGTAAACAAAAAGTAATTTTGGGGGAAAAAAAAACCTCACCTAGATTTAAAAGCAAGTCAATAAACTGCTAATTTCTGTATAATTAGAACACACTGCTTCTCAATAAAGAAGTATTTTATTTTTTAACTAATGTTTTTATATATATTTCACACTGTCATATTTTAAAATTCTAACATCATGGGCTGAATCATCAGAAGTGTTACAGCAATATTTATAATAAAATCTACCCCTCCTAACAGATAATAAGTTTGATTTCAAAAGCTACATGGCTTACATTAGTCCTACTTAGGATCAGTAAAAATATTTAGATTTTGTTCATTCTCTTATGACTAGCCCTTTATCAACACTTGACACTGCAGCAAAAATAGTGACTACATGAGGCTTGGACACGTTTGATACTTTTTAGCCTTGACTTGAGAGTTTTGCTGGCCCCACTACTGACTAACAAAAGGCCACTGCAAACAGCTGAGTCTCTGGTCTCCACCTCAACCACCCATCATTTGAGCAGTCAAAGCCATGAAGCTGCTGGTGTTGCCAGGCAGCTGCTCGCTTTAACAGCTGGACATTCTCACATGCCTCATCTGGCAAAAGAGTCAAATGCTTCCATCTCTCTGCTCAGTTCTCCAACATTTCATCCTATAAAGGGTTTATTTCTTCGTAGGAATTTATTTTTTCTAAGTAGAGTAAGCTACCTTGGTTATGGTTTTATGGTCTGAACAGCTAAATTGTCTAGGAACACAGGTAAATGTTAGAGATCGTTTCAGGGCATATATGCATTTTTACTTTTTATTATTTTTGTTTTAATTAAAAAAAAATTTTTTTTTACATTTATTCATTTTTGAGAGACAGACAGAGCACAAGTGGGGGAAAGGCATAGAGAGAGGGAGACAGAATTCGAAGCAGGCTGCAGGCTCCGAGCTGTTAGCACAGAGCCTGATGCGGGGCTCAAACTCGCAAACAGCAAGATCGTGACCTGAGCTGAAGTCGGACTCTTAACTCACTGAGCCACCCAGGTGCCCCCTTTTTATTTTTTTTAGTATTTATTTTTGAGAGACAGAGACAGAGTATGAGAGGGGGAGGGGCAGAGAGAGAGGGAGACACAGAATCAGAAGCAGGCCCCAGGCTCTGAGCTGTCAGCACGGTGCCCAACACAGGGCTTGAACCCACTAACTGTGAGATCGTGACCAGAGCTGAAGTTGGATGCTCAACTGACTTAAGCCACCCAACCGCCCTGCATTTTTACTTTTTCAAGAGAGAAAAGGGCAAAGGAGATGGACACTAGAGAACACTTTTAAACTTGATCTCAATTTTTACAAATACAATTACATCTTGGGACATCAGAACCTTGGCATTCTATTTAGTGGAGCTCCAGGATAACATATAGTATCAATTCATATTCCTAGCTGTCTGATTAAACACATTTAAAAACTAGGTTTCTGGGGTGCCTGGGTGGCTCAGTCAGTTAAGCATCCAACTTCGGCTCATATCATGGTCTCATGGTTAATGAGTTCGAGCCCCACACTGGGCTCTGTGCTGACAGCTCAAAGTCTGGAACCTGCTTTGGGTTCTGTGTCTCCCTCTCTCTCTGTCCTTCCCCCGTTGTGCGTGTACGCACGTGCTCTCTTTCCCTCTCTCTCTCAAAAATAAATAACATTAAAAAAACAAAACAAAACAAAAAACCCCCTAGGTTTCCAACAATAAACACATTTAGGGTAGTACTACAATGAAGGGAATGGAAGGGTATGCTTCAATTATATTTGCAATGCCTTCTTAAGCTGCTGGTTGGCTTATTTTCTCAAATCTATTTTTTTTTAACATTTCTGAATGCGCAAAATAATCTGTAACTTTATTTTTTATTTAAAAATTTTTATGCTTATTTTTGAGAGAGAGAGAGAGAGAAAGAGCATGAGTAGGGAAGAGGCAAAGGGACAGGGGGACAGAGATCTGAAGCAGGCTCTGTGCTAATAGCAGAGAGCCCCACGCAGGGCTTGAACCCATGAACTGCAAGATCATGACCTGAACTGAAGTCAGATGCTTAACTGACTGAGCCACCCAGGCATCCTGGGGAATCTATAATTTTATAAAAGGTTCCCAAATAGCTGATTGAATATAAAACATTTTATCTCTACTAGATTTCCACCATTACTTCTACTTTTTGTGAAATAGATGGTTATTTTACATAAAGAAAAATATGTATCTATGAACCCTATATAACTCTAGCTAAAGTATAACAACACTTCTAACAAGTGATGTCGTGCTGTAAACTGAAGAAGAAATATGACTCCTGAAGACTTTTGAGGCATATATACATATACATGTTTTTTTTTTCTGAAAGATTATTAATAATGGGTGTATAAAACTTTAAGGAAAAAAACCCAGGATACACTACAGCCTAACAGTGGTGAGAGTAAGGTATACTTGTACGATCCTTAACAATTCATTAGGGGTTTTCACATGTTATCTCATTTAATCAACATTATACTCTTATATAGCGTAACATTATTTTCCCTGTCTTGTGGATGAAGATCAGAAAGGTCAAGTGACTATTGCTCCTTCTGCCTTACCTCACTACTGGCAAAATGGGTAAGTTTCAGCCTGAGAGAGAGAGAGAGGAGGTATAGACAAAGCCGTATCCTACTGATTCTTCCCATGGTCCAATGCCACCAGTTCCGCAGAAACAAACCAATGAACTCTCACCTGGTGATTCTGCAAGATGCTCTTGTTTCTCTTCTCTGTCCTGAAACTGAATTAAATGTGACCACAAAGCTGACTTCCCCTGAAATTACAAGGCACAAAAAATTTTTCATCTTATAAGAACTAATTAATCAAAAAATAATTTCTTATCAAAACCATTCACGTTGAAATGGCCATTTTGATGTTTGGAGATCCAAGCTCATCCATTCTCAGCTGTGTAATATTCTGAGCAACTCACTCCTTGTGAAAGGAGGGTCATCCTTTGCCTCACTGAGAAGATTAGCAATAGCCTGGGGAAGGGCAACTAAAGAGACCGCCAGAAGTACGCATGGACTTCTGAACTTCAGCTCAGTTGTTATTTAATTGTATGTTTAGGACTGTCTACACTGGCCACACTAGTAACCACAGAATTAAAAGGCTCTAGCAGCACAGAGTGTATTTGTGTATATCCATATGCAAAATATGTTTGTGTGTATGGAATGCCAACTATGGAAGAAAAAAAGCCAGAGGAGAAAGAGAAGAGGGGAGGAAGAAAGAACATATTCACAACAGAAAACAATCAGAACAGGAGATAAGAGGGACAAAAACAAAGAAACCATTTGATTTTTTGCACCCTGAATAACTAGATACCTTAAAATGGTAAAGAAGGTTAATTCTGGCTAACGGATTTTTTTCCTGGACAGTGACGAAAGCAGACACTCAACAGGGGATATGGCCTCTGCAGTAAATGTGCTGTTTTATCCTCTTCTGTTTACCAGGAAAAGAGCCCCAAACCACCTCTTAATCATGGGTTGTATTTTCTTTTTCTGGAATTAAAAAGCCTATGGTGCATTTCCCGTTATCCTGTGACAAAGAAACATACCCTTTAATGTTTATCTTTTTCTCTTTGTGACATTTCTTGACAGGGTTCCTAACGAGCCACATCACCAGGACCTCCTGAGACTATTACCTGCTTAATCTGCAAGCCGTGGCTCCATATCCTTTCCAGCAGGTCACAGAGACTGGCGATCAAGGTGTTCTCCTCCAAGCCGGTTATGTTTGCTTCTCCATGGCCCAGTTCCACTGCTTCATGTCCCATCTTCTCCACCAACATGCGTTTTGTCTGAGAACATCACATGTGGTCACAAGTGTTATCCCAGTAGTGAAGTAAAAAAGCCAACAAGTCAACTACTAGATCAGAGACCTGGGTTCCTTTCATTACACCTTTTTAAAATTTTATTTATTTATCTATCTATTTATTTATTTATTTATTAAAAAAATTTTTTTTTAACCTTTATTTATTTTTGAGACAGAGAGAGACGGAGCATGAACGGGGGAGGGTCAGAGAGAGGGAGACACAGAATCCGAAACAGGCTCCAGGCTCCGAGCTGTCAGCACAGAGCCCAATGCGGGGCTCGAACTCACGGACTGCGAGATCGTGACCTGAGCCGAAGTTGGCCGCTCAACCAACTGAGCCACCCAGGCGCCCCTACATCTTTTTTTTAAAGATTATTATTATTATTTTTTTAGTAAGCTCTACACCCCATGTGGGGCTTGAATCCACAACCCCGAGATCAAGAGTGGCACACTCCACCTACTGAGCCAGTCCCCCATCCCTTCATTATACTTCTAATTGTAGATTTTTCATCACTTTGGGAAACGTATCTTTTTTTTTTTTTATTTTTTTTTCAACGTTTATTTATTTTTGGGACAGAGAGAGACAGAGCATGAACGGGGGAGGGGCAGAGAGAGAGGGAGACACAGAATCCGAAACAGGCTCCAGGCTCTGAGCCATCAGCCCAGAGCCCGACACGGGGCTCGAAGTCACGGACCGTGAGATTGTGACCTGGCTGAAGTCGGACGCTTAACCGACTGCGCCACCCAGGCGCCCCCGGGAAAAGTATCTTAATTTCTGTGGTCAAATAACTGCAGTAATATCACATATAGTTTTATTATTTTGTCAGACAAATACGGGGTCACTAGTGGGAGAATATGATACTATATGAAAGTATCCTCAAGTAAACATTTATGATGGACAGTTTTCAGAATACTAGCTTGAATAACTTTGGGGAATCACACCAGACCCAGGAAATGGGAAGAATGTGAAACCCATCCTGCCACTGCAACTAAGCCTCCACTGCCCCTGCACGTTGGCAGACTGAAGGTACCTGCAGTTAGCTTTGACTACACTTAGGCAAAAACGACAACACAAACAGCTCTAAATTTTTTCAGAACTCCCTAATCTGTGAGTGAACCAGGTCTCTTTTTCCTTCCTCTTTTCCTCTTTTATCTTGTCTCTGCTCATGAGTATGCACCAGAAAATAAAAAGGAAATAGAAATTAGTTTCAATTAAGCAACTTACAGCAGTCTTAGCTGCACTTATCAAATGTAAAGTGAGAGAGAATCTAGTTCTTTAAGGTCGAGACCATCTCTCTGATTCAACACTGTATGCTGATACTGAAACCAGTGTATATACTGAATACACAGAAGGTACTCCAGAAGTGACTGTCAAATAAAAGAATGGAATTACTGGCTAAAATGATGTCTTGAATTTTGTCAGTTTGTATTATCACCTTTGATGAACACAGCTATCTGAGAAGACGACTAGTGTGTTAATATATACAAACCTAACCTATAGCTAAGGTCTTCTTCCTCATGGGTATACATACATGATGGGCATGGACAAGGTTCTACACAAAAACCGTGTTGCCTTTCGCATAAGATGACCACATTCCTGATACAACTTCTGACTGGCTTACTGTCCTGTTCATGTTGGAGAAAAAGACAGCAATGGCTGAAGAGGTGAGAGAAATTGTGCAGGGCTCTCATGTCACTGATTCTATGGGCAACAGAGAACCCGTGAAAATTCATGACCTCAGTAAAGAGTACGTGAGGTTTATACCCCAGGAAAAGTTTTCTTCGAGGAAAGCTGCAGGCCCAGATGGGAGCTGATTCAGCTCATCTTAGCCTCACAAATGGAATTAACATGATAGCACACCGTCTTCCATCAGTGAGTAATACGTACCTTCATTCTACATTCTTTTAATAAGCCTTCTACAAATTTGCAGTTGGTCTGTGCAATCACTGCAGGAGAAAGGTCTGACAATTTGGGTTGCCTCAGGTTTTTTCCTAAACTTCGCGCCTCTTGCATATATTTCTAAAAATTAAAGAGTATTTTTAAATACGTAAACATCAGATACTCTCCTTTCTTAACATTACACAAACAAGTGCAGAAACAACAAGATGCAAAGAAGGCCATAAGTGTATTCATGCAATAGCAATTCAAGTTTTAGCGCCACCTAAAGGCAGAGGGCATTCGTACTCTCCTCACTTCCCAATTGTTAACCCCTGTGAAAATGAGGGTGACAGAAACCCCATCAGGTTAAAACACATTCAAAATACGATGGAATCTAATCTCATCTAGTTTAATCTTTTTACTGGGAATACCCGAGGTTGTGATTAGTCAGGAGCATGATGGGGATGAAAAAAATTGGGGTTTCTGGATTACTAATCCAAGGTTCTACAAGAAACCAGTGATTCTCAGATCACTGGTTTCCTCCTCTCCCCACAGATCGAGACTGAACACACTCCTACCCTCTTGGGCAGTGCTCTCCAACCCAACCCTTTGCTTTTAATCAAGTCACAACAGGGAAATCAGGAGCTCTAAAACCTGGTTGCAACTAATTTTATAACCGCAGGCATATTTGCTTACTTGTAAAATGGGCATAAAACATGCCCCCATACCTCACAAGAAAGACCATGAACTCACTCTGAACTTGTTTGCTACATTCCCCCCTTCCTTGCCTTGTTCCACAATCAAGAGAAAGTGGAAACATATTACTTTCAGAGAAAGTGATGGCTCAGAGAGTACCACAGAAATCCAGTCCACTGCTCTTGAGCTTTAGTTAGTGAATGTCCAGGAGAAAAAAAATCACTATGGGTGATTACCACAGGACGCTGGTTGTCCCTCTTCTTTCTGTGCCACCTGCAAAAGCTCATCTACATACTTTACGTTTGCATCAGGACCACGGGGCAGAATCTCCGCAAAGTCCAAGTGTCTTAGGACCATTTTTAGAGAATAACTACTCTAAGTGATATAGTAAAACTAGCAGTTTGTTGAGGGGAGAGAGAGATTGTAAGCCAGCACATCCTCCCACAGGCACATATGTGAAATCTATCTTTACTATCTTAAGGGAAGAATTTGATATTGTAAGGGAAGATGTGTAAAATCCTTTGCATTCTTTAAATAAAAGGGAGTTTGTACATTTAAAATATTTCCCTTTGGAAGACAAATAATCTGCTAAATCTTGTACAAATTTCTAAAAAATCCCACTGATTAGGGATTTGGCTGATCAGTGTACCTGCTACTGCATAAACAGAAAATGTTTCCTTTCTAGTGCAATCATTTTAAGGAAAGATTTTTAAAAAATGAATGCTACAAATACTTAGTTTCCATTATATTTGTGTCTATATTTTTGGCTTCAAATCTTTTTTAGAGGGTCAAAGAAAGAGGGAAAATTGAAAATGAGAGACAACTATCACCACCAGGGAAGCTAAGGGTAATAAGGTCTATCAAAACATCCTGAAGGTTAGTTTTCAAATAAATAAACGCAGGAAATGAAAAGCTTCAGCAAAACTCACCTGAGATACAAGGCAGAGATCCTATATGAGAATTATAACACGTGCATTTCCTAACATTTCAGGTGGTATAGATATTATCTGGATTATTACAAATCAGAGATAAAAGGCTAGTAAAAACAAATGTTAACTGGCAAATGTTAAAGGGGTTGTTTCTCCCCTGTGTCTGTTCTTCCACCTTTAGGACTTGTGCACATGCAGAGAGAACTACTGTGACTCAGTCCTCCAGAAGAGGGAAGATTCAGTCTTAGCTTAGGAAGAAACACTGGCTAGAAGGAGTGAGGAACACTGTCAGGCTAGAGACTAGAAACAGGTCTTGGCATTTCTGTTTTTTCAAAAATATATGAACAATTAGGTTATTAAGTAAATAACTGGATTAAGAATAAAGCCCTGTTAAAGTGTATGTTCTATTTTATAAATGAAAACAAGCTAGAATGGGGTTATCCTTTGACTGGTCATATTTACCAAGTACACAGCACATATGGGGCAATATGATTATCAGCCAACAGCGAATGCCATAGGGCCCAGTCTTCTCCTGAGCATCTCTGGTGAAGCCATGGAATGAGCAACATTCCTCGGACATGCACACAGAGGATAGAGGGGGTGGCAGGAGGCCCTTCCTCACAAGAAGTGAGGCTGCCTATGTACATTGCAAGAAATAGAGCACTTGCCTTTATAGTAAACAAGTGATGATAAAAATGTAATTTTCTTTGGGCCAGTTGGAGGAAAAGGTGTACTTTAAGGTGAAAAATGGAGAAGAAAGAGAAGTCTTTCACAAGGAATGTCTTTATAAGAAGTTCATTTTACTACTAAAAGGAAGTGACCCCAGATTTCTTCCGAGATTTCTACTATGCTCTTCTTCATTTCTGTCAAAGACAAAAATAACAAACCAGGAGTCCTAAGTTCCTCTTGTCCTCAGGTGAGGAGCTGTTGAGTGCAACCTGGTAAACAGGGTTATTGGGAAGAGGACCAGTGTGGCTATCAGCAGTCCTGGGCTATAGGCCCAGCTCTGCCTTGTGTGTCCATTTAACTTTGGGCAAGTCTCTTGGACTTCATGTAATGTTGGACAAGGTGACCTCAAGGGTTCCTCTTAGAACTAAAATTCTATACTGATGATCTGCTTTTCTTACCACATAAAATACAAACCAGGAAGAGAGGAAACACATTTCAAACTAAAACAATAAAAAACCAAACCAAAACAACAACAACAAAACCCTCAAAAAACAGATCAGGAAGTTCATTAAAATACTGTGGAGTAAAACCCAGCCAGAAAAGAAAAACTGTTCAAAAATGAATTATTTCTCCATTTCTGCAAAATACTTAAAGGGAGTTTGAACATTTAATATATTTCTCCTTTGAAAGAACACAAGTGCTACGTCTGGTCCCTCCACAACTCCCCCCTTACCTTCAAAATACCACTAATAAGGAATCTGAATAATTAGTTTTACCTGCCAAGAGTTCAGAATTACTTGCATTAGCACACACCACCAAGAAAAGGTATCAAACATAACGGGAAGTGGAGAGCAAAATTGAGGGGCTGACAATTCACGTCACAAGGTGATGTGAGGCTCTACAGCTATATGCACACACACATGTGGATTCAAGGACACCAAAGACAAGATTCAGGAACATCTGCAAAGCACTTTCAGGCAAAGAACATACCAGGCAGCACTCAGAGAAGGATTTTTTAGGAAGTCGTGCAGGAGGAGGTAGACCCTGATCCCACTCCCAGAATGCCATGGAGTTCTGACAGACCAAAAGTTCCCCGGAAGGCTAAGAGGATGGAGAAGTGCCAATGACAGAAAAGCGAAAAAAAAAAAAAAAAAAAGGACAGGGAGAAAAAGACCAGCAAAATGTGCATGCATATGATATAAAGTCACAGCAAAAGGGAGGGGAAAGAAGAAAATATGATAGCACAAAGAAAAGCACTAGACAGATTATGCTTCAATTTTTAAGAAAATGTTTAAAATCATAAATGTATGAACATTTCAACCAAAAAGCAATAGATATTTGGAATGATATTTTCTGCTTTATTTTACACATCTGAGTTTAGAAAATAGTTAATAGATCTTCCGATTGCATTTTTCTTTGATTACAATAACCAAAACTTACTTATAATTATTCAAATGTATAACTATGCTTGTATTTTTAAGTAGTACAAATAAAGCATAAAGATCTTAATTCAAAAATAATTTCTAAACACTTTACAAAATGGTGTCCACAATCCAAGGATAAAGCACAAGCAAATGCATCTTTATTCTAAGTTTAAATTATGCTTGAAACTTAAAATATGTTTCTTGTATACTTTTTCCCCCCACAGGAGACATACTGACCAAAAATGTATCCTAAACTTAGCCTTTACTTGATGTGGTACACAGGGAGACTTGTTTTAGGGCCGTATTTTAGGTGTATTAAAATTACAAAAAGGTGTTCTTTTAAAGTCAGTACAAAAGGATTACTATTTTAAAATAAAACAAAACCATTCTGTAAAGAAATCGGAAGAACTTGCACCATGACAACTGCTGAGCTGAGTAAGCCTAGTTCATGGCTCTTGTATGGAGGCGTCCTGGGAAGGCGGCCCACATACCTCCCTCAGGTCGTTGTCCAATCCAATGTGCTCGGAATGTTGGCGAAGGCGGTCTTTCCTGCGCTGCGCCGTGGCGCTCCGACTCACCCAGCGACTGGAAAAATAGCCGTACCCAAGAAGGTGCAGGTTAAAACAAACAACAAGAACGCGATCACTTATCTCCAAAATAGAAAAAATGTACTGTTTAAAAGACTAACAATACTTATTTTTCAACCAATTCTTTAAATATGTAATGTCTTTATTGTAATGTAATTAAATACCACACAATACACCTATTTAAAGCATACAATTCCAGCGGTTTTTATTATATTCAGAGACATGTAACCATCACTAAAATCAGTACTTTTTAAAAACTGAGGTTAAAAAAATACATAGTATCACCTCATAATGATCCTCTCCTTTCCACTTTACTGTCCAACAGAGCCCCAAACCCTGGATGAATACTATCGTGTAACTTCTCATACCTATGTAGATTAGTGGTTGATTTGTCATGCCCTTTATCACCTCTCTCCCATTCCCCTCAAAAACTGTTCCAAACCTTTCGCTTTATCCTCAAGGGCCTCCCCTCAATTGCCTGCCTTCTGCTTAAACGATGTATACACAGACATTTCATCTTTCTTCTAATCCCAAAGTATAAAATATACTGGCCATAGCTCAAAACTATTACTGCCACCTGTAAGAAACTCCTTGACTAATTCTCTCTTGCTTTCTTCAACCTGCCGCATTAACTATCTCTTTCTTTTATTTTTTTAAGTTTATTCATTTTGAGAGGGAGAGAGAGTGTACAAACGGGGGAGGGACACAGAGAGAGAGAGAGAGAGAGAGAGAGAGAGACAGAGAGAGAGACAGACAGAGAGAGAGAGAGAATCCCAAGCAGGCTCTGCATGGTCAGGTCAGTGTGGGGCCCGATGTGGGGCTTGAACTCACCAACCATGAGATCATAACCTGAGCTGAAGTTGGACGCTTAAGCAACTGAGCCACCCAGGTGACCCTAGTCATCTTTTTCTGAATCTCCAATTTTTCTTTCTCAACTGAATAATTTCTCTTCAGCTTACAAGCATGCTGGTCTCTCTCTTGACCCTCTACAGTTATGTGTAAGTTTCTTGCTTCACTCTTTCCTGTAAAAATTCTTAAAAGATTACATATAAGGCTTCTATTTAGTTACCTTTGGATGTTCGGTTTATCTCAAATAAGCTTCCCCCGACAATGCTCTTGAAGCCATTTATATCCTTAACTGTCATATCCAATGGCTATCATTCAATTCCTAGCTCAACCAATCTCTCTGCTACACTTAGTACCATCTTATAACTCCAGCTATTTTCAACTAAGTCAGTGTTTCCAATGGGGTCAGTTCTGTCACCTTTGAGCCTTTGTCCCTGAAGTTTCCTCCCAATTTCTATTCTTTCAGATAGCTTCAATGTTATACAGAAAATGTTCTTTAATTCTTCCAATTCTAAACTGTCTACCCTTCTTATACTCCCCAATTTTATTACCTATCACATTGTGTTACAATCACTTATCTCTATTCCTATAAAATCCTCTCTACTATAAACTCTCGAAGAGCTGGTATGTCTGTCACTGTTTTTTTGGCAGTCTGTACATCACCTGGACTTTCTATAAATACACTCTAAATACATAATCAGAAATCCAGTCTAACATTTAGGCTTACAGACATTCCTCACAACCTGTATGTAATAACAAATTGTTTCCTTAATCCAAGACTCATAGTTTGGCCTTTAAATGTTCCTAAAATTAATGTGTCTTCTATTCCATATACATGTTTAATGTATAAATTTTCCAAAAAGCTTTTGAGTTAATAACAGATCTTACAACCAAGAGTTAATCAGGATCAAGTAAATGTGCTCAAAACAACCTAACTGTTCAACAGTAGGGGGTGCTATATAATGAAATATGTAATCATTAAAAAAGTTGCTAGGAATATTAAGATAGGAGAATGTTCATGGTACAATAATGAGTGGGGAAAACAAACAAGATAAAACATTGTATAAATAATCTCCTAATTTTGTGAAAAAGTAAACATGGACATGCACACCATGATCTATGCAATGGAAGAGCATGACAAGAAATGTTGACATCTCATGGTGATGGCATTATGGGCGTTTTAAAATTTACCCTATCACTTTCAAGTATTCTAAATTTTCTAGTGAGCGTATATTATTTTAAATCAAACCATTTTTAAGAATTTCTCAAATCTTGAGTTATCATCCCCATGACTATGTATTCATCACACTTTCTAAGAGTATCTACTCTTGCGTATATTCTTGATAGCACAGAGCTATATAAATTTAAAAAAATGAATTTATACTTTGGCACTCAGGAAAAGTCATATTGTATTACTGACAGTTCATTATTTTTATTTTTTTATTTAATAAAGTATGCAATTTACAAAAAGCTTAAAATGAGAATGCAGCTTCTTTTGTTGCTTTTAAGGTAATTTACGCATGCCTTTGGTTTCAAGCTTCTGAATCATTTCATTTCAGTCTGCTATTTAGAGGAACACTGAATAATTATGATAAAAATGACATCAAGAAAGGTAGTCCCTCTTAAAATAGTTTAAAAAAATAGGTTTTAAAATTTAAAAAATTAAATAAAAAAATAAAAAAATAGGTTTATATTGGGACAAAAAATACCAAGTCCTAGTGATAAATCGTTGAAGTGGAGACCCTGGAAATGTCCCAATAACAAAGTATTAAAGTAAGACTGTAAAAAGGATACAAAAAAAACTGGGGTGACTGAGAAGGAAGATCCAGAAAAAAAGAATATTAAGGCACTGACAAAGAAAGATTCTTCGCTTGATCAAACCTTAGTTAGGCTTCTGAACCTTCTCCTAGGTCACTCTGTGCACTTCCTTATAAAATCCAGTTTTGACAAGAACGTTGCTAAGTCAGTTTAGCAGGAGAGCCCCCATCCTCAGTATTTGATCATTCTCAATGTCTGATCAGTTTCTTTTTTTCTTTTTAATTTTTTTCAATATATGAAATTTATTGTCAAATTGGTTTCCATACAACAGCCAGTGCTCATCCCAAAAGGTGCCCTCCTCAATACCCATCACCCACCCTCCCCCCCCTCCCACCCCCCATCAACCCTCACTTTGTTCTCAGTTTTGAAGAGTCTCTTATGCTTTGGCTCTCTCCCACTCTTTTTTTTTTTCCTTCCCCTCCCCCATGGGTTTTTGTTAAGTTTCTCAGGATCCACATAAGAGTGAAAACATATGGTATCTGTCTTTCTCTGTATGGCTTATTTCACTTAGCATCACACTCTCCAGTTCCATCCACGTTGCTACAAAGGGCCATATTTTGTTCTTTCTCATTGCCCTGTAGTACTCCATTGTGTATATAAACCACAATTTCTTTATCCATTCATCAGTTGATGGACATTTGGGCTCTTTCCATAATTTGGCTATTGTTGAGAGTGCTACTATAAACATTGGGGTACAAGTGCCCCTATGCATCAGTACTCCTGTATCCCTTGGGTAAATTCCTAGCAGTGCTATTGCTGGGTCATAGGGTAGGTCTATTTTTAATTTTCTGAGGAACCTCCACACTGTTTTCCAGAGTGGCTGCACCAATTTGCATTCCACCAACAGTGCAAGAGGGTTCCCGTTTCTCCACATCCTCGCCAGCATCTATAGTCTCCTGATTTGTTCATTTTGGCCACTCTGACTGGCGTGAGGTGATATCTGAGTGTGGTTTTGATTTGTATTTCCCTGATAAGGAGCGATGTTGAGCATCTTTTCATGTGCCTGTTGGCCATCCGGATGTCTTCTTTAGAGAAGTGTCTATTCATGTTTTCTGCCCATTTCTTCACTGGGTTATTTGTTTTTCGGGTGTGGAGTTTGGTGAGCTCTTTATAGATTTTGGATACTAGCCCTTTGTCTGATATGCCATTTGCAAATATCTTTTCCCATTCCGTTGGTTGCCTTTTAGTTTTGTTGGTGGTTTCCTTTGCTGTGCAGAAGCTTTTTATCTTCATAAGGTCCCAGTAATTCATTTTTGCTTTTAATTCCCTTGCCTTTGGGGATGTGTCGAGTAAGAGATTGCTATGGCTGAGGTCAGAGAGGTCTTTTCCTGCTTTCTCCTCTAGGGTTTTGATGGTTTCCTGTCTCACATTCAGGTCCTTTATCCATTTTGAGTTTATTTTTGTGAATGGTGTGAGAAAGTGGTCTAGTTTCAGCCTTCTGCATGTTGCTGTCCAGTTCTCCCAGCACCATTTGTTAAAGAGACTGTCTTTTTTCCATTGGATGTTCTTTCCTGCTTTGTCAAAGATCAGTTGGCCATATGTTTGTGGGTCTAGTTCTGGGGTTTCTATTTTATTCCATTGTTCTATGTATCTGTTTTTGTGCCAGTCTGATCAGTTTCTACATCATCCATAACCCCCCAGGTGATGTCTGATCACCCAGGCCTGCCTTCAGCAAGAATCCTGTTAGGTTGGTTTAGTCAAAATCCACCCCTCACCTTACTTTTGATGTTTCCTCTTAGTAAGTTTTTTTCCACTCTGCTACTTGACTATAAATTCCTACTTACCACATATTGTATTTGGAATAAAGTTCAATCTCCCTCTCTCCCACTGCAAGCCCTCAGTGCAACGGTCCCTACATGGCCCCCCTTGAATAAAGTGTGTCTCAAATCTTCAACAGGTACCATGAATATTGTTTTTCTTTCACAACTCTGAAGCAGAATATAAACACCAGATGATAAATTTATATAATAAACAAAGGGGAAGTATAAGTAACAAAATGTATAAAGGGCTGGGGGCTTTGGAAATAGCCCTGTAGCAAAAAAGGTCAGTAAAACATAGTAATATTTGTTCAGGAATTTAAAAAATTAGGGTTACTGGACAGAGTGGGTCAAATAAATAGTAAAAATAGACTATAAAAACAAGCCAATGCATTTATATAATAAATAAAGAAAAGGAGACTACAAATGGCAGAACAGTTTCCTTGGCAGGCAAAAGTGGAAAAGGCTTTAGGTAAAGAAAAGGGTAAATATTAATTTACATGATATAACTAGCATCTCACTATACACTCCTGTGGAACAAAAATTTTTAATTTTGTTTCTATTTTATTTTCAAAACAAGGAAATGATCATCTGCTTGAGAAAATTATGATGAACTATACCCATTCCTGGTCTTGTCAAGGAATTATTCTGTTCTTTTCATTATTAAGTCTCATTTACTAAGCATATTGTTGCCAAAGATGATCACATTCGCTGAAATACTAATGATTGCTTATTTGCTTTTGTTTCAAAAGCAGCCTATGAAATTCTAATAGTTGGTCAGCCATTTGCAGAGGCATGGTTATAAATCTCTTTATCCTGCCATGAGTTCTTAGACCTTTTCTCTTTCAGACTACAATATACCTGAAAATGTAATGCTTAGGGCTCAACCTTGGGATTATACACAAGATTAAAAGCAAGAAAATACTGCAGTAAGATTTTAAAGTTGAAATCTTCCCTACTTAACACTCCCTACTTCCCTTTTCTGCTTTATTTTTCTTCACAAATCTTATCACTACCTGATAGGTTATTTATTTTACAAATTAAGTTCCTTTGTCTCCTCCTCCTTGAAAGCAGGGACTTCTGTTGTTTTGTTCACTGCTAAATTCCCAGTGAACAGGACAGTGTCTCACATACAGTAGGGGTTCCATAAATATTTGCTAAATAAATGAATGAACAACCTAATGCTATTAAAAGGAAATACTATTTAAATGAAATGAAAACGATTTAAATTAATAGTCCACTAATATAAAAGTAATTCATACAATTAGGATATTTTATAAGCATAGGAAAAAACAAGTAAGCTGATGACTAGTCTGTTCTGATGGAAAATTCTCATTCATTTCTGAAAAATAGAATATTATATCTAGTACAATCATCTGGAAGGTTTGAACCCCCATACTGGTCAATATGTCTTAGCACACTTTTAAGTTCAGTGTTTAAAAAAGCAGGAATAGGGGCACCTGGGTGACTTTGTCGGTTAAGCATCTGACTCTTGACTTTGGCTCAGATCATGATCTTACAGTTTGTTGAGTTCAAGCCTCGCACTGGGCTCTGTGCAGGGCCTGCTTGGGATTCTCTCTTCACCCCCCTCTCTCTCTGCCCCCACGTCCTCAAAATATATAAATAAACTGAAAAAAAGGGTTAAAAGAGCAGAAACACTTCTTTAATGGAGGGCAAACCCCTGCAAATTAACGAAGTAAGGTAACATTTTCAGTCATTAGCTATTTATTTCTATCTTGTAAGCAGCACATTAAATTATCTCCACAATCTTCCTTTCCAAGATCTTAGTATAAATACTTGCATTTTCTACAGGAGGGTAAGATTTCATTGTGAATACATAACTTTTCCACCTTCCTCATGAATCATCTTCCACTACTGACTTCATTGAAGTTTAGACAATCTATTTAAATAAAAGAGTTTAATCAAAGTTTTAAAAATTCTTATTTTTTTAAGATTTTATATTTAAGTAATCTCTATACCTAAAGTGGGGCATGAACTCACAATCCCAAGATCAAAAGTCACATACTCCACCGACATAATTTTTTACTTCACTGTACAGCACTCCTTTTCCAAATATGTAAAAGGATACTGGACTGAAGACTTTCCAGACCTCCAGGCTTTATGAATGAGAATTCCGAACTCGGTCCCTGGAGTAAGGAGAAATGAGTTCTAATCCTAACTTTGCCAGTAACCCAATCTCAGACTTCTACCAACACATTATAATGCCACTGTCTTCAGGGTTAGGCCATTTGATCTCAACCACTGCTTCATGTAGTTCTTCCCTAGGAAAGATGGCGCTTAACATGTACCTTGCTCCTCAGAGTATTATCTTATCTTCTTTGGGGCCACCCCTCCTAATAGAGTCCATTTTAAGGTAGAAGTGAGGTATCTGAGGGCTCTTTCATTGTGGAAGATCTTGTTACACTGGGTACACAAAATGTAAGTGGCAGTGAGCCACCTGAATTTTCAGAAGAGGCAAGCAGAGAATTCAGTGAAGGGAATAAAAAAGAAGTAGAATTATGCCTTTTGACTAAATGGCCCAAACTAAATAAGTAAATAATATGAAGGTTCTTGAAAGATGGCTTAAAAGTAAGATGTTTCTTTTGGACTATTTGCAAAACTATGTATGTTACAAAATTTTTGGTACTTACCTTTTTTCCTCATAGTGCACCTTTATGTTCAGTATTTTAGGTCACTCAAAATTTCCTGGGGGCTACCAAAGCACAGTTTCCAACTCCAAAAGTAAGACAAGGCATGTGTCACCCTTGTTTTGGAGTAGCTGAGCCAGACACTATGTGTAGGTGATGTAACAGTTAAGGGCCTGGGCCCTGAATTAGCAGACCTAGGTCTGAATTCTAGTTTTACCACTTCTTAGGTGTGTGGAGTAAGTTGTTGACTCTCTCTGAAACTCACTCATTAAATAGGTAAAACAATGGAGGTTTATATATAGGGGTATGCTTATAAAAATGAGCTAATGTACTCAATGCTGTCAGCAGAGAAGCCAGTGTAGAATCAGGTTAATATTAGTTATCAGCAGATCAACTCCATAACCAACCCTGTGTTGGCACAGAGAAGGCTCCACTGGCAGAAAAGGTATATTTGAAAGCAGAAAAAATATGGTGATGAAAATTTCTAAGTTTTCCGACTAAGAGCTGTAAAGGGGTATATATTTATGAATGATGAATACTAGACTCTGAAAGGAAAAGAAACAGCAATGCAAACAGTACTGCAACTGTGTGATCCATGCACAGCATTTTTTCCCTTTAATATGTCTGCTCTCACTATACAGCTTTCTCACATTTGGAACTAAATGAATTAATAATTCTGACACATTTTAGAAACATATTTAAAGGAACACCTTCAGGGGGACCTGAGTGGCTTAGTCTGTTAAGTGTCCAACTTCGGCTAGGTCATGATCTTTCAGTTCGTGGGTTTGAGCCCCATGTCGGGCTCTGTGCTGACAGCTCAGAGCCTGGACTCTGCTTCAGATTCTGTTTCTCCCTCTGTCTCTGCCACCCCCCTCCCCCCACTCTCTCTGTCAAAAATAAATAAACATTAAAAAAAGTTAAAAATAAAAAAAATAGGGGCGCCTGGGTGGCGCAGTCGGTTGAGCGTCCGACTTCAGCCAGGTCACGATCTCGTGGTCCGCGAGTTCGAGCCCCGCGTCGGGCTCTGGGCTGATGGCTCAGAGCCTGGAGCCTGTTTCTGATTCTGTGTCTCCCTCTCTCTCTGCCCCTCTCCTGTTCATGCTCTGTCTCTCTCTGTCCCAAAAATAAATAAACGTTGAAAAAAAAATTTTTTTTTAAAAAATAAAAAAAATAAAGGAACACCTTCAGCTAGGAAATTAGTAAGGATTTCATTCCTTTCAGGTTATTAAAAATAGAGTATAAGCAGTACAAACACAAGGATACACAAATATTACTGCATATACATGCACCCCAACAAATTCCAAATACCACAGTACCTAGCTTAGAATAGTGTTTATTAAATTAAGCCAAGTGTTACCATCACATATTATAAAGATAATTTACTATGTTTTCCTTTTTCCTGACCAACAGAGACAGAGACAGAGACTGGAGTTAATACTGTTACAAGTTAAGGAATGCCTGAAGCCAGCGCTGGCCTCAGCACTGTAAGAAGCAAGGGCGGCTCCTTTCTTAGAGGTCTTGGGAAGGAGAAGGACCTTGCCAATACCTTGATTTTGGACTTCTAGCTTCCAAAACTATGGAAGAATAAATTTCTGTTGTTTTAAAAGCCGCCAAGTTTGTAGTATTTTGTTATAGCAGTCCTAGGAAACTAATACAGATAGTGAAAGTATCATTTTTCTAATTCCATTAGATGGCATTACATTTGGTCATTTAAAGGGAAACTACTCCCACGGGGCACCCGGTTAGCTCAGTTGGTTAAACGTCTGACTTTGACTCAGGTTATGATCTCATGGCTTGTGGTTTCGAGCCCCGTGTCGGGCTCTGTGCTGACAGTTCAGAGCCTGGAGCTTGCTTCCGATTCTGTCTCCCTCTCTGTCTGTCCCTCCCCCACTCATGCCCTGTCTCTCTCTCTCAAAAATAAACAAACATTAAAAAAAATTAAAAAAATAAAAAATAAAGGGAAACTTCCCAAGCACACACTACTTAAAAAATGAAAAATATGTCTAGTCTTTAGATTTTTTACATGATGGAATTAAAAGTCAAATACTCATAGAACGTCAATCCATATATTTTTAAAAATATGTATGTATGTATGTATTTTGATAGTAAGAGAGTTGCGTGTGTGCAAGCAGGGGAGAGGGGCAGGGAATCCCAAGGAGGCTCCATACTGCCAGCACAGAGCCTGACACAGGGCTTGAACCTACAAAGCATGAGATCACAACCTGAGCCAAAATCAAGAGGTGGATGCTTAACCGACTGGGCCACCCAGGTGCCCCAATCCATATTTCAAATGGGTTGTTTTGGTCTTTGGAAAAGTAATCAGATCGATAAGATAGTTAATGGTTACAATGCCCCATTAAAGTTGCACAGCATTGTACCTACCCTTCATTATCCCTTCAACCGACTATTCAAGTGAAGAACGTGCTTACTTGTTATTAGTTGGTCCTGTTGCCAAGACATCAGACTGTAGCTTTGGAAAGAACCCTTGCTCATATTTGCCTTGACCAATTTTCATATCAAGCAGATGTGGGTGGATTGCAGTGTGATCCATTTTCATTAGTCGTTGCTCAATTGATTGGGCTATAAATTAAATTTATAACAAATTAGAGACATTTCATTGGCTAAACCTTAAAACAATGCTTCCTCCACTCATGCACCAACAAGGAACTCAATCTTTCTGACACTCTAAAACAGATTTTTATAAAAGTTCTTTAGAAATCAGTGTAAATATAAAAAGGTTAATTTTAAGTAAACACTAGATGACTAATTTTCATGGTATTTTCTGCCTTTGTCAATCGCAGAGCAGCAGGGTTGAAAAATCTATAATTTAGTACTAAAACAAGTCTCCCCTAAGTGGAATACTCAATATTTTAATACTTCAATATTAAATATTTCAATACTTAAGAAAAATATTTTCTTAATGAAAATATGTTCTAAGTACAAATTTAAGAAAATGATGCAAATAAAATATTGTCCTTCAAATGAAAGACAAGGAAGGAAAAGCAAGCACAGTAGCTTTTTTTACTTTTATTTCTTTGTACACAGACCCATTAAATACTCATAGTTCTCCATTTGTAAAAACAAGAAACTATGTAAGGTTTATGACTTCACTTTTAGCAACACTCACATTCTCATTAGTAGGAGTCATTTAGGAGTGTTTATTAGATCAGGAGGGGTAATGCAGAGAATAAAATAAGCAGGCATTTAGAAAATGTCCAGAGGATAAGAAACTGGCCTTCTGAAGAATAAAATAGGCCAAAGTTAAAAGATAGGAATTACTCAAAATTTCTATTTAAAACTGCTTAAAGTTAGGAGATTATCTCAAAGACCCAAGAAATAGCAAATGATCTCTCTAGTAAAAAAAAAATCTGATCTTAAATGTTTTTATGAACTGAATTTTCAAGAGAAAATATATTGGTGAAGTGAGACTAGGTCTTTAATCCTTTAGATTACCAAAAGGGGAGAGCAAGCAGTAATTGTGGTTGTGTGACAAACAGATCATACTGTGGGAACTGCTAATCTTGGGATTTAAGAGAAGTAAAAAGGTATTTTTATAAGTATTTCATGGAACCAATTTATTTTGCCCGGTTCAATACCAGCAGATTGAGTACTGCTGGTTATTCCCCATACATAGTCTTAAAAACTTTCCTTTTGAGTGGAAAGTTTTTTGAAAAAAACTTTCCTTTTGAGTGGAAAGTGGATCTGTCCATGGCATATTCCACACTTCTCAAAAGAACATGCTTAATACCATCTTGTGTGTGGTTAATGTTTCACCTAAGCCAGTTGCTTGTGTCTGATGACAGCAGTGAGGGATACTTTGCAGAAGTCACTATTATCCTCTAGGACTAAAACTTCACAATATTAGGTATCTATCTCAAACTTCCCTATTTTTCCTTTATAATTCAGAATAATTTATCCAAAACTTCTTGAATTTCATTTTATTTTTAATGTGTAACTTCTAACTTCTCTTAAAACACAGTCCATATGTTTTATGTTAGGCAAAAGAATGCCATGTTTTAATATGAAATGATATTTAAGTTTTCAGTGATGCCCCCTGGCTCTTCACAACCCTATCTATACTCTCAGTGCTCCTAATATTTATAAAACACTTAATTAACAGATGGTTTAGGCAAAATAAAGCTTAGATTCATGGCATGGAATTCTCTGAAGTCCCTGCCAATTTTATGTTCCATGAAATACTACAAAATTCCATCTCTGCCAATGAATGCTTCTGTTCTCATGAAAGGGAAAAAAAAGGTAGCTTCAGTTTTTCCGCTGGATTTAAAATGACAGAGAAATCCATCTGATACTGAGTTATTCTCCTTTAGTCAGGAAGCTTTTTGAAAACAAAAATCATGATTCATAATGAGTTACTCTAGGGTTTATATTTAAGATTGCCTTGGGAGTGTAACGCAATGTTACTTTTCAGTAATTATACCACCAGTGAATACTGAACATTTAGAAATTATTAAATGCCTGCTTTGAGAGGTCACGGGCTTGTTAGATTTTCAAGGTTTTGTGCCAATACTCATTTTCTGTGATTGGTAAGAAAAAAGAAAAACTCTGTATTACTATCAACTTGTCTTTCTGCACAGAAATCATGCGGTTCTGGTGCCACAATATCAACAGCAGATAGCCTCTGCCTAAAGAGTTCACCTGCAAATCAAAATTCTTTTTAGTTAGAGGCAAAACAAAAAATAAAATCAAAACAACAAAGGACAAAAAAATACCCAATAAAAGTCAATAATAAACAACAAATGCCAACCTCTATACTTTTGTTTGGGGTGGGAAGAGGATAATTTTACATGATGAAAGAAATAACTGCACCATTTATGGGGGATATAGACACAGTCACAGCCAGCTGCCTTCTTTCACTTAAAAAAAAAGTCTTTTGATAAATTAGGTTCCTGGGAGTCTAGTGCTTTAGTCTAATCACATTTTCATATGTTAAACCTATAATGCTGTATTTTCAAGAGTATTATATAATTTCTGTGATGATAGTGGGAATGTCAACCTCTTTGAGGGGCTGACAGAAAATCTATTTTAATTGAAAAGATTTTCTGGAAGCACACAAATAAAGGAATCAATGCTTAGCTCCATTAAAAAAATTCTGTCATGAAGGTTGGAATGAAATTTTCTCAACAAGGCATTATATTATTCACATGGCTATTAAAGCACTGAAAGTCATACTATTCTCTGAATAGGCACAGACAGTTTCATTCATTCCACTCCCTCAATTTCCAGAAATATGGAGGTAACTGCCATTTCCTGAAGGGGCTCCAAGGATCTACCCTCCTAAGTGGGAATAAAACAGAATGATGTTTCAGCATAATCATGAATTCTCAAAGAGACCTCTTAATACTAAAGACATCATTCACATACTTCTTTCCTTAAATATGCTACAACTATAGCATCACCACTCCTGTGACTTTGATCTATTTAAATAAAGTGAGAAAGGCAAACATGGAGGCAGAACAAAGAAACTCTTTTCCTGCTTCTTTTTGCTTCAGCAAAAAACTTGCTCTCAAATAGCAACTATGCTTGAAGGGGAAAAAAAAATTAAAGAAAGGGGCATTCAGGTGATAGGAGGCAGTTTATTTGGCAAAGGAAGTGTTAGGAACAAGGTAGAAATGTATAAAATTGTGCGGACTGGTACACTTCATGTTTCTTTACTAAATAAACATCTAATGTGGTAGTAAGGCTTCAGGTGCTAGAATCAGTCAACCCTGAGTTCAAATCATGCTCTATCAATCACTAGCCAAGCAACCATAAGCAAGTTACTTAACCTCTCAGCTTTCCCAACTATAAAATGAGGACAGTCATAAAACAGAAATAAATGTTTCTGAAATAAACCCCCTCATTGTTAAGGTCAAATCCAAAAATGCATGTGATATGATGTCTGGAACATAGTAAGTACTCAGAAAATACTATTAATATGTTTATTTATTTAATGGACTACATTATTGATGGCCAAGACTGATGGTTCTCTCAGGGAAAAAACTGGTGTCAGGGTTGGGGAACCTCTAATTTTTTTTTAATTTACCTTTTTTTTAATGTTTATTCATTTTTTGAGAGAGTGAGCGAGAGAGGGAGGGAGGGAGGGACAGACAGAGCACAAGTGGGGGAAGGGCAGAGAGAAAGAGGGAGACACAGAATCTGAAGCAGGCTCCAGGCTCTGAGCTGTCAGCACAGAGCCCGATGCAAGGCTTGAACCCATGAACCGCGAGTTCATGACCTAAGCCAAAGTCAGATGTTTAACCGAGCCACCCAGGCGCCCTAGAAAAACCTCTAATTTGAATATAAGAATTCAGAGATTTTAATTTCAGTAAATGAATTCTAATTAATGGCACCACTAGAAAGTAAATAAATTGTTGTAGTTATGTAAATTAGGCAGCATCTCAGATTCACTATTTTAAATTAATACTTATTTTTCTTTTAATGAAGAGAAAAGAGGTGAGAAGTAAAAAGGCAACATAAACAGCAAGAAAGAAATTTACATTTTTTCACTTAAGGCAATAAAAGAGAATAAGACAAAAATCATAGCAACCTTATGGTTATATTCAAGTTTTCACTGTTTTTCCTCTTTTTTTTTATTTTTTTATTTTTTTTTTCAACGTTTATTTATTTTTGGGACAGAGAGAGACAGAGCATGAACGGGGGAGGGGCAGAGAGAGAGGGAGACACAGAATCAGAAACAGGCTCCAGGCTCTGAGCCATCAGCCCAGAGCCCGACGCGGGGCTTGAACTCACGGACCGCGAGATCGTGACCTGGCTGAAGTCGGACGCTCAACCGACTGCGCCACCCAGGCGCCCCTTTTTCCTCTTTTAAGGGGAGAGGAATGTCAAATAGGAATAGGATGGACACTAATTCACAGAAACAGAAGGAAACAAAAGGATAGAAAACACTTGATAGAGTATAAGGATTAATCATGAAATCTAAAATTGAAAATTAATTTTCAGCTTATAAGGCCAACAATGTGTAAAAAGAAATCATGAATTTTAAGTCAATTTTAAAAGGTGTGACAAATGTACCTGCTTCTTTTAAAGTGCTGCATTTCTGATAGATAGATGTCCTCAAGGTGGGTGCCCTTACATTATACAGTCTTATCTTCTCAATCCGAGAGTCAAAGACCCGTAGCAAAGAATCTTTCTCTTCCCACTGAGACATAATTTTATTATCAATAAAGGTAGCAAACATCTGTGTTTCAATGAAGCGTGAAAGAAATGGCAGGTAAGGCTCAGGCTGGTCAGACAGAAAGGAAGCCTGTAATGAGATAATTAGAAATTATTAGTGCAAAGACACTATCTTAGTACTACATGGTAAATCTGAAAAATATTTGTTGCTGAGGTCATTTAAAAAAAATCTTGTAACATGCAAAACTGATGCATGAAATTAAAAGATTTTTAAATTCACTTTTCCTTTTAAAGTCATGGAGTTTAGGTGACTTAGTCCTTTAGCCTTTCAAAATTAATTTACATGCTGAAACTCATGATCATTATATAGAAAATAGGGCATAATTAGTGAAAGATGGCGGATCAGATGCTGCCATATCATCAACCATCCTCTTCACTTATCAATAATTTTTGACCCTTTTTCTAATGAGCTATGATTTTTTTCTGCTCTCTATTCCTAGTCTATGCAGTATACCTCTGAGTCATAAGGCACTGACATGATCAACGGATACGACTGTGATATATACATAAGTCATAACCTTCTAAAAACATGGAATTTGTGCCTATGGGTGAAATCTTTGTTTTTCAAGTGGATGTTTTTCTAGGCCCCAACACTGTTCAAGACTGATCAAGACTGTTCAAGACTGTTCAAGATCAAACTCCTTCCAGACCTGTGCTGATTGAAGAGTCTGGGCCTTAACTAAAACAAGTATTGCCTGAAAACCCATCCAAAGCTATTCAAGCCTTTGGAGAAAACATGTGCAACAAGCTGCAGGTTCCTGTTACCAGACTGTCTGCTGCACGGAATGGTTCAGTAAATTGTAACCAGTTCTTAATTCAAAGTGTTCTTTTTGTCAGGTCCATGTGTGTACAGGAATTCTAGTCACAGTTTGGTACTAGCTGAAATATGGAAGTGAATTACTATTTCAGCTGCTGGGTTGGTTTTGCTTTTCATTCTTTTGAGTAGGTGCAGTGTGGCAGAAGCCAGAAAGCGGAAGACGGAAGGGTAAGTTCTGACAATCTCCTCCTTAATAGTCATTGGCTTCTTACCAGCATGTTTATTTTTCATTCTAAAATTTAGGAAGCCTTTAAAAAAGTTCCTTATGGAAACCTACTTATTCAATTTAAGTGCTTCCATAGTTCAGATGTATTTACATAAATCTGAATAGCCAGAGAAAGGTTCACGGCAGTCTCTAAAAATCAATACACCTCTTCAAAAGATATTTTACAGGTGAGTACCAATTTTACTTTTTCTAGAGCAAACAGTTTTTTTTTTTTTTCCTCTAAATGGGCCAAATGTCTGCCTTTGATGTTCAGACCCTCACAGACTACAACACTGAAATCAGCAAAGACTTGGCTTGGAGAACTAGCATGTGATAGTCCTGTACATTTTCCTACTGAAAAATGAGATGGTTACAAGCCTTCTGGAATCCGCATGAAACTTTCATTTCTCTAGTCGTTACATAAAAAGAATTCCATTTATAGTTTGAAGCTACATAAAGATTAAGAAGGAAGAAAGTACCAGTGCTCAATTTAGATAAGAATTTGAATTGCCCCAAGGATAAATCATGAGTGTACACAGATTAGTTCCAAGTTGGAGAGGAAAAAAAGGTTAAGCTTAATAAGAAAGGAACCTAAGAGCAGGAATACATTTGGAGAAGTGAAGGCTTCTTAATTTATTGAAGAAGTTTTCTCAAACATAAAATGTATCAGAACTTAACCGTTCAGTGTAGTTTATATACTTCAACTGAAAAAAATGTCTGAGGAAATCAGAAAATAACCTTTGATACTACCCACCTTTACAAAATTTTTTATTAATATTTGTCAGAGACTCTATAATTGTAAATTAGCTTCTTAGAATACATTAGCTCCTTTGAGAGGTCTTTCAAGACACAAAGATACCATTTAGCAAAAAGCCATAATGCATTCTAATAGCAATATCGTGCCTTGGCAAAACTGAAGCAGGGGACTGAACTATACCCTAGTGACTCAAAAGAGTTAATGCACACCTCTAAGTGCTTTTATCTAGAAAACAAAAATAAACAAAAAAATTGGTAGATATGCCAAGAAAATCTGCCAGAAAACTCTATGGTAAACCTTAGACAGAAGCTTCAACTTCAGCAGGACAATCAAAAGCCAGTGTCATTTTCTGTCTTCCTTTCCCACAAACTTTGGAATAGAACCTTAGACTTATAGTCATAAAACCTAATTTATTCACTTTTCCTCTCTTTTTGATCCTAAGATGAGGTAAAACTTTGTCTTCTGAAACTAGAATGTTACCTTTGCATGGACAAGTTGAGACGTCATTATAGGACAAAGACAAAATATAAGAATAAGTTCTTAACGGGAAGGGAGAGAGGAAAAATCTGTGTTTAAAAAAGTTAACGAAATTAGTAAGACAGCCCACTACGAGTCATAAAAAAAGGGAAACTATGTTTTTTTTTTTTACTTTGTCAAAGTTCTGCATCTGTTCTCGGTTGGTAAGCCAGGACTCCATGTCCTGGGCAGTCTGAATCACAAATGCTTCGTAATCTGCAAACATCTGTGTGAAGCGGTTGGCAAAGACCTCGCGGAGCTGCACATTGAGCTGGTAGTCCCTTAGCTCAGCCTCTTCACACTGCAGCTTTAAATCCTTTTCTTTTTCACTCAGAGAGGCAGAGAGGTCCATTTTTTCCACGGTCACACCAGTCCGCTTGGCCAGAGCTTGGAGGCGGGCTATGGTTTCATTGCCCTTCAGTAACTCATACATGCTGATGTTATGAGTGGAGACATTGCCATTCTTCTTGTCATTAACCAAGTCCTTAAGAACCAGATTCTTCAGTTTTGTGGCACTCTCACTGCAATGGAGACTGCCCTCAGGAGGGATACCAAATTGAAGAAGCACTTCAGAGAGTTCCTGGATAAAATCCACCTTATTGGGGAACTGTGGAAACTCTTCAGGCAATTCAATAAAATGGTTGTCAATATCCACAAAACACAAATTAGCCTGAAAGAGAAAAAAGTAATACAAAGGTTTTAAAATAAAGGAATTTTATATTCTAAAATATCCTTGCCAACTATTTTTTTAAGTTCATTTATTCATTTTGAGAGAGAGAAAGAGGCAGAGAGAAAATTCCAAGCAGGCTCTGTGCTGTCAGCACAGAGCCTGACATGGGGTTCGGTCCACAAACCATGAGATCATGACCTGAGCCAAAATCAAGGGCTGGATGCTCAACTGACGGAGTTACCCAGGTGCCCTCTTGCCAACTGTTATAAATAAAGTCATAGATTACACTGACTTTTCAAAATTAAGATATAACTGACATATAACATTTTGTTTCAGGTGTATGAATCAATATGGATTATGAAATGATTACCACAGTAAGTCTAGTTAACATCCATCACCATAAATAATTACAATTTTTCTTGTGATGAGAACGTTTAAGATTTTATTGTGCCTTTTATGCTAACTTTCTCAAGGCTAAGAATTTTTATTCTTTAAAAATTTTTTTTCTAGCATTTTTATTCTTCAAAAACAAATTTCAGTTAAGCATGGGACTCAATTCCAGCTCAGGTCATGATCTCACAGTTTGTGAGACTGAGCCCCGTGTCAGGCTCTGTGCTGACAATGCAGAACCTGCTTGGGATGCTCTCTCTGCCCTTCTACCGCTCACACTTTCTCTTTCTCTCAAAATAAATAAAGAAAAAAAGCAGCCAGTTATTTAAAAAAAAAAGTTCTTTTTCCAGCATTTTTTCCCCTAAGGTGAGTATTTTATACCATATTTAACATATACGGATAATTTTCTCTGGGATTTAGCAATTTGTTATAATCTGGACATGATTCTGTAACACAGAGCATCCATTAGGCATTCCTAAATGAGTAAAGGTACACAGAGTCATAGTACCTTACAAATAGAAGGCACTGGGTAAAATGTTCAATGGATGAATCCAGCCTAAACTTCCTATGCCATTCCACTGCTCTGACGCCATCTGTAATTTAGAATTAATACTTGCTAAAATTTAGCAGCTTAGTACCCCCAAATGGGATAAAATTGGCAAAGAGCAATCCAATTCACAAAAAATTCACAAATTTTCAGTTTATCCAAAATTAGCTTCAACCTCTTAGACCACAAACTGTTTCAGAAGTTGTTAGACAAATAGCAGGAGACAGTGGTAGAGGCAAGTGCTTAGACAACTACAAATGATTGCCCCTTCAATAATTAAGAGCTGATTCAGGAGATATTTTTGAGTTGAAAAAAAGAGGAAATAGAAATCAGAGCAAAGTTTTTTTGAGTTTGCTTATGCAATAGATTTTGATTTTATATTGAATAAAAAGACTTTTAAATATTTTCTAAATAGTTATGGACAATTCAAGTGGCCAAGTACATGCATGCAATTCTGATTATCCCTCAGGTACTTGATTATTATAGTAGACTCCGAAACAATATTTTACTTTTACTGCTCACACTCTCTTAATCAGAACAAGGTTGTCAGTGTAAAGGAAGATTGTGCTCATAGACCCTGGAAGGGTGGGAGGCCAAAGGTACAGCCCAACACATTAAACTGATGCTGACTACATTAGTGGCTGGACACAGGGCATAGAGTGGAAGTCAATCACCAGAACAGAAGTTTCACCTTGTGTCTCCCTGTCTCTCCTATAGCCCGGCCACCCAGGTCAGCAAGGAGACAATTCACACTGTCCTTTGATCCTGTATGGCCAGGTAAGATAAAAGGAGGAGAGCAAAGAGTTGGGTTTTTATTTTTCTCTTTTGATCCCTGATCTTTATGTTAGGTGCTGATGTACAAGAAGTACAGCAAAGTTCTACATTTAGCTCAATCGAAACTCAAGAAGACTTTCCTCCATCTAAGAACAGAGAATCAATAACAATTCCTCAAGTCTGAAGTGACCTCTGAATTCAACTGTTTATTCTGCAGATGAAATAATTGAGGCCCAAGAAGTTAGGTGACTTCCTGACACCTGTTCTAGATAAGCATCCTCAAACAGCCTGGTGGCTTAAAAGATTTTTTCCCTACAATTTTCCTCATTTCCAACATCAGTAGTTTCCTCTAATTAAAATAAGAGGTGAAGTCAAATCTTGCTGAAGACAGTATTGCTGCCTACAGTTTTCTGTAAATCCACATCCTTATATATGTAACTATAGTCTCTAGAAAGCAGGGTATGTTGAAAGATTTAGGGGGAGAAAGTAGGTCACTATAATTCAAATGGATGATTCAGTATCTTTAAAAATGGAAGAAAAAAATTCACTAACTTGCTAATGTAAGTGTTAGCCAGCAACCTCCCACCACTTACATTTTGTACCATCTCCTTCATTAATGCCTTCCTGCTATCTTCTTCTATCCTTCTATGAAAAGAGAAAATGATACATCTGGGAAATTTTAAAGCTTGTTGTGCTCATATAACCACTGCTGAGATGAAAGGGCCGTAGGGCAAGGCGGGTGTTCCAGCACCACAGCTAACTGGCCTGCCTTCATGATTCCATGAGTCTCTCATACCCTCCTATGACTGTTTAGGTTGGGGACAAGTTGGGGCTTTGATTATCGCAAAATAAAAATAGAACTGTTAACTTGCATTATGAAGACTTATGGAAGAAAAACCGAAAAGCCTTTTTTCTAAAACAAACAAGAACTCCATATAATAGGGCATTCTGCTAAGTCACTTTCTTACTTTTAATACCATTAAATTAAAAAATTCCAACAGAAAAAAATAAAAATAAAAATTCTATCAGGAGACCGCAATAAATATTACATATGCAATAAAAAACACTCTTGACATCTCAATCTTATATTGTTTTAGGACTAAATATTTCTCTATTTTTTACTATCAATGCTGCTTACACACGTTCAAGTAATCATGTCTAGTTAAAAATGAAAAATGCAAAAAAAAGAGAGAAAAGTTCCCTTAAAAGAAAGGGAACAAAGACTTAAAGTTTAATCATTTCTTCTGCCACGAAGCTTTCCCATGTCCCTACCCTAAAGGTATTCTGATTTCCTCTGCATATATGCTTAGTTCATTCATTCCTCTTAATTATTTTTTTAACCTCTGTTATTGATATTTGTAAATGACTTACTTTGGAAAGCAAAAATTACATCTTATTTATCTTGATGTCTCCTAATGTATCCTACACTGGTAGTGTATGAGAAGACACTGTTTGGTGAATGAATGAATAAGACTCAAGGAGACAGTCATTTTGTGGAACCCCAAAGATGTACACAGGAGGAGGAAGTATCCAGGAATGTGAGGCCAGGGCAGCTCTCTCCATGCTTACTAAGGAATATAGTTTCTCAACGGCTGAAGTTAAGCTGGCATAAGGGTAAACTGGAGGAGAATATTTAAATTTTTTTTTAATGTTTATTCATTTTTGAGAGAGAGACAGAGAGCATGAGTGGGTGAGGCGCAGAGAGAGAGGGAGACACAGAACTTGAAGCAGGCTTCAGGTTCCAAGCTGTCAGCACAGAGCCCAAAAGAGGACTTGAATCCACGAACCATGAGATCACGACCTGAGCCGAAGTCGGACACTCAACCGACTGAGCCACCCAGGTGCCCCATGGAGAGAATATTTAAAATATTCCCACAGAATCTCAAGGGCAAGACATAACAAAAACAAAGTGGAAAAAGCAATTTCAGTTTTTCTCTGGATTTCTTGCCCACCATTTACTGTAAAGACAAGCAAGAATGGGAATAAGCGAAGTACCCTTCTCTGCAGTTCATCCCCAGTGCTGTATCCTTCTACCGTCACTTTCTCTACCCCACCCCCTGAAAAAACGATTTAACAAATGGCTACCTGTGCCTATCATCTTAGAACTATGGGGAAAGTAAGTGGGTGGTTAATTATAAGTCTATGTAGTTACATTAGTTAGCTAACAACTAAAATCATACCTTCTTAAAATAATCATTTTGCAAACTTATCATCTTCATAACTATTCTAAGAAGCCCTGCCACTATTTTTTTTCCCATCACTATTTTTAACTATTATTTTATTTTATAGTTTTCAGGGAAAGGAGGGAGGAGGTATTACTAGTGAGTGCATTTAAGTCAATTTTAAAAATGGCTATTTTTATACCTACATCTTCCTCAAATTATGTGAAGTAGATTATTTATCTCACTGTAAAATGTTATGAGCACAAGGTGATCTGTGTGTATTTTTTTTTTTTTCAACGTTTTTTTATTTATTTTTGGGACAGAGAGAGACAGAGCATGAACGGGGGAGGGGCAGAGAGAGAGGGAGACACAGAATCGGAAACAGGCTCCAGGCTCTGAGCCATCAGCCCAGAGCCCGACGTGGGGCTCGAACTCACAGACCGCGAGATCGTGACCTGGCTGAAGTCGGACGCTTAACCGACTGCGCCACCCAGGCGCCCCTGTGTGTATTTTTTTTACTCTAAAGATAAGCAAAGTTAAAAATTCTGAGAGCTAATGCAGCAATGTCTGTGATTTTCTAAACTTTTAATTCGTTAAATCAATCCTCTTTAATAAATGTACATACCCATCTATTCATAGAGTAGAAGAGTATGAAATAATCTGGGTCAGCTGTTAGCATTTTCTCCCAAAATAATGATGTACTAACATATACTTTCTATACAGAAGCACTGCTATTTTCACAGCTGACCCAGGTTATTTCATATTATTCTACTCTACGAATAGATGGATATGTACATTTATTAAAGAGTATTGACTGGGGCGCCTGAGTGACTCAGTCAGTTGAGCATCTGACCTTGGCTCAGGTCATGACCTCACAGTTCATGAGTTCGAGGATCTGCACTGGGCTCTGTACTGACGCTTAGAAGCCTGGAGCCTGCTTCGGATTCTGTGTCTCCTTCTCTCTCTCTCTCTGCCCCTCCCCTGCTTGTGCTCTCACTCTCTCTGTCTCTCAAAAAACAAATAAATAAACTTAAAAACGTATTGATTTAAAAAGTAAAAAGTTAGAAAATCAAAGTCACTGCTGCAAGAACTTTCAGAATTTTTATCTTTAGAGTCAGAAAATATACACATATAGGGAGACAGAAAGATTTCCCCACTCCAAAAATATATAGTTGGCATTTAAAAACTCTCAACAATTATAACTCATGTAAAAATGGGAAGATAATATTTATATACCAAAACATACTGTCTTACAAAATATCACTTGATTAATATACAAACAGACCAGATACTCAACAAGAAACTAAAACATGTCACTATTTAAGTCCTTAAACTTAAATTGCATTTAAAATACATTTGGCTAATCTATTTCTTTTTCCTTGAAAATTTAAAGGATTACTTTTTGAACTGACAAGATAGTTAGATTAATCTAATAAAAGAGAAAACAAGAGAGTTCAGGTAATAGAGAAAAGAGAGATAATGGGGAGGCAAAAGCAGAGAACATGCATAAGCTCAAAAGAGCAAGACAACTTTTATAAGCATTTTATATGATCCCAATCAAGCTATTTTTCCCTGAACAAAAATGTTAATTTTGGAAGGGAAATATTCATTGGAATAAAGTAAGCAATGGATGATTACAGGAATCATTAATGGGTATAACAGCTGTAACTTAGTATGTTATTTTAAATTCACTTATTAAAATGAGAATCTCTATGGGAAATAAGAACAAATAAAAGCACAGCACAGCATGAAAGATCTTATTAAGAAAGATGCTAATTAAATAGCTAATAATATCATATAGTTAACTATTTAATGTTTTTTAATAGGCCATGGCACTCTCATCACTGTTTCATTTCAAAGGTTTTACAGTCCAATTCCGAGTACCATTAACAACAGATAAAAACTACATTCAAAATACTTTCAAGAATTCCTAATTTTCTTAAACAACATCTGAAAATACAATACACAGAAAGCACAGTAACCTTAAGGTGGCCTAAAAGCTAGGGGTTAGAGTTTTTATCTCAATCACCTAGCCAAGCTGCATTTAGAAAAAAGCTGATAACTAGCTTAGGTCTGAAAACAAAGAATACTAAAGTATTTGATATTTCCATTATCTATAGTTTGCTGAAAGATGTTACTTTTCATTTGAAGGAAGTCAAGAATCAAATTCATCTCAATTAATGATGTGAAGATGTGAAAACCGGGGCTATTTTGTTTAAAAGTAGAATTTATTTATTTATTTATAAAATAAATGAGGGGAAAAAGGAATTAAATGTTATTCGAATGATAAAGCAACTAGACAATGCTACTGTTGCTCCCTCCTCACAGATTTATCGCTGTGAAAACTTGCCACTGTCCTGTTTGAACCATGCTTACTTAACTAATGACTAGTCCCAGCAAGCATCAGGAGTCAGGATCTGCACTCTATGGTTCAGGCTCTACCTTAGCCCTACTTGGAAAATTCAGGACAGTCAGAGACACAGTTTAGACAAAGACAATGCTAAGAAAAGTGGTCTTGACCTAAATCAACAAACAGCAAATGCTTCATCACCCATTATAAGTTTTACCTCTTGAGGAAGTTCTAGTTTAGAACGGTCAGTTCCTTCTTTTGACTGAAGGCCCATCAGATAAGGGACAGGAGCATCAAGAAAATGTAGCAGAGAAGCAGGGAGGATGGGCACATAAACATGCTGCCATTGAAATGGGAACAAAAGTGTGGTGATGCCTTCCGCCACAGTCATCAAGCGTTGATAATCTGCACAGAACAAGGAAAAAAGGAGGGGAAGATTCCAAATAAAAACATAATCACTGCATTAAGCTTGAAAATATTAATTTCCAGAATAAACTCTTGTTCTAATAAATAAAATGTTTCTTTATGATCATGCAGAAAATAGGTCTATCCCACTATAATTAAAGAGTTAAATGGTTTCACTTGAATGGTATTAAGGGGGTAGGAATAAGTGGGAAACCTTATCATATTTTTGCTTCTGAAATCACCAGTATGTAAATTTACATTCCCTTAAAATGTGAAGGAAACAAGAACTAACAGAATTGTTCCTGGCATGTCTCCTATTGAAAATGTATAAGAATATTGCTACTGATCACTTTTTGTATACATGCAGATCTATATAATCCCCAATTCAGAGGCTCTTTTTTTTCTTGTATGTATGATCATGGTGATGATGGCCTATGGTTATCCTGATAATACTTATTTTAGCCTTCATTTCATGGGTATAAGAAATCAAACAAATACATGCATTCATAATTATACGTCTTATATTTAACCCCCAACTACATAACTATCAAATCTAAAAACAAAGTGAAAGTTATCAGAAAATTAAAAGTTGGTTTTTGCCTGTGTTTTGTTTACATTAATTAATTTATCAAAACTAAAAACTGCTTATAATATTAAAGTGCCCCCTCCTCATTTTAGATATAATTGACATATAATACTATTAGTTTTAGGTGTACACATAATAATTTATGTATATATTGCAAAATGATTACCACAGTAAGTCTGGTTAATATCCATTACCTCACATAGTTACAAATAAAGTGTCCTCTTAAACCACTCTGCCATGGATTACTTTATATATCCACTGTCTATAATCCCTACTTAAACCTTTAGAGGCAGATGTGTTTAGAATTCAGTTTTCTTCTTTAAATTTATAAAGGTAATATTGTGCATATACCACATACATAAAATAGCCGGGGCAGGGCCCTATAAAAAAACACATTAATATTTCTGCAGCAAACTTTATGAGTGTCCTACTAGGCAAGATAAAGAATTTAAAAAGGCCTGGTTCAGGTCTGGTTTTCTAATAAATGAGTTACAAAAAGAATCTTTGATTTTCTGAATTTTTTTGGATTTAAGAATTTGATTTAAGAATTTAAAAATTGGGGCGCCTGGGTGGCGCAGTCGGTTAAGCGTCCGACTTCAGCCAGGTCACGATCTCGCTGTCCGTGAGTTCGAGCCCCGCGTCGGGCTCTGGGCTGATGGCTCAGAGCCTGGAGCTGTTTCCGATTCTGTGTCTCCCTCTCTCTCTGCCCCTCCCCCGTTCATGCTCTGTCTCTCTCTGTCCCAAAAATAAATAAACGTTGAAAAGAAAAAATTAAAAAAAAAAAAAAAGAATTTAAAAATTAAGAGATATTATGGACTTGTAATTTTGCTCTCACAGAATTCATTAAGCACAAAAGGAGTAAAATCTGGGGAAGGAAGATTTTGAGGAGTCTTTTAAAAAAGGTTAAAGAAAATGACCAGATGCTATCTGGTTCATGTCCACCCAAAGAACACCTGTCCAAGCATAAACAGGATGTTTTCTGCTTAAAAGTCTTTCTTGTGTTGTTTTATAATTCGTATACAACTATCTTTAATAGTCTACAGTGGGTTTTTGGTAATGAATCATCAGCTATTCATAGCCTAAGTAAATTAGAAGTTTCCTTATTTGATTCACTATTAAGATGTAAATGTTAGGGGCGCCTGGGTGGCTCAGTTGGTTAAGAGTCTGACTTGGGCTCGGGTCATGATGTCGTGGTTCGTGAATTCAAACCCCACATTGGGCTCTGTGCTGGCAGCTGAGAGCCTGGAGCCTGCTTCAGATTCTGTGATTCCTTCCAAAAAATAAACAAACATTTATAAAAAGTTTTTAAAAAGATGTAAATTTTAGGTGAAAACCTGTTTATAGGAATATATATACATACATATGTATATGTGTGTGTATTTTTTTTTAATGTTTATTTATATTGAGAATTTGAGAGAGCACACAAGTGAGGGAGGGACGGAGAGAGAAGGAAAGAGAATCTCAAGCAGGCTCCACATGTACAAAGCCCAACAAGGGGGCTCAATCTCATGACTGAGAGATCACAACCTGGGCATGATGCTTAACTGACCGAGCCACCCAGGTGCCCCTCAAAGGTATTTTTTAACAAATAAATGATTGCTGGAATAATACTATATAATTTTGCTGCATATCTACAACTTAAATAGACTTGATTAGATTTTGTCCAGAAGAGACTAAAGAACTTTTAATTTTTCAGTAGGAGAAAATGGTAACTACTCAGACAATAAACTATGCACTCAAAAATCGCACTTCTTGCATATTCATATATTCACTTAATTATCTGCATGGCCACATTATGAAGAAAATTCAAATACCCATTTACTAAGCTGTGGATACTGCTCATTACAGAGAATTTTTACCAACTGACTCATACTTACTATGTTTAAGTGTCCAGAACTTATATGGATCAGAACTACTGTTTGGAAACAATCAAATTAAACATTTTTTTCCCTCCTCTATATTAAAAATGTAAAGATTTTAATAGTGGAATATAATGCAAGTTTTCAAAGGCCTTTCATAGTAGGAAGGGACCTTCAGGAAGCTTCCACAGCTTTTTGGAAGTGACGATAGAATGAAAGCACAGGGTGCCAGAGTGGTTCAGTCAGTTGAACGTCCAACTCTTGGTTTTGGCTCAGGTCATGATCCCAGGGTTGTGGGATTGAAGCCTGTGTCAGACTCCATGCTAAGCACAGAGCATGTTTGGGATTCTCTCTCTCTCTCTCTCTCTCTCTCTCCCTTTGCCCCTCTCCCCTACTTGTGCACTCTCTCTCTAAAAATAAAAATTAAAAATTAAAAAAAAGAGAGAATGAAAGCACAATGTTGCTCTACCAGGAAGAGGTATTCCACATGTCACTCCTGAAGTCTGAGAAACACAGAGCTCATTGAAAACTTAAGAGAAAGAAAAAAATTAACTTCATAGTAATCTCATTCACATATTTTATGATTTGACTATGTTCAAAATGTACAGTATGTATTATACAGATGGACTATTAGAAAAATAACTTGATTGTTCTGGTGTATGTTTGCTAACTTCTAAAAACTGCTATTAGATTTACTGTGGGTTTCTATGGAGTTTTATGGTTCTAAAAATCGTGATCAAAATAAACTATTTTCAGGAGTTTTTTTGGTATTGTTGATTAAAGATTAGTTTTCTAAGACAATTACTTCCTTAAAAAAAAGTCTGTTTCAAACTTAGCTAACTTCTTAAAAAAAAACCAAACATTAAAATCTAGATTTTAAAAAAGAATTACAGGTTTTACACATTAAATGGGAGAAAAAATCTAAAATATCTTTAATTTATTTTTTTCTTTTTTTTTAGTATTTCTTTTTAAAAAAAAATTTTTTTTTTAACGTTTATTTATTTTTGAGACAGAGAGAGACAGAGCATGAACGGGGGAGGGGCAGAGAGAGAGGGAGACACAGAATCGGAAGCAGGCTCCAGGCTCTGAGCCATCAGCCCAGAGCCCGACGCGGGGCTTGAACTCACAGACCGTGAGATCGTGACCCGAGCCGAAGTCGGACGCTCAACCGACTGAGCCACCCAGGCGCACCTTTAAGTAATTTAAAGTAGGGGGATATTCTTCCTCCAATCCCTTACCCACCTCCAACTTATAAAAACCTTACTTAAGAATGTTTTTAAGGAAAAGGAGAAGATCCATTCGGTTGAGAAATACTTAGTAGTAATCATTTATTCTGTCAATGCACTTCAGTTAAAAACTTCAGAAACACACCTGTTTTTGAACAAGTTGGGTTTACTACTAACTCCTTATGGAGAGGGAGAACACACACTATGGGGATCTGTGGAATGTCTTAGTAAGTAAGAGACAGGGTTTAGAGATAACGTATTACAGCATTTGGGCTGGGTTGGGACAATTTTAGGTAGGGTCTAAGGAAGTGGAGATTTGTTTTGGATTAGACACTGTCAGAAATCAAGGCAATTCTAGGAGCGCCTGAGTGGCTCAGCTGGTTGAGCACCTGACTCTTGATTTTGGCTTAGGTCATGATCCCAAGGTTGTAGGATCAAGTCCTGCATCAGGCTCAGTGCTTAGTAGGGAGCCTGCTTGGGATTCCCTCTTTCTCTCTTCCTCTCTCTCTCTCTCTCTCTCTCTCTCTCTCTCT
This sequence comes from Prionailurus viverrinus, assembly GCF_022837055.1. Taxonomy (NCBI): domain Eukaryota; kingdom Metazoa; phylum Chordata; class Mammalia; order Carnivora; family Felidae; genus Prionailurus; species Prionailurus viverrinus. Next base: position 60,867,057 of record NC_062567.1, read on the forward strand.
CTCTCTCTGCCCCTCTCCCCTGCTTTCATGTGCACTCTCTCTCTCTAAAATAAAAAAGAAAAAAATCAAGGCAGTTCTATGACAGGGTATCTCAATAAATCTGACCTATGGGGAATGCAGACTAAGGGGGGTGGCTAGAACTGTACTTGGTAAAAAAGTAGAACAGCAGCTACTAATTCAGCAAGAGAAGAGGACGTTTGGTATTTTGTGAGGTGCACAGTGATCTTGCTTGAAGTAGATGTTCCTGTGAGACTATTTATATGTTCTATAGAACAACAGGGCTCAGCTGTGAGCATCGGATCAGTTTGCACTTACAGTGAGCCCTAGTTTAAGAGCTAGATCAGTTCCTCGGTGTCAGGGCTACTTTAATATTTCTTTCTCAATTATAAGCCAGACATTGGTGAAAGGCTCAAGACTCTAAGCAGTCAGATCCTGTGTCAGTTACATATTTATTGCCTCTTAGTTCCAAATTCACTTAGTACATGGTCTAAGCATTTTCTTTTACCGTAAGCACAATGTTAAGCTTTGCCAGTAGAAAGTAATGCTGAGACACTGCAGGAAGGAGCTTCTCTTCCTAGTTCCACAGTACAACCGCAGTGTTTTGTTTTTGCTCCTGTTGCATGGTTGATCCGCAGTGTGGATATGTGAAGACATCTGGTCGTAGACTTCCCCAGCCACATGCCGAGTGGGAGTAGCCTCAATGATTGGGCCAGTAGTCATCTTTCCATGGCTCCGCTAACACAGATATCACATACCCAGATTTCATACCCACAGTGGTGTCCTGACAACTTCTGTGTGCCCACTCACCAGCTACAGCTCACTTGTACCTCAGAGGTTTGTTTTCCACTTGCCCAGTGACTGAGGATCAGCTCTGGACCAGGCAACCCATCGACCTTCTCCACTGGGCCGCAACTGCTCTTTCTTCAATGAACTACAAACCTTAGCCCTAGGAAATGGGTTACCCTCCAAGTTTGTCCTTCCTTGGGTATATGTTAAGAGTTTTCTTCATATCTTTTTTTAAAATTTTGTTTAATGTTTATTATTGAGAGAGAGAGAGAGAGAGAGCATGAGCAGGAGAGGGGCAGAGAGAGAGGAAGACACAGAATCCAAAGTGGGCTCCAGGCTCTGAGCTGTCAGCACAAAGCCCAACGCAGGGCTTGAACTCACGAACCATGAGATCATGACCTGAGCCGAAGTTGGACGCTTAACCAACTGAGCCCCCCAGGCGCCCCTCTTCACGTCTTTATAGTCACTTTCTATTATAGCTTAGTCATTCTTCATATTACATTTCTCTGTTTAAAGTACAGATGTGGTTTAATCTGTTTCCTGATTGGACCTAGGCTGAAAGGTCCAGGGTTTTAAGCAGTCAAATCAAATGCCTAATAGCGTGGCCACTTTTTTTTTTTTTTTTTTTTTACTATTGGTAGGAAAAATGTTCAATCTTATAGAAAATAAATTCTTCTAGTAATGGCAAGTAGCACCCTGGGCTATTTTCTGGTTTGATTATGGAAAACTCTCACATGGAGAGTGAAAATCAATTATATACTTTTCCCTCTTCTACCAGACACTGAAAGACTGATATAAATGGTTTATATTTCCTTCAGCACAATTCTCCCACTTGCTGTGGATATTCTATGTTTATTGTTTCCAGTTCTATGTTTTCTTCAAGACTGGCTGAAATGTCACATCCTTTTTAATAAGGCAATTACTTAGTGGAAACAAGACAATTCTTTTTAACTCAATCAAGAAATAAAAGAGCTTTCTTTTTTAGGTATGATTTGAGATATTTAAATATTTTAGGAAAATTATTTTTTCTTTGATACTCAAAGAATGTGTAAAAGACATTATTTTCATATTTAAGACATCTGTCAGCATGGCATATGAGGCTCTTCATGATGTGTCCCTTTCCTACCTCATTTCTTACCACCACCCCACAGGCAGTCAAATAATTTGCCTATAGTTTATTCACTGAATCTAACATGTTTTCATAGGTTTCTGTGCCTTTGTATACACTTTTTCTCTGCCCAGGAGGTCCCTTTCCCTTGTAGTGTCTGGCTAAGTTCCACTTTTTCCTTAGGTAACAGTTCCTTTGCAAAGCCTTCCCTAAATACTTATCATTACTAGAGCCCCATCTACATGTTTCCACAGTACCCTAACTTTATTTCCATAAGAGTAATTATTCATCTCACTAAAACTATTACAATTCTATTACAATTATCTGTTTATGTGTCTATCTTCCTTACTGTACCATCATCTGCCAGAGAACAATGACTGTATTTTTAATCTCACAATTTTCGGAACTTGGTATAGGGCCTACTACGTAGTGAGTGGTCAGTAAATGCATGTTAAGAAATTAATAGGTTGGGGTGCCTGGGTGGCTCAGTTGGTTAAGTGTACAACTCTCAGTTTCAGCTCAGGTCATGATCTCATGGTTTTGTGAGTTCAAGCCTCACATGGGGCTCTCTGCTGACAGTGCAGAGCCTGCTTGGGATTCTCAGTCTCTTCCTCTCTCTGCCCCTCCCCTACTCGCCCTGTCTCTGTCTCTCTCAAAATGAATAAACTTTAAAAAAAATTAATATGCTAATATCTAAGGTAAGCAAAATAAAATAAAGCTATTTGGATATTTAAAAAATTATGCTTTACCACATGATACAGAATATACTGTCAAAAATTTGCCTCACAGTGGTTATATGCAGACTTTGAGATGGCCCTGCCTCCGCCATCTCAGCCCCTTTCTAACCAGTGTCATTGTTTTGTTTTTTTAAATTTTTTTTAAGGTTTATTTATTATTGAGAGACAGAGAGAGACAGAGCATGAGCATGGGAGAGGCAGAGAGAGGAGGAGACACAGAATCCGAAGCAGGCTTCAGGCTCTAGCTGTCAGCACAGAGCCCGGCGCAGGGCTCGAAGTCACAAACCGCAAGATCATGACCTGAGCTGAAATCGGACGCTTAACCGAATGAGCCCCCTAACCAGTCATTGTAAAGAACAAGGTCAGCCCCACTGGGACAGCTGAGGGGTCTGCAGTTAGACCTGAGGCAGAGGGCACAGGACATGGAGGCACAAGGCAGTTCCAGGGTTGGCTGGTGGCTCAGTGTCCCAGGGGGAGGCCATGTCTAATGAGATTTGCATACTGCAAAGTGCTGCCAATGGAGGTAATGAGGCTGGTAGTGTCCAGCACACCTTTGGTGAACATGATGACAGAGCTGGAAGATTACACACCTACAATCCTGGGTGCAATGACTGGTTACCACTTGATGTCACCTGATGCTGGCTTTGAGGCCTCTAGCACATGCATAATTCGGCTCATCTCTCTGGCTCCAGAAATTCATCTCAGATACTGCCAACAATGTCCTACAATATTGCAAAATGAAGAGGATAGCCTCTGGAAGCTCTCAAAACAAGAGCAAGAATTACAAGTTTTCTTTCTTTTTATTTTAAGTAGGTTTTACACCCAGTGTGGAGCCCAACGAGGGGCTTGAACTCATGACCCTGAGACCAAAACCTGAGGTGAGATCAAAAGTTGGATGCCTAGGGGCAAATGGGTGGCTCAGTCAGTTAAGCGTCTGACTTTGGCTGAGGTCATGATCTTGCAGTTCACAAGTTTGAGCCCTGTGTCAGGCTCTATATAGACAGCTCAGAGCCTGGAGCCTGCTTGAGATTGTGTCTCCCTCTTTCTCTGCCTCTCCTCTGTTCACACTTTCTCTTTCTCTCTCTCAAAAATAAATAAACATTAAAAAAAAAAAAAAAAAGAGTTGGATGCCTAACCGACTGAGCCACCCAGGTGCCCCAAGGATTACAAGTTTTCTAACAAAAGAGAACCTGACGCTTGACCTCAGCAAGTACGGTTTCAAAGTGAAGAACCTGTGCCACACTTCACTTGAGCTAACCTAAAACATGCTTGTTTGTCCCCTTGTCCCCACACTGACCTGTTTTCATAATAAACTATTATAACAGCAACAAAGATTGCCTAAAGCTCATGAAGATATTACAAAAGACAGAGTACAAATGCAAATCAATATGAAAAAGTTCAACCTCAAAAATTCAATGGGGAAAATGAACCACATTTTGCTTATCAGGTTGACAAAGATTTGAAAGAAAATCACAATAAAGGTGTGGAGGAAGAAGTATTTTCACAAGTTGGTAGAGCTTTCTATTTGGCAGTATCTATCGAAAGCTTAAAAATATATAGATCAGGGACGCCTGGGTGGCTCAGTAGGTTAAGCACCTGACTTTTGGTTTCAACTAAGGTCAGGATCTCACAGTTTGTGAGTTCAAGCCCTGCATCAGGCTCCACACTGACAGCACAGAGCTTGATTAGGATTCTTTCTCTCTCTCTCTCTCTCTTTTCCTCCCCTGCTCGTGCTCTCCCTCTCTCTCAAAAGAAATAAATAAACTTAAAAAAACCCACTAAATTAAAAAAAGAATGGACTAAAATAATGACATATGGAATAAATTAAAAATATACATACAGGAGCGCCTGGGTGGCTCAGACGGTTGAGCGGCCGACTTTGGCTCAGGTCATGATCTCGCGGTCCGTGAGTTCGAGCCCCGCATCAGGCTCTGTGCTGACAGCTCAGAGCCTGGAGCCTGTTTCAGACTCTGTGTCTCCCTCTCTCTGACCCTCCCCGTTCATGCTCTGTCTCTCTCTGTCTCAAAAATAAATAAACGCTAAAAAAAAAAAATTAAAAAAAAAATACATACAGATAAGATCATTTAACCTATCAGTTCCAATTCTAGGAATTTATCATTTAAGTGTACAAAAATATATGTACATAATATTTTATGCATAAAGTGTCATTTATAACAGTAAATTATTTGTAATATCCTAAATATCTAGCAAGAGGAATCTGGTTAAAATAATTATGGCCAGTTATATAATGGGATATACTGGACCTATTAAAAGCACATCTATATTACTAACATAGAAAACCAAAGGGTGCTTGGCAGCAGCTAGGGATTAAAAACTTGCTGAAATTCTACTTCTGGGTATATCAAAAGAACTAAAAGAAGAGACTTGAAGAGATATTTGCACATCTATGTTTTCAGTAGCATTACTCACAGTAGCTAAGAGATAAAGCAACTCAAGTGTCTGTCAATGGATAAATGGATAAATAAAATGTGGCATATACACCCACTGAAATATTATTTAACCTTAAAAAGGAAGGTAATTCTGACACATGCTAAAACATGGATGAACCCTAAGGTTCACTTACATTGAGTGAAATAAGCCAGTCACAAAAAGACAAATGTTATGTGATTCTACTTATATGAGGTATTTAAAGTAGTCAATTCATAGAAATAGAAAGTAGAATGGTAGTTGCCAAGGGCTGGAAGGAGGGGGACATGGGGAAGGGAAGTGTCCAGCAGGTATAAAGTTCCAGTGTTACAAGATGAAAAATTCTAGAGATTGACTGCATAACAATGTGAATATACTTAATCCTAATGAACTGTTCACTAAGAAATTAAGATGGTGAATTGTATGTGTTTCTTTTTTTTGAGAGTGAGAGCAAGCAGGGGAGGGTCAGAGAGAGAGGGAGAGAGAGAATCCCAAGCAGGCTTCATGCTGTCAGCACAGAGCCTGAGGAGGGGCCAAATCTCACGAACCATGAGATCGTGACCTGAGCCGAAATCAAGAGTTGGATGCTCAACTGACTGAGCCACTCAACTGACTGATGCTCAACTGACTGTGCCCCAATTGTATGTGTGTTTCTTTAAACACAATTTTCTAAAAACTTGATAAATCTAATCTATATAAAGATACTTTGTGGGCAAAAAATCCACAAAAAAATGGGTAATTGATGAGAATAATCTGAATTTAACTGAAAAGGATTTTTTATTTGACAATGGATGATTTTTACAAAAATATACACGTGTCTCAAAGTCAAATAAGGTTTGCAAAATAGGTAATGAACCAAGGACTCATCGAGAATTGTGTTATTATTAAAAATTCTTATTTAATTTACAATTTTAAGTGTAAAAAGTACATTAATCACAAGTAAGCCATGACACTCTGTAGAGCCTCAAAAAATCATTGGCAATGGCTTGACATCAGGCATTTCTTTTACACTTTTTTTTAAAGTTTTTTTAATGTTTTATTTATTTTTTGAGAGAGACAGTGTGAGCAGGTGAGGAGCAGAGAGAGAGGAGAACAGAGGATCCAAAGCAAGCTCCATGACAGGCTGAGAGCAGTAAGCCCCATGCAGGGCTCGAACCCATCAACTGTGAGATCATGACCTGAGCTGAACCTGAGTCGCTCAACCAACTGAGCCACTCCAGCACCCCTTAAATGTTTATTTATTTATTTTGAGAGAAAGAAAGAAAGAGCACATGTGTGCATGGAGGAGAGGCAAAGAGAAAGCGAGAGAGGCTCCATGTCAGCTGCCAGCACAGTGCCTGATGCAGGGCTTGAACTCATAAAGTGTGAGGTCATGACCTGAGAGGAAACCAAGAGTCAGACACTTAACCAACTGAGCCACCCAGGCGCCCTGACATCAGGCATTTTTTAAAACAAATTATTTAAAATAAAAATATATGTATCTATTGGTAAGAATATAATTTTCTAAAACCCATGACTACCCGTGAAAAGTGAGATCTCTTATTGCTTCAACAGAAGATTAAGTATCTATGTATATAACTATGTACTTGAATTATTGAAAGTAGGTTAAATACAATTGGTAATTATTGGTAAAAGAGAAAACAGACCTGGATAACTTTCCTTTTTTTAAAAAAAAAAATTTTTTTTTTTAACGTTTATTTATTTTTGAGACAGAGAGAGACAGAGCATGAACGGGGGAGGGGCAGAGAGAGGGAGACACAGAATCAGAAGCAGGCTCCAGGCTCCGAGCCATCAGCCCAGGGCCGACACGGGGCTAGAACTCACGGACCACGAGATCGTGACCTGAGCTGAAGTCGGACGCTTAACCGACTGAGCCACCCAGGAGCCCCAGTGATCTTTTTCAAACACTTCTATTTATGGCAGTATGGTGGACTAGAGCTCCTTTATCTATCTATCTATCTATCTATCTATCTATCTATCTATCTATCTACCTACCTACCTACCTACCTACCTATCTACCTATCTACCTATCTACCTATCTACCTATCTACCTATCATCTTACCTGTATATCTATCTTTTAAAAAATTTTTTATGTTTATTTATTTTTGAGAGAGAGAGAGAGAGAGAGAGAGAGTGTGTGTATGTGTGTGTGAGGGGGAGGTGCACAGAGCAAGGAAGACAGAATCCGAAGCAGGTTCCAGGCTCCGAGCTGTCAGCACAGAGCCTAAGGTCGGGGGGGGGCTTGAACTCCCGGACCGCGAGATCATGACCTGAGCTAAGTCAGCCGCCCAACTGAGTGAGCCACCCAGGTGCCCCTCTATCTTTTGAGAGAATGAGCATGAGCGGGGGAAGGGCAGAGAGAGAATGGGACAGAAGAACCAAAGCAGGCTCTACACTGACAGCAGTGAACCCGAGTCGGATGTGGGGCTCAAACTCACAAACTGTGAGATCATGACCTGAGCTGAAGTCAGACACTCAACCAAATGAGCCACCCAGGCGCCTGCAGAGCTCCTAACCTAAACTCAAATACTAAAAAAACAATTTTAAAACATTCAGTTCATGAATATATTGATTTGCAAAAATTAGGGGAATAAGTCATTAGGGCCAGAAACAAAATGGGAACAAGAGTCCAGTGTGGTAAAGCTCAAAAGTCTAGCTATCTTTGAGGCATTTACTGATCCCAGGTGGCCTACAGCTTCAGTTTTATTTCTGTGCATGTTGAAGTCCAAGAAGGGGTGGAGAAGGGGTGGGATTCAGACAGTAGATCCTGTTGTATAAAGCCAGGACCCCCAAATGGTAGAAATCTCAGGGAAAAGAGATGGAAAAAGGAAAAAAACAAAAATGAAACAAGAATTAAAAAAAAAAAAAAGCCACTGTGCTGACAAGAAATTTATCTGTCCTGGTCCTTGCTCTGGGAAGAAGAGGTAAAAAAAAAAACCCTTGAGAATTCTTATCTACTGGCCAACATTCAGGTATATTTAGGGCCCAAAGTCATGCTATCTGTATGACCCAAAGAAACACAAAGAGGGAGAATTTTAATTTAAGGTAGACCTGTATGTGAAGGGGCACCTTTGGTGTCCGAAGACTTAAGTCAGTTGAGCCTCTGACTCTTGATCTCAGCTCAGGTCTTGGCCTCAGGGTTATGAGTTCAAGCCCCATGTTGGACTCTGCACTGAGTGTGAAGCCTACTTAAAACAAAATAAAGGGGTGCCTGAGAGGCTTAGTTGCTTAAGTGTCTGACTCTTCATTTTGGCTCGGGTCATGATCTCACGGTTCATGGGATTGAGCTCCATCTTGGGCTCTGCATTAACAATGTAGAGCCTGTTTGGGATTCTCTCTCCCTCTCTCTCTGCCCTTCCTCTGCTTGTGCACACTCTGTCTCAAAATAAATAAAAATTTTAAAAATGATAAAATAAAATAAAAGAAAATAAAAGAAAAGAAAATAAAAGGAGACCTGTGTTGCCAGTGAACTTAGATGTTTAGTGAAAGAAAATACAAATCATTCCTGAAGAAGAAACCCTCAATCCTCAACCTATCAGATACTGAATTTATCTGATAAATAATATGAAATGCATATGTTTAATATGTTTAAGGAAATTAAAGAAAGAATTAAGAAATAAAACCGTTTTAGGGCCACTGAAAGTAAAATGTCAAAGGAAGGGTTAACTACAGATTAAACACAGGTAAAATGAAAATAAATAAGCTGGAGACAGATGTGGAGAAATCATGCAGAACACAGAGAAAAGACAGAAAAAGAGTTTGAGAGATATGAAAGACTGAGTGAAACAGATTAACAGATTTAATTAGAGTTTCAAAGGGAAAAAAAAGAAAAAAAGATGGACAGAAGTAACATTTAGGAAGATAGTTGAAAATTTCCCAGAAACTACTGAAACACAATGACACAAGATTTCAGGAAATACAACAAATCACAAACATAACAAATAAAGAAATCCTATCTAGATAAATCACAGTCAAAATATAGGTCATGAAAGGCAAAAAGAAAATCTCATATACAGCCAGAGTGAAAAAACAGATTTCTGGTCAGGAATGACAATTAGGGTGATTGTGACAGATTATATCTCAAGAGCTACACTGGAAACCAGAAGATGGTAGAACATTATTCTCAAAGTGCTAAGAGAGTAAAAAAAAAAAAAAACCCAAAACTTTTAACCTAGAGTATAAGGGGCTCCTGGGTGGCTCATCTGGTTAAGCATCTGACTGGCATGTCAGGCTAGTGTGAGCTGTAACTGCTTATTTCCATTGTAAGGAGTCAAAGAAGGTAAGCAAGGCCTCAAAATGTTCCTGAGACTTTAATTATTGGTATCAAAAATTAGACACTAGTGGGGTGCCTGGGTGGCGCAGTCGGTTAAGCGTCCGACTTCAGCCAGGTCACGATCTTGCGGCCCGTGAGTTCGAGCCCCGCGTCGGGCTCTGGGCTGATGGCTCAGAGCCTGGAGCCTGTTTCTGATTCTGTGTCTCCCTCTCTCTCTGCCCCTCCCCCGTTCATGCTCTGTCTCTCTCTCTGTCCCAAAAATAAATAAACGTTGGAAAAAAAAAAAATTAAAAAAAAAAATTAGACATTAGTGTTTAAGTTCCCCTATCATTTATTCCTCCACTATGCCTTTCTTTTTTTTTAGATAGAAGAGAGAATTATTAAGAAATGGGGTAAATATGGGGCGCCTGGGTGGCTCAGTCAATTGAGTGTCCGATTTGGTTTCGGCTCAGGTCATGATTTTGTGGTTTGTGAGTTCAAGTTCTGTGCTGGACTCTGCACTGACAGTGTGGAGCCTACTTGGGATTCCTTCTCTCTCCCTCTCTCTCTCTGCCCCTCCCCTGCTCATACTCTTCCTCTCTCAAAATAAATAAACTTAAAAAATAAGATAAAATAAAATAAAATAAAATAAAATAAAATAAAATAAAAGGGCGCCAAACAAGTTGGGTCTATTTACCCCAGTCTGGAGAAATTTAAAATATAGGAAAGGCAAAGATTACAATGAGAAACCAGACCTGGGAATCATCTAGGGCAACAGTCAGGCAGATTAATCAAGATAAAGATTGATAAAAGGGCTAAGGTCTCTTGACTCACCCCACTGCTGGAGACCCAAACCTAATGCACAAGAATGGGGAAAATGGTCAGCAGGTGAAGAGAAGTTTCTGAGACTCTTTACTCAGGAGCTTCATGCACTGTGGTACTAAAACCCTTTAGTGAAGTTTTAATACAGGCTACAATTAGATAGAATATAAAAAAGTTTTAAGGTTGATGGCAATAAGGTAAAAGTTTGGGTAAAAATTACAATGTTTAAATAGGCTTTACCTGAATGTTTTATGGGAGTGGATATTACGTATGTCTGTGGAAAACCTCTCCCAAAGAAAAACAGAAAGCACATAGATTACTCTTCAAGCAATATTAACTGGACATGCTAAATGGGAGTAACTGCCTGAGCCTACACAGTGTACAAAAGCAGCAGGAGTCATGGTATGGTAATTACAAGGAGAATGCAAGGTAGAGATACAGCCAGGAGCCTCTTTTCCCATAGGACTGACTGTGGAATGTGTAAGGGGTTGCCAGATCCCATCGTCACTTGTAGAATCCTACAACCTACTTGTGCTGTGTTTTTTTTTTAAGTGTTTATTTTTTTGAGACAGAGATGGAGCATGAGCGGGGGAGGGGCACAGAGAGAGGGAGACACAGAATTCGAAGCAGGCTCCAGGCTCTGAGCTGTCAGCACAGCGCCAGATGCGGGGCTCGAACTCACAAACTGCGAGATCATGACCTGAACTGAAGTCGGATGCTCAACCCACTGAGCCACCCAGGTGCCCCAACAGCCTACCTATACCGTAAGTGAACCTAAGGTGTGTCTTCCCTTCAAAAGGTGGAAGAATTTGGGTATAAATAAGATGAAGGAGGAACAGTAGCTGAGGGTAAAGGAAAGAATAAATGAGTCTGTAGTAAGGGAAATCCAATATACATGAACACCTCAAAAGAGGCTTAGAGAAAGAGGTAACATTGTCTCTTAGCTCAAAAATATCAGATACCTTGAAAGGGTGAAGCCAAATATTGCTCAGACCACTACTGCTTTGGGAACCTTCGACAAGTTTGAATAGAAGTCTGCAAACCTGAGTGACCTCAGCCTGGAAGACACTTTCATACAATAAGGATATGGACTGAACTCATTGTTAATGACTGGATGGGACTAGTAATGTGCCAGCATGTTTTAACTATACGGGATACAGCATGTTTTGCTATATGGGATCCATGGTCAAATACCAGGGGGCAGCCTGTGGTATAATAAAACATTAGTTGGTCTGTGTCCATGGTTGATGATGATGATGATGATGGTGATGACGACGACGATGACGGCGATGGAGGAGGAAGAGGAGGAGGAGGAGGAGAGGGGCAAAAGGGAAAGGAGAAACAAAAACACTAAACAAACCATTAAAAACACTGAATTGGTATCTTACATCTTCCCAACAAGACCAAACAGTTTACAGACAAGTTCTCTCAGTCATGGAACAAATAATTACAACCTTAAATAAACACTTCCTTAAGTAAAATCTTCCAGAAAAAAAGAGAACACTTTCCAACTCAATGTATAATAGAATAGCCTGAATACCAAAAACCAGATAAGACAGTACAAGAAATTAACATTATAAATCATATCATTAAAAAACATAGATGTAAAAATTCTAATAAAAATATTAGCCAACTAAATCAAGCTCTATATTAAAAAAGCAATAGTATATCATGACCAAGTAAGGTTTAACTCAGGAATACAGGGGTGGATTTTTCCCCTTATTAAGTGATCAAAAGGATAAAAACATGATCATCTTTCTTGATGCAGAAAGAGCAGTCAATAAAATACAAGATGAATTCATGATTTTTAAAAACTTGAACTAGAAATAAAAGGGAACTTCTTTAACCTGGTACAAGGTAGTTACCAAAAACACTACAGCAAATGGTACATTTAATAGCAAAACATTAAAATCATTCTTCTTAAAATCAGGAAAAAGACAAGGATGTCTGCTACTATTAATTCTATTCTATATTATACTTGAGAGCCTAGTGTAGAAAGATAAGAAAAATAAGTAAAAATGAGAAATACTGGAATAGAAGAAACAAAACTGTCATTATTTGCTATTATCTACTGTTGTAAAACTTTACTACTGGAAGACATTAAACAAGACCCTTAGAAATGGAGAGAGATTACATTTTTATGGAAAGGGAAACTTAAATTGTAAGTATATCACTGTCTCAGATTGGATTCAATGCACTTTCAATAAAAATAGGGAGTGAGAATTATCTGTAACACAGCATTATCTATGTTAGAAAGCTCTAATGATGGTGCGACTTCAAAAGATTAATGATTTTGAAAGCTCTTATTGAGCTAAGTGCTAAAATGATGTCACTATTTTGTATTATAATGTACATATACACACATGAAAAAAATGTATATTGAATAAATTAGTCTATTTCTTGGGGAAAAAATAAGGTAGTGAGGGAACTGTCCTACCAGATACCAAGACGTACTTTAAAGCTATAGCAATTTTTTTTTTCTTTTAGGTAGGCTTCATGCCCAGCATGGAGCTCAACGTGGGGCTTAAACTCATGACACTGAGATCAAGAGCTGAGCTGAGATCAAGAGTAGGATGCTTAACTGACTAAGCCACCCAGGCACCCCGCTGCAGTAATTTAATTTAGTACAGGGACAGAAAGATTGGCAGAATAAACTAAAATACACCAGATAAACCCTCACATACAGGAACTTATACATGATAGAAGTGGCAATCCTACTCACAGGAAAAAACAATGGTCTATTCAAGAAATAGAACTGGGATAACTAGTTATAAATATTTCTAAAATATTGTTTGATCTCTTCCTTAAAACAAACACAAATTAATTTCTTATAGAGTAAGGTCTTTAATGCTAAATACAACTTCAAAATATTTAGAAAAAAATATAGTCTGTTTTATGATCTCAGACTAAAGCATTTCTTAAATAGAAAAGAAAGGTAAGTTATAAATTAAAATGTTGGTAAATTTGAATTTATGAATATTATGAGTATCTTAATTCATCAAAGACCCCTAAAAGAAAATTAAGAGCCACATGTTGAATGGAGGTATGTGCTACACATATAATATACAAAGGATTAATTTCTTGATATACAACAAAACATCAGCAAGAAAAAGTCCTGTTTTTTAAAAAAATTTTTAGTGTTTGTTTTTGAGACAGAGAGAGACACAGAATGAGAGCGGGGGAAGGGCAGAGAGAGAGGGAGAAACAGAATCTGAAGCACACTCCAGGCTCTGAGCTGTCAGCACTGATGCAGGGCTCAAACTCAGACTGAGAGATCATGACCTGAACCGAAGTTGGACGCTTAACCAACTATGCCACCCAGGTGTCCCAGTCCTTTTATTTTTTTTTTAAGTTTATTTATTTTGAGAGAGAGCAAGCATGCACAAACAGGGGAGGGGTAGAGAGAGAGAATGTCCCCAATGTCAGTACAGAGCCTGATGAGGGTCTAGGACTCACCAACCCTGAGATCATAACCTGACCTGAAATCAAGAGTTGGAAGCTTAACTGAGCCACCCAGGTGCCACAAGAAAAAGTCTTAATATTAAGATTCTATTGATCACAAAATAAAGCTAATATAAAGACATTGTCCAAAGTTAGTCAAATTCTACTGTTTTTAGGGGCACCTGGTTGGCTCAGTCAGTGGAGAGTCTGACTTCAGCTCAGGTCATGATCTCAGAGTTCTTGAGTTTGAGCCTTGAGTCGGGCTCTGTGCTGACAGCTCAGAGCTTGGAGCCTGCTTCAGGTTCTGTGTGTCCCTCTTTCTCTCTCAAAAATAAACAAACATAAAAAAATAAAATAAAACAACTCTACTGCTTTTAGGATATAAGTCATGGAATCCTACTGTCTGCCATCAAAATTCCAAGTTTACTTTTATGATTTAAAAACTCTATAACCCATAAGCTATGATGTTCAGTTGAGCATGAGTAGCAATTTGTGATTAGAAGGCTCCCATCTTTTTCAAGAAAACTTTTAAGTGGCTTTTACTTTCTGACAAGGTTAATTCATGCACAACTTACAAGAGAGAGGGGAAGAAAGGAGGGGAGAGAGGCACTGTGAAGGCATACAAGCTGGCATGTCAGTCTAGTGTGATCTGTGAGTAACTGCTTATTTCCATTGTAAGGAGTCAAAGAAGGTAAGCAAGGCCTCAAAATGTTCCTGGGACTTTAATTATTGGTATCAAAAATTAGACACTAGTGTTTAAGTTCCCCTATTGTTTATTCCTCCACTATGCCTTTCTTTTTTTTTAGATAGAAGAGAGAGTATGTGCATATATTTGCTCAAGCTGGAGAGAGAAGGAGGGAGGAAGGCGGGAGGGAGAGAAAGGGGAAGAGGGAGGGAGGGGGAGAGACAGAGAGAGAGAGAGAGAGAGAGAGAATGAATGAATGAATGAACGAATGAATATCTTAAGCAGGTTCCACGTTCAGTGTGGAGCCTGAAGAAGGGCTCAATCCCACAATCTTCGGATCTTGGAATCATGACCTGAGCCTAAATCAAGAGTCACTCAACCAACTGAGCCACTCAGGTACCCCTCTTCCACTAGTCCTTTGTAAAGAAGATTATACTCCAATCTTCCCACTGTCCTGTTTCAGGTATTTTCAGGGTACAGAAAAAAGTGATATTCTCTGATTTGGGGTCCTAGAAAAGAGCCTCCATCTCCTGGGTACATTCTCTACTTAAAATTTCTAGCTAGTTACCACCACAAAGGGAGTGTGATACATACACTCTCTAAATAGCAGATTGAATCTGTTTAAATGGGCTATGGACCAGAATTTCAAATGAGTCTAGAAGGACAGTTTCATCACTAAAATCCATCTACTCTGATTCACTTTGGGTTTTCTTGGTAATTGTTTAGCACTTGCAATGTTTTTAAATTTTATGGCATAGCTTTATCAGTGAATAAGAAATGAAGTATTAGATGTTATTAAAAGCCTCTCAACACAGGAAAAATGAAGGAGGGCACCAGAGTACAAATCAACATAATGACTCTTTTATTTCATTCATTTAAATGAAATCTCTTTCTCTAATGGGAGAGACACTGTCAATGTTAAAATGTGTATTTACACAGAGCTTTTGTTCTATGCTGTACAGTTATTTAGCATGATACCTTAATAATAGATTGGCAGGGTGAGTTAATAATTTAAAAATAAATATTGAGGCAGATAAGGAAAGGTTAAGTGCAGGCCCAATACAGTTAACATGGTGGTTAAGTATTTGGAGAAAGACAGATCTAAGCCCCATTCTTAGTTCTACCACATTACCTAATAGCTATGTGATCTTAGGAAGAATACTTAGCTTCCCTGAGCCTCAACTTCCCTTTGATAAAACATAGATAAGAACAGTAACTCACTGTTGAAGAGAGAAAAAAATAAGCTAAAACATACAAGGCATTTTTATAGCATAATTCCTAACACAATGATTTCAATGAATGGTTATAAAATTACTGTGTAAGATTTTCCTTTTTCTGACACTTAAAATGTACACACACACATACTCATTTAGAGACAGAGAGAGTCCTACAATCTAGGGATTCATCTATTGTTCTCAGCATAAAACCAAATTACCAAAAAAACCCCAAAAAACAAAAAACCTCCAAAAAACCTCACAAAAAACAAAAAGCACTTCATTTAATACAAAAACATGCTCATAGATACTCATGCTTCTTCATGTGAAACTGAACTAAAGTGGTAGATATTAATCAACTGTAACTTTTTAACAGCTTCCATGAACCAGCTGGCATAAGCTAATCAAACAGCAGAAAGATGAGAGCTCAGGACAGACCACATGCCGTGAGACATAGAGTGCTTCTTAAAAAAGGAAGTGTGGTAATGAAAGGGTTTTTTCCTAAAAAAAAAAAAAAGCCCTAACATTCAGGATAAGAGAACATTTATTAGGTTCTCAACACTGAAACAAATACCCTATTTAATTTAACAAAGCTATACTTTAAATGCAATAATATGCTGACCCACACAACTGAAAATATGCATAATTTATAGAGGATTGTGTAGGACTAATAAAACTAATAATAATTACAATAATATCAGCTATCATTTAGTGCCAATTATGCCCCAACTATTGTGTACAGATTTTATTTAACCTTCACAATAATTCAGTGAGAGACAAGGAAAAAACCCCGTTATCTCCATAAAGATGAATTAACTGACACTCGGGAAGATTACATAACTTGTCCATGGTTACAGTTGGTACGTGACAGAGAATAGAGTTGAACCTGTGATCGCTATGATTTCAAAAACCAATATTCTGTCTGGCCCAAACTACTTCCCTAGGCAGAACTAAAACTGAATTAAATGACCTTGAAGATCCCTCGCCAATCTAAGATCTAAGTTCTTTTTTTGCATAGGGTAATACACCTGAGAGAATCAAGCTCCAAGCCCCTGCCTCTTCCAACAACTCTCTAACCCTAACCCTGCTCAGGATAAAAAGCAAGAGAGGAAGAAAGAGAAAGGGAGGGAGAATTACTTAATGTTTCACATTTTAGATACAAACAAGTGATCTACAGGTAATGATGAACCCTAAGAAAGTAAGAGCAAGAGGAAAGGAGAGTTTAGATTGGTCATGAGAGAACTTCCTGACAACAAAAACTGAGACATCAGAACACATTATCAAAGAACATTATGTAGGATAAACTGAAGAAAATACAACCTCGTGAAGGGCTGTCAACACACAAATAGTGTCAACATACACACAAGATGGGGAAGTACAAATATAGCCTACTTGGCTCAGGCTCACTTATAATTTAAAATAGAAAAGAAAAAAAGGAAAGTGGTAAAATAAGCTTGACGGCGGCAGTCAGGAGACTGCACTACAATCCTGCTAGCTTAAATACAAGTTAGCAAAAAGCTAACCCAAGTATTTGTGCCACATTTTTCAAAGGACCCATCAATGCACAGCAACCATTTTATATTTTCCTTCAATTCACATATCCATTAAGACAAAGCATCTCTATTTCTTCTGCAAAATCATGTTCAGGTTGGAACCAGTATTCTAGGCTCAACATATAAATGCACTCATAAAAATAAAACTCAAATTCTGTTAGTTCCTAAGTATGTGCTGGAAGAACTCTGAATAAAAAACATCACAAAGGTCACTTCCTTCTGGAATTAAAAGCAAAACAAAACATGGGGCACTGGGATGGCTCAATCGGTTGAGTGTCTGACTCCGGCTCAGGTCATGATCTTGCAGTCTGTGAGTTCGAGCCCCACATTGGGCTCTGTGCTAACAGCTCAGAGCCTGGACCCTGCTTCAGAGTCCGTGTCTCCCTCTCTTTCTGCTCCTCCCCACTCTCACTCTGTCTCTCTCAAAAATAAACATTAAAAAATTTTTTTTAGATACTAAAAAAAAAAAGCAAAATGAAACAAAAAAACTCCACATAACTCTGGTGAAACTCTTAGACCCAAGAGAGTCACATCCAGTGACATCTCCCACAGGGAAAGATCCAAAGTTGACTGCCTTAGGAAGCTGCAGTCAACAATTTCATTTATCCCTTTCCAACGTCAACTGAGTTTTTATGTGAACCTTTACCAACCTGCAGAAAATAAGATGTCTACATGTTCCTGGTACTAACATCATTCTCTCACTTTCATTATGAAAAGAAATGTTTCTTTTATGATGATGATGCATTATCTGGAAGAAAGGGCCTATTTCCATTAAAAAATAATACACTTAAGTCAGCCAGATTAATGCTTTTCTATTCTTTCCTGTTTTTCTCCACGGTCCACTGACACCTCAAAGAGAAGTAACATCTTAGCCTCTGGTCCCACCTATACCTGCTTCTTTCACACAAAACAGAAGACTTCTGACCATTAAGTGTGTGGTTCTAGTAATATACCCAACGGAAATGCAGTAGTTGGGAAGAGCGTAAGTATTTTGGGGGGGAGAGACTTAAAATCCAGGGAAGACCTACCTTGTGAGTAGAGAAGAATCTGCATCTCTAAAAGAACACAGGTAAACACCTGCACCAGGTTCTCTAATCCCAGAAGCTCGAAGGCCTCTCGAAGAGGGTAATCGGAGAGGGGGAGTTCATTGGGCCCAGGTCTCTGGCAGATGACAGGTTCATAAACACCATAAAATTTCAGTGATCTCCCCGGAGGTGGAAGGGGTACTTCATAAAGAATGTTATGGATGTAGCTCTCAAGCGGCAAGGGTGGCGGCTGCTGTGAGGTAACTGCCTTGTAAAGCTGGATGAGGAATTTTTTGCAGGCCTGCATGAAAGGCAGTGGTGTGATCAAACATATACTTTTTGAAACATACAGGGTGTCTCTGCTGATGTCATAGGAGTTGTAGCGCTGGAGTTTCAAAAGGGAAGTTGTATCTCCTTCATCAGTACTGCTTGCCAGCGAATCCATGCTGCAGGAGGATGAGGCATACACGCTGCTATAATGCTCTGCGTTGTGCATCTGGTAGAGCGTCTGCATTGCTGTGCAGATCTGCTTACTGGTAACTTCTTCATAAAAAGTGAGAACAAAACCATAGGTACGAGAACCATCTTCCCGGGTAATTATAAATGAGTGGAACTGAGGGTCTTTATTGTCAGTTTGAGTTCTGAAAGACAGCCCTTTAGGCATGCACAACTGTGGAGGAAGGGGAAAAAGCATCAGAATGCAGTACACAAAGAACTTCAAGCCAGAAAAAATGTTCGTTGTTTTTAACATAACAGGACTCAAAAGGACACAGGTTTTATCCGGATTTAATATTATTAGCAGCAGTCTTAAATTAGAAATACATTGTAAGTTCCTCATTCACACATAGATAAAATTATTTTTAAAAGAAATATATACACAAGGAAAAACATCTTTGCTGTGTATTACATGCAGGATGTTTCACTAAGAATGAGAAGATCTTTGACTTACTCCCAGTAAACCTCTTACCCAATCTTATCCAAGCCTGTGACCTTCAGCACAGCATGTGACTCTTCTGAGCCTCACTTTCTTTATCTACAACATTTGCTAACCAATTCCTTGAAGACAAAATATTCAAAGGTATTCAAAGACAATATTCAGAGGTATTCAAAATATTCAAAGACAAAATATTTAAATTCAAATATTTAAAAATATTTAAGTACTATGCTCCATTGTGGGAGCCACACCACACTAAGGGAGCTCTGCCCACTCATCCTGCCAATGCAGGCTAGTTCAGATTTTGTGTTTGGGTGGTCTTGCCGAGTGCTTTCTGCGGTCTCCCTGAGACCTCCAGCTGCAACGTTCTCTCCTAAAGTCTCCATCTGTGCCTCCCCATCTCCGCTTCCAGCTATTTTGGGGTCTGGGTTTTAGTTCCTTTCTGATTTACCTTTTGGTTTCTCATTCTCATTGCACTGGGACAGATTCCGTGAGGGGAGCCTGGTAGTTCTGCCAACCTGTCAGAGCCTTCACCCTCTTCCTGCTCAGCCTTGTGCACTCAGCACCTACTTTTGTGCATAGGCGGCATTTGCTGACATTGGTCCCTGAGACTAGTAACACAAAAAAGACCTGGGGACCCAGTCTGTACCAAGTTAGAACACGCTGCCAGGCTCTATACCACAATTCAAGGACAAGGCATTTAACAATAAAAATTTGGAATAAACAGTTTCATGATGAAGTAAACACACACACACAAAAATACTTAAGTACTATTTTTGGAGTAATGATGGTAATGTTTCAGACGAATAGAGAAGTAGGTGAAATCTCATTTGATAAATTTTAAAAAAAGTTAAACAGAAGAATAAAAATAATAGTATCATTTTCACTACTGTGAACAACAGGATACTTGATCTTAGAGACTTTAAAAATAGAATGATTTTTTGATTTACTGAAGCAGAAGGTAGAAAAAAAGACATTTTAGATTTGTTCCAGTAGATATTACGCTTTCGGTTGGTAACTACTCAGGACTGAGCCAAACCTGGGAACAAAATTACCTGAAGAATTAAAGATGCCATATTTAAGATTCTTAAAATGCAATTCGAATTGATTCGTTAAAACATTTTAAATAAAAGAAATAAAACCTTATGGAAAATTTGAAATATACTAAGCAAAAAAACTTGTAATTTAACCACCCTAACTTAATGATCATTATTAATTTTTACGTATTCCTTTCTATTTTTGTATTGCAATATGCTTTCTGCATAGAAATAATTTTACCAGTTATTACATTACATTTTTCTTTTTCAGATTTAACAACTGATCTGGCATAAAATTTAGAAGTTCTCCCCACATTACTAAGAAAATGCAATTCACCTTAAAAGTTACATGTCCTTCATTCAAGCTGTCAACAAACACTTATGAAGTGCCTTTATGAGCCAGGCCCTGTGATGGTGATACACTGGTGAGAAAGACATGCTCCTGCTCCTACACAGCTTCCAGTCCAATAAGGACAACACATGACTTAAAAATCATAAACTGTAAAGTATGACAAGTACTACGATAGCGTAAATACAGACTGCCACGAAAACAACATCACAGGAGGACATTACGAGGAGATTAGAAAAGGAGCTACCAGATAAAAATAAAGGAGGTCCAGGGGAAAGGGTGGCTCAGTCGGTTAAGTGTTCAACTTCAGCTCAGGTCACGATCTCATACTTGGTGGGTTCAAGCCTCACATCGGGCTCTGCACTGACAGGGTTCTGTTCTGAAAGCTCAGAGCCTAGAGTCTGCTTCAGATTCTGTGTCTCCATCTCTCTCTGCCCCTCTCCCATTCCTCTCTCTCAAAAAATCAATAAACATAAAAGAAAAACTTAAAAAAAAAATAAAAGAGGTCCAAGTGGAAACCTGAGGATGAGTATATGTGTTAGTGAGATGAAGAGAAGGCAGAAAGGACATGTGTACAAGAAACCCAGAAGATAGAACACGAGGGTTTGAGGAACTGACACATGTTTTTTTGTGGGTGGGGAACAGAATGCAAGATTGGGGGAAGTGAGAGAGAACACAAGAGAAATAATTAGAGGTTAGATCGTGAAGGGGGTTGGTGAGTCATATTAGAAGTCTGAAGAGGAGGGGCGCCTGGGTGGCTCAGTCGGCTGAGCGTCAGACTCTTGATTTTGGCTCAGGTCATGCTCTCACTCTTTGTTGAGATCGAGCCCCGTGTTGGGCTCTGCGCTGGCAGCGGGGAGCCTGCCTGGGATATTCCTCCCCCCTCTCTCCCCACTCTCCCCCTTTTTCCCTCTTTCTCTCTCTCTCTCTCTCCCTCCAGTGCGTACAAATACGTTGCACATGCACTCTCTCCCTCAAAATAAATAAACATTAAAAAAAAAAAAGTCTGAAGTGGACCATGGAAAGCCTCTGAAGGGTTTTTTAGGAGGAGGGGGACAGAATTAGATGTGTCTCTTAGCATGTCAATCTTCCTACACTGAAGGCCCGTGGTTTTCAAAGAGGTTCCAAGGAGGCAGCAGGAATGCCTCAGGGCCTTACCAGTCACTGACTTCTCTCCTCCTCTTCCACTCCATTATCCAATCCATCAACAAAGACCATTGGTTCTACCTTCAAAAATATATTCAGAAACAAATTACTTCTTTCTACCTTTATTCTTATCACTCTCAGTTAAGCCATCTTCTCTTGCCTAGATGACTATTTAATATTCTGCTCAACAGTATCCCCGCTTTTGCCCTTGTCCCCCATAATTTATTCCCCATAGAGTAGCCAAAGTGATCCTTAAAAAGTAGAAGTTAGATCTTGTCACTCTTCTCAGAACCTCCAGTGGCCTCTTATCTCACTAAAAGCTGAAATCTTTACAATAGAAGTCCCCTATAAGGCCCTACATGAACCTGGCACGGGCAACTTCTCTGCCTTCATTTTCCACTACTCTTTAGCTCACCTACTCTGCTCCAGCAACACTGGCCACATTGTCTTCTGTGGAAAACACCTAGCAGGAGTAGGTACTTGCCAAAATTGGCTGTTCCTTCCGGCTTGAGCTATCTTCTCCTAAGTTTCCACCTGGTTCATTCCCTGTGGCAGACTGTATTTTCTACAAATGACTCCAACAATATTTCTAGTTCTACAAGCTGTTCCAGAAACTTGCCACTCTCCCATTAAGAGCATGGGTGGCTGAAAATGCCTACACCAGGGACCAGAAAACTTGCTCTGTAAAAAAACGCCAAATAATATTTTAGGCTCTGTAGGCCTTATAGTCTTTTTCACAGCTATGCAGCATTATCACTGTGGTGTAAAAGCAGCCACTGACAATACATAAAGGAATGAGCATTATTTTGTTCCAATAAAACTAACTTTATAAATAGGTAGCCACTTAGATTTGGCCCAAGGGCCACAGTTTGCCCACTCTGGCCTGTTTAAATAAAATGTAATGGAGGTGACAAGTGACAAACGAAGTGGCTTTTCAGGCTAGACTTAAAAAGGCAATACAACTTCCATCCCTCTCTCTCTCTCTGGTCACACAAACTAGGAAGCTCTGAGCCAACATATAAGAAATCTGACTAACCTGAAGCTGCCATGCTAGCGACCACAAGGCAATATCACATAGAGAAAGAGGAGCCCCAGCTATATTCCTAGCACAGGAAACATACCTGTGAGTGAGTGAACCTTCAGATGATTCCAGTCTTCAGCCTTCAAACCACTCTGACACCCAGTAGAGCAGTGGGGTTACCTTGCTAAACCCTACCCAAATTGCAGATTTGTAAGCAAAGTAATGATTTTGTTGTTTTAAATCAAGAGTCAACAAATTACAGTTCTTAGGTCAAACCCAATCTGCCATCTGTTTTTATAAATAAAATATTTGGAACACAATAGTGCCCATCCATTGTCGGTGTCTGCTTTTGCATTTTAACAGCAGGGATGAGTAACTGACAGAAACTGTATGGCCTATAATGCCTCAACCATTTACTAACTGGCCCTTTAGGAAAAAAATTGCCAATCCATGTTTTTGGCCACTTCAGTAGTATTGGGATGGTCTGTTATACAGCAATAGATAATAGAAACCCTCTCTTACTTTCTTTGAGTCTCCACATAAACACTACCTTAAATTAGAAGCTTCCTTTACCATTCCGTAAGAAATAACTGTTTTCATCCTATAAGTGCTATTAAAATGTCACTTTTCCTCTAAAACATCTTTAGTGAATGGGGAAGCAATTAAAGTCTTATACCGCTCTATACATATGTACATTGTTCACTGACACACGTTACTAGTTTCTCTATTTTGTTTGGCTCTCTAGACTGCAATGACTCAAGGACTGGTACTGTATTTCAAGAACCGTAAACATGCAAGAGTACCACACATAGAATAATATACTATTTGGGGCCATAAATGGTGATTGATAGTAAAGATAGAAAGCAAACACCATGAAGCTTAGCATTATTGGTCAGTGAAAAAGTCTTCTGTATCACTGAATATGGGACCTAGAAATAACTAGAGTAGCTTTACCTAATTATTTTTATAGATGTTGAAAATAATTAACTTACTATGTATATTTGGGTAGAAGAAGATAAAGAGTCAGGTAAAACACACAAACACCCAACTCTGCTAGAGGAAAAATTTGTTTATTCCTAATCTTGGGAATAGTTGTGTATGGAAAGGTCATGTCAGGACATTTTCATAATTATGTCTTCACATTCAAACTGCTTCCATTGTACAAGATGAGACCCTCTGTTGATATTGTGAATAAAAACTCATCTGACACATTTATTATAGTCAATAAAGATTACAGAAAGGATGATGTGAATCCTTCTTGCTCCAGGCTTTGCTCAAATTTCTTTAGCATGGTGCACGACATACATATATTTGTTAAATGAATAAAGGAACGAACAAATGGACAAGAAAACAAAAACAATAGCTAGCGGTACAGGACCAGATTTAGTTCCTCTCTTGATTAAGTGTAGAGTTCTCTTTTTACATGTAGTAGGCAATACAGAAACACAGTGACCTCCAAAGTCAAAATAAAGATTTAATTTAATTGATAGGCTTTCCTGACATCATAAACCATAAAATTATAGCTCAAACTGTTTTGGAACAGCTACCAAATATTCCCTTAAGGTTTTGTAGCTTTCTTGAGCATGCATTCAAACATTTACAGGAAAAGCTTGCCAAAAGTTGTGCTCAAAGTAAAGAATGATTTTCTCTGCTACAGATAACAGATGTAAGAATTCTTAAATTCTCTTCTAAAATCAAAAAAAGTAAGAATTATATTTCTAATCTGGGAACCATGACTTGGAAAATGCTATTGCTTTTTCATTTTTAAAAGTGAGAATTCTTGTATGAATTGTCAGGTTTACTCTTCAGAAAACCTGAGATATAAATCAAGATTTGCTCACTATGGCATTCAACAATCTCTTGTTATCCTTACTATTGCCATATACTAACATTATTGCTTCTCCACCTCACTCTCCCACAATAAAACAACTAAATATTCAGGGTTGTCATTGTTTACCAGATTGTACTGGTAATCAGATTACTTTAGCCAAAGTGGGCTCACAATGCTGGGTAACTCTCCTAGTTGATGTCACTACATGTCCTTATCTCTCTGAACTATTTCAGGCAGGCTAGAATTTTAACAATTCCTTTTTTCATTTTCTATAGTTCTATCACTTCCATGCCCTCTCTTATTACACAAATAAAAGATAAATTATTCAGAGTTGGTCCATTTGCCTTTCCTTTCTTCCTACCTTTGTTCCCTCTCTCCCTCCTTTCCCCTTTAATAAACATTTATTTTATGTCATATATTACATTATATCTTGGTAATTCAAAAGACAAATATGAAAATAGTATTTTCAGGAAGTTTACAGTCTGGGAAGAAAGACACACACACAAACCAATGGTTACAAAATAATATGCTCAGTGCTGCTATGGAGTATGTTTAAGAAGTTATAGAAACAGAGAAGATAGAGTACCTAACTACTCCTAGTTAAGATGACTTTGAGGTGGAGGTAACACCTGAACAGACAAAGACAGGGAAGGGAAGTATTGTGAGTAAGCCAACATTCCTTCATTTATTCAATGATTTCAGCCTCTACTATGTGTAAAACTAGGGACAGAGCAATGAATAACAGTGTGCCTGTCTTCGTGGGGCTTACATGATAGCAGGACCCACACAGCTGATAACTGGCTACATAATCAATTATTTAATTGCAACTGTGACAGATGCTACAAAAAGCTCCAAGGTGCTAAGAGAACCTGAAGGGAACTAACTGAAAGGTAGACAGAAGGGTGGTCAGGGAAGGCTTCTCTGAAAAAGGTGTGTTTAAAATGGAATCTGAAGGTTCAGTAAGAATTCACTAGAGGAAGGCGAAGTGAAGAGCCTTCCAGAGAGAAGAGGCAGCAAAAGCAGACGCTTTAGCGTGAAGAATGGAAAGGACAGGAGCAGCAGTCCATGTAAGAGAGCTTGGTGATTTGGACTAAGGTGGGTGTGTAGAAACAGAGAGAAGTAGGTAGGTAACTGATCGCACATGGGAGAGGGCAAGAAAGTGAGAACTTTTGAGGACAATCCAGATTTTTGGCTTAGGCAACTAGGTGGATGTACTAGGTGAATGGTTCACCAACCAAGGCTCATGGGAAGATCATGAATTCAGTTTTGGACATGTTGAGTTTGAGAAGCCAGTGAAATATTCTAGCTGCAAAGTTAAGGAAACAATTGGGCTCCTCAGTAATGGCTGGATTAGAGCCCCATTCCTATAGTTTTCATTGTGAGACATAAACTTAAAACCTGGACGAAAATTAAGGCCTACTTTCATTCTAATGTCAAATCTATTAATGTAACTGTTATCCACTTCAAATTCAAGTACTTTCTGAATCTATAAAAAGTATACACAGCTCTTTTTCCTTTGAATGTTGCAAGATGGGCACCTGAATAGGTTTTTTTCAGTCAACCCTTTATTTTTTTTTACTCTTTGCTTAACATTCCACCCTATCCTTCTTTGTCATCAAAGTAAACAGTAAATTGTAAACTTAGAGCTTTACAGATTATAAAGAGCTTTACAACAGTTATGACTTTTAGTTACTTAAAATATCATATATCAGATGTTTCACTTAGTACTTCATAACTCGCTTAAAAATGCATTGACCATATTTTCTTCCTAATATTCCCTAGGTTCACTACATTCTTGAGGATAAGATCTACTGACCAGAATATTATATAAATAGCCATGGATGCCAATTTGCAGATTACCTCAAAGAGATCTTTAATGGGGGAGAGGGAGGCAGGGGAACTTCAGCTCCATTTGCATTGCTTTGCTTCATTTAAAAGAAGTACAGGAGCGCCTGGGTGGCTCAGTTACTTAAGTGTCCAACTCTTGGTTTCAGCTCAGGTCATGATCTCACGGTTCCTGAGTTTGAGTCCCACATTGGGCTCCGTGCTGATAGTGCAAAGTCTGCGTGGGATTCTCTCCCTCTCTTTCTGTCCCTCCCTCACTCACTCTGTCTCTCAAAAATAAATAAACTTAAAAAAGAGAGAAAAGTACAGATCTGAAGCAAATTTGTCAATGTGGACATATGTGTTAGTTCTGGGGATATGACTGTTGTATTGTTCTGTTTAATGATACACCACCCCTCCTTTTTTTTTTGTGAAAATCTCTGAATCAGGTACTAAAAAAGACATAAAAGCAATTAATTTAGAAACAATTTCACCTGTTATTTATTTTCTATTATATTTGCATGGCACTTATACACATGGAATTTTTTTTTTTTTTATTTAACAAAGTTCATTGCTTTGGAATATTTAATTTCTGTGTGAAATTAATGATCCTTCCTCAATCCATCACTGTTGCTTGTTAAAGAAATGACTGATATTGCAGAAGGTGATGACTCACTAGAGTGGGATTTTGCTAAAGGCAAGAAGAAAGTTTTATATCCCTAGGTAGGAATAAATTATAGCTTCATACAATTGCACTTACTAATAAATCAGGAAATTAAGGGCAGTAAATCTATGACCCAAATGCAGACTAGTTTAATGGAATGCTTTTCAGAGATTTTCAAGGAATGCTAGCAAATCCTTTTAGATTTGTAGCAAAACCCAAAATGTTGTGTGGTGCTTAACCATCAAAATACAAGCCTATGTGTTTATTCTTCGTAAGAAACTTTGGTTGCTTACATAAAAAATCTCAGAGGCAAGGGTAAAGAAAATATCAAAGACAGATTAAGGAAGCTGATCACTCTCTTAGAGATGAATGTTTTACAAACTGAGGCTAAAGCTATCATGGATATCTCACTATTAATGCATTCAAATGATTAACAGAAGAAAATATACCAAGTGTGGCATTTTGTTCCAAACAACTACGGATTCATATTGTAATAAGCACCTAGTTTTGGACACCATTCTAATTTATCACAGATTATACTTTGAAATACCTAAGAAGTCAAGTGTTGTGATCTATTTACATTCTTATCTAGGTTTCTATTACTTCATTTAGGCACTCTTTTCTTTAATACTTTCCTATTAATTTGCTGGCAGAGCAGCTGATAAGTTATTTTTTGTCACTGTTATTTGTTGACTGTTTTAGTCAGAGGCTTGCCTGTGCTCCTCCAGTGTCATAAATATAACAAAGAGTTGTGTTCTACTTAATATCTGTTGTGCTGTCTTTACCAAAGATGAGGCTAGGCCCCACAGTATTAATTTCCAGAAAAATGGTATCTCTGGTTATTTTGGTATTGGCTAACAGTTTAGAGAAACAACTACACTGTGTTCTATGAAGAATCAATGTCAAAATGCCAGTGCCTCAGGCATTTATACTTAGAAAAAGTACCATGCTACTCCCTCCTTGCAGCAAACTCAGACTGGAATGAAGTTACTGTGATACAGAAATACTACAAAAGGTCCAATGTGACCCATGCCATTTTGGCGCAGGTCAAAACTAAGTCACATCATTTTTCTTTGGGGGAGGCAGTAAGATGGGAAAAAAGTAAGCTAGAGAGTAAAAATGATCTGGATTTAGCCCTCTGAGACCCCCTGCAAAACTTTGGCTAAATCATCTCTGTAAAATATGATTAAGAACCCTCACTGGACGCATGTAAGCATGTATGTGAAAGTAATATACATGAGCTATCTAGCAGGTATCTACTATATATTAATTTCTTTCCCTTATAGTACCATATCAGAGTGGGATCTTTTGACTCTATCTTTAAAATACTCAAAAAGAACTACACCTATCAGTGTCTCAGTCCACTGTTAATTATTTCTGTGCCTATTAGGCCTGATCTCTGATTTGCTCACTTTGGGGCACCCTGATTTTTATAATCACAGAGTTCTATTCATGGAAGCCCAAAATATTACCCAGGTTTCCAATCAGGGCCCTTCCTAAATGATCTGAAATCTATGACTCTAAGAATCTTTAAAGGGACTTATAACTACCACTGGTAACTCATTACATTAATTCAAATTCCTTAAAAAAATTCCTACTAATGCCTAAATGATGAAGTTACTTTCCCTCTTTACTTTGTGATTATGTTAAATTACAGGCCCATCATACAACAGTCCTTGAAATATCAAAAGTGTAATCATGTTCCTTCTATCAGGCTCCTCTCCAGGCAAACCAAGAAATATTATTGTTTATCAGAGCATCTATGTATTAATTAATACAAATCCACAAACAGCTTAATAGTAGGAAAATAAAACAGGCTTTGAGGGACATGTGCACCCCAATGTGTACAGCAGCATTATGTACAATAGCTAAATTATGGGAACAGTCCAAGTGTTCATTGACTGATGGATAAAGAAGAGGGTGGTATGTAAATACAATGGAATACTACTCATAAAAAAGAATGAGATCTTGCCATTTGCAACAACATGGATAGAGCTACAGAGTATTATGCTAAGTGAAATAAATCAGTCAAAGACAAATACCATATGATTTCTATTCATATTGGGAATTTACGAAACAAATGAGCAAAGGGGGAGAGAGGGAGAGAGAGAGAAAGACAGAGACAGAGACAGAGACAGAGAGACAAACCAAGAAACAGACTCTTCACTACAGAGAACAAACTAATGGTTACCAGAAGGTAGGTGGCTGGGGGGATGGGTAAAATAGGTGATGGGGATAAAGGAGTTCACTTGTGATGAGCACCAGGTGATATATGGCAGTGTTGAATCACTATATTGTACACCTGAAACTAATATTATACTGTATGTTAACTAACTGGAATTTACATAAAAACTTAAAAAAAAAAAAGAAAATGAGCTTTGAGGGTCTGTTGTACACTCTTATTTGCTGTAGGGACTCTATGCAAGTTACTTAACTTTTTTGAGTTTCATTTTCCACGTCTATAAAATGAGGAAAATATTATCTGTCTTATATAGAATTGTTTATTTAAAACATTAAATGAAATAATGTTGACATTCAAAATACAGTCACTATTGTCATCTTAATAAAATAATATAGGGGCGCCTGGGTGGCGCAGTCGGTTAAGCGTCCGACTTCAGCCAGGTCACGATCTCGCGGTCCGGGAGTTCGAGCCCCGCGTCGGGCTCTGGGCTGATGGCTCAGAGCCTGGAGCCTGTTTCCGATTCTGTGTCTCCCTCTCTCTCTGCCCCTCCCCGTTCATGCTCTGTCTCTCTCTGTCCCAAAAATAAATAAACGTTGAAAAAAAAAAAATTAAAAAAAAAAAATTAAAATAATATAAAGCTAAAGGTAAAAAAAACAAACTACATACCATGTTCACTGCATCTTGATCGAAAGGATTCCATTCTATATTCTCAGGATAGTGGGCCAGAACTTTGGATTTGAATGTTCTTCTCAAAGGACTCTGGTCAAAATTTTCACCTACAACAAATAATTAATAATTAGTTATATCTAGAATTTTTTCAGAAGCATGCCAAAATTTTATTTTTACTTTGCAGATGTATTAACAGATGATGTTGAAATCTGATTCAATTTCTACCTCTAACAGTCTGAGCGGTAAAATTCTCAATGGATGACTGAAAAGGAACTGTTAATAAAAAGATCTGCATTTAAAACTTCAGAATCTGGGGGCGCCTGGGTGGCTCAATCGGTTGAGCATCCAACTTGAGCTCACATAATTATCTCACCAACCGTGAGTCTGAGGCCCATGTCAGGCTCTGTGCTGACAGCTCAGAGCCTGGAACCTGCTTTGGATTCTGTGTCTCCCTCTCTGCCCCTTCCCTGCTTGTACTGTCTCTCTCTCTCTCTCTCTTAAAAATAAAATAAAAACATAAAATAAATTTTTTTTAAACTTCAGAATCTGAATTTCAATATCCTGGCTAGACAACGGTACTAAAAATCAAGATCTACTACAAATAAACTTTGCTGTAACCTAATTATTGTTCTTATTTCAATATGTGGTGATAAAAAAAATGTCTATTTAGGAACATTAATTTACTAAAGAAACATCTTGAATTAAGCTAATCATACTTCTTCTGATCCTGAAATTTTATACATGAATAGACACAATGCTGCAGTGCTCAAAGGAGGCAATTTTGCTTCAGCTTCCACAGAAATCCCCAACAAATGTGACTGCATCCAGGCTTTTATAAGTAACAGAATTAACAGAATTAGAAACATCATCACTGAGTTGTCTAGTTCAGTAGACAGAACATATTAAACACACTAATCTCTGAAAAGAAACAAGCTATTCTAAGCCAAATTCATCACCTGTCAAAATTCTGGAAAGATAAAGGCAGGCTATACTTTGATTATTACATATGTATATATAAAAAACAAAACTCAATAATGAGTTGTCAAGCTCAGTTTTTTCTCTCCTTGACCAAATTATTTCCCATAAGACCTGTTTCCCCCAAATGCCTTAGTTCCATAAAATAAATTCATGTGGATGGCTCTTAAATTCTCAATGTCAAAAAGTTGAGACTGGAGAATTAGAAGACCTTAGAGTGTCATTCTGTCTTCTGTGTTTTTTCTAAAGTTCTAATTAAATGCAAAACATGAAGTACCAGTATTTGTACAAGTAAAAATAACAAGTAATTTATAAATCATAATGGGGCATCTAGGTAGACTCAGTTTCCATTGTGGGTAAAAATTATGAAAAGATGGATAGTAAAACACCTTTTAGTGCAAAACTTAACAGATCACAGAAGGAGGGAAAAGTCACACTCTCAAATCTTGTTGGAAACTGATATAAAATACACAGCTTTTCTGAATAAAGGAACATAGTTTAAATTTGGTGCAGCAACTAGCCTACTGTTTCCAATTTGAGCCCTTGGCTAATGATCATTTTCCTCTGTATTCCTTTTATTTAGGCAAACACTTCATCTCTCTTTCGACTCCATATTTCCGCCTTCTAAATGATAGAATAGAGAACTTTCACTTCGAGAAGGAAAACTGCCAAAAGTGTCCCTAGGGACAGTTTATGAGTTTTTGCAACATACTTCTGGAATATGTAAGGATCAACAAAGTCAATCGAAAAATGTGGAACTGTCCATGAGTCAGTATGCCTGAAGAGTCAGGGTTCAGAATGCCCAATTTCAGGAAGGGTATATGATATCTTTAAACTGATTCTAGATTCTCATGAAAACACTAAAAATTTTTAGATATTTCACTTCTACATTTATTAAAAAAAAAAAAAGACTACTTTTCACTTCACTTTAAGTCACAGAAAACACAAAACAAAAATTCTCTCTTGATTCTAAAGTCTATGCTGCTGACTTTGCTTACTGACACAGGAACAGGATATCCTCAGATAATACACATCAACCAAGAAAGCCTCTCTCCTATACCCACTAAAACATACCAGAAATGTGTATTTTTATCATAAGTATAAATAAAATATGAAACACCGTGGAGGCAAAAGAAACAGCACATAATGCAAGATGCAATTCCTTGCAACACTTACCTTTTAATGAATTCCTGCCTAAGTTGGTTAAAATAGTAACATTATCTTCATTCATATATCAAGTTATTAATGGGACAGAAAATAAATCAGAAAAAGTCATGACAGTGCTATTTTCAATATGATTGTTCTCTTAACTAAGGAACACCACCTCTTGAAGCACAATGAATCACCCAGAAGAGAGATAAAGAAGGAAAACCCTTTTTCAGAGAAAAAAATTTCACAAAAACAGAAGATGAAAAAACTCACGAAACAGAAACATAAATCTAATCAAAGCAAAACAGAACCACCACCATTGCCACCACCACCGTCACTTATTAGACTGCCAAAAAGGGGAGCAATAGGAAAGATCACTGCTGTATATACAGCTGTCTTGGCAAATATTACTTTGAAGTAAATTAAGGGAAGGACCAACTATGTAGAAATTCTGATAACATATTAAGGGTTTAGAAATGAGTATATGTAGCTATTACTACTCCTACCAGCCAAAGAAGAGAATCTCGAAGATGCCTTTTGTAGATGAGAGGTAGGGGAACAACCTATTCTTCTCATTTTGAATCCATGTTATATGAACCCCTAACTTGGAATTTACTGCTAGAACTTGGCAGGAGAAATGAATCTGTCTATGAATTTGGGTTCCCAGGCAACTGAAATTATATATAAGCATCCTTAACTTAAAATCCACCTTTTAAACATTGTCCTGAAATGAACAAGGATTTTAAATTTGTGCAGATATTAATATGCCCACTACAAATACATCTAAACTTAATTCCAAGTCATATTGCCAAGTATCCTGCTACTAAATTTAAGCTGCAATTAAGCCTTTTCTCCCAAGAAAACAAGACATATCTGCCAAGAGAGCTTAAAGACTAGTGAATAATTTTTTCAAGGCTTGAAGCAAATGAGGTCTTTCCAAAAATTAAGATGCAGACAAGAGAACAGAAATACAAAATAATACCTATGTTTTTGCCCAAGCAAAACCAAATAAAAAAACAATTATGATGGGCTTGAGGTGAATTAAAATAATTTCTAACATCTCAACTTTTATTTTTACTTTTATTTTTATTTTTACCTGAAGTCGTATTTGCAGCATCTTGGCTCTTGCCATGACGATCTGCTTCTAGCCATTGGTACAAAACTACATAATGTAACAGAAACAAAAAACTTTATAAACAAAGAAACACAAACACAAAAACAAAATGACTTTGAAGAATGGAAAATGAGAATAAAAAATTAAACAAAAGCAATTAAACATGAGACTTTAACATCAATGGAATGTAGCTTAACACCAACAGCATGTGGTTTATAAGCTATTAGTAATAAGAAAGCAAAGAGAACAGGTAATTGCATCAACATAATAAGTGAAATACTATTTAAACATCTGTAACAGTTATTCATATGGGAAAAAAGCACATATATTCCTCCTGATGCTGATTTAAAGAGAAGTATTAGGAGAAAACTAATGTTTCCATAGTCAGATATAAAAAAATATGATAGATGAAATGACCGACTTTAAAAATTACATCCCAACTTCTGTGTACCTATCAGAATGGCTAAAGTCGAAAAAACTGCACCAAATGCTGACAAATATGTAAAGTGACAGGAATTCTCACTCCTGGTGGGAATGCAAAATGGTACAACCACTTTGGAAGACAGTTTTGCAATTTCTTACAAGACTAAGCACAGTCTTACCATATGATCCCATTGCTCCTAATACCAAGAGGAGCAGCCTACAGTATACCTGATGAATACTTGTCACAACTATCAAGGACATTAAAAACAAGGAAAGTCTGAGAAACAGTAAGAGGAGCTTAAGGAGATATGATAACGGAATATAATGTGGTACATTGGATGAGATGCCCCAAGAGAAAAAAAGTACACTAAGTAAACACTAAGGAGATCTGACATATATAGAGTATAATGGGCTGAAAGTATGCTCTGTAATGAGATTCCATTTAATCAACAATCCCTTTATGTGCTATTAACTAGGAAGTGTCAACTCTTGAAGGAAAGTTTACTACACTAAGGACACAGGCTATTAGAAAATTCACACTAGACCTCTCTAACTTAGCAGCTTTGAAGAGTGTTAAAACTTCTGAATGGGTTACCCAGATATCTACAACTTTTAGACATTCAGTCTTCCCTTTGAAGAGCTAAATAATGACAACGTAGGGTCCTAAAGGCCAGGGAACCTTCCTATCCATACCTCAAAAGTCTGAATTATCTCAAGGCAATTACAAAGGCTAAACTTCTAATCTGGGGGGCTATTTGACCACAGATATCATGAGAGTTCTATATCCTCATCAAGATTTGCCGAAACTTTGTACACTCTCCTTTCGCAAAACAGCAACAAAACAAAGAGCTGGTGAAGGTGCCCATGGAACTCGTGAACTGAAGATAAAGGAATTGATCCATTACAAAGGCCAAAGACACCCTGAAATCACCAAGCAAGTTATTTGGATCTTTCCAGACAGTCAGATGCTGAACTGACATTTGTCATCAGGAATATATGGCCCCTAATGGACCTCTGAATAGCCCTCACACATATACCCAGTGTGCAAGGTCACTGGCTGAGGGTGCCCCAGTGGGCACACAAGTCAGTGCACTCCTCCAGGATATCGCACACTCCTGGGAGGCAAACAATTGTTATGACTGGGACCAGCAAGGAAGAATTTGAGAAGCAGACCTCACTCATTAAATATATACCTATTTTTTTTTTTTTGCCTTTGTAGTTTACAGGAATAACTACTCATTAGAGTAAAGAAGTAGCAGAGTAGAGAAGTATTAGACCATGACAGAAAAATCTCTGCCTTTGTCTCTCAAAAATAAATAAACATTAAAAAAAAAATCTCATTTGGAAAAAAAAAACAAATATGGACTTCACAACTGACAATGAATATCACTCTCACAAAAATGAGATGCAAAGTGGGGAAACTAATCCATTCACTAGTCTAACAATTCTGCCTAGCTCTCGTCTAAAGGCTATTATGCCCTGATCAAGGTAGAAACTCTTGGTTGCATTGAGGGTATCATTAGGAATATTAACCAGTAGTTCAGTTACTTCATATAGACCCTGTTTCTGGTTTTACCAAAGAAAAAAAGAAAAAATATAAAAAGTATTCCAGATCCACTTACACAGAGAATTATACATAAGCAAAAATCTTTTTAGATTCAGATATTCAATTATTTTATCCTTGCCTCCAGATTGCCAAAGTCCGATTATCCATGGTCTAAATATTTCAGAGAATTTCCAGGGAAATAAGTGCATCTGCTTCATGCAAAGCTACAATGTGACTCACCATTACATCAAATTTGGATTTCAAAGCTCACTTTATAACACATATATTTTAAAAGATAATGTAATAACTAAAAAAAGAAATATGACAAATATTTTTACCTAACATACTAGAATGTAAATGGGTAGTTCTAAAAGGACTGAGCTCCAAAAAATTCTTAACTCTCATAAAGCATCTGAAATATGTTACAATACACAGTCTGCTACTATGTTTGTAGATGATGTTAGAATACCAAGAATAACCTTTTTTCACTGTGGCTGGAAGCATAAGATCTGACTTTTTGGTGGCTCCATGCTTCCTCTCATTTGGCACTGAGAGTAGGTACCCATAGCTCTGAGCCAGTGGTGAGAGATTTCTATAGCCTGTGCATGGGGTTGCAAGTGGAGAAGGATTTGTGAGATGTGTGAGCACTGGAGCTATTTCTCGGCCTGAGTGGTCCCGTTAACCCCTTTCTCTGAACCTTCCCACTCTTTCACTCTTCCCGGTGAATCCCCTCCCTCATTATCCATTTCCACCATAGCCTGTGTCTGACCACAGCATTTTCTCCACAAAACAAGGACAAGCCTCACGGTATTTCCCCATCCTTCTGTCCCCAAAGAATACCACAGAAGTCTAGGTGTTTTAAAAAAAGCTTGCTGATAGGAACAATGACAACAGATGGGAAGTTAAAAGGTAATCTCTTTTGTCCTGTCTCTTTTCAATTTTATTCCCTTTCCCTCCAAAGGGAAAGTTTAAAAACACACACAGAGATACACATAGGTAATAAATGGTTGACAGAATATTTAGGGTCAAGAAAATTTTCCTATTATTTTGCTAAAGGTGATAGGAGGAAGTAGGATGCTGCCTAAGAAATCCATGCTGAGGCAGAGAAGGGAGAATGTGGTGGTGAGGCAATTTTTCTCCTTCCCATGTCTATCCTTATAGGTTCCCAACTGTTTGTCTCTAAAAACCCCTGCCTGAATTGACATGAGTTGGAGTTGGAGAGGGAATACTGGACAGCAGTAGATCCTACAAGGGAGACTGACTAGGGAAAGGGAAGCAGGGGCAGGGCAACTTTACACGTTGGTTAAAAAAAAAAAAAAAAAAAAAGGAAAAAAAAGGAGCACTCCTCTGACATTCACAGAAAGCCATTTCCTATACATGCATTTTCTCTTCATCACATGTAATTGTCCTCTTCAAAACAGTTCCCCCAGGAGGCTGCATATTCATTATTCATTCTAATGGTTCTACCACAATTTAAATAATTTTTGAGCAGGTGACACTTAAGGTGAGACCCGATGAAGTAATAATAATCATCATAGTTAACATATAGTGCTTACTATAGGGCAGGTGTTATTCTAAGTATTCTACATACATTAAAGCATTTCATCATCACAATTACTCTATAAGGTAGCTCCTATTTTACCATTTTACAGATGTAGGACCTGAGGCACAAAAAAGGTTAAATAACTTGTCCAAGGTCAGACAACTAGAAAATTCAAACTTACACAGTCTGTCTGGCTCCAGACTGTGCTTTCAATTCTACATGTGAGGTCATCTCAGAAAAGAATATTTCAGGCAGGGGAAACAGCAAGTTCAGAATCCCTGAGGTGTCAGTGAGCTTGTCATGGCTGAGATGCAGCAAGGAGGACAGTGCAATGCATTTGAGTGAGCTGGTAGAAGATGAAATCAGAGAG
Organism: Prionailurus viverrinus; assembly: GCF_022837055.1. Taxonomy (NCBI): domain Eukaryota; kingdom Metazoa; phylum Chordata; class Mammalia; order Carnivora; family Felidae; genus Prionailurus; species Prionailurus viverrinus. The sequence goes on from NC_062567.1 coordinate 60,903,885, forward strand.
GTAGCCAGGGCCAGATAAGACAGGGCCTCACAAGCCTTGGTAGGATCTTTCTATCTTGTGTTAAGCATCACGGGAAGTAACTGTGGAGTGTTTTAAACAGAGAAATGACTTTGTTTTAACAAGCTCACCCTGGCAGCTCTGAGAAGAGACTGTGGAGGGTTAAGAGTGGAAACGAAGATACCAGGTGATTAGGAAACATGTTTTGAGGACATAAAAGATATGATTTGCTGACAAGTTAGATGTGAGAGAAAGGAGTAGTCAAGAAGATATCACAATGCCACAGTTTCTGGTCTGAGCACCTGGATGAATAGGATAGCTATTTACTGAAATGGGGAATAATGTAGAAGGAGAGGGTCTTACTGAAGGGTTGGAAGGCTGGAATGAAGAATTCAGTTTGGGATATATTAAGTCTATGATGCCTCTTAGTTATCCAGATGAAATTTTTCAGTCAGCATTTAGAAATCAGAATTTAAAATTCAGGCAAAAGTTAGAAAATTCAGTATCAAATAGATGGTATTGGACATCACAGGGCTGGATAAGATCACTGAGGAAATGAATATAAATGAAGAGAGGCTGGGGTCACAGCCCTGGGACGCTCAAGAATAAACGTTAAGAGGTTAGGAAGAGAATGAGGAACTGGCAAAAAGGTAAATGAAAAATGCAGCCAGTGACGAAACAGAAAGACCAGAAGCATGGGTATCACAGAAGCCAAGTAAAGACAATGTTTTAACAAGGAGAGAGTTGACAGCATGGAAATCACTGGTGACCTTGAGGAGATTTCTGTGGAGTAGTGGGAGTAAAAAGTTGTGTGGAGTTGTTCCAAGAAACAATGCAAAGAGAGGAAGTAGAGGCAGAGAGTATAAATAAGCCTTCTGGAGAGTTTTCCTGGAAAGATGAGAAATGGAAAATACTGAAGGAGAACAAGGGAGGGAAAGGGTTTTGTTTGTTTAAGGACAAAGAGGTATTAACTCATTCAAGTAACATATCCAGAATGCCTACACTGAGCCAGGCACAGTGACCGATGCTGCGGACAGGACTGATTAGTACAGTCCAGTCCTCTGGAGATCTCTCATTCTCCTATCTTGCCTTCCCAATGCCACAATAGAGAGCAGACTTTGCCCATTCCATATGCTATTATGGGGCTGATGCAGGTTGTACTGCCCAGGTAACCATACTTTCTATCCCCAACATACAGGTTACCTACTTTATCCTCATAAGGTTATAAACAGGACACTGAATCCCTTGAAAACTACATTCTCTCCATTACATTTTTTCCTCCTGGTACTCCTAGAAATGGCCCCAAACCATTCTCACTTGGATAAGCCATGTTGCACCAGTGTGCAGCCACTACTGGTTCTGGATCTGTGACAGCCTTCAGGTGCTCACCAACATCCATATTCTCTCTTTGTCAATATCCTTGCATCTGGGCGAGGGCCAAATCACCAGTTCTTGCCAATGAAATATGAGCAGAAGTGATGTGTGTCACTTCCAGGCTGAGGTACATAACCTGTCTGTCCTTTGCCATCCATCAGCTAAAGGCAAATGGAGATGAGGCCTTAAAAAAATGAGAAGGTCACACAATGGAGAAAAACTTGGGTCACTGAATGTCTCTACAAAAGAGCCCCTCCCACCCTGGCCTACATTAGATTAAACAATAAAAGAGAAATAAACTTTTACTGTCTCAAGCCATTGACAGTTTATATTGTTGTCATAGCAATTAGCTATTTATGTGTTTCTGGATTACCCTGAGTTTTTATTTGTGTTACTGTTGATCTTCTTACTATGATACCAGTCCCTGACTATACTGTGTCTTCTGTTCCTTGGTAATTCTCTAGATTGCTTTTCAGTGTGCTCAAATACATAATAAATGCAGTTCTTTAAACATGGGAGGAGAATTTGCCCATTTTTTATGGATGCTCTTACCTTTCATAGAAGCCATATACTCACTACTAAAGCTATTAATCAAGACCAAGGTTTTAACCCATGATGGTCCTGTTAGCCTTTCTAAATACACAACTTCTAAATCTAGTCAGCGATCCTGCAGGTCTAAGTTGCTGGTCACAAAGGGAATCAAGCAAAAGAAGCTGAAGGGATCTCTGAAAATTCATAGACCCTACTGAGGAATAAAAATCAGTTAAAGAGACATAAATCCTGGTAATCTTAAGAGTTTAAGATATTAATATAAGCATATCAACATCAACTTAGTAAATTTTGAATTTCTAAGAAATTCACTGATAAGAACAGATACTACACTTGATCTTAGCCAAAAGGCCAAGAAGCGATAAAAATTCAAAACATACTTCATTATTGATTACATCAAAATTAAAGAGCCATGCTATATTTAGCTAACACCAAATACACTTCAATTACTGAAGTTCATTCACTGGGAGCCAAAAGAGTATACAACACAGTTATTCTATTTCAACTCCAATTTACATAATTTAATCTGTTACTAACCATCTGAAGCTGGCACAGATGTTACCTGTTAAAGGGCATGGACCCCACTAAGACAGCCCTTACTTCAGAGGTCCCTAGCCCACTAGCCCTTCTGACATAGTGGCTATACATCTGGGGCGTTCCCATGACTATCAGGTTTGATAATTCACTAGAGCGACTCACAGAACTCAGGAAAGCACTAAACTTATGATTGCAGTTTTATTGCAAGGGATACAAATCCTAAGAACCAAATGAAGACACACACAGGGTGAGGTCTTAGAGGGAATGCAGAGCTTTCATGGTCTCTCCAGCAGAATCGGGGTATGTCACTCACCACCACTACACATACACAACAATGTGTCCATCAACCAAAAAGCTGCACTAAGCTTTGGTATCTAGAGGGTTTTAAAAAAAAATGTTTATTTATTTTGAGAGAGAAGAAGAGGTGGGGAGAGGAGGAGGGACAGAGAGAGAGAGAGACAGGGAGAGAGAGAATCCTAAGCAGGCTCTGCACTGTCAGCCACAGGTCCAACACAGGGCTCGATCTTACAAACTGCAAGATCATGACTGGAGCCAAAACCAAGAGTTGGATGCTCAACTGACTGAGTCACCCAGCAGCCCCAGTATCTAGAGTTTCTAGTGGGCTTCATTACATAGGCAGGGCTGATTCAATCACTGGCCATGTGACTGAACTCAAATCTCCAACCTCCTCTCTTCCCCAGAGGCCTGGATGGCTCAAGTCCTCTGGTAACTAGCCCCTATTCTGAAGCTATCTAGGGGCCCTTCATTAGTTACTTCACTAGGATAATGCTCTTACTACTCAGGAAATTCCCAGGCTTCTAGGAGATCTGTGCCAGGAACCTAGGACAGAGAGCAAACAAATTCTTATTAGGCACTGTGCATTCTATCAACAAACACAGAACACAGTAGGCAGATTATTTGCAAAAATAACCTTTGCAATTAATTTGAGATCTAGAGTCCTCTGATAATGATGAATAAACAAAGCACTCTGCTTCTAAGCCATGCTTTTCATACTTTTCCTTTTTTAATAAAATGTGAAACAAGAAAAAAACTTTAATCACTTAAGTACTGTAACTGATATTATAAAACCCTATAAGAGAAATGGGTCCATAATTTTTAGGTTAGTCATCAAAAAAACAGTGCTTAGTAAGTGATTTTTATTACTCTGAAAAATATAACAGTGATTTTCAAATAATAATTATAGCCAAGAAAACAAGGCTCTAGTTCTATGTGAATATCCTGGGTTCTAGTAGTTTAGGGCAAATCATAATTTCTTTGAGCAAAGGTTTCCTCATACATAAAATACAGATTATAGAACAACAACACATTAGTATTGACATCTACCTTATATGAGAATCATTTATGCAATGTATTTCTGAGAAAGCATATTAATGTTATTATTTGATGCTGCATGTTATACAATATAAAACAAATCTTCCCTATTGCTAAAGAACTTATTCTCTGGTAAAATGACATCAGGAGAGCCACCCTTTGCTTCCAGGAACAAAAGAAAGGCTCCTAGCATTAAAATATTTATAACTGACAAGTAACACTATAGGGCTAGAGTTCTAAGATGATTCAAACTGAAATATTTCTGCTGTATGACTCAAAGAAGCAGTTATTTGCTCAGAGCCAATCTAGATTTTTCCCTTCATTTCCATTCATTACTTTTTGCTGCCAATACTCTCGCCCCAAAAATTTTTATAAGGAGTCAGAAACTAGTAACTCAGTTTAGTTTACACAGGGATACCAATGGACATATACAAGAATACCACTTTCTTCCTCGTACCCTCTTAAAAAAAAAAAAAAACCTGCATAAGAAATCAACAAAGTTCTCTAAAGGAAAGATACACATTACAAAGTAGGAAAAGGAGTATATGTGATTTACTAATGCTCCCCTACCTCACCGTCTATGAAATTATTATCATATGAGCAAGATAGGGCAAAAAAATGTTACTAAAATTCACTGAGAAACAAAATCTTCCTATAAGAATCAAACAGAAGCATTATTATTCCAACAATTACTTGGAGTTTTTTTTGCAGCTAGAATGGCTGTGCTGATGTGAATATTGCTAAGTAAGAGTGACCTCAGAGTCTCTTCATCAGTATGCACTTTTATCCAAAGGCCCTCAAGGCCCTCCTCTAACATGCTGAGTGTTAGCTAGAATATTCAGGCTTTAAAATGAACTGCATGGGGGGCATGATCTCACAGTTCCTGAGTTTGAGCCCCATGTGGGGGTCTGTGCTGACAGCTCAGAGCCTGGAGCCTGTCTCAGGTTCTGGGTCTCCCTCCCTCTCTGCCCCTCCCCCACTTGTGGTCTGTTTCTGTCTCTCAAATAAATGTTAAAAACAATTAAAATGAACTGCATGGGATGCCTGGGTGGCTTAGTTGGTTAAGCATCCGACTTTGGCTCAGGTCATGATCTCACAGGTTTGTGAGTTCGAGCCCCGCATCGGGCTCGGTGCTGACAGCTCAGAGCCGGGAGCCTGCTTCAGATTCTGTGTCTCCCTCTCTCTCTGCCCCTCTCCTGCTCACACTAGGTCTCTCTCTCTCAAAAAACAAATAAACATTAAAAGAAAAAATTAGGGACACCTGGGTGGCTCAGTCGATTAAGCAGCTGACTTTGGCTCAGGTCATGATCGTTCAGTTCATGGGTTTCAGTCCTGCATCAGGCTCTGTGCTGACAGTATGCAGCCTGGAACCTGCTTTGGATTCTGTGTCTTCCTCTCTCTCTGCCCCTCTCCTGCTTATGCTCTGTCTCTCAAAAATACATAAATTTTTTTTTTAACGTTTATTTATTTTTGAGACAGAGAGAGACAGAGCATGAACGGGGGAGGGTCAGAGAGAGAGGGAGACACAGAATCGGAAACAGGCTCCAGGCTCTGAGCCATCAGCAAAGAGCCCGATGCGGGGCTTGAACTCACGAACCGCGAGATCATGACTTGAGCCGAAGTCGGACGCTTAACCGACTGAGCCACCCAGGCGCCCCATAAATTTTTTTTTTTAATTCTGTAAAAATTTAAAATGAACTGCATGGATTCTAATTCTTAAAATGGTATCAAGGGATAGTACAGAACTATGAAATTATGACCCACATATTCTAGGACGAAGACAACGTGACCTGCCAGATAACAAGGACCTTCCCAGAGGCTGTGATTCCCAAAGCTACTGTCTAGCATATTTTAAAAAGTTAAGTCACATCATCTATGGTAGAGAGAAAAAAAATTTTAATAACTTCCTAAAGTTTTCAAAATTAACAGAAAACAATCAAGGCTAAAAATGAGAGCGAAGAGTGGAATTTTTCTCTTCCCTGTAGGAAAAACAAAGTCTTCCTCCCTCCATCAGACAAACATAAAAGAAAGCCCTCAAGATGATCTCAAGCCCTGAGTTTCAAATCACAATTCCTACTATCCACCAAGAATCTTGCTCACCTGTTTCAGTTACCAGCAGCCTTGACTTAATACTTGCGAAACTGAATTCCTCTCCCACGAAGCTTTTCCTCTGTTAACAGTGCCACAATTCATGCAGTTACTAAGTACTGCTATCTACTTATTCATCCATGAAGAAAAAAATCAACACTAAAAGCAATCCTATCAAGAGACTCATATTCACTGTTTTTACTCCAGAACTCAGAGTACTATCTGGTTCTCCTCTTCCTCCATCTGGACCCATCTCCTTTCCTTCCGTATTCAAATAATCACTAAAATTTGCAGTTTATACCTCCTTAACATCCCTCCAAATCAGGGTTTCCTTTCCATCTTCGCTGCTATTTGTTAATTCTGAGCTTCAAGCCAGACTCAGAATCTTGCTACAGTTTCCTAACTAACTGGTCTCCCTGCCATACACTGTACACTGAACTCCCCTTCTAATTCATGTCATTCTCTCTGTTCTCTCTGTCCCTCTTTTTCTTTTGTCAACAAGTATTTTTTTAATGTTTATTTCTTTGAGAGAGAGAGTGTGTGTGTGAGCAAGGGAGTGACAGCAACAGAGAGGGAAAGAGAGACTCCTAAGCAGGCTTCATGCTCAATGTGGAGTTTGATGCGGGACTTAATCTCATGACTAGTCCTTAAACCTGGTAGGGCCTCATGACTGTCTCAAATGAAAGCCTATAGCAGAAGTGAGACTGTGGTTTGCAAGGCTTAATCATATGAAAAGTGCCACGCGTTTCCACCTCACTCTCTTGGAATACATGCCCTTAGAGCATGTACATGCTTGGAATACATGCTACATACAGTGCTGTCAGAAAGCCCAAGCAGCCTCTGGAAAAGCCCATAAGGACAGAAACGGAGGGTCCTAGCCCTTATTCCTTTGTTGGACAAATATATTCTGAGATGGTCACTTGTGTGGCTTCACAGACTAAGGTTATACCCTTGTGAGTAGAGTATTGTCTCCCTCAATGGAGGTGGATGGACAGTGCCATTGTTAATCAGCTTGGGAAAATACACCTCATGACATGAAAAGAAACCATGAAAGATCGAACTTAGACTGACATGAAGAAGAAACTCTTCTCTCTAGACTTCATTACCTTGAGCCTAGACTACGAGCAGTCCAAATGTGCCTAACAACTCTCCTCACTTTTGGGAAAAAAATAAATATCTTCCATGTGGAAGCAGATCTTGGTTTCAGCAAGGAGGCAAACCTCTATCAGGGAAAGAACACAACTCTCTAAAGAGTCCCAAGGGGCCAAGTGATTCTATGAGTAATAAGAGCAGTCACACTGATATTTTCCTAAACTGGTTAATGTCACTTTCCATTTATGATTTCCTTCTATCATCTTTAAGTATTTTGTGAAGTGTTACTGTTTTCAGCTATAAGAAATAAGAGAGTCCAGTGCAGGAAGAGCAAGCTGTACTCGGCAAGACCAGCTTAGCTGTAGCAGCAATGACTGGTGAGATCCCCAATAAGATTTGGGATTGGAAAGTTCAGCTGCTCATATCCAAGTTGGTCTTCTCTCTTCTCTACCAATTCGTAAGAACTGGGCAGTTATCAAGGGAGCTTGCTTTCAGTTATCTCCATGGGTTTCTCTTTTGTTGCTCCCTACATATTTGTGTTCCATTGGGTTCTGTCCTTGTTCATTTTTTCTTACTCTACATGTTACACTCCACAGTTCACACTACCACCTACATTAATGACTTCCAAATATATATCTCTAGCCTAATCACTCTTCTCTCCAGTTCCACATTTTCAAGTACTATGGGAAATCTTTACCACAGGTTGTTAAAAGCCAACATATTCTATATGCTCTTTTAAAATGTTTTATCTTTTGAGAGTGAGCACGCACGTGGGGGAGGGGCAAAAAGAGAGGGGGACAGAGGATTCAAAGCAGATTCCACATTCACAAGCTGACAACAGCGAGCCCAACGTGGGGCTTGAACTCATGAACCACAGGGATCATGACCTGAGCTGAAGTCGGACGCTCAACTGACTGACCACCCAGGCACCCCACAATGTATTCTAATTTGAACTCCTCGTATGTCCTTCAGACTACCTCTTCTTTCTCTATTCCTTTGGACTCTTCCTTCTCTTTAAAAAAGGCTGAGAAAGGGGCACCTGGGTGGCTCAGTCGGTTAAGTCTCTAACTTTGGCACACGTCACAATCTCACGGTTTGTGAGTTGAAGCCCGTGTTGGGTTCTGTGCTGACAGCTCGGAGCCTGGAGCCTGATTCGGATTCTGTGCCTCCCTCTCTCTCTGATCCTCCCCTGCTCACACTTTCTCTCAAAAATAAATAAAGATTTAAAAAAATTATAAATAAATAAATAAATAAATAAGGCGGAGAAAAACAAAATGCAATGAAAGAAATTCCTTCTAGCATACAAAGTGTTTTCTATAATAAACAAAGTTCAATATCCTCATAACATGGAGAATCTTAGCTGTTCGTTTCTGGAGCATACATATAGAATAACTAAGCTTTGTATGACCGTGGGTAAACTAGTTTTTCTTTTTTTCATAAAGGAAAATGGCAGTGATAAGTGAAGTTATGTTTTAAAAATAATAACTATCATAAAGATTCTATTCTTTTAAAATTTTTTTTTCAACGTTTTTATTTATTTTTGGGACAGAGAGAGACAGAGCATGAACGGGGGAGGGGCAGAGAGAGAGGGAGACACAGAATCGGAAACAGGCTCCAGGCTCTGAGCCATCAGCCCAGAGCCCGACGCGGGGCTCGAACTCACGGACCGTGAGATCGTGACCCGGCTGAAGTCGGACGCTTAACCGACTGCGCCACCCAGGCGCCCCAAAGATTCTATTCTTTAAAAAAACTGTTTTGAGTATAGTGACACACAGTGTTACAGTAGTTTCAGGTATATGACATAGTGATTGGACAATTCTATCCTATGCTCACAAGTGTAGCTACCATCTGCCACCACACAACACTGTTACAATACCACTGACTATATTCCCTATATTGTGCCGTTTATTCCTGTGACTTACTCCTTCCCTAACTGGAAGCAGGTATCTCCCAATCCCCTTTATCCCCACACTCCCCTCTCCTCTGGCAACCATCAGTTTGTTCTCTGTATTTATAGGTCTGAGTCTGCCTTTTGTTTGTTTATTCATTTGTTTTTTAGATTCCACATGAGTAAAATCATATGGTATTTGTCTTTCCCTGACTTGTTTCATTCAACTTAATACCCTCTAGGTCCATCCATATTGTCGCAAACAGCATGATCTAATTCTTTTCTATGGTTGTGTCTGTGTGTGTCCATGGTATATACACACCACATCTTCCTTATCCATTTGTCTATTGACAAACACTTAGGTTGTTTCCATTATCTTGGCTACTGTAAGTAATGCTGCAATAAACATAGGCATACATAGATCTTTCTAAAATTTTTTTTTAACATTTATTTATTTTTGAGACAGAGAGAGACAGAGCATGAACGGGGGAGGGTCAGAGAGAGAGGGAGACACAGAATCTGAAACAGGCTCCAGGCTCTGAGCTGTCAGCATAGAGCCCGACGCGGGGCTCGAACTCACGGACCGCGAGATCATGACCTGAGCCAAAGTTGGCCGCTTAACTGACTGAGCCACCCAGGCGCCCCCATAGATCTTTCTGAATTAGTGTTTTTGTGATCTTTAGGTAAATACCCAGTAGTGGGATTATTAGATCATATGGTATTTCTATTTTTAATTTTTTGAGAAACCTCCATACTGTTTTTTCTCAGTGGCTGTATCAATCATAAAGGCTATTTTCAAAATTCTCCTTCAAATGTTAGGAGAAGTGAGCATGACAGCAGCATGCCTAACAGCATTCTTGACTTGCAGAGTTAGGTCTCCATTTGCTTACATCAATTTTTCATTAAAAAAAAAAAAAGCCACTCAACCCTTCAATAACATGAATCTATTATTCAGGACTGATTTGTAGTTGGAAGAAATGCCCTATAGTTACTAATATAAAACAATATAAGCAGTATTTCTAACAAATATTGTAAAAGCCACAAAAAATATTTATGTATGTGTGTGTGTATCTCTGAATAAAAGGTAACCCTGGAAGAAGATGATCCATATATCATCACCCAAAGCCCATAATTTATAATAGGGTTGACTCTTGGTGATCTCAGAGTTTTAACAAATTTGTAATGACACGTATCTACTATTTATAGTATGGTACAGAAGAGTACAGAAGAGTTTCACTGTCCTAAAAATCCTGTTCCCTACCTATTCGAATACCCCTCTCTGCCCCTAACCCGAAGCAAACACTTAATCTCTTTAGTGTCTCCGTTATCTGTCTTTTCCATAAAGTCGTATAGCTGGAATCATATAATACATATATAGCCTTTTCAGCTTGGTTTCTTTCACTTAGTAATATGCATCTAAGACATCTAATATGCATCTAAGACATCTTCCATGTCTTTTCATGTCTTGGTAGCTCATTTCTCTTTGGCGCTGAATAGTATTTCACTGCATGGATGTATCATAATCTTTTTATCCATTTACCTACCGAAGAGCATCTTGGAAACAACGCTTCCAAGCTTCCAAGTTTTGGCAATTATGAATACAGCTACTATAAACATCTGTGTTTAGGTTTTTATGTGGTATAGATTTTCATGTGGTATAGGTTTTCAACTCTTTTAGGTAAATACCAAGGAGTATGATTTCTGTATCAGACAGTAAAGTGTGTTTACTTTTGCAAGAAACTGTCAAACTGTCTTCCAAAGTGTATCATTTTGTATTCCAACTGGCAATAGAGTTGTGAAATATTTTAACATTTATTAGGTTAGTTAGACATTATATTTATGTTGTCACCCTTGACAACAATGGCTCTGTCATCATTATAGCTACTTTTTAAGTTACTTAACAATGGATTGTATTGACAATAAAAGATTATATATAACTAAGTTATATATATAACTAGACAAAATTATACACTACCTATAGAAAACAGCATTCTGTCTACTTTAACAAATAAACCAATGAACTCTTACAATGAATCTTAACTATTATTTTGAAGTCTGTGAGTAGCCAAAGATATGGACATCCTGGAAATGACATATTTACTTCCTTCCCAATTTTAAGCGAGTAGCAGTGAAAATAGTCTAATCTGCAGGAAACAGAATACGCTTTCTTAGTCAAGAATCACAAATTCTTGGACTCATAAGAGTTCTTACAGACCAAAGAGGGAATCACTTCCAAAGCCCTACCTGGTAATTTCTCTAGCTCAGTGAGTAATAACAACTACTGATCCAATGGCTCAAGCCGAACAGCTAGTCATCCTGGATTCCTCTTTCCCTCTTATTCCCCACATCTAATCAAATACTTCACCCTACTGATTTAACCTCCTATTTTCAAAAAATCTATTTAATTCTCCCCATCCCCACTGCCACTGCTACAGTCTGATCCAATTTCATTCTCATCTGAATTACTACACATGTCATCACTGTCCTAACTGCCCCCAAGCTTATTTCCCACCAACTCTTACTCCATAATGCAGCCAAGAAATCTTTCTAAATACAAATGCGATATACTCTCTTTTGAAACTTTTCAATAGTGCTTCATCATCCTAAGGATAAATCTCAAATTCCTTAACAGATTTTCAAAATTTTCCACAATCTGAGTGCTTATGTCTTAACCCTTCCCACAGGATTTTCCATATCCTTTATATTCTGTACTCCAGGCATGAAGAAATTAATAGCTGCTCACCATATGTACAATATTCTTTGAAATTAGCCAACTTTTACCTATGTTGTTCTGCTACAGATATTTCCTCTGGTAGTGCCCCCACCAACCCACCCCTACATCTCACCTGTAAATTCCTGGCCTCCCTTCAGATCTAAGTTTATAGGCATTTCTTCTAGAAAAGCCTTTAGCTCTATGAGGATAAAAGTTGTATCTTGTTTACTACTGAATCCCCAGGGCATACACAGTGTCTAGTAGACTATAAATTCAAGGACCATTTGCTAGTAAGTAAGTGAATAATTAAGAACATGGGCTAGTTGAAAGAATGAGACTGCTACTGACTTTGTGGGAAGACTTTTATCCTGTTTATACAAATTCCAGGATAGTTTTGTAGTAGTTTAAAGGTTGTTTAATAAGAATTTAAGATCTGTGATTATAACTGTACTGAAATTATAAATTAAAATTATCATTACTGGAAGACGGTGGAGTAGGAGGACCCTAAGTTCACCTCATCCCATTGATACAACCAGGTAACACTTACATGGTTATGTAAATAACCCAGAAAATTACCCAAAGACTGCATAACAGTCTCCACAACTAAATGCAGAGTAGAGACCATACTGAGGAGGGTAGGTAGGGTAGAAATGCAGTAAGGAGCCAAAGCGGCCTGCAGGGAGTCGAGGGGGTGGAGAGGGGAAAAAAACAGACCCTCACATGGAGGAGCCTTTATAGGGAAGATAAATCCCTAGAACAGTTGGCTTTGAAAACCAGAAGGCCAGCCAAATTATAGAAAGAGCCTAAATGTCTATCAACTGATGAATGGATAAAAATAGATGTGGTTTATATATACAATGGAATACTACTTGGCAATGAGAAAGGATGAAATCATGCCATTTGCAGCAACATGGACGGAACCGGAAGGTATTATGCTGAGTGAAATAAGTTAGTCAGAGAAAGACAGATATCATATGTTTTCACTCATATGTGGAACTTGAGAAACTTAACAGAAGACCATGGGGGAATGGAAGGGGGAAAAAATAGTTGCAAACAGCGAGGGAGGGGGGCAAACCACAAGAGACTCTTAATACAGAGAACAAACTGAAGGTAGATGAGGGGGGTGGAGGAGAGGGGGAAATTGGTGATGGGTATTGAGGAGGGCACTTGTTGGGATGAGCGCTGAGTGTTGTATGCAAGCCAATTTGACAATAAGTTATATTCATAAAAAATAATATAAAAAATTAAAAATTAAAAATAAATTAAAAAGTAAAACCAGAGGATCTGAATTTTGTGAGTTCTTACAACCAGCAGGACTTCAAACCTGGAATTTTAAAAATAAGGAAGGAAAGCAAGGCGGGTGAAAGGATACTGAGTCCCTGCCCTTAAAGAGACAGCACAACAGGGCACCTGGGTGGCTCAGTTAAGCATGTAACTATGGCTCAGGTCATGATCTCATGGTTCATGAGCCCGAGTCCACCTGGGATTCTCTCTCTGCCTCTCCCCCACTTGTGCACACATGCAAATCCAAGCACTTTCTCTCTAACTAAATAAATAAACTTAAAAAAGAAAAAAAGCTGGTACAAAAATAGCCCCTGGGGATAAAGCATAGAAGCAGCAGTTTAAAAACCGCCTGGGACATACAGGAGGAAGAGTAGTTTATTCATCTCAGAGGTGTCCTGGAGGAACAGAGATCCTTGGGAGACTCCTCCAAGAACAGAGGAACTGGCAGCTGCCATTTTCTTCCCACCCTCCCTAGAATAAACATAAGACTACCTGCTGGAACCAGCACAGCCCACTTACTACCTAACTTGCTTACACCAAACTCCACTACCCTCCCTCCCACTGCACGTTCTGGGTCCCTACTCCACCCACCCCCACCTCCCTCCCACCCCCCCCCCGCCCCCCCCCCCCCATCAATATGCTCTTGGCCAGGGCCCATCCAGGGCAGTGCCACAGGCCCAGCAGTGTGCAAGCAGCCTGGATAGGGGCTAGGGATACTCCAAAATGACTCCTGCCCAGGGAGAGAAAAAGATAACCACAAACAGACTGCAGTGGACTGGCAGCAGACATGTGGTCTGACTACAGGCTCTACCCACCAATGCAAGCTTCTCAGAGAACAGCACAGGGAAAGTGTCCTGCAGTTTGTTGCTACTGCATCTCTGGCAAACACCTCATCTAACTCAACTCAAGCCTCAGACTTGCCCACTAACAGGACAGGGACCACACTCTGCCCACAATAGGCAAAGAGCCACTAAAGACACCTAGACTGAAGAAAAAAGCGACTCAACCACAACACACACAAAAGACACCCCTTAAGCACCAGGTTCTGGTAAACAGGGAACACTGTACTGCAGGGCACTACAGAACCACTTCTTCATAAGGCCACTACTTTCAAGAGCAGGGGACACAGCTGACTTTCCTAACACATAAAAACAGACACAAAGACATGGACAAAATGAAAGTAAGAGGTGAGAAGGTGAGAGAAACAAAAAATTATGCAAAATAAGAATAGACTTAGGAGGGGCGCCTGGGTGGCGCAGTCGGTTAAGCGTCCGACTTCAGCCAGGTCACGATCTTGCGGTCCGTGAGTTCGAGCCCCGCGTCAGGCTCTGGGCTGATGGCTCAGAGCCTGGAGCTGCTTCCAATTCTGTGTCTCCCTTTCTCTCTGCCCCTCCCCCATTCACGCTCTGTCTCTCTCTGTCCCAAAAATAAATAAACGTTGAAAAAAAAAAGAATAGACTTAGGAAACTCAGTGACTCCATCAAGCATAATAACATTCACATTTTAGGAATCCTAGGAGAAGAGACAGAAAAGGGGATAAAAATTTTATTTAAAGAAATAGCTGAAAACTTACCAAATCTGGAGAAGGAAACAGAAATCCAAATCCAGGAGGCACAGAGATTTCCCAACAAAATCAACTCAAGCATGTCCACACCAAGACACTTAGTAATTAAAATGGCAAAAAGCAGTGATAGAGAATTTTAAAAGCAGCAAGAGAAAAGAAAGCAGTTACGTACAAGGGAAATCTCATAAGGCTATCAGCTGGTTTTTCAGCAGAAACTCTGTAGGCCAAAAGGGAATGATATATTCCAAGTGCTAAAAGGGAAAAATCTGTAGCCAAGAATACTCTATCCAGTGAGATTATCATTCAGAATAGAAGTAGATATAAAAAGTTTCCAGACAAACAAAAGTTAAAGGAATTCATAACCAATAAACCAGTCCTATAAAAAATGTTAAAGGGGACTCTTTGAGTGGAAAGCAAAGACCAAAAGTAAGAGTAAAGTAAAAAAATTGAGAAGCAAAAAGCAGTAAAAATAAGTATATCTGTAAAATTCAGTCAAGGGACTCATAAAAGAATGTAAAATATAACACCATTTACCTAGAAACATGGGGAAAGAAGAGTAAAGAATAGATTCAAACCTAAGCTGTCAACTTACCATGGGCTGTTATATGCAGAAGATGTTATATATAAACCCAATGCTAAACATAAATCAAAAACCAGTAATACATATGCAAAAATAAAGGGAAAGGAATCCAAGCATATCACTAAAGAAAGCCAACTAATCATGAGAAGAGAGCAAGTGAAGAAAGGAACAGAGAAGATTTACAAAAACATAAAACAAGTAACAAAATGATAATAAATACATACATTTCAGGAATTACTTTGAATAAAAGCTCCAATCAAAATACACAGAGTGACAGAGCAGATTAAAAAAAAAAAAAGACCCATCTATATGCTGCCTACAAGAGACTCATTTTAGATCTAAAGACACATGCAGATTGCAAATGAAAAGATGGACAAATATTTATTAATGCAAATGGAACTGAAAAGAAAACCAGAATAGTAATACTTATTTTGGACAAAATATACTTTAAAACAAAAACTGTAACAAGAGACAAAGAAGGACACTACACAATGATAAACAGAACAATCCAACAAAAGAAGATACAACAACTGTAAATATTTATGCATCCAACATAGGAGATGCATAAAGCAGTTAATAACAAACATAAAGGAAGAGAGAATAATATAATAATAGTAAGGGACTTTAACACCACTTAGTTTTCCAAACAGAAAGTCAACAAGGAAACAATGGCTTTGAATAACACATGGGACTAGATGGATTTAACAGATATCTGTTAAATGTTAAATGTTCAGAACATTCTATCCTAAAACAGCAGAATACACATTCAAGTGGACATGGAGCATTCTCCACAACAGATTACATATTAGGCCACAAAACAAATCTCAAAAATTCAAAGCGACTGAAGTCATACTATGCATCTTCTCTGACCACAACACTATGAAACAAGAAATCAACCACAAGAAGAAATCTGGACACAGCACAAATACATTAAGGCTAAGTAACATACTACTAAACAATAAATGGGTCAACTAAGAAATCAAAGGGGAAATAAAAAATTACACTGAGATAAATGAAAATGAAAACACAACAGTCCAAAACCTTTGGGATGCAGCAAAAGCTGTTCTAAGAAGTTTATAGCAATATAGGCCTACCTCAAGAAGCAAGAAAGATCTCAAATAAACAACCTAACCTTACATCTAAAGAAGCTAGAAAAAGAACAAAACCCAAAACCAGTAGAAGGAAGGAAACAATAAAGATTAGAGAAGGAAGGAAGGAAGGAAGGAAGGAATAGAAAGCTAAAAATCAATAGAACAGATCAATGAAACCAGAAGCTGGTTGTTTGAAAAGATCAACAAAATTGATAAACCTCTAGCCAGACTCAAAAAAAAAACAAAAAACAAAAAACAAAAAACAAAAAAAACCCCAAACCAACCAACCAACCAACCAACAAAAAAACGCAACAAAAACAAAACTGCCAACAAACAAAAGTCCAGGACCAGATGGCTTCATAGGTGAATTCTACCAAACATTGAAAAAAGAGTTAATACCTACTCTCAAACTACTCCAAAATAACAAAAGAGAAAGGAAAACTTCCAAATTCAGTCTATGAAGCCAGCATTACCCCAAAACCAAAACCAGATAAAGATACTACAAAAAAAAAGAACTACAAGCCAATATCTCTGATGAACACAGATGCAAATATTAGCAAACTGAATCCTACATTAAAAAAAAAAAAAAATCATTCACCACGATCAAGTGGGATTTATTCCCAGGATGAAAGAGTGGTTCAAAATGCACAAATCAACCAATGTGATACATTGAATCAGTAAGAGAAAAGATAAAAACCATTCGATCATTTCTACAGAAGCAGAAAAAGCATGTGACAAAGTACAACATCCATTCGTGATAAAAACCCTCAACTAAGTAGGTTTGTAGAAATATACCTAAATACAATAAAGGCCATGTATGAAAAACCCAATTAACATCATATTCATTAGTGAAAAACAGAGGGTTTTTCTGCTAAGGTCAGGAACAAGACAAGGATGTCCACTCTCACCACTTTTATTCAACAGAGCACTGGAAGACTTAGCTACAGCAATCAGGCAAGAAAGAGGAATAAAAGGCATCCAAATTGGTAAGAAACAAGTCAACCTTTCACTGTTTACAGATGACAAGATACTATATATAGAAAACTCAGACTCCACCAAAAAACTGCTAGAACTGATAAATGAATTCAGTAGAGTTGCAGGATACAAAACCAATGTATAGAAACTGGTTGCATTTCTATACACTAATAATAAAGCAACAGAAAGAGAAATTAAGAAAACAATCCCATTTACAAATATACCAAAAATAATAAAATACCTAGGAATAAACTTAACCAAGGAGGTAAAAGACCTGTACTCCAAAAACCATAAAACCCTGAGGAAAGAAATTAAAGATGACACAAATAAAAAGATATCCTATGTTCATGGATAAGAACAAATATTTTAAAATGTCCATGCTACCCAAAGCAATCTTCAGATGTAATGTAATCCCTATCAAAATACCAACAGCATTTTTCAGAGAACTACAACGCACAATCCTAAAATTTGTATGGAACCACAAAAGGTCCCAGGAAGCCAAAGTACTCTTGAAAAAGAAAAATAAAGCTGGAGACATCACAATTTCAGATTTCAAGTTATACTAAAAACCTGTAGTAATTAAAACAATATGGTATCAGCATGAAAACAGACACATAGATCAATAGAACAGGATGGAAAGCCCAGAAACAAAGCCATGATTATATGGTCAATTAATCTTTGACAAGGAGCCAAGAATATGCAATGGGAAAACAGACAGTCTCTTCAACAAATGGTGTAGGGAAGACCAGATAGCTACTTGCAAAAAAATGAAACTGGAGCACTTTTTTAAAAAACTTTTTAATGCTTATTCATTTTAGAGAGACAGAGACAGAGACAGAGCAAGGAGGAGAAGGGGAAAAAGAGAGGAAGACAGAGAGAATCTGAAGCAGGTTCCATGCTGTCAGTGCAAAACCTGATGTGGGGCTTGACCCCCAAACCGTGAGATCACGACCTGAGCCAAAGTCAGATATTCAACCAACTGAGCCACCCAGGCTCCCCAAACTGGACCATTTTCTTACACCACACACAAAAATTAACTCAGAATGGATTAAGGACTTAAATATGAGGGCTAAAACCATTACAATCCTAGAAGAGAGCACAGGCAGTAATTTCTCTGACACTGGCCATAAAAACATTTTTGTAGATATGTCTCCTGAGGTTAGGGAAACAAAAGCAAAAATAAATACTGGGACTACATCAAATAAAAAATTTCTGCACAGCAAAAGATGGGGGGGGGGGCGTGCCTGGGTGACTCAATAAGTTGAGCATCTAACTCCTGATATTTCCCCACAGTTGTGGGACCAAGCCGTGAGACTGGAGCCTGCTTAGGATTCTCTCTCCCTCTCCCTCTGTCCCTTGTGCGTGCACTCACTTTCTCACATAAATAAATAAATAAATGTAAAAAATTTCTGCACAGCAAAAGAAATAACCAACAAACTAAAAGACAACCTACTGAATGGGAAAAGATATCTGTAAGTGACATATCTGATTAAGGGTTAGTATCCAAAATATATAAAGAACTTACACAACTCAACACCCAAAACACCAAATAATCCAATTTAAAAAGTACACAACACATGAACAGACATGTTCTCCAAAGACAACACACACAGATGGCAAATAGACACGTGAAAAGATGCTAAGTAACACTCATCATCAGGGAAATGCAAATCAAAACTACAATGCGATATCAACCTGCACCTGTCAGAATGGCTAAAATAAAAAACACAAGAAACAACAAGTGTTGGCGAGGATGTGGAGAAAAAGAAATCCCCGTGCACTATCGGTGGGAATGCAAATTGGTGCAGCCACTGCGGAAGACAGTGTGGAGGTTCCTCAAAAAATTAGAAATAGAACTACCTTACAATCCCATAATCACACTATTGGGTATTTACTCAAAGAATACAAAAACACTAATTCAAAAAGATATATACCCCCCCATGTTTACTGCAGCATTATTTACAATAGCCAAATTATGAAAGCAGCCAAGTATCCAGTGATAGATGGATGGATAAAGAATATGTGGTATATATATATATATATACAATGGAATATTATTAAAACATAAGAAAAAAAAGAATGAAATCTTGCCATTCACAACATAGATGGAGCTACAGAGTATAATGGTAAGTGACATAAGAGAAAGACAAACACCATACGATTTCACTCATTTGTGGAACTTAAGGAAAAAAAAAACAATAGAAGAAGAAGAAACAACCAAGAAACAGACTCTTAACTATACAGAAGAAACTGATGGTCACCAGAGGGAAGGTGGATGAAATAGGAGAGGTGGAAGTAATTAAAAGAGTACCCTTATCATGATGAGCACTGAGTAATATATAGAACTGCTAAATTAATACATTGTACACCTGAAACTAATATAACACTATATGTTAACTATACTGGAAAAAAAGTTTTTTTTAAAAAAATTATCATTACTATTATTATAAAAATAGTGGGTGTTTTTAAACAATAGCTGTAGAAATAGCTGAGAAATAATAGGAAAATTGCTTTATGGATTTTGTATACCCGTAAGACCATTCCAGATACTTACAATTTTGCAGATATACGGTAAACAAATATTACTGCCATAAGTTTGTTAAATTATACTTCTGTGAGAGAATATAATAAGTCAAATTCTTTAGGATGAGTTTGAAAGAATTTTGTATGAATGAATGAAAAAAACTCAAACTTCAAATACATATAATAAGTAGACTGTGATTTAGAAAAACTGTTACGTAGAAACACTTTTTGTACAAGTTCAAATTTATTTATTCATTAGGAACACAATTTTACTGGTGGTGAATAGACTGTTGAAAATTCTATACTGCCAATCAACAAATATATTCAGTTCTTGCTATAAGCTTAACCAAGCATTTTAGGAATACAGAAAAATTATTAGTAATGGTTCTTCTCTCGGTGTTTATAAGAAGAAATTCTTAGGAAGGCAATAATTCAAGCTGGTGAACACAATTATATCAAAAAGAGAGACTACACAGTATATTTTTTAAAAAACTAAATACACACATTAAAGCCACTCTTTCAGAAAAGTGCTTATGTTTATTTTTCATGTTAGATACATGTGTGTGAAAATCAGGTATACAGATTACCCTTATTTCTTGTGCAGTATTCCTAAACTTTTTCTTTCTGGTAATAATGACTAAAATAAGTCATTTATTTATATTAAATTCTTCTAATGATACACAATGTATTTTCTGTGTTAGGGTATCTCACACCTAAAAGAGGTTAAGCACAACCCCCGAAGAAGTTTTGACCTGTTATTATTATTATTTTTTATACTTCTCCATTAATTTGTTCCTTTACTATGTATGATCTTGGTCACTTTACAGTTCTTTGGTTGCAAAAAAAAAAAAAAAAAATAGACTATTTGTGTGTTCCTTCAAGACCCTGATAAATGACTACCATTACCATTTGCCTACTTAAGAGCTGGCTACCAATTTGCATATTATTTAAGTTTTTTTTCCTTTTTCTCTTGTGCTGCTCAGCTTTAAGGCTATTTTCCTTTTTTGTAATTAGAATATTTCAAACATACAGAAAAGTAGAACAGAAATAATGAATACCTGAAAACAGGTGTCTTCCACCCAAATTCAACTAATGTTAACATACTATATTTACTTCACAATCTTTTAAAACAGAAATGAAACTTTAGAGATAAAATTAAAATGCTCTGTGTCCCTCACTGAATGCTTTAGGCTTGAAGGTCAGGACATCAGCCTGTTCTCACTCCATCCATCCTATCTTTCAGGGCTCAGCTTAAATCCTACTTGTATAAACTATCCCACCATAGCCACAGTGATTCCTCTTTTCTCTAACCCCCAACCACTCTGTATCTCATATAAGCAGATCTTCATTTTTTCTGGGATGGTTTCTTCCAGTCTGAGCTTACAGTGGCCTGTGAGTAGTTAACACCCTGACTACATTGCTCTGCATCCTGATTCAGTACTATAGTTGCTGCCTTGGTCTTGAGACATAAGGTAAAACCATCTCAGCCAAGGTGAAGGGCAGCGAAAAGTACAGCACCATACTGAATGAAAAGTGCACAGTGGGAAAAAAAAGAAGGATCCCTTGCTAACCACACCAAGTACAGTTTAGGTTAATAGCCTTAGTTTCATTGATAGTTGTATTCAGAGGTTGGTCTGTAAGAGAATTCACTCCCCACAAGAACAGTGTTTCAAGGTGGCTACAGTGGTTAAGTCTCCCTATTCTCCTAGCCCTGAAATAGGGGTACTTTTAATGACCCAGAACAGGAATCTGGAAGGGTCAGAGGGAGAGAGGGACAGACATAAACGTCTGGAAGCTCTCGATTCCACAGCTCTTGAAGGGCTGGGAAGTGAAGCTTAAAGGTCCTGAGAGTCTGATGAGACTGCAGAGCATCATCACATGGAGTTCATCCTTCATGGTGCCTTTCTGTCTCACTCTTCTCTGTATTTGCCTTTTCTTTCCCGTTTCCCCTTCCCACACCTCTCCTTCTTACCCTCAGCTATTTACTCTGCCCTGGCAGGCTCTAAGGAGGTTCTTCTTTCCTCAACTTAGCCTTGCACTAGAAGGCAAGAAGCCTCGGTTTCCTGTGGGCGAGCTCTGCAACAAGAGTGGTGCAGAGAGATGAAAGGTAGGGAAACAGAGCCTGGTAAACTGAAGCTTGAAAGTCCGAAACCTCTTAAGTTTGGGTTCTCTCATTACATGGTTCATCTTACCTCCTCATCCAGACTGGAAGTCCCTCTACCAAAGATGGCCCTATAAACACATACAAGCTGATTCAAATATTTTAGAAAATAACACTGCATAAATGAATAATTCATAACATGCCAGACTTGAATCTTTAGGAGATTATGCAGTCCATCTACCCTCCCCCATTTAGAGCTAGCAAATCTTTCAAGCAGCTTTTAATCAAACTCTTAGTGTTGTCTATACTACCTTCCCTTCCCAAATGAATTTAAAATCACCTGAATTCCACTCACTGCATCATATTCAACTAGCATAGCTAGTTTTCTTTTCTTTCTTTTTTTTTATTCCTTCGCTTCATGCTGTGCTAATTTAACCTCATCTTGGTAAACAAGAAAATGGTCTGCATTTGACAGACTCTAGCTGCAGCAAATGCAGCTGGCCTGTGTGCAAACCAATTTTGTTCATTCTTTATCCTGGCAGGGAGCCCTGCCCTCGAATTGTTTTGGGACTAATCAGCATTAAACCTGTGTCAGAAAGGTTACTGAAAGCAGCCCTAGAGCAAGGCGGCAGGAACAAGACTGTTGAGGAAAGGGATGAGGACAAATGCAGCAGCTGTGTAAAAATCTATGTGACGAGTTTTGCTCATGACAGTAAAATTGAGGCCCAGCTTCCTTTCTGTGCTTTGGCACTTCTGTGGAAATAACTTGGAAAGAGGACATGGGGAGAAAAGAGATCCACCAAATTTGCTATATTTCTTTCTTTCTGGGATGATGGGTACTTGGTGGCTAGCCAGGAAATGTTCCTTACTTCAGATGGCAGCAAAAGAAAAAGAAAGAAATGCATCCTTTGCCACTCTAGAGTTGAAAACACAGCATGGTTTTCTACAGGACGAACTTGAGGTGTAATAAGAAACAGGAGACATGTCGAATAAGATCCAAGGTAGATATAAACAAATCTAAATTTGACTAAAAAAAATTATTAAGGAATAAATACATCAACATCAAATAATCAAATACTGGAGTATTTTTTTCTACTCACCTGAGGGATTCAGGCTACACCTTTCAGAGTATCACATTTTGTATTAGAACTTAAATGAGAATGTAGTGTACTCGGTCAGCCTTTCAATCCTGTAATCTAGACATGTATTTTTTAATAGGCCACTAGGCTTTCCTAAATATTTACCACTAGCTCTGTGGGACTGCTGCAGAAGCCAAAAAAAGACAGTCCATTTTTATCTGATCACAGTATTTCTTGAACATATGGCTGCTTTTGGTTCGTCTGTTCACATAATTCTCATTAAATGGCTAGTAAGTCAGTAACTTCAAGAGATTTTTTTTATCATAGCTTTACTGAAATATATTTCACACACCTTAATATTCACCCTTTAAAAGCACACAATTCAGCTTTTCTGCCCGTGGATGCAGCCGAGGAGGCGTCATTAAAGCCCCCCCACTCCACCACCGTCCTAAGTCAGAGTCTCCCAAAGAGCCTGAACAGCTGTGGGCTCTTCATTGGAGGTTTGAGCTTTGGAACAACAGATGAGAGACTGAGGAGCCATTCTTAGCAATGGGGAACGCTCACACGCTGTGGTAACAAGGGATCCAAACACCGAGCACTCCAGAGACCTTGGGTTTGTCACTGTGGAGGAGGTGGATGCAGCCATGAATGCAGGGTCACACAAGGTGGATGGAAGAGTTGTGGCCAAGAGGGCTGTTTCAAGAGAAGATTCTCAAAGACCTGGTGCCCACTTAACTGTGGAAACGGTTTTTGTTGGTGGCATTAAACACTGAAGAACATCATCTAAGAGATTATTTTGAAAAGTATGGGAAAATTGAAGTGACTGAAATCATGACTGATTGAGGACAGTGGCAAGAAGAGAAGCTTTGCTTTTGTAACATCTGATGATTGTGACTTTGTAGACAAGACTATCATTCAAAAGTACTACACTGTGAATGGCCGCAACTATGAAGAAAGGGAAGTCCTATCTAGCAAGAGATGGCTAGTGCTTCATCCAGCCAAAGAGGTCAAAGAGGTTCTTTCTGGAAACTTTGGTGGTGGTTGTGGAAGTGGTTTAGGTGGGACTTTGGCTGTGGAGGAAACTTCAGTGGGCAAGGTGGCTTTGGTGGCAGTGGGGACGGCTGTAACGGATTTGGTAATGATGGAAGCAATTCTGGAGGTGGCAGAAGCTATAATGATTTTGGCAATTACAACAAACAATCTTCAAGTTCTGAACCCATGGAAGGAGGAAATTTGGAGGCAGAAGCTCTAGCCCCTGTAGTGGTGGAGGTCAGTACTTTGCCAAACCACGAAACCAAAGTGGCTATGACGGTTCCAGCAGCAGCAGTAGCTATGGCAGTGGCAGAAGGTTTTAATTATTGCCAGGAAACAAAGCTTAGTAGGAGAGGAGAGCCAGAAAAGTGACAGGGAAGCTACAGGTTGCAACAGATTTGTGAGCTCAGCCAAGCACAGTGGGGGAAGGTCCTAGCTGCTACAAAGAGGACATGTTTTAGACAATACTCGTGCATGGGCAAAAACCTGAGGATTGTACTTGTGACTAATTGTGTAACAGGTTATTTTAGTTTCTCTTCTGTGGAAAGTGTAAAGCACTTCAACAAAAGGTTTTAATGTGAGTTTTTTTTTTTGCATTCATGCTGTTGATTGCTAACTGTAACAGTCTGACCATGATGCTGAATAAATGTGTCTTTCTAAAAATGTTCTGTGTAGTCTTCTCTGAAGCCATCTTGGTAAACCACTCCAACAGTGTGAAGGTGGAATTTTTTCAGGATGATGCCAGGTTCCACTTGAAATTTATTTGTAACTTGCTTGGGCAGAGAAGCCATCGTCTCCACAAACTTTGGTGTAGCTGAACTGACATTAATGTGTTGTGACCTGGAGTTCACTGTTAAAAGGGTCACCCAAGCAAAGTCATAGAGTTTATCTGGTTATTAATATGATTGCTGGCACATCCTATGCAATATATCTAAATTGAATTATGGTAGCAGATAAAATTATAGATGGGATTAAAACTTGTGTATCATCCATTATCATGTATAATCAATAAGCAATTTATTATCCTCTTGAAAAAAAAAAAAGACACACAACTCAGTGGTTTTTAGCATATTCACAAAGTTGTGTATCACTACCACCAAGAATTTTAAAAGATTTCATCACTCTAAAGAGAAACCCTGTACCCATTAGTAGACAGTTTTTTTTTTTATTTTCATTTTTTAACATTTATTTATTTTCAACAAAGAGAGTGCGAGTAGGGGAGGGGCAGAGAGAGAGGGAGACAAAGAACCTGAAGCAGGCTCCAAGCTCTGAGCTGTCAGCACAGAGCCCAGTGTGGGGCTTGAACCCATGAACTGTGAGATCATGAACTGAGCTGAAGTCGGGTGCTTAACTGAGTCACCCAGGTGCCCCAGTAGACAGTTTTTGATAAGGCAGCCATCCCTAATTGCTAGTCGTATTTGTTACCTGTACAGGGATTTCTTGAAATTGTCAACCAGAACATGGCAAAAAAAAAAGAAAAAAAAACAAAACAAAAAACCTTTAAGAGTGTTTAAACAACACATAAAAATTCACAAAAAATGTTTTTCACATAAACTTTTTCTCTCGTCCAGTTTATCTATGCACCAGCTTATTAGGAACCTTCTTTGCAAAAACTATTTGTAGGAAGAGTGAATAAATGTTACCCAACTTATGGATTTCAAAATGCACTGTGACCTCACCTGCAAAAGCCAGTTTCCTACTGATACTCTGTATTGAGGTTCTTATCAATAAAATAGTTATAAGGTCTTACAAAACTTTCAACTTTGTTTCCCAAATATATGAAAACAATTTTACATTATTGCTATTTCCAGATACCTATTATGAATTAAAATGAAACACTTTTTTTCTTCTAAAATTTATTTATTTTGAGAGAGAGAACACACACCCATTAGCAGGGGAGGGGCAGAGAGAATCCCAAGCAGGATCTGTGCTGTCAGCACAGAACCCAATGCAGGGCTCAATCCCACAGACGGTGAGATCATGACCCAAGCCGAAATCAAGAGTTGGACCCCTTAACTGATTGCACCACCCTGGCGCCCCTAAGATGAAACACTTTTTGATCAAACAACTAACATAAAATTTAAGCAGGTAATTGAACAGAAATACATTTAGTCAGCAATAAAAAATAAACCAGAAATCGAACGTGAGACAAATCTAATGTAAGACATACATCTTAAAATTTTCTACTAGCCACATTTTTAGAATAGTAAAAAGAAATAGGAAAAAATAATTGCAATGATGTGCATTTTATTTAACCCAATGTATCCAAAATATTGCTTCAACTTGTAATCAACATACAAAAATTTTGGGGGGATACTACGTCTTTAAAATCTGTGAGTACAGCAAAGGAAACAACCAACAAAACTAAAAGGCAACCAACGGAATGGGAAAAGATATTTGCAAATGACATATCGGACAAAGGGCTAGTATCCAAAATCTATAAAGAGCTCACCAAACTCCACACCCGAAAAACAAATAACCCAGTGAAGAAATGGGCAGAAAACATGAATAGACACTTCTCTAAAGAAGACATCCGGATGGCCAACAGGCACATGAAAAGATGTTCAGCGTCGCTCCTTATCAGGGAAATACAAATCAAAACCACACTCAGGTATCACCTCACGCCAGTCAGAGTGGCCAAAATGAACAAATCAGGAGACTATAGATGCTGGAGAGGATGTGGAGAAACGGGAACCCTCTTGCACTGTTGGTGGGAATGCAAATTGGTGCAGCCGCTCTGGAAAGCAGTGTGGAGGTTCCTCAGAAAATTAAAAATAGAGCTACCCTATGACCCAGCAATAGCACTGCTAGGAATTTATCCAAGGGATACAGGAGCACTGATGCATAGGGCCACTTGTACCCCAATGTTCATAGCAGCACTCTCAACAATAGCCAAATTATGGAAAGAGCCTAAATGTCCATCAACTGATGAATGGATAAAGAAATTGTGGTTTATATACACAATGGAATATTACATGGCAATGAGAAAAAATGAAATATGGCCTTTTGTAGCAACGTGGATGGAACTGGAGAGTGTGATGCTAAGTGAAATAAGCCATACAGAGAAAGACAGATACCATATGGTCTCACTCTTATGTGGATCCTGAGAAACTTAACAGGAACCCATGGGGGAGGGGAAGGAAAAAAAAAAAAAAAAGAGGTTAGAATGGGAGAGAGCCAAAGCATAAGAGACTGTTAAAAACTGAGAACAAACTGAGGGTTGATGGGGGGTGGGAGGGAGGAGAGGGTGGGTGATGGGTATTGAGGAGGGCACCTTTTGGGATGAGCACTGGGTGTTGTATGGAAACCAATTTGTCAATAAATTTCAGGAAAAAAAAAAAAAATCTGTGAGTATTTTGCATTTACAGCACATGTCATTTTGAAGTAGTCAAGTTTCAAGTGCTCAATAGCCACATGTAGCTAAATGGCTCCCATACTGCATAGCACAGCCTTAGATTATTCATTTAGTTTCTGTGTGAATTCATCATAGGGGACTGCCTTAGTTTAAGTACTCGTCTCTTGCCCAGATTATTCCGGTAGACTCCTAACTGCTCTCCTTGTCAATCTAGCCTCTATACTGCTGCCAAAAAATGATCTTCTTAATATGCTAATCTGACAGTCTATTATTACAGTCGCCTGCATAAAATCCTTCAGTGGCTCTTTATGGCTGGAAAAAAATCCAAATTCCTTAGCTTGTAATATAAAACTTATATTTGGCCTTGGCTACCTCTCCAGTTATACTTACTACTCTTCCTCTTCTCTCCCATGTTAGCTGTAGTAAATTTCTTGCTGTCATATTCCCACTCCTTCCTGCCTTTAAATGTTTTCCCTATATTTAAGACATCCTCCCCTCAATCCTTGCACATTTAGCAACATCTACTCCCAGTTCAGTGTTATATTTTCAGTGAAATTCTTCCCATTTCCCACCAGGGAAAATCAGAGATGTATTGGTCTAAATTCCCTGTTATAGCATCTGTCACAATGTGCACTGGTGTCAGATTTTATGAGGTTTGGCTCTAATAGGATCCTGCAAGTCTAAAATCAGACTCAAATTACCTTAGGAAATTTCTTAGGAAAGCATGGCCATAGTGGGAACTGAAATTTGCTGTATTCTGCAGCCCTAAATGCATCTTCCTCTGGGAAATGGGCAGATCTCCACTTCACAGATGAGGGAAATATCAAAGAGATTATGGTTGGTATGACATTTCAAATAGTAAGGTTGCTAACATTATCCTTAGTATGCCCATAATCATCAACACTGCTTTTCCAACATCTTGTTAAAAAAAAATCATTACTATCTTAGGAGGTTATTTTTTCTGTTTCTCTTCTTGCTTCTATTCTATCCCATTCTAATCATGAAGATGGATGTTGGAATGATCATTCTCCTGGACAGAGCATTTTTTTCTTCACAGATGTCTCCTCCCATATTCCTCCACTCTTTTTTAGGTCAAGAAAGATGGTATTTAATTCTTGAGACTATGGTAGGTATGGGAGGGAGACTACAGCAAAATTTTTAAAAATACCTTTAAATCTCTGATAACTTCTTATCTGATCCCAGTAAAGCACCAATGACAAAAATATCTAAATACCTTTCCACTTTTAGGGGGAAAGTAACAGGGCTTGCAGCCACCCTGCAACTTGTGGCCAAAGTCTTCAGACCAACATGTGTCAGTCACTCTGCAGGAGAGGCTAAGGAATGTCCAATTTCCCTACTCCTAGGGAAAGGGCTGTTCTCAGGCCTAGAATGTGTCTATGAAACTCTCAAGCCATAGGGTACAGGTGACCAATTTGGTGGATTCCCTAGAAGAGGGAAGGGATGGTAAATTGATCTATTCTTGCAATTTTGGAGGAATCAGAAGGCTTCCACCAGGCAAGAAGGGGATTGATGGCTTAGGCCTTTTGGTTGCTGATCAGACACTGGCATTTAAGTGGGAAAGCGGTAGCCCCAGGGTAAGGTGGCCTATCTCTTATATCATTCCACCAAAGAAACACTATTTTTGAGTTATTATTTGGACATCTTCTTAGTCTGTTTTGCCATAATTTTATTGTTCTTCATTTCCCTGAATATAAACTCTTTCTTTAAAAAGTGTATGAAGGGGAGAGCCTGGGTGGTTCAGTCGGTTAAGTGTCTGACTTTGGCTCAGGTCATGATCTTGCCAGTCCCGAGTTCAAGCCCCGTGTCAGGCTCTGTGCTGACAGCTCAGAGACTGGGGCCTGCTTCGGATCCTGTGTCTCCGTCTCTCTCTCTGCTCCTCCCCGACTCACACTCTGTCTCTCTTTCTCAAAAATAAATAAACATTAAAAAACAAAAAAATGAACAAAACTTAAAGTAAAATAAAAAATCTTAAAAAAATTTTTTTTAATTAAAAAGCATATGAAGGGGCACCTGGGTGGCTCAGTCAGTTGAGTGTCCAACTTCGGCTCAGGTCATGATCTCACAATTCATGAGTTGGAGCCCCACATTGGGCTCTGTGCTGCCAGTGCACAGCCCACTTTGGATCCTCAGTCCCCCCTCTCTCTGCTCCTCTCCCGCTCACACTGTCTCTCAAAAATAAATAAAAAACATTTTAAAAAGTAAATACGGGCACCTGGGTGGCTCAGTCGGTTAAGCATCCGACCTCGGCTAAGGTCATGACCTCACTGTTAGTGAATTAAGGCCCCATGTTGAGCTCCGTGCTGACAGCTCAGAGCCTGGAGCCTGCTTCAGATTCTGTGTCTCCCTCTCTCTCTCTGCCCTTCCCCCACTCACACTCTGTCTCTTTTTCTCTCTCAAAAATAAACATACATACATACATACATAAAATAAATACATAAATAAAAAGTATATGAAGTATTGTATAACATTGTGAATGTACTAAATGCCACTAAATTGTATGCTTTATTATTTTATTTTAAATGCTGATTTTTGAGAGAGAGAGAGAGAGAGAGAGAGAGAGAACAGGGGTGGAGCAGAAGAGAGGGAGACACAGAATCCAAAGTAGGCTCCAGGCTCTGAGCTGTCAGCACAGAGCCCGACGCAGGGCTCAAACTCATGAACCTCAAGATCATGACCTGAACTGAAGTCGGATGCTCAACCGACTGAGCCACCCAGGCGCCCTTAAATTGTACGTTTTAAAATGTTAACTTTATGTTATGCAAATTTTTACTTCAATTTTTAAAAATGAAAAACTATATAGTGAGAAAAATACTACAGGATTACCAGGTATATCATAAATTCCTTCAAAGTGTATACATGACACATTTGGTTCTAGAATGTCCAGGAATAGATCTTGTATCCTAAGACTGCTATGATGTGCTCTGAGAGAAGAGATTATAATGTCAGAATACTTAACTCCCAGGATGTGATTAAGCTCATTTTGTTCATCAGTAAAGTGGCATCATAACATTCTTTCTAGCATATTAAAGGAAATGAATCCTAATTAACATCTGTAATAGCTCAGTGAGCCTTCTTGTCTTTTAAGTCAAAACTACTGAGACTTTTTTTTAATCATGAAAAGTTTTGCATCATGTCTTAGAAACATCAGTGGCAGAATGTATATGGGAAGGGATACACAAATGCATGGAATAAAGAGTTGGAAGGATGCTTAGCAATAAGCACAGGAATACCATAAATTATAATATTATCTTTTATTCATAAATTCTAAGCATCTATTCCCCTGTGGTAAAATGTCATTAAAAAATTGCCACAAAAAATTCCAGCAAGAATTAAAAAATTTTTGTTTTAATTTCAAAAAAATTTTAAATAAAATAAAAATGGTAAAACCATCTTAGAAAACTGTTAGGCAATTTATCTTATAATTTTAAACATATGCCAGGGTGCCTGGCTGGCTCAGTTGATTGAGGGGCTGACTCTTGCTTTGGGCTCAGGTGGTGGTCTCGTGGTTTGTAAGATTGAGCCCTGCATTAGGGCTCCTTACTGGCAGTGTGGAGCCTGTTTGGGATTCTCTCTTTCCTCTCTCTGCCCCTCTTCCCACTCACTTGTATGTGCGCAAGCTCTCTCTCGTCATCTCTCTCTCTCAAAATAAATAAACAGTAAAAAAAAAATTAAACATATACCTACCCATTTACCTACAGTTCTACTAGGAAAACCTGTATCCACAAAATGTTGTGTACAATAATGGCAGCTTTACTCATAATAGCAAAAAAACTGGAAACAAACTCAAAGCCCACCAACAAGCAAACGGACATACAAATTGTAGTACATTCATTCAATGTAATACAACTCAGTAATAAAAAAGGATAAACTACTACTGATGCATGCAACAATGTGGATGAATCTTAGTGACATTTTGTTGAGCGGAAGAAGACAAACAAAAGATTCCATATGAAGTTCAAAAACTAATCTATGGTCTTATCAGCTAGAAGCATCATCCTCCAGTAATTCGTCAAAATGATCAACGCAAAGGGAAGCAAGAAAGGTACTTGCTGTATGTTCTCTAGATCTTTTAGAAAACAGAATTGTTCTTTTGGCCACATACACATGAGTCTACAAGAAAAGTAATATTGTAGATATGAATGGAATGGGCACTGTTCAAAAAGGAATGCCCCACAAATATTAATACGGCAAACCTGGAAGAAGCTCATCTAAAGAAAGAAGAGGAAGGCACATAAGCAAGTAAATTTTTTGGCAATAAGGCAAAGAGGAAAATTATTTTTATAGTTATGTACCACAGAAGCTTGGGGTAAATGAACAAGACATCATTAATTAAGCTTTGGTGACATAACAACAATAAATTAACAAGGCAATTTAATAACCTTGATATTTGAACCAAAATACTTTTGATTTATCAACATTTCGTATAACAAAAAATAATTCCTCATAAGGGTGATTGGTTTTTTTAAGGACTTGAGATTTTCAGCCGTATTTTAACAAATATATAATGAATAGCTATATGAGTAAGACTCTGCTAAGTGCTGTGAAAGATATGAGGCAGCAAAGGTAAAAAAACTCAGACTTCCATGGTACTATCTCACAGTAATATCTCACAGAACTTAAGTCATTATAATATTTGGACTCATTACATATCATATGCAGGAATATAATGACTACTGCACTCAGCATATTTCAACAAATGTTACTGTACTATCAGCAGTCTGATGTCAGATTAATTGACACAACCACCTGTACAACTAATGAATGAAGCAGAATGTTGGAACTTTTCAAAATCTATCTGATTTATCAAATGACAATCCATCAAGATTTCTGGACCATGAGAATACCATTAAAAAGGCTTTTTGTACTGTAATAATATACAATATCTGCTTTCCACCAAAGAAAAATTAAATGGAGAGACAAAAAATCATTTTTACTGCTCTTTAATGCCATAAGACCTATATAAGTTATGTGACAAATATAATATTCTGATAAAGAATATTAATAGAAGACTGAAGCAAGAGATTACTGTTCACAGGGCCTAGAACAAGATGAATTTAGAGTTTATCTAGACCAATCTCACATCTCCTATTAAAAAAATTTGTTTTTACCTCCCTGACATAAGTCATTAAACTTCTGTTCCAATGAACTCATGAAGTAATATCTATTTTAATAACAATTTTAATAAATCAGAAAAAAATTTAAGAAGTAATCTGCTGTCCTATATTTTTCCTATAATTCTTTAGTCCCAATTTGGCTCTCCAGACCTACTGAGGTCCACATTTTCTTCTGTCTGACCAGGCCTCAAATTTTCAAAATTGGCTGATATATTCACTAACTTTCCTCTTCTAAGGAAGCACACCCTGTATTCTATTTACCATTTCTCAATAAACAGTAAAGAACCTTCACCGTCCTATTCTCTATTCCCTGTGGATTCAGTAATTTTTTTAAGTTTATTTAAAAATAAATAAAGTTTATTTACTCATTTTTGAGAGAGAAAGAGAGAGTGAGCACACAAGCAGGGGAGGGGCAGAGAGAGAGAGGGAGACACAGAATCCGAAGCAGGCTCCAGGCTCTGAGCTGTCAGCACACAGCCCAATGTGGGTCTTAAACCCACAAATCATGAGATCAATACCTGAGCTGAAGTCGGATGCTTAACTGGCTGAGCCACCCAGGTGTCCCAGTAATTTTTTTTTAAATGCACTTACCACGTATTGTCCACCAGGCATTAACATTCTATATTGTAGGTACTAGATATACAGCAGTAACTAAAACATAGTCCCCATCTCATAAAATTAACACTTTAGGGGATATACTCTAGTTAATCAATGTGTATCTCAAAATCTACCACTCCAGTTCAACACAATATGAATACAGTGGAATTATTCTAAACGCTACATATAATGACGCAACCGAGGAGTCACATTAAAATTATTTTTTTGACAGCTGGTCATTTTATTGAGTTATACTGAGCCTGTAGTCAATTCATTTCTTAAAAGTGAATATATGATTGTATGCCAAACATATACTATTTCAAAAGGAGAACACATGAGAGTACGTAACTTGGAATATATAGTAGTAAGTTTTCTTAACCAATAACCTGGATTAAACTCCTTGTGTCCTCAGTAGACCAAAAATCAAAAGTGCTCATGGCCAGTAGCACTTCTGTTTCCTCTACTTGAATTTGCTCATCACACCCATTTCCAACCTCTTTATGTATAACATGATAGTGAATTCATAATTTAATTATTAAGTAAACCTATGAATTAAGATTCTGAAAAGAACTGTAATTTCTTTTATTATATAAAGATATTTTTTAATGTTTATTTCTTTTTGAGAGAGAGAGCATGCATGCAAGCAGGGGAAGGGTGGAGAGAAGGGGCAGATTATTTGAAGCAGGCTCTGCGCTAACAGCAGAGAACCCCATGCGGGGTTCGAACTCACTAACCATGAGATCATGACCTTAGCCTAAGTCGGACGCTTAACCGACTGAGCACCCAGGTGCCCCAAGAATTGTAATTTCTTTGAAAATAAATATGAATATCTATATATATGCCTATATATAGATATCCACATCTATATCTAGACAAATATAGATATATATATATCCAAGTTGCTAAACACAAAACTGCTAATTAGATACCAGAAGACTAAAGATTAGGGTGGAAAATCATAAAACTCTAGGAGGATTTTCACTCAGATTTCTTTGAGATGGCTTTAAATTCTCACTCCACTTTAGATATAGAAACTATAAATCATACATGATTCATTGTATGTGGGGTTTATGTAAGAAACATCACAAAAAAATTGTAGTCGGCAGATCCTTCTTCAAAGGAAAAGCCTTGATCCTAAAACAAAAGGTTGGTGAAATATACATATGCAGGTTTTAAAAGGTTTAAAATATGCATGCACTTTTTCTTTATAGTTTATCAGACTTTTTGATTAATTGGTACCAATTATAGTGGAAAAAAGGACTTCAGCTGCAATAGTCCAAAAAAAAAAAAAAAAAAAGAAAGAAAAGAAACAAGGATGCCAAAAGGGATTTCAGGATGCTGCTGTGTAAAGGATGATTAAAGATTAAAACTTGAGTCTGAAAAGGTAAAAGCTGAAAGGAGCTATGACCCAAGTTAATAAAATCAGCAACAGCATGAACAAAGCAGACCTGGATTTATTTACCACACCCTGAAATGCTGGGATAAAGGCAGCCTCTAAAAAGGGTTTTTTACTGGTACAAAATCATTCCCACTAGAAAAAAAGCTCCATGAAAACCAAGGATCTTGTCTATTTTTGCTCACTGATTTACCCCCCTCACTTAGGGGACTCCGAACGCCTAGAATGAAGTAGGCCCTCTACAATTCTTCAGTGTTGAATGAATCAATTGAATGAGCTAGCCACAACACTTCCTGACATTTACAAAAGAAGGAATATCCTTGAAATTTGAGCAATGTAAACTGAAGATAAGCAGAGGACAGTGTGACTTGACCCATCAAAAAATAAACTTAGAGTCTAAACAGTTTCCCAGAGTTGTCTCACTCCCTTCCTCTAGGGACCTGACTCTAGTTTTACTGATTGTCTCACCATTTCTCAGGCCTTCATACCTGAAGTGCTTCCTTTACTTCCCTTTTCTCTCCATCTATTAAAATTCTATGCCTCAAAAGAATATATACAAATGTCCAATAAGCACATGAAAAGATGCTCAATGTCATCAGTCATCAGGGAAATTCAAATCAAAACCACAATGAGATGCCACTTCACACTTACTAGGATGAGGCTAAAAATCTTTTTAAAACGCAGTAATAAGGGTTGACTAGGATGTGAAGAAACTGGAACCCCCATACACTGCTTGTGGAACGTAAAATAGTACAGCTGCCTTGGAAAACAGTCTGAATGTTCCTCAAGCCAGCAGTTCCACTGCAGTTTTAATACTCAAAATTATTGAAAATATATTATATGTCCACACAAAAACTTGTATATGAATGTTCCCAGCAGCATTATTCATAATAGTCAGAAAGTAGGAACAACTCAAATGTCCATCAACTGAAAAATGGAAAATGAAATGCAGTATACCCACACAATGGAATATTTGCTGGTAGAAAGGAATGAAGTACTGATAACTTACTACAACATGGATGAACTTTGAAAATATTATTATACTAAGGGAAATAAGGTAGACACGTTACATGATTCCATTTATATGAAATGTCCATGTCCAGAATAGGCAAAAATCTACCTAGATAGAAAGTAAGATTTGTAGTTGCCAGGGTCTGAGCAGACAGAGAGGAGCATAATGAGTCGACAAAGGTATGAGGTTTCCTTGGGGGGAGGTGATGAAAATGTTCTAAAGTTGATTGTGGTGATTGTTTCATAACTCTGTGAATATACTAACAGACACTGAATTGCTTACTTTAAGTAGTATGTTTGTTACACATAGGGTATGTGAATTATATTTAAATCAAGTTGTTTAAAAAAATTCTATGCATATTTTAAGAGCAAGTTCAAATATAAGCCTCACCCATGTCTCACCTCCTCAGTAAAATTTAATAATTTCCTCTATACTGGCAAACCAGTTGCTATTATATATTAAAGTGTATTCGTTATGTATTACCTGTATTATTAGAACCTAAGTTTCTGAGTGGTAAAAACTGCTTATTCTTCTTTGCACCCGCTTTCCCAAGACCTAATACAGTGCATTACATAAAGCAGGAATTCAATATATCTTTATTGTACAAAAACACTAATTTGAAAAGATATATGCATCTCTATATTTATTGCAGCACTATTCACAATAGCCAAGACAAGGAAGCAATCTAAATGTCCATCGATAGATGAATGGATAAAGCAAATATGAGGTGTGTATGTGTGTGTACGTGTAAAATGGAATGTTGGTCATAAAAAAGAATGAGATCTTGCCATTTGTGACAACATGGATGGACCTACACGGTATCATGCTAAGTGAAATAAGTGAGAGAAAGACAAATACCATGTAGTTTCACTTATACATGGAATCTAAAAAACAAACAAAAAGCAGAAACAGATCCATAAATACAGAGAACAAACCTATGGCTGCCAGAGGGGACTGTGAGGGGAGGCGAATAAGCAGGTGGGTGAAGGGGAGTGGGAAATGCAGGCTTCTGGCTATGGAATGAATAAGTCACAGGGATGAAAGGTACAGCATGGGGATTATAGTCAATGGTACTGTAATAGTGCTGTATGGTGACAGATGGTAGCTACATTTGTGAGCATAGTGTAACATACACAGTTGTCAAATTACTATGCTGTACACCTGAAATTAATGTAACATTGTATGTCAACTATATTTCAACTTAAAAACGTGTGGCTAAGTTTCAGGATTTCTGTGAACAAAGTCCGAAATTGTATATAACATTTTGAGTATACATACATTTTTCTAGAAAAAAAAGTTCCAACATTACAATAGAATCCATGAAATCCACACAGTTAAAAAATTTCAGGTTTGAAAATTAACTGAAAACTGGAGAACTGGAAATCAAAATAAACTGCAATGAATTGCAGAACTGAATGTGTCAGAATTAAAAAACCACTGTATTTCAAAAATGGAATACACACTTTCACGCCTTTAAAAATAATTACATTGATGATAAGAAATTAAATGTGTTAAGTCCAAGCCACATTCAGACATGATGAAAATTCTCTGAACACATGCTCCAAAGAATTTCCTTAAAACAACATTTATACTTCTGAAAGCTTTAAACCTTAGAGGAACACAAACCTAGGACCTTAAATTCAAGTTGCTGCTGTCAGTTACCAATAAGGTTATTAACTAATTCCTCCTGCTCCTAATGATCAGTCAACATTCATCTCCTATTTTACTCCAGGCATCTGAAAAAAGGCTTTTAAATTAGAGAAATGGATAAAGCCAAAAAGGGTCCTCAGTTAAATGGGTAAGACATGTAAGAGAAGGAGAGGCAGAAACAAGTTTAATGATTATTGTCACCTTGGTTCAGTTTATTCAGTGTTCAAGGAAATTCACATTTTCCTGAAACAAAAGCTCCTGATACATTTAACATAAGACATAAAAGCTGACGTAAAAGTCTCTTCAGTTCTGTATACAGTATCAAACACTTACATTCTTATTATGTGGTAAGAACTGTTCTTAACACTTTATTTGTATTAGAGCTCACTTAATTCACATGTGTGTATATATATTTTGTTTTGTTTTGTCCATAAGGACAATGGTAAACTAATCTCTGTTGAGCCTTGAATTCTCTGGACTGGTAAGAATTACCAGTATAACATCCCAGTTATCCCTGAAGGTTCATTTTGGGGTCTGATTCAGAAGTATAACTTTCGAAGAAGAGTTTTTAAAGTCCTGCATCCTGGCATCAGAGCTATCACAGGTCTGCACTAACAGCATTACTGTGGCTCTGTTCAACATGGGATTACATTCTTTCCAGGATGCATAATCTCATTCAGTTCAAAAGTTACTCAAATACTGGATAGACCAAGCAAATGCCTTCATCTCTCCAGCATAAAGTGACTTCCTTTATCCATTCTACTCACCATCATAGACAATGTGCACCTGGCCTAAAAATATATCAAAGCAGAAAGATATTTCTAGATTTCCTATTTGAGGCCATGGAGGTCTTCACCCAGACCTGACAGATAATTATTTCATTCAGATAATATTTACAGAAGAATGAATAATGAAAAGTACATATTTACAATGTTTAGTGAAAAAAAATAGGACAAAAAGGAAATATAAGGTAGGAGAAAAACTATATAAATCACATTGAAAAATGAAAGGAACCATAGCAAAACATTAACAATGGTTGTAGCTGGGGTTTACATTTCTAAAACATTTTTTTATTTTCTAGTTCTCTTTAATAACCTAGCATTAATTTGTGCTTTTTAAAAAATATTTTTTAAGTTTATTTATTTGACACATACAGAGAGAGAGAGAGAGGGAGAGAAAGTCAGTGGGGGAGGGACACAGAGAAAGAATCCCAAGCAGGCTCTGCGCTGTCAGCGCAGAACCCAACATGGGACTGGAATGCATGAACTGTGAGATCATGACCTGATCCGAAACTAAGAGTTGGACACTTAACCAACTGAGCCACCCAAGCACCCCTAATTTGTGCTTTTTAAATATTATTTTCAAATTATGAACTATATATAGGACCTATATAACAACTAATCCAGATGTTAACTTTATATTAGATATTTGTTTATCTCCTATCAAAATGTTATTTCCTAAACAGGTATCATTCTATATAACCATATTCTGAGCATTTCCCCAAATCTTTATCAAAACAAAGCTCATCTTACATTCTTTCTCCATTTTATTTGTTTTCAACTCCTCCCTCAAAAATAGCTATTTAGTAGGAATCAAGATTTTACGGCAGAGTATAAAATTACTCTGGATTTAAAAGCAACATTATAAGCCTATATCTAAGAGACCCTTGGAACAGTAGAAAACATTTGCCTAATGTGCACTTCCTGTACCCTATTTTAAGTATCTTCGTCCTATAAAAATATGGTAATACTTGATTGATACATTCAACAACAGCCACCAAAATCTATGTTGAGTTTACAGTTTTTAGAGTGAATTTCCAAAAATATCACCCTAACACATTCAAGTTTAGTTGGCATAGACACATTTGCAATGTTTAACAGAAACAAACAGCCCAAGACTTGCACATGGAGAATGGCAGCTCTGAGTTTCTCTGTTTGTAGCAAATGTGCTTCATTAGCCATTATGCTTGTTTCCTTCCAAGAGTTTCCTTCAGGTTATTACCACATTGCTTCCTACAAGACAAGTTAGTACTGAGAAACCATTGCCTGAAGCTACATACACACATACATGTGTGTGTGTGTGTATATATATATATATATATATATATATATATATATATAAATATAAAAAACATATATGTGTGTGTACACACACACACACACACACACACACATAAAACCTTAGTCTATAACCCTGGCAGATTCACATTTATTTTTGTATTTTACTTTTTCTTTTTTATTGTTATATACATTTTCAAACATACCTAAGAACAGAGAATAAGGACAAAGTATAATGAACCCCATGTACTCATCACCCAGCTTCAACAATATCAGTTTTTTATTATTCTTGTTTTATCTATTGCTCTCCAAACATTTTATGGGAAGGAAGTGAGTGTTGGAGTATCTTAAAACAAGTCTTAGACATGATCAGAAAAAAATTCTTACTAGCAAACTTGAAAGTTGTAAAAATGCTTGTCTTATTTTACTTAAACCTTACCATATTAAAAATATTTAAAACGTTAAGATAGTAGTCTTTTTTTTTTTTTTAATGTTTTTTTTCAACGTTTATCCATTTTTTGGGACAGAGAGAGTCAGAGCATGAACGGGGGAGGGGCAGAGAGAGAGGGAGACACAGAATTGGAAACAGGCTCCAGGCTCCGAGCCATCAGCCCAGAGCCCGACGCGGGGCTCGAACTCCCGGACCGCGAGATCGTGACCTGGCTGAAGTCGGACGCTTAACCGACTGCGCCACCCAGGCGCCCCTAAGATAGTAGTCTTAATGCCAATAATAGCTTAAGTAAGAATCAGACTTTCAGAACTAGAAGGAAAGACAGATATCATTTAATTTCTTGCTATTCAAATTGTGATAGTTGGTCCAGTAGCACTGACATATCAGGAGCTTGTTAGAAATGCAGAGCCTCAGGCCCAGCTCAGACCTACTGAACCAGCCTGTATTTTTTTTTTAATGTTTATTTAATTTTTTGAGACAGAGGGAGCCAGAGAGCGAGTGAGCGCTGGACAGAGAGGGAGACACAGAATCCAAAACAGGCTCCAGGCTCTGAGCTGTCAGCACAGAGCCCAATGCGGGGCTCAAACCCACGAACTGTGAGATGATGACCTGAGCCGAAGTCGGATGCTTAACCGACTGAGCCACGCAGGCACCCCGCCCCCCTCCTTTTTCTTTAACCCAGCTTGTATTTTAATATGATCCTTAGGTAACTGGCATCCTCATTAAATTTTCTGAAGGTCAGCTGAAACTACTCCACTCAGTTGAGAAAAGAGAGGCTTAAAGAGGTTAAATGACTCTCCCAAAAGGAATAAAATTCAGAGTATCTGATTGTGAGACCAGGGGTTTTTTCCTTACACGACATACTGCCTCTCAACAAAGCTGATTCCCACCACATCCTTCTGGAAATGAATTCAATTAACAAATGAATTTCCCATATATATATTTTTTAAATTCATGAGAACCTGACATTTTCCCAAATACTATAATATGTACTAGAGCAGAATCTGTAAATTAATCAAACCTCTTCCTCCTTTGGGTAAAAGGACAGACCTTTTCAGCAAGAGAGCCTTCAAGGAGACCAATTTAATTAATTAATGGCTGTGTATTTTTTTCAAAGGTCAGTACTATAGTCTCCTTATACAGAGAATATATTATCGAGTGCAGCTGAAAACTTGGGCCTTTTAGCATAGGATCAATAAACACAATACTGAAAGTCAGGCTCATTTTCTAATTGTGGCTTCAGTAGGAAAGTTCAGAAATGAGTTAAAATGTACCACCGACCCCATCAGCAATGATAACCAAATCTTCTTGTTACACTAAAAAAGCACTGCCTTTTCCCCTTAATTCTAAGGAAAAAATTATGACTAAGGAAAATTAAGAATAAAACCTTAGATTAAAATTATTTTAAAAGGTAAATGTTACCTTAATTATGGTATCTTTGTATTGTTTAAAAAAATTTTTTTTCAGCCATATGGGCTTTCATAAGAAGCCATTCTTAATTTTCAGAAGAGAGTTTTATGACACATGGGAATTCAAGAGGTTTCTCCAGAACAATATTAAGAAACCTATTATTTATAGAATGAAGAGATTCTGAATTTTTCAGTGGAGTATGTCTTCTTAACAAAATACACAGTGGAGGGTAAAAAAGAAATGTCAAAACCAATACTATTCCTTCAACAATACTGGTAGAAAAGTAAACTCGTACAGCCTTTACAGAAGGCAGTTTGGTAATATATGTGTGTGTATACACACACACACACACACACACACGCTGCTTGACCCAGCAGTTTCCCTCAGAAATGTGACCTAAGGAAATAATTTAAAATGTGTGCAAATATCTTCCTACTAGAAGTTCTGTGCAATACTATTTATAATAAAAAATTTGAAACAATCTAAGAACCTATAGGAAGACAATATGTAAATAAATAAAAGTACATCATAAAGTATATGATGTTCTGCCATTAAAAGGATAATGCAGGGGCGCCTGCCTGGGTGGCTCAGTCAAGTTGAGTCCAACTTGATTTCGGCTCAAGTCATGATCCTACAGTTTTGGGATCAAAACCTGCATGGGGTTCCACGCTGAGTGTGGAGCCTGCTTGGGATTCTCTCTTTCTCCCTGCACCTCTGCTCCTCTTCCCTGCTGACACTTTCTACCTCTCTCTCCCTCTCTTAAAAAAAGAAAAAAAAAAAAGGATAATAATAGATCTAACATGGGGTCATCTCCAAATTATATTATGGAGTTTTAAAAGGTTAAGATAATGGGGCACTTGGGTGGCTCAGTCAGTTAAGTGTCTGACTCGGCTCAGGTCATGATCTAGCAGTTCATGAATCAAGCCCCAAATCGGGCTCTGTACTGACAGCTCAGAGCCTGGAGCCTACTTCAGATTCTGTGTTTCCCTCTCTCTCTGACCCTCCCCCACTCCCACTGTCTCTCTTTCTCTCAAAAACTAACCCCCCAGAACAAAACCAACCACACAGACCAGTTTTAGGAGCCCACTATGGTGATAATCTAGCTGTAACTATACTCAGTGTGTCCTTTCTCAAGTAATATGGAAGTTTATCACAAAGCACAAAGTTTTACTGTCCTTCTTAGTAACTCCTCATAGAGAGCAGTTCTAAATTTCCTTCTTTGTGATGTACCAATATGGATCACAGCTTCCCTGCACCTCCTTTTTTTTTTTCTTTTTCTGGGGCATGGAGTGAAAGGCAATTGCACTGGTGACACTTCCCAGTGACATGAGTTCTCAGTTTTCCCATCAAAGATTATTCCAGTGAAACCAAAAGAATGGCAAAGTAAGAAAACTGAACCACAGTTCCTTGATCTATGGAAACTTGTAGACCTCCTGAGTCTAACATAAAATGTTTCCTAGAACTCCAAAAATTTAGATGCAAGATCCAAATAACTCAATTCCCAGCCTTTTAGTACCCAAGGGGCACAAACTTTTATTTACAAGACTTATTTTGACCCTGTAAATAAAATTTGGTATTGTATTAACAATTCTCTGAACCCATACTCCATGAACAAAACAAGAAAAATACTCACACTGATGGATAAAAACACATTTTGCACAATGCTCTAAAATCAACTTTCATTTACTTCCCTCCTTATAAAGGACTGGCTTAATTATAGAGAAAAACCCAGACACAAATCAATCTAATGAATAAGAATTGACTATGTGTCCATTTAGCAATTGAAAGTTTATTTTAGTATTTGAAACTCTGTGGTTCTTCAAACTAGAAACCTCATGAACATAGTCTGACATTGATTTTTATTAACAAATGCAACTAATACCATTTCATCCTTCATTAGGATTGCTTTAAAACTCTTTTGACTGTCATTTGTTCAGCACTGTTGAAGCATTATCTATATGGGAAAGAGAAAAATATACTTCCCTAAAAATATCAGTCATTCAATCACCAAATACAGTTTAATTCAATGGTAATACATCATTTGGAACAAACATTTTAACCACAGGTGAAAAATGGAAAACAAACTTTCTACCATCTTAGTACTGACAGATAATCCTTATTACCAAGGAAAGGGAAAATAATCCATCTCCAACCTATTTTACTTGAACTCTTCCATTAGTACAATAAATGAACTAATGGCAAATCAAGGTACTCTCCGTAAGATACTTTTCCTCAACAAATCAATTGCAAAGACAAGCTTAAGAACAGGGAACACAGAATG
The DNA here is from genome assembly GCF_022837055.1 of Prionailurus viverrinus. Classification (NCBI taxonomy): domain Eukaryota; kingdom Metazoa; phylum Chordata; class Mammalia; order Carnivora; family Felidae; genus Prionailurus; species Prionailurus viverrinus. Next base: position 60,947,028 of record NC_062567.1, read on the forward strand.
GAAGGAGAGAAGGAAGACACCTTCTCCCCTAAGCAATATTTTAGTTCAGAATCAGATCCATTAATCTAATTGGAAGCACTGGCAAGGATTTTCCATCAGCTATATCAGCTACCTTCTATCATTCATTATGATGTACTGCTTAAGCACATAAAGTTGCCAGAACACAAATATTTTGGAATTATCTCAGGCAAGGAGTAAAAACACAAGCAAAAAATTTAAAACCTACTGGGCTCAATAGCTGATCATTTTCAGAATTTATAGATGAATATATTGTTGGCAGTAAGGATAGTCTGTATTTTGTTTCACTGTTCAGTATAATGGAAATATAAGGATCTGATAGCATTTATTAGTATCTGCTTAGCAATTAAAGAAGTTTAATCAAAGATTTAAGAACATCAATAAAGTAGGGGCACCCAGGTGGCTCAGTCAGTTAAGCATCTGACTCTTGATTTCAGCCTGGGTCATGATCTCACAGTTTGTGAGTTTGAGCCCTGCATCAGGCTCTGCACTGACAGTGTCGTCTCCTTAGGATTCTCTCTTTCTCCATCTCTCTCTGCCCCTCCCCATTCCCCATCTCTCTCACTCTCAGAATAAATAAGCTTTAAAAAAAAAAAAAAAAAAGAACACCAATGAAGTAGTGAAAGGGACAAAATCAAAAGATGTTAATCCACCAGAAAAAGAGTTGGCTGTGTGTTTACTGTGACCTTAAGCTTACTACTAAATTTTAAAAATTTAAGAATTTTATGAGAAGAAAGAGGGGAAAGAAAAAGATACTTCGAGTGCTATTGCCATCTTATTATATCCTTTAAAAATACTCATAATTGGGGTGCCTGGGTGGCTCAGTCAGTTGAGCCTCCAATTCTTCGTCTGGCTCAGGTCTTAATCTCACAGTTCGTGAGTTCAAGCCCCACATTGGGCTCTGCAGTCATGGCGCAGAGCCTGCTTGGGATTCTCTCTCTCTCCCTCTCTCTCTCTCTGCCCCTCACGCAAGCACACTCTCTCTCCTCTCTCAAAAACCAAAAAAACCAACAAACAAAAACCCTCTTAATTTTATACCCAAAAATTTTTAAGTGTGCTTATTCTTTTTTTCTTTCTTTTACTGATACAGTCTCAATGTTAGAGTGTCTAAGAGCTATCTTTGGCCCTTTTCCTCTTCTGAATCTGTATCTCTCCCTTGGTGATCTTATCTAGTCCCAAGGACTTAAACACATGTGTAATTTGTAATTCCAGCTCAATCTTTTCTAACTCCAAACTCATACATCTAACTGCATTCTTGACTAAGATATCTAGCAGGCATCTCAAACTCAGCATGTTCAAAACTGAATCCCTAATTTGTACCACCCCTTCTCTAACCCGTCCAACAGTCTTCCCCATTTAAGTCGATGGCAAGCTACTCAAGTCAAAATCTTTGCACCCACCCTTGATTTCTCCCTTTCATTCACACCCCACCACTTGTAATGAAATCCTATTGTTTCAATCTTCCAAATATATCCAGAAACTGATCACATCTCACCATCTGTTCCGAGCTGCCATTATATCTTACCTAGATTATTGCAAGCTTCCTAACAAATCTCCCTGTACTTCTAAATTTAGTCTTCATACAACTGCCAAATTTATCTTTTTAAAAGTCAGGGGTCTGTGTTGTGTTCAAACCTGCAATGCCTCCCCATCTCCCTTAGAGTTAAAACCAAAGCCCTTTCAAAAAAACAAGGCCTTTCTGACCTCCTGTAACCCTTCTGCCCTGTTACTCTTTCCCCTTGTTCACTCTCCCTGTCTCCTAAAGGTTCCTTTAAGTCACTAGAAAACCGTCATGGCCCCACTGAAGGCCTTTGCTCTTCCTGTTCTCCTAGCCCAAAAGGCATTTATGTCAAATATCTACTTGGCTAACTCCCCTAACTTCTCTCAAGTCTCTGTTCAAAAATCACTTCTCAGTGAGGCCTACTCTGTCCATGCTATTTGAATTACAACCAGAGCCCCCCCTACACACTCTCACTCACACACACACACACACACACACACACACACGGAACTTACCTTTGGTGAACTCATCTCACCTAACAAAGACTGCAGAAAAAAAAAACCAAAAACTAGAATTACAGGGAATATTCCCATGAGAAAATGGAGTAAGGGATTAGCTAGAACCTTTTGTCAAGACCCTACTCACGTTTAGGGACTTGAAAAGATAACTCCATATACAAAGGATGAAGAAAAGAGGTCAGTTACCAAAAAAGAATCTGTATATACTCAGAGGTTCTATCTGAGTCATAAACATACAGCTGCTACACACTAATGTGAGAGTGTCATGGGGGGAAAACAAAACACAATTTAAAGCATAGCAAAGCATTTCCTTACCTACACATGGCAACAGAGAAATAGCAAGAAAATGTACCCTAATTCCAGGCATATGCAAATATATTAAATAATAATTTCTGATCCATATACCCTTAACAGTTTGTCTCTAAGATCCTTACCTGAGACTTGATGCTTAGTTTAAAATTTTTTTTAAAAAAAGAATCTCATCATTTAAATCCGATTAGCCAACATCTGACTTCCTGAATTCATAGTTTCAGTTTTCAAAAAAGACACCTAAAGGGCACCCAGGTGGCTCAGTTGCTTAAGCGTCAAGACTTCAGCTCAGGTCATGATCTCATGGGCCATGGGTTCGAGCCCCACGTCAGGCTCAGTGCCGTCATGACAGCTCAGAGCCTGGAGCCTTCTTTGGATTTTGTGTCTCCCTCTCATCCCTTCTCCCGCTCCTGCTTTCTCTCTCTCTCAAAAAATAAACATAAAAAAAAAAAGACACCTAAAACCAATCAGTTTAGCATAAAGTGACAAACAGAAAAACTTACATTTATTTTTTTTTTAACTTGTTTTATTTTTCATTTTTTTTAAATTTACATCCAAATTAGTTAGCTTATAGTTTAACAATGATTTCAGGGGCAGATTCCTTAGTGCCCCTTACCCATTTAGCCCATCCCCCCCCCCCATCCCCTCCAGTAACCCTCAGTTTGCTCTCCATATTTATGAGTCTCTTCTGGAAAAACTTACATTTCAATGGGGAAATGAAAAATCAATAATTTGTTTAATCATGTACTGAGCACCTAATGTTATATAGGCCCATGATAGGAGCAGATGTGGCCTCAAGTATGGTGACTGTGCTCAAAATGAGGTATAAATATCAAATACATGATAATTTTTTCTTTTCAGTAAATTTATCAAATATATTGACCACACTGGCTACATATTCTGGAAGTTTCCCATTTCAAAAAATGTGCAGCGAGCATCTATTATGTGCATGGCACTGTACAAGGTGCTAAGAGGTTATAAAGGTGAATAATAGGTTATATGTATTGTTTCCTATGTATCCCAGACATTGTACATTATCTTACTTATCAACCTACCAACTTTATAGTTAAATACATCCCTGTTTTATTTTTAATGTGTATTTATTTACTTTTTTTTTTAAGTGTTTATTTTTTAGACAGAGAGAGACAGAGCATGAACGGGGGAGGGGCAGAGAGAGAGGGAGGCACAGAATCCGAAGCAGGCTCCAGGCTTTGAGCTATCAGCACAGAGTCCGATGCGGGGCTCAAACCCACGGACCGTGAGATCATGACCTGAGCCGAAGTCGGACACTTAACCGACTGAGCCACCCAGGTGCCCCGTGTATTTATTTTTTAAAGAGAGAGAGAGACACACACAGAGCACGAGTGGGGGAGTGGCAGAAAGAGAGAGGAGACACAGAATCTGAAGCAGGCTCCAGGCTCTGAGCTATCACACAAGAGTCCATGCGGGGCTTGAACTCACGAACCTCAAGATCATGACCTGAGCTAAATTCGTATGCTCAACCGACTGAGCCACCCAGGTGCCCCCACCCCTGTTTTAGAAATAATAATAAAGTAAGGCCCAGAAAATTTAAGGGACAGGGCACCTGGGTGGCTTAGTTGGTTGAGCGCCTGACCCCTGATCTTGGCTCAGGTCATGATTTCATGGTTTCTTGGGATGGAACCCTGTTTCAGGGTCTGGGCTACCTGTGTGGAGCCTGCTTGGAATTCTCCCTTTCTCTTGAAATAGATAAATAAACTTAAAAAAAAAAAAAAAAAAGAAGAAGAATGTTTAACGGCCAACACAACAAGTGGCAGAACTGTGATTTAATTTCAGGTACTTTAGGGATGCGTGGGTGGCTCAGTTGGTTGAGTGTCCCACTTCAGCTCAGGTCATGATCTCACAGTTCCTGATGGCTCTCTGCTAACAGAGCGGAGCCCTCTTCGGAGCTTCTCCGCCCTGTGCTCGCTTGCTCCCTCTCTCTCTCTTTCTCTCAAAAATAAATAAACATTTAACCTCAGGCACTTTAAACTCCAGAACGCATGCTCTTAACTACCATGCTAACCTGGTTCCCTCAAATAGCTTTAAGGTTAGAGGGCAGAAAGATATGCTTAGAAATAATGTTAATACACCTGACCAGCCCTACCTCATCAGTGCCCCAAAAGTCTACCTGACAAAATAGCAAATTAAGTACTCATGGGTAGAGAGTTCACACATTTTATACTACAGAATGACTCCCAAATTTAATTTAAAAAAAAAAAATGGCTTGTATATGATTTGGGAAATGATAATTTTACAAGAAAAATAAAATGAATTAAATAATAGGTGATACAAGCAACTAATTTTCAGCTTCTTTCAACTCTAAAAAAAACTGCATAATAACTTCAATTCTAATTCTGTCCAACTCACCTCTTCTTAAACATGGGAACAAAATCAGATGACTTATAACACAGCACAAAACTAAATACACTTTAAGTATTTACAGAGAAACTGTATCTTACACACTCTTAGCACTTATGTAGAAAAGGCTTGCTTCTGCCAATAAAACTTCTTTTCGCACACTGGCTGCACAAAGCTTCCCAAGACAGACGGGCAGCCTGCAAGGCCTTCAAATCCTTTGTTCAAAAGGTGGCAAATGGGTCCTATTGACCATTAGAGTCAGCCAGGTTTCTGGGAAGCACTGACCCCAAAAAAGACATTATGTTTCTTCATCTTGCAAAGCCAGAGCAGACAAAAGAGCCAAAGCTAAAAAAAAAAGATAAACCAAAGGAAGATTCGACTTAAACATTAAAATCCGTATCCTACAAATTTGACACAAACAGCCCCTAGTTTTCAACATTGCTGTCACAATGTTAACCTACAAAAATGAAAAGACTGACCCCACTGTTTTTAAAATCTTAATCTATCACTCAACTAGGTAAAATCTCAGCAGTTGGTATGAACACAACTGCCAACCTCCTTTAAAAAAAAAAAAAAAAAAAGAGGGCTGTCTTCTCATGTAAAACAGGGAGCTAATGGAAGGAAATCATATTTAAACATCGAAGACATTCCTAAATAGTAGCCAAGTTTCTTCTTAAAAAAAGAAGTAGGAATAACCAGGTGAATCTCAAGTTACTATTCAGTAAAACAGCAGTTTCATGAGCTTTGAGAATAATTTATATGACAAATTTTCAGAACTTGTTTTTGAATGCCAAATAATAATCCTAGTATCAATGATCTGAAATAAAAGTTAATTTTAAAATATAAAAAAGGATTACTTATGATCTCCTTGATCTACAATCATTTGATTTCAAAAGATCTCCAGGATTTAACAAGAAACATGCAAATGTCTTTTATAAATTAAAAAATTTACGTTTACTAATCACATGGTCTCTAAATCAAAATAAAATATCTTTAATAAAAATGAAGGGTACTGCTTACTAATCAGGAGAGATTCATAATTCAGAGATGCTCAAAGTACCACAAATACTTTAAAGCATAATGCACTGTAGTGACTGACTGTTCTCAAATCTTACATTATTTCATTTGCTCCACAACTTATTTTGTAAGAAACTTGAGTATATATAAACCTTTCCTTGAGTGCCTATTCTTTATTGATTACACCGACAGCAACAAGGAAACAAAACAAGGGCAACCCACTGTAACTCCAGACTGGCTACCGGAAGATGAGAATATGTGAGGATCTAATGGAAACAAGGCAGGGACTGCTGGAGTCCATGAATATTTCAGAAGAATAAATGAAAAGTGTGCCAGATGGGTTTGCTTACAGCTGGCTAACAACTAAATTTCTGACCAAAGCCAAATGCTTCCTTACATAATTTATCAAGCACTTTTCTGTTCCCCTCCACTACAACGCTTTTCATTCCTTTTTTTCTCATTTTCATTTTCTTTTTTAAAGAGCAACCATCATAACTTCTCTTTCAAATTAGGACTATTACATAAAATTTTTAAAAGAGAAAAGAAAGGAACACCGGTGTGCCATGAACTGCTGAGGCTGAAGCATAAATCCAGGTGTTACTACTGAAGCAGAAATGGACAAAGTGCTACAAAAGCTAACCACTTCTTTTTAAACAAAGTAGTTTAAAATAAACACTAATTGCCAAGGGTAAGCAACAGCAAAAACACAAATCAACTATGTATAGCCAGCAGAGGTGAAGGCCCATCCTTCCCTCAGCACACTGTTCCTGCTTAGCTCTCCAGACTCAACTTCCAATGTTGCACCATATATTCCAGACACAAAAGCAGCTGAGTGCACGTGTATTCTCAAGTTCTTTTAACCATAAAAATAATAAACATCACATCTGAGCACCCCCTATGTGCCTGGCACTATTCTAAGCATTTGACCAGCATATCCGAAGAGCAGTTAAGAGTACTATTACTATTAGGTAAAGAGAATTGAAGTAACTTGTCCACAGCAGTCTGGCTTCAGAGCCCAAGCTCAAACTCTGCAGTACTGCTTCTCTAAAATAGTAGATCTGTATTATTTACTGCAAATACAAATTGCTTTAAAATCCTGCACACCACTACAGCTTTTGTATACTCTATTTAAAAATTGTTCCTAAAGTTTGTAGGTCCTAAATCAGAAGTTTAAAAGCCTTAACATTGCCCAAATCAGTGTGGTAGCTAGCCCCCAAGATGGCTCTAAACGACCTTGCCTCTGGTAACTCACAGCCTTGTGGAATTCCCTCTCACAGTATACCAAGCAGGGGTGGTCTGTGTGACCAAAAGCATAAGGCAGAAATGATGGTATGCCACTTCTGAGATTAGGTTGTAAAAGAGGTTGGCTTCCGTCACGGACCTCTCTCTGTCTCTGGGCACTTGCTCTGAAGGAAACCAGCAGCCATGCCATTAGGACATGCAGGCAGCCTATGGAGAGGCCCAAGTGGTGAGGAACAGAGAGGCCTGCCCACAATCACACAGGTTGTGACTCTGATGCTTCAGCCACACTTGGGCCAGGCCCTAGGAGGGCTGCAGCCCCTTCCAACAGCTTGGCTGTAAACTTATAAGAGAAACCCTGAGCTGGAACCACCCAGCTAAGCTGCTTCTGGTTTCCTGACCCTCACAAAGTATGCAAGATAATAAACATCTGTTTTGAGCGCTGTATGTTAGGATACTTTGTCCCATAGGAATAGTTAACATAATCAAGTAGTTCTATTGACAAGCCTATTTATAATGAAGGTGTTAAGAGAAAGAGACTTTTTTTTAAAAGTTTATTTATTTTGAGAGAGAGAGAGACAGCGTGTGCACATGAGCAGGGGAGGGGCATGGGGGGGGGAGGGAGGAGGAAAGAATCCCAAGTAGGCTCCATGCTATCAGCACAGAGCCTGATGCAGGGCTCGAACTCATGAACTGTGAGATGATGACCTGAGCTGAAGCCAGACGCTTAACCCACTGAGCTGCCAAGGCACCCCCCCAATAAAGCTTTTTTCTAAGTAAAACTTTTATTAATTCAACATGTGTATAACCTTCAACTACCTACTAAAAAGAAAAGAGTGTATCTATGGGGTCCTCTTACATTTATGTGGTTGAGCCCTCTTGACTAATTTATATGTCTTACTTATGTGGATGCCTTTAGTCAACTACATGTAGAAAACCTACTCTGAAAACAGATGGGCAGTCAACAAAATTTGTGATTCCCATGTAAAATGGCCCAAAGTTAATCCTGTTTTCATTTAGAATGTGATTTAAGTCAACATATAACAGGTTTACTATTATTCGTTTTTTTTTTTTAATTTTTTTTTTTCAACGTTTATTTATTTTTGGGACAGAGAGAGACAGAGCATGAACGGGGGAGGGGCAGAGAGAGAGGGAGACACAGAATCGGAAACAGGCTCCAGGCTCTGAGCCATCAGCCCAGAGCCTGACGCGGGGCTCGAACTCATGGACCGCGAGATCGTGACCTGGCTGAAGTCGGACGCTTAACCGACTGCGCCACCCAGGCGCCCCTATTATTCGTTTTAAGTATAAGTGCACTGCTTTCCATCAAATTAGGGAGGTGGGCTCTTTCACATAAGAGAATGGCTAAGTTCCTCTGTAATGAATAAGGAGCCTGGATTTGGGCGCAGAAGAACCTTCCTTCTGGTTCTAATTCTGCCACTAGCAATGTAAACTTATACAATTCATTAACATCTCTGAACATGACTGCAAACTAGGGACTGTATCTGACTTGCTTTAAAAAATTTTTTTCAATGTTTATTTATTTTTGAGATAATGCAAGAGACAGATGTGTGCAAGCAGCAGAGGGGCAGACAGAGGGAGACACAGAATCTGAAGCGGGCTCCAGGCTCTGAGCTGTCAGCCCAGAGCCCGACGCGGGGCTCGAACTCACGAACCGTGAGATCATGACCTCAGCTGAGGTCAGACGCTTAAATGAGCCACTCAGGCGCCCCTGACTTGCTTTAAATAAAAAATATAATTTGAGCAATACCTTCATTATTATTATTATCAAATAAAGTAAAAAGGCAGTAACATGGGTAAGAGAAATACATCAAAGTTCAAAGAGTATAATCTAAGATTAATAAAAAAAACCGTATCGGAACACAAAGAATACCTCTAGAAACATCCACAAAGAAAGTGATAACTATAAGTGTGTCTGCAGAAAGGAACTGGAAGGCTAGGGAAAAGGATGAGATACATTTTTTAATATAATTTTTTTCTACCTTCTGAAAATGAGATACCACATAAATGTATTATTTTATTTTAAATGGATAAAATTATCTGTCAGTAAAAAAGGATACAACCCCAAGGATTGTCTTGGAACATCTGAAATAGTTAGTCCCATCAACCCCTTAAATCTCATCAAAGTATCTGAGGCTTCCTCTAATCGATTATGTTTATGAGGATAATAGCTAATGTTTATGGAGCAATTACATCCAGTCAGGCTCTATGGTAAACACCATATATGCATTATCAGCTAATTGGTACACACAGTTCTAGAGCAGTAACAGATGACCTGGACATTCTAGATGGGAATGCCTAGAACCCACTGCAAGCACCTGCAATCATTCCAACTGGTTAGATGGTTGTTTGCCGTACAAACTCCAAAATGTTAAAGAGCATATGGTTTACTGCCTCATAGCTGAAGAATACAGATGCATTCCAAATGCACTGCTAAAACTTGTCACAGAACAAATGTGCATTTTAGCTACAAACTGAAGCATTGCAGAAAAGAAGGTAAATTATTTACTAATTAATGCCCAGCAAATTATCCTAATTCAAAAATAAGTCTCAGCTTGTATCTGGCCAGTTTCTATATATTTCTTAATTACAGAATTTTTACACTTCGTGTAAATTAACATGCACCCATTCTTGGTTCCTTCAATAAAAGGAAGGGAGGGCAAGAAGAAGGGAGGGAAAGAATTCATGAGTTATGTCTACAAATAGAGGTAAGTGTCACATTATGGAAAGAACACAGAACTCCTGGTCTGAAGCCTTGAATTCAAGTTCTAGCTCCACCATTTGTTGTACAAATACCCTTTAACATTTAGTCACTACTACCATGGCTAGATGCAAAAAAAGCAGTTTTAATTCCCCCTCCTGTAAAGGAAAATAAAGCTATACCAGCATTATCACTATCACAAATTCAAAACTGGCCTAAACATCCTCTGAGACTTATTTTCTCCCGTGTTCTTCCCTTCTATGAATGGCACTATCATATCCCTGCTGCCTGGGCCCAAAATCTCAGTCATGTGTGTCTCATCTCCCCTTTAACCTCACATACAATAAAGCTGCCACGTCAATTCATCTAATGTTTCTCCTATGTCTTGTATCCATCCTCTCTTCTTTATTCCCACTGCCACTATCCTAATTCAAGCCCTTCCCCTCTAGTTTGTTTTGTAGAACTGTCTTCTACATTTCACAAAATTCCACATCTATTCACAATAAACAAAGTGTATTTGAGGAAACATACCTCAATATAATAAAGGCTATTATATATGAAAAATTCACAGCTAGCATCATACTCAATGGTGGAAAACTAAGAGCTTTTCCTCTAAGACCAGGAACAAGACAAGGATGCCCACTCTCACATACTAGAAGTCCTAGCCACAGCAATCAGACAAGAAAAAGAAATAAAAGACATCCAAATCACTAAAGAAGTTAAACTGTCACTATTTGCAGATAGCATAAGATACACAGAAAATCCTAAAGACTCCAACAAAAAATTATTAGAATAAATGAATTCAGTAAAATTGCAAAATAACAATTTCCTAACTGGTATCTGCACTTTTAGTTTCTCCCCAGTTTAATTCCACTCTACACCCCTCATCCAGAGCAATATTCCTAAAGAACAGCTTTGAGCATGACATTCCCTTTGTTCAAAACCTTTTAGGGACTCTTTTCTGTCTCTCAAAGGGCATTGTTCATAGTCTGGCATTCAGTTCGGTTGGTTCCTAACAGCCATTTCCCTTCCCCTTCCATTGTGAAGCAGCCCTAGTTTTCATCCTAAACTGGTCTCTAAACAGTCCATTTAATCCCATCTTCCTCACCACACCAGTATTTTAAGAATGGGCCTCAGGGAAGTGTCACCTAAAGGGGTCTAATCATAGCAAAGCCCAGATTTTTGTTTCATGATGTGACTGGGGAGTGGAGGAGGAAAGTTAAATCTAAGGAAGGTGTGATGTGCAAATGTGAAGTGTGAAGTACTGTCACCATTTAAAAAAAATTTTTTTTTAGCATTTATTTATTTTTGAGATAGAGACAGAGCATCAGTGGGGGAGGGTCAGAGAGAGAGGGAGACACAGAATCTGAAACAGGCTCTCAGCACAGAGCCTGACACAAGGCTTGAACTCACAGACTGCAAGATCATGACCTGAGCTGAAGTCGGACACTTAACCAACTGAGCCACCCAGGCACCCCTACCATTTTATAACCATGAAGGAATGAAGGCACCCTGTAAAGGAAGTCAGCATTGGTGATAGAGCGTAAAGAACTGCAATGAAATGAAGCTAGAGCTCTGTTCAAATTATACCTGAACATCCCACCCCCTAAAAAAACTTACATGAACCAGCCAGATTCCTTTACTTCTTAGGTCCTCTCTGACCTATAACAAGAAGCATTCTGACAGAAAAATCATCCAAAAGCTAGATTCAGCCTGTCTTCCCAACTCATCTCCCACTCCATGAAATACTTAAAGCAGACTAATCTACACATCTGTTCTGAGTGACTAACATGTACATTTGGTCCTAAAAACAAAATGTAGGAACACAGATGTGGGAAAAAATAAGCCCCTTCTTCTCCACAGTGCCCCTCTACTTTCTTTAGTTACTATGCTATATGCTCCAAAAACGTTTTCAAGGATCAATGCCAGTCACAGTACTTAAAGCAACTAAAATCCACCTCAATTTGGCCCATCCTAAAAAATAACTAAACAGAAACAAAAATGCAAATAATAACTCTCCAGATAAAAACTAACTAGTGTTCTCTTTCTTGTGCTTTATTTTTTGAGTTTTTTTTCTTTTTTAGAAGAGTTTGTTTCATTTACTCAAAAAAATTTTAGAATGCACTGTCATTACTGACAGAAGTCCTATTCATAACAGTAAATTGACAGTTTAAAGAAAAAGAGGCAAAAAAATTAAAAAAATAAAGAAAAAGAGGCACATCTGCCCTTGTATAAGTTTTTGCAATTACTATGATAAATATCCCTTCTTTGCTTTCTTTAAGGTCTTCATTTGGTTTAAACATATTTCATATGTTTTTGATGTTTTATATGTTCACAATAAATGGATTTTAGGAGGAAAGTCATTTACAGAAGGGATCTAAAAGCACCAACAGCCAAAACACTGCCAGACAATCAAAGACTGTCGTTGTTCTTATTATTACTCCACTACATGAAAAGAAAAACTGCAGACATTCACTGTGTTCTCTGCAGCTAGTGCCAGCACTAACCATGAAATGTTTACACAGCCTCTACAACGAGGCAGGCAGGGAGCTGTGAGGGATAAGTGTCAAATCTGCTGCTGCTTCTAGATTCAGCCTCCCTAAAATGATTCTCTCCCAGCAACCTGAAGGGAGACAATCAGATTTTCCATCAGAGGTATCTCATACCACCTAAACATATTTCCATTCTGCTATATAACTACAAATAAATCAGATTCCCACTAAGACAAAAATCCAGAGTTTATCTTATCTGTCACTGAATTAACTGCCTCTTTTTCTTATTAGCTTCTTTCCTCTGTCTTCCCATCTCATTTGTCATCGGCACTTTCCCCTTTCTTTTCCATAAAGGAAAAAAAAATAGATTATTTTAGCATTAAACTCCTGGGGTTCAAAGCTACTTTCTTTTCCCATTTCACTTTAATTCCTGGTGGTATAAAGCATTTTGGTTAAAAGAAAGCGTTGTCAAGTACTAAGGATTTAATGTTTATCCCTCAAATTAAACACCTGAGGCAGAGAACTCCATTTCATTTATTTATTCACTCTTTCAATCAATAATTATTTACAGAGATCTTTAAAGATGTCATATACTAAATCAGCGGCAATGACTTCAACATAAAAAAATGCTACTGTGTTTCTCGGATTATTGCTCAGCTCATTTAGCCACATCACTTCAGTTAAATGGTCACTCTGGCATCTAATTAGTGACCAGAAATCAGAACTTCTATTTTTATTTTAAATTCTACCCCTCTGGGATAACAGGTGTTCATTGTTTTCTTTAATGTAATCCTGTATTCTCCAGTTTTTATTTATTTTTGTTTTTATTGTTCTCATTAAAATGAGCATATATTACTTCTATAATTTAAAAGCCACAACTTTTTAATTTTTTTAAAGGTGTATTTATTTATTTTGAGAGAGAGGGAGTGCGAGTGGGGTAGGGGTAGAGAGAAAAGGAGAAAGAGAATCCCAAGCAGGCTCCATGCTCAGCCTGACATGGGGCTTGATCCCACGACTGTGAGATCATGAGTCAAAATCAAGAGTCAGATATTCAACTGACTGAGCGACCCAGGCTCCCTCTAATGCCACAACTTTTTAACAAGCACTTACTGCCTTTTATTAGTTCAAACCAATTATTTTATTTATCTTAACCTCTGGTGGAACATTTCAGTGTGTAAAACAGACATTCCTCAGAAAGTTCTACTAAAATGTCTGAAACAGCAAATGCTTAGTTTTCTGGGTAAACCTAAAGATAGTATGCAAAACAATAATAAAATAGATCATCCCCAACATTTTATTTTTGACACTAATTTTATCCTGTCTAAAAAAGCAAACAAAAAACAAAACAAACTTATATGCTCTACCAACAAGTAGCAAAATCAAATGATCTCCTTTTGTCTATCCCTGATGCTCTTCCTACTCTATTTTAGGCATCTAATAAGGTGTCTAAAAAGCATTTATTATCAAATAAGCAGGTTAAAGGGTTGATTTTCTCTGAAAATATTCAATTTGTTATTCTTGCATGACACCCTCTGAATCCAGATTTTAACTTTTCATTCCAAATAGACAACAATGGGGAGTAAAAAGGGTCTCTCTTGGGTTTCCTTATCCTAGAAAGCTGTAATTTTTGGCCTCTCCCTAAATAAGCAACATTACTTTACAAAGTTTTATTCCAAATAAAAAACATATTTAGTCATACACACACCCACAAAACTTCAAAGTTCCTATTAGACAATATATAGATACTCTGGAAAATGTTAAGAAAAAAATAGACTTCTTAAAGAAAAAAATTTAAAAAAAAAAATGCATGTCTACAACTAAATCTGAATGTTCTCCTCAATTCTAAGAACATCTTTTAAGAAAGCATAAAGCTTTAATGTTGCTGTGTAAGGAAACTTGGGTACATTGAGGAAAAGCTCAAAGGCCCATAATCTCATCACAAAGCAGCAAGGTCAAAAGGCAGAGGTCAGGGAACAGGGGAACAGGGTGAAAAACAGTTCCCACACTTGAGAGGAGACCATATCTCATTTCAGGAGATGGTCAAAAGCTATTCAGTTGTATTTACTAAAATAATACAACCATTTACATTCTCCTTTAAGTCCCAAAGTGAATCTGTATTTCAAAAAGAATTTCTTATTTTTAAAAGCAAGGAATTTAAGAAGTTACTTCTTTCCCCTACATATTAAAAAAAGAAAAACAAAAAAACAAATCTGTCACACACATACACCAATGCTTCAGCTGTCCCTCAAAGACTGACTTTCAGTTAAAAGCTGTCACCTGACGAATTCAACGGAGTTCAATGGGGCGGAGAAATAAATACTAAATGTGCATACATGTCAACAGACATTTCACATCAAGGCCTCTGCCCCCTAATGATTCAACAAAGTATGTCTACTTCTTGTGGTCCTAGGCCACATTCAGAAAAATCTAAATTTTCACTCTTCCAGGGAAGAATGAATGTGATTTTGTTAAACTTTCAGTCAGTGCAGCATTTGTGCTGGAGACTTTATAATGACTCCTCCAGCAGGCTATTAAATCTGAGGGCTCCAAGTTCTAGGACATTTGTCTGGATATCTCTGCACAATTTCTCACACTCTAACCATAAAATCTGTGTTCCAAGTACAAAAGAGAGAGAGATCAAAAGATCAGGAAAAGAGGACTTTTGGAATAAGAGGTGTGGTTTTCGGCGGCCTTCCACCCTCCCATACACCCATTTTAGCTCTCTCCCCATTGACCCCTTCCACCAGGGACAAGACAGTTTACAAGTGGTTAGTTTACAAGTGGTTCACAGTACATTGAAGCCCGTCCATCCTTCACTGTGAGGAGTACACAAAATATTACATTTGAGACACACAGCTTTCTTGTATTTATTTTAAATCAAATGGTAGCTAGAACTGCCAATGGAAAAAATAAGCACTGCCAGACAGGAGTGAGAACAACTAAACAAAATAACCTATTTTGGCATACTCACCTCAATGGTACCAATGCTTGTGTTTTAATAAACTGTGAAATCAGTCATTGTTCTTGTGAACAATGGCACAAAGCAAATGAAGTCAAGTTGGAAAGCTCATTTCCCTGGAGCTGAGCCAGAACATTTTAAAGCCAGACAAAAGTTTATTGAGAAAAAGAATACACTTGAGACAGGAGATGGGAAACATTCTTAAACAATCTGTTATCTTATTACCCCAGCCATTTAAATTTCCTCAAAGGTTAGGGTTAAAGTTGAAGTGAAGAGAAAGTAACCTAGAAAATAAAACAAAACACTGTGGTCCTGGAAGTGAATCATCCATAAACTTTAAGCCTGTAACTGGTCCTAAATTTCTGCTGCTCAAATTATTCCAACCCAAGTCCGTAGCTGATTCTCATCAAATTCCATTTGACACGCTAATGCCAAGTCTTGTGACAGGGAAGACTTCCATGTCAGGGAATCATACAGGAGTCCAAGATGCTCACTCCCCTTCAAAACAATTCCTGTCTTATCTGCCTAGGAGGTAATAATCCCTCCTTGCTATTTTAGTCCCAAACTACAGCAAAAAGGAAAAAAAAAAGAATGATATAAATTTAGCATACAGAAAGAATACTGTTTAGCAAATTGTCCCTGCTTCCTCAAAGAACGATGAGAAAAGACAAAGGAAAGAAACTAAAGGTATACTAGAAACAAAGTATTAAACCTGAAAAGCCAGGGGAAATCAGAAACTCTGTCCAGTTTCTGCTGGGATGAAGTAACTGGAAGATCTACTTAGACATTAACAACTCTTCACCAAGATGACACTGGAGATTTTGATCAAAAGAATATTTCTGGGACGCCTGGGTGGCTCAGTCGGTTGAGCGTCCGACTTTGGCTCAGGTCATGATCTCACGGTCTGTGAGTTCGAGCCCCGTGTCAGGCTCTGTGCTGACAGCTCAGAGCCTGGAGCCTGCTTCGGATTCTGTGTCTCCCTCGCTCTCTGCCCCTCCCCTGCTCATGCTCTGTCTCTCTCTGTCTCTTAAAAAAAAAAAAAATTTAAAAAAATTTAAAAAAAACATTAAAATTAAAAAAAAAAAAAGAATTATTTCTTCTTCTTCATATAAAGAGACAACCAAAAAAGCAATAGGTAGTGGCTTCATAAGGACTAAGGTGAAAGGGCGATCTTTGTAGAAAAGGGGGGGGGGGGGTGCAGGGAAGGTACAAAAAGCCTGGTCTGAGCAAATTTATGCCAAACTATACAGAAGAATTAAGACTCTCAGA
The DNA here is from genome assembly GCF_022837055.1 of Prionailurus viverrinus. Classification (NCBI taxonomy): domain Eukaryota; kingdom Metazoa; phylum Chordata; class Mammalia; order Carnivora; family Felidae; genus Prionailurus; species Prionailurus viverrinus. The sequence goes on from NC_062567.1 coordinate 60,963,451, forward strand.
AACTTATGTATCACTTCTACCATGTTTCCTCAAACTATAGAAAAATTCCCTGTGTTAATAAATGACTATAAGAATGTACTGTACTCAGAAAAAAGGACGACAGGAAAGGGCAAGAAAACATGCTCTTCAAAGCAGAAACCCGATTCTCCAGGTTTGACCAGAAGAAAATTACGTAAAACAGATGGACTGACATCACAAGGCCTCTGAGATCTAGACAGACTACTGAAAAATATCTTTAAACTGGGTTTCACAGTTTAGAACCAATACCGAAGCATTCAGCATGCTGGTCCTCACAGCAGAGCTGAAATTACAAGTATCTAGTAGTCTATATCAGCCTAAGTGTTGAAAAACGTACTCCCATGTGTGTCCTCAGATTATGAACAAAAAAAATTTTTTTTAATCTACAGGGAAGGGAAGCAAGTAAGAATACTTTTGTAGTGGTATTCCTAAGAGAGTACGAACATGTGAAAACTATTCACAGCTCATCAGTAACAGTAGCTTAGCAGCAGCATTAACTAGACATATTTCCCATTATGTGTTGGCTATACACAATGACTGTCGTGGTGCATAAAATGCCACCTCTTTCTCTTCCATCCAAAAAAGCACATAAGAATGGAACTGAGAGAGAATGGCATTATTAGAGGGAAGACCTTGAATCCATTCCACTTATTTTTTCATTCCACTTATTTTTAAACGTATCATTTACAGCCTCAGTATTTCAACTACTGTTAATAATTACTGTGACTCAGCTCAGAAAAGACAGGCCCACTAATATGTCACCACCTAGAAGTTGAGGATAGCTGGTCTAGAGGATTTGGAGAAGCAGCAAGGCACAGTGGAAGAGGCGTATGTTGGAGTCAGAGAGGCTGGGATACAATCCCAGTTTTTGGTCTCTGTCAGTTTGGGGAACACCTCACTGAGCCTTGGCCTCCTCATCTATAAAATGAGGGAAATGATACCTTCAGGTTATTAGGAAGACTAAAAATAATGCTTATAAATCACCAACCACAATTCATGACTCCATAAATGTTAGCTATTTTCATAGCTTCATTGTATAAAGGTGACTTCCTAGAGCGCCTTCTGACTTAATGCTAACACCTATCTTTGAAAGTCATTTAGAGAAAACATTGTTTCAAAAATAGCTTTGTACCAGTGACATATAGAAGTTTATAAAAGAAAAATGTAAGGTATTAACTTAAAATGTTCATGTTAACTAGAACAGTTATAATATTTAATTTAGAATAAAGTTAGTTGAAGTCACGGATTCTTGGAAAAGGCTCAGGGATGTCTAAGAAAGCAACTGTTTCATGTTTTTATCCTCATGATGTGCTATTCCAGCAGCATATAAAATACTTCCACTTTTATTCCTAGAATTCTCACTTCTTAGCTCCTTACACTCATTTTGTTTGAAAAGTAAAGAGGAAAAGACAGTCTTACTGAAAGTTTTTGGTCATTACATGGTGCCATTTCAACAAGTCTTAGATGGAACAGAACATTATGCAGGTTACAATAAAGACAAAAACTTTAGAGAAACAAAGAAACTGTCCTGGCTGACCATATCCAAAACTGATATGGGATGCTCACGAAGAAGGAAACTATGAATGCAACTTCCTAAGATATTCCTCTAAAATCACAATGGAAGCTACAACTGATCTTTAGTATAACCACTTTCTGAAATTTCATAAACACTAGCCACCATTTATGTGCTCATCACCTGGCATTAGTTTTTAAATAAATAAGACATGTTATATGCTTAAAAAACAAAAACGAGCAGGGGCGCCTGGGTGGCGCAGTCGGTTAAGCCTCCGACTTCAGCCAGGTCACGATCTCGCGGTCCGGGAGTTCGAGCCCCACGTCGGGCTCTGGGCTGATGGCTCAGAGCCTGGAGCCTGTTTCCGATTCTGTGTCTCCCTCTCTCTCTGCCCCTCCCCCGTTCATGCTCTGTCTCTCTCTGTCCCAAAAATAAATAAACGTTGAAAAAAAAAAAAATTTTAAAAAACAAAAACGAGCAAAAAAACCTTGCTAATACCTGCATACTTGTTTGTATAAAGCTGTTTTTTAAAAAAAGGTTATTCATTTATTCATCACAGTTTATGCCAAGAGAGAAGTAATAGGCTAACAAATTCTAGGGGCGCCTGGGTAGCTCAGTCAGTTAAGCATCTGACTCTTGATTTCAGCTCAGGTCATGATCTCATGATGTGAGGGACTAAACCCCATACTGGACTCTGTGCTGACAGCTCAGAGCCTGGAGCCTGCTTGGGGTTCTCTCTCCCCTCTCTCTCTGCCCCTCCCCCTGCTTGAGCTCCTTCTCTCTCAAAATAAATAAATACTTTAAAAAAAATTTTTTTTAATGTTCATTCATTTTCTTGAAAGAGAGAGAGAGAGAGAGAGACAGAGTATGAGTGGGGGAGGGGCAGAGAGAGAGAGAGAGGGAGACACAGAATCTGAAGCAGGCTCCAGGCTCTGAGCTGTCAGCACAGAGCCCAATGTGGGGCTCGAACCCCCGAACCCCAAGATCATGACCTGAGCTGAAGTCAGATGTTTGACTGAGCCACCCAGGTACCCTAAATAAATATTGTTTAAAAAAGAAGAAACTTTAGTAGCTCACCCCAAAGCTGAAAAATACCTTTTTGAAAAATTAATCATGGGGCACCCGGGTGCTGTCAGTTAAGCATCCAACTTTTCATTTCAGCTTAGGTCATGATCTCACACTCCTTGACTTCGAGCCCCAGGTCAGCCTCTGCCCTGACAGCATGGAGCCTGCTTGGGACTCTGTGTCTCCCTCTCTCTCTGCCCCTCCCTGCTCATGCTCTGTCTCTCTTGCTCTCAAAAATAAAAATAAAAACATCAAAAGGAGAAAGAAGGTGAAGTAAATAAATGCATTTACAATATATTGCCAGGAACCATTAGTGCTATGAGAAAAATAAAGCAGGGTTACTGGCAAGAGTGGGGCAGGCAGGGGAAAGAAGGACACTATCTTATACAGGATGGCCTGAGAAGGCAACTCTGAGGAGGTAATACTTGTGCAGAGACCTGAATGAGGAGAAGCAGCACATCTTGCAAAGATGTCGGGCTACACTGTCCAAGAGGGTAGCCAGCCACTAGTGGCTATTAAACACTTGAAACATGGCTAGTCCAAACTGAGATATGAGGTAAAATATACACTGGATTTTGAGATTTTTAAGATGGGTCTCATATTATATTTATAATGGACAATACTGGTCTAGGGGAAGAGGATTCCCGGGAGAGGAGAGAAGATGAACAGGCCATGAGACAAGAACAGCTCGCTGTTTTTAAGGACCTTCAAGAAAACCAACATAGCAGGAAGAATGATCCAGTCAGAAAAAGCTGGAAAGGTAGGTAAAGACCAGATCATGAAGAGCTTTGCAAACCAGGGTGCTATATATCTGTGTCTCTCCCAAAATTCGTGTGTTGAAATTTAATACCAATGTGATGGTATCTGGAGATGGGGCCTGTGAGAAATGGTTAGGTCATGAGGGTGGAGCCCCCATGAATGGGACTCATGCCCTTATAAAAGAGATCCCAGAGAGCTCTCTCAGCCTTTCCACATAAGAGGGCCATCTATGAACCAGGAAGAGGGCCCTCCCCAGACACAGGATCTGTTAGCACCTTGAACTTGGACTCCCAGCCTCCAGAACTGTGAGATATAAATGTCTGTTATTTTTTTTTTCTTGTTGAAATTTTATTTGTATTCATTTTTTCATTTTTCATTCTTTTTTTATTTTTTTTTATTTTTTTTTTTCTGAAATTTATTGACAAATTGGTTTCCATACAACACCCAGTGCTCATCCCAAAAGGTGCCCTCCTCAATACCCATCACCCACCCTCTCCTCCCTCCCACCCCCCATCAACCCTCAGTTTGTTCTCAGTTTTTAACAGTCTCTTATGCTTTGGCTCTCTCCCATTCTAACCTCTTTTTTTTTTTTTTTCCTTCCCCTCCCCCATGGGTTCCTGTTCAGTTTCTCAGGATCCACATAAGAGTGAAACCATATGGTATCTGTCTTTCTCTGTATGGCTTATTTCACTTAGCAGCACACTCTCCAGTTCCATCCACGTTGCTACAAAAGGCCATATTTCATTTTTTCTCATTGCCACGTAATATTCCATTGTGTATATAAACCACAATTTCTTTATCCATTCATCAGTTGATGGACATTTAGGCTCTTTCCATAATTTGGCTATTGTTGAGAGTGCTGCTATGAACATTGGGGTACAAGTGGCCCTATGCATCAGTGCTCCTGTATCCCTTGGATAAATTCCTAGCAGTGCTATTGCTGGGTCATAGGGTAGGTCTATTTTTAATTTTCTGAGGAACCTCCACACTGCTTTCCAGAGCGGCTACACCAATTTGCATTCCCACCAACAGTGCAAGAGGGTTCCCGTTTCTCCACATCCTCTCCAGCATCTATAGTCTCCTGATTTGTTCATTTTGGCCACTCTGACTGGCGTGAGGTGATACCTGAGTGTGGTTTTGATTTGTATTTCCCTGATAAGGAGCGACGCTGAACATCTTTTCATGTGCCTGTTGGCCATCCGGATGTCTTCTTTAGAGAAGTGTCTATTCATGTTTTCTGCCCATTTCTTCACTGGGTTATTTGTTTTTTGGGTGTGGAGTTTGGTGAGCTCTTTATAGATTTTGGATACTAGCCCTTTGTCCGATATGTCATTTGCGAATATCTTTTCCCATTCCGTTGGTTGCCTTTTAGTTTTGTTGGTTGTTTCCTTTGCTGTACAGAAGCTTTTTATCTTCATAAGGTCCCAGTAATTCACTTTTGCTTTTAATTCCCTTGCCTTTGGGGATGTGTCGAGTAAGAGATTGCTACGGCTGAGGTCAGAGAGGTCTTTTCCTGCTTTCTCCTCTAAGGTTTTGATGGTTTCCTGTCTCACATTTAGGTCCTTTATCCATTTTGAGTTTATTTTTGTGAATGGTGTGAGAAAGTGGTCTAGTTTCAACCTTCTGCATGTTGCTGTCCAGTTCTCCCAGCACCATTTGTTAAAGAGGCTGTCTTTTTTCCATTGGATGTTCTTTCCTGCTTTGTCAAAGATGAGTTGGCCATACGTTTGTGGGTCTAGTTCTGGGGTTTCTATTCTATTCCATTGGTCTATGTGTCTGTTTTAGTGCCAATACCATGCTGTCTTGATGATGACATCTTTGTAGTAGAGGCTAAAGTCTGGGATTGTGATGCCTCCTGCTTTGGTCTTCTTCTTCAAAATTCCTTTGGCTATTCGGGGCCTTTTGTGGTTCCATATGAATTTTAGGATTGCTTGTTCTAGTTTCGAGAAGAATGCTGGTGCAATTTTGATTGGGATTGCATTGAATGTGTAGATAGCTTTGGGTAGTATTGACATTTTGACAATATTTATTTTTCCAATCCATGAGCAGGGAATGTCTTTCCATTTCTTTAAATCTTCTTCAATTTCCTTCATAAGCTTTCTATAGTTTTCAGCATACAGATCCTTTACATCTTTGGTTAGATTTATTCCTAGGTATTTTATGCTTCTTGGTGCAATTGTGAATGGGATCAGTTTCTGTATTTGTCTTTCTGTTGCTTCATTGTTAGTGTATAAGAATGCAACTGATTTCTGTACATTGATTTTGTATCCTGCAACTTTGCTGAATTCATGTATCAGTTCTAGCAGACTTTTGGTGGAGTCTATCGGATTTTCCATGTATAATATCATGTCATCTGCAAAAAGCGAAAGCTTGACTTCATCTTTGCCAATTTTGATGCCTTTGATTTCCTTTTGTTGTCTGATTGCTGATGCTAGAACTTCCAGCACTATGTTAAACAGCAGCGGTGAGAGTGGGCATCCTTGTCGTGTTCCTGATCTCAGGGAAAAAGCTTTCAGTTTTTCCCTGTTGAGGATGATGTTAGCTGTGGGCTTTTCATAAATGGCTTTTATGATCTTTAAATATGTTCCTTCTATCCCGACTTTCTCAAGGGTTTTTATTAAGAAAGGGTGCTGGATTTTGTCGAAGGCCTTTTCTGCATCGATTGACAGGATCATATGGTTCTTCTCTCTTTTTTTGTTAATGTGATGTATCACGTTGATTGATTTGCGAATGTTGAACCAGCCCTGCATCCCAGGAATGAATCCCACTTGATCATGGTGAATAATTCTTTTTATATGCCGTTGAATTCGATTTGCTAGTATCTTATTGAGAATTTTTGCATCCCTATTCATCAGGGATATTGGCCTGTAGTTCTCTTTTTTTACTGGGTCTCTGTCTGGTTTAGGAATCAAAGTAATACTGGCTTCATAGAATGAGTCTGGAAGTTTTCCTTCCCTTTCTATTTCTTGGAATAGCTTGAGAAGGATAGGTATGATCTCTGCTTTAAACGTCTGGTAGAACTCCCCTGGGAAGCCATCTGGTCCTGGACTCTTATTTGTTGGGAGATTTTTGATAACCGATTCAATTTCTTCGCTGGTTATGGGTCTGTTCAAGCTTTCTATTTCCTCCTGATTGAGTTTTGGAAGAGTGTGGGTGTTCAGGAATTTGTCCATTTCTTCCAGGTTGTCCAATTTGTTGGCATATAAGTTTTCATAGTATTCCCTGATAATTGTATCTCTGAGGGATTGGTTGTAATAATTCCATTTTCATTCATGATTTTATCTATTTGGGTCATCTCCCTTTTCTTTTTGAGAAGCCTGGCTAGAGGTTTGTCAATTTTGTTTATTTTTTCAAAAAACCAACTCTTGGTTTCGTTGATCTGCTCTACAGTTTTTTTAGTTTCTATATTGTTTATTTCTGCTCTGATCTTTATTATTTCTCTTCTTCTGCTGGGCTTAGGCTGCCTTTGCTGTTCTGCTTCTAGTTCCTTTAGGTGTGCTGTTAGATTTTGTATTTGGGATTTTTCTTGTTTCTTGAGATAGGCCTGGATTGCAATGTATTTTCCTCTCAGGACCGCCTTCGCTGTGTCCCAAAGCGTTTGGATTGTTGTATTTTCATTTTCGTTTGTTTCCATGTATTTTTTAATTTCTTCTCTAATTGCCTGGTTGACCCACTCATTCGTTAGTAGGGTGTTCTTTAACCTCCATGCTTTTGGAGGTTTTCCAGACTTTTTTCTGTGGTTGATTTCAAGCTTCATAGCATTGTGGTCTGAAAGTAAGCATGGTATAATTTCAATTCTTGTAAACTTATGAAGGGCTGTTTTGTGACCCAGTATATGATCTATCTTGGAGAATGTTCCATGTGCACTCGAGAAGAAAGTATATTCTGTTGCTTTGGGATGCAGAGTTCTAAATATATCTGTCAAGTCCATCTGATCCAATGTCTCATTCAGGGCCCTTGTTTCTTTATTGACCGTGTGTCTAGATGATCTATCCATTTCTGTAAGTGGTGTATTAAAGTCCCCTGCAATTACCACATTCTTATCAATAAGGTTGCTTATGTTTATGAGTAATTGTTTTATATATTTGGGGGCTCCGGTATTCGGTGCATAGACATTTATAATTGTTAGCTCTTCCTGATGGATAGACCCTGTAACTATTATATAATGTCCTTCTTCATCTCTTGTTACAGCCTTTAATTTAAAGTCTAGTTTGTCTGATATAAGTATGGCTACTCCAGCTTTCTTTTGGCTTCCAGTCGCATGATAAATAGTTCTCCATCCCCTCACTCTCAATCTAAAGGTGTCCTCAGGTCTAAAATGAGTCTCTTGTAGACAGCAAATAGATGGGTCTTGTTTTTTTATCCATTCTGATACCCTATGTCTTTTGGTTGGCACATTTAATCCATTTACATTGTTATTATAGAAAGATACGGGTTTAGAGTCATTGTGATGTCTGTATGTTTTATGCTTATAGTGATGTCTCTGGGACTTTGTCTCACAGGGTCCCCCTTAGGATCTCTTGTAGGGCTGGTTTAGTGGTGACAAATTCCTTCAGTTTTTGTTTGTTTGGGAAGACCTTTATCTCTCCTTCTATTCTAAATGACAGACTTGCTGGATAAAGGATTCTTGGCTGCATATTTTTTCTGTCTAGCACCCTGAAAATCTCGTGCCAATTCTTTCTGGCCTGCCAAGTTTCAAAAGAGAGATCAGTCACGAGTCTTATAGGTCTCCCTTTATATGTGAGGGCACGTTTACCCCTTGCTGCTTTCAGAATTTTCTCTTTATCCTTGTATTTTGCCAGTTTCACTATGATATGTCGTGCAGAAGATCGATTCAAGTTACGTCTGAAGGGAGTTCTCTGTGCCTCTTGGATTTCAATGCCTTTTTCCTTCCCCAGTTCAGGGAAGTTCTCAGCTATTATTTCTTCAAGTACCCCTTCAGCACCTTTCCCTCTCTCTTCCTCCTCTGGGATACCAATTATGCGTATATTATTTCTTTTTAGTGTATCACTTAATTCTCTAATTTTCCCCTCATACTCCTGGATTTTTTTATCTCTCTTTTTCTCAGCTTCCTCTTTTTCCATAACTTTATCTTCTAGTTCACCTATTCTCTCCTCTGCCTCTTCAAGCCGAGCTGTGGTGGTTTCCATTTTGTTATGCATTTCGTTTAAAGCGTTTTTCAGCTCCTCGTGACTGTTCCTTAGTCCCTTGATCTCTGTAGCAAGAGATTCTCTGCTGTCCTGTATACTGTTTTCAAGCCCAGTGATTAATTTTATGACTATTATTCTAAATTCACTTTCTGTTATATTATTTAAATCCTTTTTGATCAGCTCATTAGCTGTTGTTATTTCCTGGAGATTCTTCTGAGGGGAGTTCTTCCGCTTGGTCATTTTGGATAGTCCCTGGCGTGGTGAGGACCTGCAGGGCACTTCCCCTGTGCTGTGGTGTATAACTGGAGTTGGTGGGCGGGGCCGCAGTCAGACCTGATGTCTGCCCCCAGCCCACCGCTGGGGCCACAGTCAGACTGGTGTGTGCCTTCTCTTCCCCTCTCCTAGGGGTGGGATTCACTGTGGGGTGGTGTGGCTCGTCTGGGCTACTTGCACCCTGCCAGGCTTGTGATGCTGGGGATCTGGCGTATTAGCTGGGGTGGGTAGGCAAGGTGCTCGGGGGCAGGAGGGGCAGGCTTAGATCGCTTCTCCTTAGGTGATCCACTTCAGGAGGGGCCCTGTGGCAGCGGGAGGGAGTCAGATCCGCTGCCGGAGGTTTGGCTCAGCAGAAGCGCAGAGTTGGGTGTTTGCGCGGAGCGAGCAAGTTCCCTGGCAGGAACCGGTTCCCTTTGGGATTTCGGCTGGGGGATGGGCGGGGGAGATGGCGCTGGCGAGCGCCTTTGTTCCCCACCAAACTGAGCTCTGTTGTCAGGGGGCTCAGCAGCTCTCCCTCCCTTTGTCCTCCAGCCTTCCCGCTCTCCGAGCAGAGCTGTTAACTTATGACCTCCCAGACGCTAAGTCACGCTTGCTGTGGGAACACAGTCCGCCCGGCCCCTCCGCTTTTGCAAGCCAGACTCGGGGACTCTGCCTGGCCGGCGAGCCGCCCCTCCGCCCCGGCTCCCTCCCGCCAGTCCGTGGAGCGCGCACCGCCTCGCCGCCCTTCCTACCCTCTTCCGTGGGCCTCTCGTCTGCGTTTGGCTCCGGCGACTCTGTTCTGCTAATCCTCTGGCGGTTTTCTGGGTTATTTAGGCAGGTGTAGATGGAATCTAAGTGATCAGCAGGACGTGCGGTGAGCCCAGCATCCTCCTAAGCCGCCATCTTGCCGCAACTCTAAATGTCTGTTATTTACAAGCCACCCAGTCTATAGTATTGTTATAGCAGCGTGAACAAACTAAGACACAGGGTAAAGAGTTTGAATCTTAATCCAAATACAAAGGAAGCTACTGAAGAATTTTAAGCCGAAAAAATTATTCTTAGATCCCACTGCCTATTTTGTGGATAACTGGCAGTGTCACCTATACTGCTAGTACAGAGAGATTATCTAATACGGTGATTTCAAACAGGGGTCCCTGGCTCCCTAAGAACCAATATAGATAGTAATTGAGAGTCTGTGAACTGATATAATATTTCAAAAAGCTTATTAAAAACTGCACCTTTCCAGGGCGCCTGGGTGGCTCAGTCGGTTAAGCGTCCGACTTCAGCTCAGGTCATGATCTCACGGTCCGTGAGTTCGAGCCCCGCGTCGGGCTCTGGGCTGATGGCTCAGAGCCTGGAGCCTGCTTTCGATTCTGTGTCTCCCTCTCTCTCTGCCCCTCCCCCGTTCATGCTCTGCCTCTCTCTGTCTCAAAAATAAATAAATGTTAAAAAAAAATTTTTTTTTAAAACCTGAACCTTTCCTATAAAGGGAACTGCATAGACCTTTTTTTTCCCTTTCCTTGTGGCTGAAATTTTTAAAATTTTTCTTTAATGTTTATTTTTGAGAGAGAGAACACACATGCACGTGCAAGTGGCAGAGGGACAGAGAGACAGGGAGACACATAATCTGAAGCAGGCTCCAGGCTCTGAGCTGTCAGCACAGAACCCCACGAGGGGATCAAACCCACAAACCATGAGATCATGACCTGAGCTGAAGTCTGGTGCTTAACCGAATGAGTCACCCAGGCACCCCTGTGGCTGAAATTTTAATTTCTCAATCAGTCCTCATGTGGCATATGCGGTATATATCAGTTCTTGTACACTATGCCATTAAAAAAATTTTTTTGTAATGCTTATTTATTTTTGAGAGAGACAGAGTGGGAGCAGGGGAGGGGCAGAGAGACAAGGAGACAAAGAAAATCCGACGCAGCTCCAGGCTCTGAGCTGTCAGCACAGAGCCCAATGCTGGGCTCAAACTCATGGACCATGACCTGAGCTGAAGGCAGTTGCTTCACTGACTGTGTGAAGCCTACTCTATGTCATCTAGAATTAATTTTTTTAAAATAGATATATTTAGTTTTTTCACTCAAAAACAAGTTCAGGCTCATTAAAGAGAGGGGTGGTATGTTCAGAAATCAGTCACTTCATTTACCCATTCAAAATAGATGAAAACACTGAAGCCCACAGATGTCCTAAGTATCAGGCCAGGATTGGACTCTGGCTTCTGCCTGTGCATCCAGCTCTAATTATGGTTTCACAAACAATCATACCTTCCTTTGTCCACACTTTTTCGATTGCAGAACCAACAGAAAGAGATCTTGCAAGTCTAAAATACTGCCTCAGCAGAAGGAAGAAAGGTTTTCTCCTCGCCTGGCAACAGCCCACCCAATAAGAGACTGTTACAATTCAGTGACACTGCAAAGCCACCACATTTTGAATTCCCAGTTTACTCCAATGGACTTTGTATTTATAAGAGGCCCTCCCCGACTCCCCTCTTTGGTTTGTAAAAGAGGAGTACTCTACTTTCTTCTCCAGACTTGCCTATGGTTTTGCTGTAGCTTACATGTCCTGAATTGCAATTCTCTGCTATTCCTGAATAAACCCATTTTTCCGGTAAAATAACTTGGCGGCTTTATTTTTAAGATTAACAATGTCAACACAGGTAACAACCAAGATACCTCCAATGGTGGTCAGATCAGGGCAGCTCTAACCCACCCAAGTCTGTACATGAGGCCATTGCTTTTAAAGTCATACTTTAGCAGTCTTAACTATGACATGTAGTCTGGAATAAAGGCAAGCCTGAAATGCTTGCTAAACTCAAGTCAAGCTCATCTTTTTTCTGAGCTTAAATAAAATAACTATGGAGCCTAGTAGTGTACTACAAGAACCAGGCTCTAGTTGTCTGTCTGCTGCCAGTCAAATGTGTTCTTTGAGAGGGTCCTTAATCTCTTAGCCTTGGTTTCTTCCCTGATAAATGACGTCCGAGGTCCCTTCCAGGACTAGTATGGCATAATACTGTCAGTCTCAACTAAATTTTGTACAGTTGACCTTTGAACAACACATGTTTGAACTGTGAAGGTCCACTTACGTGCAGATTTTAAAAATTAAATACAGCATAGTACTGCAAATATATTTTCTCTCCCTTACAATAACATTTCTTAATAACATTTTTTCTTTCTTATTTTATTGTTAGAATACAGTACATAATACATGTAATATACAAAATGTGTGTTGACTATGTTATCAGTAAGTTTTCTCGAGTTTTAGAGGAGCCAAAAGATAATATGTGGGTTTTCAACTGTGTAGGGGGGGTTCAGCCTTCCTAACCAAGGGTTAACTGTATTTGAATTTAGACCATAGTCTTCACTGCCTCAAAGCTCTTCTGGAAACCACACCCAAGACAACCAAAGCTAAAAATAAATAGAGGCACCAAGGAAGATATCTAAACAAAGGCCTGTGACAGGGATTGCACCCGTCATACTTCAGTATCCCTCAGCAGAACTGAATCTATGCTACCATTGGAATGCTTTATTTTTTTTAACGTTTATTTATTTTTGAGAGAGAGAGAGAGAGAGAGAGAGAGAGCGAGACAGAGAGTGTGAGCAGGGAAGGCGCAGAGAGAGAGAGAGACACAGAATCTGAAACAGGCTCCAGGCTCTGAGCTGTCAGCACAGAGCCCAACGCGGGACTCAAACTCACACACTGTGAGCTCCTGACCTGAGCCAAAGTTGGACACTCAACCGACTGAGCCACCCAGGCGCCCCACCGCTGAAATGCTTTAAAATATTCTGGTCACCACACAATTTGTGGACTCATATGTAAACTTTATACTCATTCACTTATTAAACACTGTGTATACGGTTCTATGAAAGAGAGAGGGCAAAGACCGTAAGGCCCCCCCGGGGGCTTGCGTATTTATGTTACTCAAATAAAGGTCCTTCATTTTTCTATTGCCTAAACGATCTGTTGCTGTAAATCAAGCCATGTAAATTCCTACAGCTAGGACTTAGAGGGAGTAAGAGACATAAAAGAAAATTTCAAAATGTCATCTGCCTTCATGTCAACTAATTCTAACAACTTCTATTTACACCTCCTTTCATCTTATGCAATAACCAATTTGAAATCCTTTTCATATATTTAATACTTAAATAAAATTTAAATATTTCTACTTTAATATCAAAAGGACTTTTTTGATTATGGATACAGTGCATTTTAAAAATATACAGTGAATAGGAAAAGCACAACAGCTACGATGAGCTAAAGAAAGGACAATAGGAAATACCAGTATATCTGTATGTGTATATATACGTATATATGAAATTTTATAATAAATATATATATATATATATATATATATATATATATATATATGAAATCTTTCCCACTGTTGGTAAAGCTAACCTTTACTGGGAGGAGTGTCTAAAAATCGATCTAAAGCCCTGATAACTTCATCATAAGGTCTTAGTCTATCTATTACTTCATCATATGATTTGTGTTCTTAATTTTATTTCAATGCCCCACCACCTGCAAAGCATGAATCCTAGGGACATGTATATGTTAAGAAAAAAAATCTGTAAAGCAATGAGTAAAATTTATGTTTAACAGAAGTCAACTTAGACCTTCTACAGGCAGGGTGACAACTTGCTAAGAAACAGTGTGATAAAAATAGATCAGTTCCATAAAAGTAAAATAGAAACTTAACTATATTTAACTTTGAAATTAATGCAGCAAAACAGAAAATAACCTCCTGACTAATTTGCCTAACTCACTGGCCTTGTTTCCTCATCTTCAAATGTAGCTCTGTGGAAACAGTCAAGAAGATTGTTAGTTGAGAACATGATACTACATTCTCTTGTTTACCTCTCATCTTACTGGCCGCACTTTTTGGTTGTTTCCTCTTCATCCTCCTCACCTCTGAATGTTGGAGTATCTCCAGGATTCAGTCCTTGAGCCTCTTCTCTTTTCTATCTATACTCACTCCTTGGGTCATCCAATTTCATGGCTTTCAGCTCATGTCTATATATAAATTTTGACTGCCGGAGAGATGCCTTGCCTACCTGACATCTCCATTTGAATGTCTAATGGGTACCTCAAACTTAACACGTCCAAAACTGAGCTAATCTCCAGCCTGCTTCTCCATCCATCTTTCTATTTCAGTAAATAGAGATGTTTAAAATTGTTTAGGCCAAAAATCTTAGAATCATCTTTGATCTCTTTCTTTGACTATGAATACCATATCCAATTCATCAGCAAGTCCTGCTGGCTCTACCTCCAAAATATATCCAGTTTCTTACCACTTCACTGCTACTGCTTTGATCCAAGCCACCAACACCTCCCACCTCAAATAATGAAAAAGAGCCTCCTAACTGGTCTGCTTCTAACCTTGCCCTTGACATAGTCTAATCAACAAGAGAGCCATTGCAATCCTTTCAGAGAGTGCATCAAATCTTTCCAATCTTATCTTTCCACTGCTCAAAACCTCCTGGTAGTTTTCCATCTCAGAGTAAAAGCTCAACAATTGTCTGTTAGACCCTACACAATCTCCCTACCCTTTCTCTATGATCATATCTACTACTTTCCTCCCCACTTAGCTCCAACCACCCTGGTGTCCCTACAGTTACCTGCACAAACTAGGCACTCTCCCACCTCATCTTTGCATGTACTGTCTGCAATGCTGTTCCCCAAGACAATCCTCATGGCTTGCTTCCTCATCTCCCTCATGGCTCTAAGATCACCTTTTCTGAGGCCTTCCCTAACCATCTTATTTAAAGTCTGCAACCCCACCATCCCACCATTGTGCTGGCACTACCCTAGTCTCACTTCCCTGCTGTATTTTTCCTCATAGCACTCACTGACATCTGGCACTCTGTATTTTCATTCTTTGTTTACACTAGAATGTAAGCACTATGACGGCAGGGATTTTTGACTGCTTTGTTCATAGCTGTCCCCAGTGCCTATAACACAATCCACACCTTAAGGCTTTCAAAACTATTTGGTGAATGAATCATTGTACTGAAATATTATCAGGCAGAAGTGATTAGTACTTCAAAACACCAAATATTATGAGGAGCGAAATCTCAATCATCCACACTCATGAATAATACTGCAAAATGAGAAGCCAGTTGGTGTCTAAAAAATGAATTAAAAATTAATTTTTTACTACTTAATTTTATTAAAGCCATCTGCACTGTGCCTGAAGAGTCCCAGGCCCCATCTACAGGTGTTTTAGCTTTACTAGGCATATAGATTGGAAACAGATAAGGAAAAAATACAGGCTTTTTCCTTTCATCATCCCTACTGACAAAAGGCCTCCAAGTGATCCAGTACCACAAATGATTACGAAGTTTAGGGAAGAAAAGATTCTAGAAAAATAAAATAATCCCTTCAATCCCAAAAGAGGAATCTCTCCAAATCTCTCTGCAGACATGTTTTCTAACTTCATTATCACTTAACAAAGCCATTCTTAATATGTACATGAAATTTTAATTGAATAAACAACATGACTATATAATTACACATACAGAAAAACCTGGTACTCATCCCTCTTTTCCAAAAAATCTTTAACTAAAACTAGACTTAGAGTTTTTGTTGAAAATGTTTTGTTGTGAGCCTGGCTTTAAAAGATACTGTCTTAGCTAAGACACGAGTTGATCAGTAGTGGACCTTACAGCTGAACACTTTTGTCTAGTTTGTTTATTATTTAATACATTGTTCTGAATCCCCTCTCCTACTCCCAAAAAAGTAAAAGAGAAAACAAAAATACACATTAGTGCAATCAATAAGGCACGCTATGTCCAAAGCAAGCTGTTCTGAAAGGCTATGAGCTAAGTGTTTGACACTGACACAGATAAAGTTCAGGCGATAGATGTCACTTGTCTCACCCATTAGCAACAACAACAACAACAACAACAACAAAAAACCAAGATTTAGATCCCAAGAAGGCAAGCATAAAGGAGCGTGAAAAATGAAATCGGTCATTCCTCCACGGCCTCCTCTCAACACTGCGCACTCATCCCTCCCGCCCCCCCTCAACGCAGTCATCCTTTAACGGCCCCTTTCCCAGCATCGGTTCCCAGCTCAGCCCTGCACTGCGCCATCAAATGAGTAAAAAGAAGGAAACGGTGCTCCTCCAAGAAAAGCCAGGCAGTAACACACGGTGCACCCTACTGAGGAGAATGTCCAACTACTAAACTCAGAAACAGCGTAGGCAGTGTCAACAAAGCGTCGTGCCGAGTCCCGAGCGTCCAAAGGTCCTCGCCAGCTCCCGTGACACTGCCAAATAGACAGGATTCCAAAAGGTGAGTCGACCGTCATCGCAGAACGCGAGGCGGGAAGCGGCGCAGACCCGGCACAGTCAAGGATGTTAAGTCCAACCAGCCTCCTGCCTGCACTCGCCCAGCGGGCCATCACCGCCTCAGTGGACGCGACGCCCGCCGCCCAGCGGTCTCTGTCGCCGCCTGCCCCGAAGGGGTCTGAGCGCCGCGTCACGTGCCAGGGCTGAAACTTCGCAGCCAGGCGGAGGGAGGTAGGATGCACGGGATCGCAGCAAGGCCGGGGAGTTAGTGCGCCCGGTGACTCACCCGCCGCCTCCGCGAGCAGCTGCGGGCGAGGGGGCCTGAGTGCGGGGTGGCGGCAGTGCCCTAGGGGCCGCCCCCGCCCCCGTTATTAATAACCCCGCGCCTGGGAGGCGAAAGCCCTAGGCGAGCGCTCTCAGCAGCAGGACGCCCGCGGGCTCAGCAGCGCACCCTGCACGCGGAATAAATAACAATGTCATTAAATCGACGCCCGAGCGCCAGTCCGGATGGAGAGCGGGCGCCGCCGGGAGCCGACTTTGTCTAGAACCCGCCTCCCGCGCGTCCCCGCAGCGTCCCTCGCGTCCCTGAGGGGACCCCCACGCCGCCGCAGCCCGGCCTTACCCGCCAGCTCGTCGGGCTCCAGCCCACTGTCTGCGTCGATCCCGCAGAGCACGAAGTAGTGCGCGAAGCGGCAGGCGGCCGGGGAGGAGCCCGAGCCGGGGCCGGGCGCCGCGCCGCTCATCCCGGCCGAGCTGCTCCTGCTGCTACCGCTGCTGCCGCCGCCGCCGCCGCTCGGGAAGGCTCGCTGCCTAGGCTGCGGTCTCCGCGCGCCTGTCCTAGGGCGACACCGGCGCGCCCATGGCCGCGCAGCCGCCGCTCGTCACCGCAGCCTAGCTCCACGCTCGGCGCCCGAGAAGCGGCCGCGAGCTCGCGCTCAGTCGGTCCCGAAGCCGGTCCAGGGTGGGGGAGGGGCGCGCAGGGGGAGTGTCGGCGTGAGAGGCTCGCGCCGCCGTAGCTGCGCTTGCGAACTGGAAGCCGAGGCGTCTGGCGCCCGCCGGTCAGCTGAGCGGCGCTCTGGCTGTGGGAGCGCGGGGAGGGCGGGGGCGCCGAAGACCTGCGCGTGGGGCGGGAAGGGAAGGAGGGGGGAGCGCGCTCGCGAGGTGCGGGAGCGCGCGCTTCGGCCGTGCGCGCGCGCGCGCCCCGTGGACTCCGAGGGAGCGCTTGGCGCGCGCAGGATTCATGCCCGCCAGCCGGGGCCGCGGCGCTGGGGGCGGCCGCACACACGCCTGCTGGCCTCCGCCCGCCAACTGGAGAGGTTAGCCGCAGAGCAGGATTCTGTCTTCTAAAGGAGATGCTACCTATCCTAATTAAAAAGAAAAAAACAATGCGGCTTTGGGGAAGGTTACAGCTGGTCTGAGATCATTTCCCACAACGGCCTGGACCATTAACATCTTTTAAACTGCGGCGTGTGCAGATGCCTGTCTCGTTTTAAGACCTTAATCCTTGAATCTTTCCCTCAGCCCTCACCCCATCCACAAGCCATCCTTAGTGAATTGGTGACAACCTAATATCCACAAAGCGTTGAGACTCCTAAAGGGACGATTACCTACTCTCCGCTCCCCTTCTGTAATTTACCCTGACATTTTCCAGGTCAATGTAAAGTAGCCAAGGCACTCCAGTTCCCCAGCGCTGTACTCAGTTGATATAATCAGCTCTCCCTGCAGGTATAATCAGCGACTGATAAGGCAACAAGAATTAGACCCTGAACTCTGCTCCTCACAAGGCATGGCTTTCTTACTCTGCTCTTCCCTCTGATTTTCCACTCAGGAGTTCACTAACCGGGTTTTATTCCTTTGAAAGGTAAAAAACCCAGTGGATTCCATTTCCACGTTGTCATTCCTTCTGTACCAATCCCTACTCTAAGGGTTTGGGTATAAGGTGGGCATAGTGAGAGGTGGGGGGCATCATGAATACCACTCCCTTCCAGGGAGGTAGACTGAGAGAATGGACCTCAATTATTTGACTAATGTTTTTTCTGAAAGATATGTATGCATGCATACCATCATTTACTATAGCTTTCTTTCTTCACTTTCCTGTATCTTCACTTTCTCTGTTCAATTTTTAAATGTAAGAAAAATCAAGAAATCAGAATGAACCACAGCCTGGGTAATTGACCTTTTGCTCCTAATGCACCCTGTACTTTCTTCAAAGCACTTGTAATGACTTTTTCTGTTTCTTAGCTGGATTGTAAGCTCCACAGAGCAGAAGTCATGCTCTGTGTTTCATCGTATTTCTAGTATCTAGAAGAACCCTGGTCCCATTAAGCCCCTTAATTTATTTTTATTAAATGAATGAATGAAAGAAAGGTTATTCAGATAGTAAAAAACTTATTGATGCTATGAGAAAATATACAAACTTTAGTATCTGTAACATTTGTGAACATATGCTAATTTGGTGTTATACAATTATTGCTTTTCCTCCTACAGAGAGTACTGAAATACATAAAACAATTTCACTAATAAGAAAGAGAGGGAGTCACTGGGATGTGTGTTTCTCCTATTTTTGGTTATAGCTTCTTACAGAATATTAGATTCTAGACTAATCAAACAAAGCACAATAGAAAATTAATTTACCGGGGCACTTGGATGGCTCAGTTAAGCATCCGACTCTTGATTTCTGCTCAGGTCATGATCTCCCAGTTCGTGAGTTCAAGCCTTGCGTTGGGCTTTGCACTGACAGCACAGAACCTGCTTGGGATCCTCTCTCCCTCTCTCTCTGCCCCTCCCCTGTTCTCTTTCAACAATAAATAAATAAACATTAAAAAAGAAAGAAAGAGAGAAAACTAATTTACCATTTCCACTAGCCAAGAGAGATGTCATTTTTTGTTCACTTGAAAAGCAAGTAGGGGCACCTGAGTGGCTCATTTGGTTAAATATCGGACTTGATCTTAACCCAGCTCTTGATCTCAGGGTGGTGAGTTCAAGCCCCACATTGGGCTACAAGCTGGGTGTGAAGCCTACTTAGAAAAAAAAAAGAAAGAAAAGCAATGGATTTAGGAGCTTGTAAGCTCTGCATTAATGTCTTTAAGATGAAAAAATAGAAAGAAATCCGAACAGAATTTATTCAATTATGATATATAAATCCCATCAAAATAGACAAAATCTCTAAAATCTTTCCCAAAGCTTCCAAGAGTCACACATTACAAAATTAAACTCTAATTTGAAAATACCTGCATGCATTCCTTTCTTAAGACTTTTTTTTAATGTTTATTTTTGAGAGAGAGAGACATAGTGTGAGCAGACGAGGGGCAGAGAGGGAGGGAGACAGAATCCGAAGCAGGCTCCAGGTTCCAAGCTGTCAGCACAGAGCCCAACGGGGGCTGGAACCCACGAACTGTGAGATCATGACCTGAGCAAAGTCAGGCGCTTAACCAACTGAGCCACCCAGGTGCCCCTACCTGCATGCATTCCTAATTACCACTTCAGAATTACACTGTGTAGGTATATTCTGCATTAACTTGCAATGAAATAAAAGGATAATCAAGAATAACTATATATCATTGCATACATATTTTCCTGTAAAATAATGACATAGATATAATTTCACTAAACAAATAAAAATGACTTGAAATAAGTCATCCAAAATATTTAAATTGTATTGAGGAGGAGAGGGATCGTATACCTCTTCCCATGCTGAGACAACCCTTGTCAGTACCTTTCTTCACCTCCACCAGGCCATCCACACATACACAAAACCAAAACAGAAGGAATTGCTAAAGTAACTTCAGAGCTGCAGACATTCATTGGACCGCATTTTACTAATAACCAGAATCACTCTACACCACCAGGTTAGCAGTGCTCAATTACTCATTCTTTAGCTTTCTGCGGACAGCGGACCTTAGTGGAGTTCAGCTACTCCAAGCATAAATCATGCCCTCCATTTAAGGAATTACCAGAATCCATCAGAGATAACAAATCATTACCCAGATACTTAGAGCATTGCCTTTCATTCTGCCATTGTCTCTTATGTATTTGCTGCCTGAATTGAGAACCTGCAGTAGAGGCAATAATCCCAACTTTAACCTTTAAGTAGCACGAAACATGCCAAATAATCACAATTCCAACAAAAGGAAATCCTGAGTGACATTTTCTTCTGCCGGGGTTTTTGCTTTCTGGGAAAATCTTATCACTGCAGAAGTTGATTTGGAAAATTGGTAATCATATTCTCTCATCATAGTTTTAGAAAAAGGGTAGTTTATGCCAATAAGAGCTTGGTAGGAAAATAGCTGACTCACAATTTTGCATAAATCTGTTTTTACCTTTTATAATGAATCCGATATTATTAATTTTCCTTTTGTGTAAGTTATTGTGCTAATGCTTTGAGAATATGAAATTTAAAAAGACATAATCCCTCCTCTTCAGGAGTTTATAGTCTAGTAGAAAGGAAAATATTTTTCAAAAATAATTAAAAGACCAAAAATAGAGGAGTACCTGAGTGACTCAGTGAGTTAAGTCTCTGACTCTTGATTTCCGCTCAGGTCCTGATCTCACAGTGGTGAAATTGAGCCCCCCATTGGGCTCTGGGCTGACAGTGTGGAGCCTGCTTAAGATTCTCTCTCACCCTCTCCCTCTGCCCCTCTCTGTCCCCCCCACCATGCTCTCTCTTTCTCTCTTTCAAATAAATAACCAAAAATAGATAAAAAGTAAAATATGGTATATTCCACATGACAAGTTCAAGAAGCAATATAGGATTTACTGAGCAGAAATGTCAAATCTTATTAAGGAATTCAATAAGATATTGTTATGAAAGTGATAATATTTGCGATGGGTCTTACAAAAGCAATAGGATGTCATGAGTTAGAGATGGGAAGGGGGACATTCCAGGCCCAGAAGAAATGACTGGGGTAAAAAATGTGTAAGTATGTTGAGGGGGGGAGGGAGTGTCTAGAGGACCGTAGTTCACTTGGCTCCAGAGCATGAAGAACGCTGAATGCCAGGGGAGTTGGGTTGACTCACGTTTTTACACTCTTCTAGTTACCTCATGGATTGATGCCCGAATGCTAGTTTACCTAGCTTTGAGTGAGTTTGACACAGAATATTTGAGATCAACTAAGCCAGTCTTCTCATTTTACGAATAAAAATATGTGACTCTTACAGAATTTTGGTGATTTACCCCAAACATACATTGTTAGTGGCAGAACCAGGAGCGAAGCCTAAAAGACGGCGTTGTAGGATCTTAAAGGCCTTTTCACTTCTAATATCTATAGTGCTCTGAAATCTCTTTATCTGAGTTGACTAATCTTTCTCTTGTATGCTGCTTACTTCTTTTTAGTGATCCACTTTGAAATTTGCTAATTTTTTCTTCTTTTTATATAATGAAAAGTTGTCAAATATAAAGAAAGACTAGAACAATGAACTTCTATATACTTATCACTTAGTTTTAATATTAACATTGTCATTTTGCTTCATCTATTTTTTTTACTGAAGTACTGAAAGTAAATGAGGCATAATATTTGTTGACATTTTGATTATGTCTGTTTATCTAAAGTTTCACATGAATGTCTCCTTACTTTCTTGGTGAAATCGCCAGAACTTCTTTTCTCCCTTTACCTCGCATAAAATATACAACGTTAGTTCCCGTTCATCATCTAGTCGTATTTTCACACTTTTTTTCCCCAATAATACTATAGTAGATTTATATGTAATTGTTTCCTCAGGATTGCCTTCTTCTTCCGAGAGCCCTTTTCCTTCATTCCATCCAAATTGTTCTCTCAGGAGCTACAATGATATGATATAACTTCACATACACATTTCTCCTTCCTCTCTACAACAGCTGACTGATCTAGAAGGCTTGTGGCCCATCCTGGGCCAATGAGTCATTTGCCATTGATCTTGGACTTGGGGCCCAGAGAGTTGACGTGGTCTCTCTGCAGGTGACCAACGTTGTAAGCTGAAAAATCTCAGGAGGTATCAGTGGTCACATTTCTATTATATGAAGAAAGATAGTAAGAGAGAAGAATGAGGCTGACAGAACACAGAAGACAGAGCAAGCATCCTGTATTGTTATCATGAATTTGACTTTTTTTGCCTAAGCTAATTTAAATTAGGAATCTGGCACTTGCAGCCAAAAGAGCATATATGTAAATGTGATTTGGGGGAATATCAATAGGAAGAATCAGGCACCCTCTTTTCAAAGAGGTCAGAATCAAAGCCTTGTGAGGGTCAGGACATCCTCTTGTAAGTTTTTGGCTCCCCCTGAGTCTGCTGTCCTTCACCCTGCTTACTACTTCTAGTTCCTCTTTTACCCCTTTACATCATTAACCACCTTTTACTAGTCAACAATTGTATTACATTTTCCGGTTCAAATGACTGGTTGTCTTTTGACGGATGTATAATCCAGATGTCCATCATCAGGTGAATGGATAAATATGGTGTGATATACTCACACCGTTAGCTACTACTCATTAGTAAAGAGGAATGAACTACTGGTACATGCAACCAGGTAACGATTGTCAAAAATATGCTGAACAAAAGGTGCCAGATCCAGATGAGTGCATAGTGTATTCGTGAACTTATATGAAGTTCTAAAATGAGCAGAAAGCAGATCAATGGCAGCCTGGGGTCAGGGGTAGGGTGGGGTAGGGAATTGACCACAAAAGAGCACAAGGGAAGTTTTTGGAGGATGCAAAAATCTTATATATATATATATATATATATATATATATATATATATATATAAAATATTATATATATTTTATATATACATATAAATATAATATATATGTATTTAATGTTTATTTTTGAGAGAGAGAGAGACAGAGTACAAGTGGGGGAGGGGCAGAGAGAGAAGGAGACACAGAATCCGAAGCAGGCTCCAAGCTCCGAGCTATCAGCACAGAACCCAATGCAGGGCTGGAACCCACGAACCGTGAGATCGTGACCTGTGCTGAAGTCAGACGCTTAACCTACTGAGCCACCCAGGCACCCAGGAAAAAGCTTATATCTTGATTATGGTGGTCATTTCACAGATACATACGTTTGTCAAAACTCATTGAATTATCCTCTTAAGATGGGTGCATTTTCATACATGTAAATTATACTTCAATAAAGTCTATTTAAAAAGAAAAAATAGCCAAAAGATATATGGCAATTTTTAATTGCATTCTATGTTTCAAAATGTTACAATTCCAAAGCTCCAATCATTTTAGTTGATTGACAAGAACTGATTTAAATTCTTGCAAAAATCTTGTTCAATTTTCATTTTTCAGCTGGCATTTTTTGAGGCAGTTAGGTGTGCTGGTGAAGGGGACAGCCTCCAGAGTCACACTGCCTGTGTTCAGATCTCACTTCTTCCTTCCTTGCCTATAAGACAACCTGCTCAAGGTTATTAAGTTTTAATTTTCTTATTTGTACAATAGAGATCAAAATAGGGTTGTTGTAAAGTTTAAAGGAGATAAGATACATGCTTAGCCTCGTGCATGGTACACAGAAAGTATAGAATAGATGGAAGGTGTTGTTTCTTTTTTTTTTTTTAATTTTTTTTTTCAACGTTTATTTATTTTTGGGACAGAGAGAGACAGAGCATGAACGGGGGAGGGGCAGAGAGAGAGGGAGACACAGAATCAGAAACAGGCTCCAGGCTCTGAGCCATCAGCCCAGAGCCTGACGCGGGGCTCGAACTCCCGGACCGCGAGATCGTGACCTGGCTGAAGTCGGACGCTCAACCGACTGCGCCACCCAGGCGCCCCAGGAAGGTGTTGTTTCTATGTGCCAGGCATTGAGCTAAATATTTTAATGTACAATACCTCATTAGTTTACTTCAACAGAATTTATGACATCAGAAAACTAGTGCTTGGATATTATTGTAAATATTTGAAATTCTTTTTTTTTTTACTTTTTTAATGCTTATTTTTTGAGAGACAGAGACAGAGACAGAGACAGAGCATGTGTGGGGGAGGGGCAGAGAGAGAGGAAGACACAGAATCTGAAGCAGGCTCCATGCTCTGAGCTGTCAGCACAGAGCCCAACATGGGGATCGAACCCACAAACTGTGAGATCATGACCTGAGCTGAAGTTGGACATTCATCTGACTGAGCCACCCAGGCACCCCAGTAAATATTTGAAATTCTTAATGAGATTTCTAAGAGATCTAGTGCTTCTTGGGTAGCACCTCAGAATACACCAGGACATGACCAATTATAATCGTATGCAGCAGTGGGGATTTTAGACCCTAGCCCTGGACACACTCAGTGATGTATGATAAATAGCGGAGTGACGGGGTTGGGTGGACCCTGAGTCTGTGCTCAGATAATAGGATAGTTGGAGTTTGGCAGTCAAACTTGGTGTTCAAGGTGAGCCACATCCCTAGATGGTGTCTAGACAGTAAACAAAAGGGGTCAGAAGATTTAGTTGTTGAAAAGGAGAGCGGAAGGGAGGCTCCAATGCAGGCAGCATTCAGAAGTCTGTGCAAGCAGTGAGCTTCAGGAAGTCACAGGAGTCAGTTTCTCCAGGTGGACTAAAAAGTGAAGAGGGTGTATGGGTTGAATTGTGTCTTCCCAAAAGATATGTCCAAGTCCTAATCTCTGTTACTTGCGAGTATAACCTTATTTGGAGATAGGGTCTTTGCTGATGTAATGAATTCAAAGATCTCAGGGTGCCTGGCTGGCCCAATCAGTGGAGTATCCGACTTTTTTTTTTTTTTTTTAAGTTTACTTATTTATTTTGAGAGGGAGAAGGAAAGAGACTGCAAGTGAGGAGGGCGGGGCAGAGAGATTGGGAGAGAGAGAATCCCAAGCAGGCTCTGTACTATCAGCATGGAGCCTGATGTGGGGCTCAGTCTCACAAACTGAGAGATCATGACCTGAGCCAAAACCAAGAATCAGACACTTAACCAACTGATCCACAAGCACCTTTTTCTTTTTTTAAGTTTTTATTTATTTGAGTAATCTTTATATCCAACATGGGGACATGACCTCAAGATCAAAAGTTGCATGCTCTTGCCAGCCAGGTGCCCTGAAGCATCTGACTCTTAATCTCAGGGTTGTAAATTCAGGCCCCACCCCACATTGGGTATGGCGCTCTCTTAAAAAAAAAAAAAAAGTTAAAGATTCAAGATGAGGGCTTCTGAATTCAGTGTAGACCCTAAATCCAATGCTGATGTCCTTATAGACACAGAAGGGAAGACCATGTGAAGTCAGAGACAGAGATTGGAGTGATGTTGCCACAAACCAAGGAATGCCAAGTTTTCCCTGGAGACCCCTGAAGCCAGGAGAGAGTCATGATCTGGATTCTCCCTCACAGCCTCCCAAAGGGACCAACACTGCTGGTACCTTAATTTTGACCTTCTGGCCTCAAGAACTGAGGAAATCAATTTCTGTTCTTTTAAGTAACCAAGTTTATGGTAATCTGGTGCAGCAGCCCTAGGAAAATAACATAGAGGGGAACTGGCCAAGGTCCAGTCTGAAAAAGGAACTGGAGACCTAGGTTACCAAAGTTGGACCCAACATACATGGGACCTAGGGCTCATCAAGAGAGAGTGACTTTGCATATAAGACAGAAGCCCAATTCCAATAACATAAGCATAATAACAAATTCTACATAGAAAATGCAGGGACTAGGGGCGCCTGGGTGGCTCAGTTGGTTAAGCGTCCAACTTCGGCTCGGGTCATGATCTCGCGGTCCGTGAGTTCAAGCCCCTTGTCGGGCTCTGTGCTGACAGCTCAGAGCCTGGAGCCTGTTTCAGATTCTGTGTCTCCCTCTCTCTCTGACCCTCCCCCGTTCATGCTCTGTCTCTCTGTCTCAAAAATAAATAAACGTTAAAAAATTTAAAAAAAAAATGCAGGGACTAGATTGGGTAGAAGGTCTAGATTTGAAGCAGAAAATGGGGTAAGAATAGGCCTGGAAAATGACATTCAGGTGTTTCCATCCATGGGAAGGAAAAGCCTCGAAGAGACCAGAACCTGAAATGGTGCAATATTGGGTTTTAAAAGGTCAATAAGCAACTTCGTCTCTCTGCCTCAAGATCAGAACCGATTGAGAAGTAAAGACACAGGACACCAAGAGGTAGAGAACAAAATACAGACTCTATTATCAATAAAGCTGATTAGAAGAGAGAAATTTAGACCTGTGGACAAAAAGCCTTGCTGCTAATTTACTCCCTGTCCCTCTAACGTCCTCCTCCCCTATGCCAGACCCTAGCACAGCACACAGCAGGGGATATTTGAGCCTGCAAAGGATCCACATTTATCCCAGTATTGCTGTCCCATTTAAACTCCAGGAAGAAAAAAAATAGCTAAATCTCCAGTGCTTGCAACCTTTCATTAGATTAGCTCTATCCAGTGGAGAAATGAACATGAACGCCAGAATTTAGTATCCACCAGTCAGGGGAGGAGTAAGGAAGGGGTTACTTCTTTAGAAGTCCCTCTCTGTGGAAACCTGAGGCAAGAGGAAAGGAAGTTCCTCCCTAAGAAGTGGTTGTTTAATCAGCATCCATTCCCCTCCTCCCTTACTACGTAGCATTCATATTGTTTGGGTGGGATTGGCCTTACACTTAGCTCTAGGTTGAGGGTTTGTGGACCTATGTCCCTTGTAAGAGATATTGATTCGGGGATGGACGGTTATCCCAAGTTGGTCTAATTAGTGTGGGATTCAGGATAGAAATAAGGAAGTATTCAGTCCCTAGAATTGCTGGTCGCCCTCCCTGTAAGGAAGGCCAGGCCAAGGATGAAGCCAACATACAGAATAGGGCAGAGCCAAGAGAAATTCTAAAAAGCAAATCATATCATGAACCCTGGATCAAATCACACAGGAAGCCTGCCCAATATCTGTCATTTGTCAGTGAATGTAAGCCAATTACACTCCTTTTATTGTTTTAGCCAGTTGGGAGTTATTTCTTTTACTTGCAAATAAAAGTATGCCCCAAATATTAGGGGGTTAATCTCTAAGTTCCCTTTCACTTAAAAAAAAAAAAAACATATCCTAAATTTAATAGGAAAGAAATATATAATTCCATATTCTGGAAAAAATCCCAGGGCCGTCTCTTGAGGTGACAGTGTTATGCCACTAGAGCCTCAGGGGGGCAAGACAGGCTGTCCCCTAGAATCAGGGTCCATTGGATGAGTAAGATATTTTAGTAAGATGTTTTCTATAGAAAACATTTTCCTTGGTTGGCTGTGTTCCTTCTTACTAACCCAAGGTTGAGAATACAAGAATACAAGAATTCAAATGAGTAGTTTTTATCAAAATTTAGAACACTCATACCTTCTGATTCACCAATTCTGCTTCTCAGAATCTCTCCTATAAAAACACGCAAACGATATACATGCAGTGATATTCCCTGAAACGCTATTCGTGATATTAAAAAAGGAGAGACAATTCTATATCCACCAGGAGGAAATGGTTGCATAAATTCTGGTATATCTAGGGGCGTCTGAGTGGCTCAGTAGGTTAAGTGTCCAACTTCAGCTCAGGCCATGATCTCATGGTTCATGGGTCGGATCTCCACATCCGGCTCTCTGCTGTGAGCACAGAGCCCCCTTCGGATCCTCTGTGTCCCTCTCTCTGCCCCTCCCTTGCTCTCGTGTGCATTCTATCAAAAATAAATAAACATTCTAAAAAAATTCTGGTATATCTATATAATGCAATGCTAGCGATGAGATTGCACTGATAGGAAACAATTATGTAATATATAATTGAATGGAAAAATCAAGAAAGAAAAACATATAGTATGATCTTATTGTGTTGAAAATAAGCTGTATACGTGTCTGCGCTTTAGAAAAACATGAAAGTCTTCCACCTTTTTTTTCATATTTCAGTATTGTTGAAAATTTTTACAATAGATACAAAAGGTATCTATCACTTTTTTAATTCAAAACCTTTCTTTTTAAAGTGTATGTATGTATTTTGCTGTGAGAAAAGATCATCAATATTTTGAATCATGGCCATTGTATATAAATAACTCAAACTTGTAATTATTTTATTGACTTATTGAGACTAATTCAAATGACTATATCTATTCATATATGCATATATACACATGTATGCATGATCATTACTCAACAATTCTTACTGTGTGCTTACTATAAATGAGTAAAAGTCCTATAGATATATTGTTCTGCACATATATAGGTCCCAAATAGTCTCAAGAATGTAAATAAGTATTGAAATGAAGCAAAATATGTACGTTTATGTATGTGTAATTTTCAATCATCAGAAACATTTAATTTGGTTAATCAATGATGAACTTGATTTCCTGTTACAAATTTGTAATCTTTCCCAATTTCATCTATAAACTTTATAGTTGAAAGCACTGAATTGGATAGCTAACTAGAATATTTTGGATGCAGTATCTTTAGACCCTTACCACAGGCCAGAATTTGAAACTGAGTTTTCAGTTCCAGACTTGACATACAATTTCTAACACCTCTTTTAAATCATGGCTATCATACTCATTCATTTGCTCCCACTCTGAATTCAGAGGCACTTGTAATTAGTCCTATACAATTTAGTATTCCAATATTAATTAATTCAGGTATATAAATCTTTTCTTTCTAACTTGTGCAGCTGAGAGCTTCTGGAGGTCAGAAACTGTTTTCTCTTTCCTCACAATCATACACCACAGTTTATTCTTTCAGAAATTTGGTTGACTAAATGCATCCCTCAGCTTCCTCAACAAAGAATGTACATTTAAACTAAAAATAGAAGGCAGATCCTCTGTGCTTTTCAATCATAATCAATATAACTATTCCTGAGGTAATTATTTTCAGTTTAGCAATTTAGACATAATCCCATCATTGAATTAGGCTTCAGGTCCTAGAGGGAAATGTCAGGATGTTTATTCACCCTAGCTCACATCGAAGCAACTGTTACCCTTCAAGCTGATAGCCCCCTCAGTAGGCATCATTTCCAGGGAGCAATTTTAGCTTACATAATAGTTTTTTTGGAATACACTGTGAAAAGTATCTATTCTGTTTTAGAAAAACAATGGTCTCTCTCTCTCTTTTAAAGAATTCTTGTCCTATGACGATTTCCTTGAACTTCAGACTCAAACAATAATTAAAGGTAGCAAGAAAGATGCCGGGAGAAAAGCCAATTTAATTGTACTATGCTGAATAATTGTTTCTGACTTCCAGCTTGCCCATTGTGATATTTTTTTTTTGGCAGGAAAAAAATTAATATCAGACTCCAACAATCTTCAAACAAGTAAAAATTATAATCTGGTGGGTGCCTATTTAAAGTAACAGAATCCAAGGCAACACAAGAGGCTTAATTTTAGACATGCATGTTATTAACTAAGAGTAGGAAAGAGCATTATCTAGTAGTGAAAAAATAGGAGCTTGAAACCTTTTAAAATGTATACTCTCATTTCTTCAAGGTTTGAGTTGAATTAAATAACTTCAACTCCTTGTATTTAGCTGCTCTGTCCTTAAATTTGGTTTTGCTTACCTCTTGATCATTACACAAAATTGTTGACTATCCAGGCTTATAAAACACAAATTCTTTGTCTTAGTTTGGGCTGCTGTCACAAATTACCATAGACTGGGTGCCTTAAACAATAGAAATTTATTTCTGACTATTCTGAAATCTGGGAATTCCAAGATTATGGTGCCAACAGATTGCGTGTCTGGAGAGAGCCCTCTTCCTGGTTTGCAGTCGGCCATCTTTGCATTATGTCCTCAAGAGGGGGTGGAGAAGCAGTGTAAAGGGTTCAGAAAATCTTATTTACTGACATACGTGTATATTATATACTTTATATATAGGGATGGTAAAATATTATGGAGTGACCTTTTCAACACTGGTGGGTAAAAAGTGAGTTTTGAAGACTCCTCTAAGGCAAAATACGATTGGATTATAATAAAGAACTAAGGCAATAACAGAATTTAAAAATTCTAACCTAAAGATAATTACTGAAAAATGGAAAGCTTGCTAAATTAACATGTGAATTTGGACACTAAAATATCTGTCTTGTCTAGTGATATATTTTAAAATGTTATCAGTGGCTACAGGCAGGCAGTAGCTACACAAAAGTAGCAATTAATGTGACAGCAGTTGAGTGAGAAGACCAAATTAGGGGGAATTATTTACTCTCATTGCTATGCTTGGAAGTGTATAGGAAGTACCAGGATTTACTATAAAGGAGGTTATGGATAAATACACACTACTTTTTATATTTGTCTTGAAACGTACAATTGCACAAAATCCTTTCAAGAAACAAAAACTTCAAGTGAGTAAAATATAGAACAATTTACAGTCTCAGATCTTGTGTGTTCTTTTTTGAGCAGCAGCCACAGTCTCCAAACATTGGATAAATATTGAGCTCTTTTCTTAAACTTTTTGTTATGGAAATTTCCAAACATACACAAAGTAGAAAGAATAGGATAATGAGTCCTCATGTATCTATTACCTGGATTCAACATTTATCAGCATATGACCAATTTTGTTTATAACCCTGCTGTCCCCTGACCCCAACCACACTAGATTATTTAACAGCAACTGTCAGAACTGAAGGTAGTGTAACATTGTGTGCCAACTATATTTCAATTAAAAAAAAAAGCCCTCAACAATAAAATGAAATAAACTGTCAGGCAGCATATTATTTCACTGGAAAATACTGTAGTATATATATCTAAGAGATGAAGACTTTTTTAAAAGTATCATCATACTGCCATTTTCAAACATTAAAAAAAGAACACTTTATTATAAATAATATACAGTCAGTAATGTCAAGTTTTACTTATAGTCATCTAATTTCAATAATATTTAGTAGTAATACATTTTTTTCAGATTGAACTTTATAGGAATCTGAATTTTTGAGTTTAAGAATTTCTATGCAATACTTGCATTGTTTTGTTGTGTTGAAAGTATGTTAAATGAATATATCTTATAAATCACATTCCTGTATTTGATAGATTGGTTGGTTGATTTATTTTATACAAGAACTAGAAACGGAGAAAGTTGATTATTCGTAAGACAAAACAAACAGAGCAAAACTGAAATCCAACCTCTCTGCTTTTGAAAATAATTTCTCTGAGTCCAGAATGGAAAGAGAAATATCTTGACATCTTTCCTAATGCCATGACTTTCAGTTTGTTTACACTGCTATGTTGCACTCAGCTTTAAAATACTAAAATTCTTGGGGTGCCTGGGTGGCTCAGTTGGTTAAGCGTCCGACTTCAGCTCAGGTCATGACCTCACAGTTCATGGGTTCGAGCCCTGCGTTGGGCTCTGTGTTGACAGCCTGGAGCCTGCTTCTGATTCTGTGTCTCCCTCTCTCTCTGTACCTCCCCTGTTCACAGTCTATCTCTCTCTGTCTCTCAAAAAGAAATACATGTAAAAAAAAATAATAATAATAATAAATAAATAAAATACTAAAATTCTTCTTAAAAAGAAGAGGCTGGTGGCTCAAGTCATTTGAGTGCCAGACTCTTGATTTCAGCTCAGGTCATGATCTCACAGTTCATGGGTTTGAGCCCCACATCAGGCTCTGTGCTGACAGTGCAGAGCCTGCTTGGGATTCTCTGTCTCCCTCTTTCTCTGCCCCTCCCTGCTCACACTCTTAAAAATAAATAAAATAAACATTTAAAAAATCTATTAAAAAATAAAAATAAAATAAAGAATAAAAAGTCCATGCCATGTTAATATAAATTATATATATGTATGTAATGCATCCATATTTTCCAAAAAAATTAAGTGAGAAGAGTGGCATTGCTTTAGTTTTTTGCCAATCCCCTTAATATCTAGTTTAAAAAAAAGGGGGGGGGATTTTCATATCTACTTCTGCATTCAATAACTTCTGCTTCAATATCATGTCATATAGCCTCTGGAAAACTATATTCATGAAAGAATGAGAATAGGAAAGGCTAATAATGTCTTAGTGTTATTATGAAAATAGTTTTGACCTGAAAATAGCAGACCTATTAGTATGTCTCAGGGATTCCTAGAGGTCCTCAGGCTACACTTTTTAATATTTTTTTAACTTGAAAAATAATTTACATACCATAAACTTCACCCTTATAAGCTATACAGTTTAATGGTTTTCAGTATATTCACAAAGTTGTACGACAATCACTATTATCTTATTCCAGAACGTTTTCATCATTCCATTAGCAGTCATTGCCCATTCCCCCAATACCATCACCTGTTACCACCTAGTAACCACTAATTTTTCTGTTTCTATGAATTTGCTAATTCTAATTTTTTTTTTCAACGTTTATTTATTTTTGGGACAGAGAGAGACAGAGCATGAATGGGGGAGGGGCAGAGAGAGAGGGAGACACAGAATCAGAAACAGGCTCCAGTCTCTGAGCCATCAGCCCAGAGCCCGACGCGGGGCTCGAACTCACGGACCACGAGATCGTGACCTGGCTGAAGTCGGACGCTTAACCGACTGCGCCACCCAGGCGACCCCGAATTTGCTAATTCTAGATACATCACAAAAGTTTAACCCATATATAACATGTGGTCTTTTCTTTCTGGTTTCTTTTACTGAACATAATATTTTCGAAGTCCATCCATGTTGTAGCATTTATCATACTTAATTCTTTGTAAGGCTGAATAATATTCCATTGTATGGATATAGCCAATTCTATTTTATTTATTTATGTATTTATGTATTTATGTATTTATTTATTATTCATTTTTAATTTTAAAAAATATTTATTTTTGGAGAATGCAAGTGGGGGAGGGGCACAGAGAGTGGGACAGAGGATCCAAAGCAGTCTCTGTGCTAATAGGCTGACACCAGTGAACCTGATGTGGGGCTTGAACTCACAAACCACAAGATCATGACCTGAGCTGAAGTCAGACCCTCAACCAACTGAGTCACCCAGGTGCCTCTATTTTTTTTAACTTTATTTATTTATTTTGAGAGAAAAAGAGAGACAGCAGGGGAGGGGCAGAGAGGGAGAGAGAGAATCCCAAGCAGGCTCCATGCTCAGCACAGAGCCAGACATGGGGCTTGAACCCACAAACTGTGAGATCATGACCTGAGCCAAGATCAAGAGTTGGGCACTTCACCAACTGAGACACCCAGGCGCTTCTGGATATATTACATCTTAATCATTCATCGTTTGATGGGCATTTGGTTTTGCTTCTGCTTTTTGGCTATTATCAGTAATGTTGCTATGAGCATTAGTGTACAATTTTTTGTGTAGACATGTTTTCAATTCTCTTGGGTACATACCTGGAGGCAGAGCTGCTAGGTCACATGGCAACTCTACACTTAACTTTTTGAGGAACCACCAAACTAGACGCCACAGTCTGAGAACCACTTCCCTTGTCTCTGCCACTCTCACTTATGTCTGGACTATTGCAAGACTTGCCTAACTAATTTCCCTGTTCCCGCCTGGTGTCCTTGAAGTTTTTATTTCACACAGCTGCCAGAGCCATGTTTCTGAGAGCTCACATTAGAGCATATCACTTTACTGTGTAAAAACCTCCCATGGTCTTTTACACGTGGAATAGAATCCCAACTCTACCAGAACTGGAACATGATCTAGTCCCACTTCACCTCTTTGACTGCGTCCCCCCACCACTCCACCCTCACTCACTGTGGGCCAGCCCAGGGACTTCTGCTTTTCAAACAGGCCAAGCCCCTCCCACCTCAGTGCCTTTTAACTTACCCCCTTCATCTGGAACTTGCTGCCTACTAATCTTTGTGTGGTTGGTCCTTCTAATCTACATTCAGACCTCTACTTGAATGTAATGTCCTTGGAAGAGCCTTCCTTGGCCTCCCCATCTAAAATAACCACTCCTACCAATCACTCTTTATCCTTTTATCTGACTATATCTTATTCAGAGTACTTACATCGTTTACTTATCTGTTTAATTTTCAACATTATATCCAGTTCCTAGAGATTCAATATTTTGGTATGAGTGCAATAAAAGGCAAAGGCACCGAGTGTTCCAGTTATTTATCACTGCAAAACAAACTATCCCAAAACTTAGTGATTTAAAACAACTGTTTATTTTGGTTAGACTCAGCTGAGTGATTTTTCTATTGGTCTTGCCAATAGTCACTTGTGTAGCTGCAACAGATTGACTGGAGGCTGGGCTCAGCTGGACCTCCCCCTCCCCCACCCTCACCACATGGCCTCTGCATATGGTCTCGACATCAAGGTGGTTGGATTTCCTACATAGCACTTCAGGGTTCCCAAGAGGGAAAAAGTGGAAGCTGCTGTCCTTTCAAGACTTAAGCCTGGAAACTAGCACAGCATCACTTCTGCCATATTCTGTTGGCTAACAGAGTCAACAAAGACAGCCCAGATTCAAGGGATTACACGGGGACATGAACACCAGGAATGTTTCATGGGGATGGTTGGGCAGGGGGGTAGCCAATGAAATTGGCAAGCACTCTATGCAAAGGCTCAGTATATTTTACTTATTGTTATTATAACTACCCAGTAGCTGGAGGAGGAAATTCCCTAAAGAGTTGCCTGCATTGCATATTAGAGCATCTTTCCTAAGATAGAGTTGTATGAATAAGAGTAAGAGAAAGATGATTAACTATTTCGAGTTTAGGAGTCTTTGCTACAACTTGGTCAGAAAGCACACACCTGGAGATGGATGTGTTTTATTATAGACACTTTGTAGTTATATCTGTTAAAATGGAATTCTAATGGAATCCTTATCTAAGCAGCATAGCGTAATAGTTCAGTACAGGTCTCTGGAGCCTGACTGCCTGGGTTTGGGTCCTGGCTAGACAGCTTACTAGCTGGTGATCTCACACGAGTTTCTTAACCTCTTCATGTTTCAGTTTCCTTATCTGTAAAATGAGGATAGTAATAATAGTAACTACATTATGGGTTATTGAGAATTAAGTTGGTTACTATCTGTAAAGTACAGGATCATGCCACGTAGTGACTGGTATGTAAGCATTTGTTAAATGGAACACAAATTTCAGGAAAAAAAAAAACCCTAAAATGTGAATTCTAAGAACATCAGTACTTACATTAATCAAACAGTAGATAATCTTTCTTTTCTTTTTTTTTTTTTTTTTTTTTTACTTTCCAAAAGGCAATTGAACTAAATCAAAATAGTTTATCAGGATGTAATAGAAACCCTTCTCTCCTCCAAGTTTTCTCCAATCATTAACTATATAAACACATGCCAACTAATCAGTTCTTTTTTAAAATATGTTTTTGCAATACTTAATCAGACTTTAAGACTTTGACCTTTGTTGCATTTTCTTTCACCTTCCTTAATAACTCTTTTTAAAGGCCTTCAAAAAAAACCCCACAATAATGACTGGCAAATTAAAGTAATATTGGACAGCAGTGCTCGTTCAAAGGTCGGTTTTGATTGTGCAGGGTTGGAAGTCACTCATAGCTATGAGTGTCATAGTCCCAGGAGAGCTGGTCCCTGGTCTCTTGAGACTCAGGTTAATTCAGGGCCACTCCAGGAATTTCGCTTGCAGCTTCATTAGCATAGACTATTCCAGACTCCACAGCCTCTTCCTTGAGTCCCCAAGCCAACAAAAGCTGTAAAAGGGGGGACTAGAGTTAATCTAGTTCTCATCAGAGCATTCTAGGGTAAATGTGCAGGCCAAATTGCCACTAACTATTTTAGAAACCCTAGATAAGACGGATTCATTAATGAAAAAGATGAAAATATTACCTTAGGTTTATGTGTCATAGAAGCTTTTTAAAGCATTTTCAGTCTTATATCACGAACAGCTGAGGAAACATAGCAAGACTAATATAATAATTATTGCTTTCGTGACAATCAGCATTCCAAGGATGAGAGGTCAATGCAGAAGGGTAATTATAAGTAAGAATATGTGTGGAGACAGTGGGTTCCCTTTGTCTTTCCTGGACCTCCATGTACTTTTCAAGTTCTGAGCACTGACAATTAAAGCTTTAATCCTCTTCTTTTCTTCTAATTTTTGAAGCTATAACAATAAAGGAGGAAATGGAAGGCATGTATAATCTTACCACCTCAATGCAATATTTTCAATTCTACGTATTTTCTTACAGACTTTGTCCAGACACATGCCGGTTTTTATATAATTACCATCATAGTGCACATGCTTTTCCATTTTTTACTTTTCTCCTTTTATAGCAACATTTGTTCATGTTGTTGCATAATCTTCTTAATTATCATGGCTTCATTTTCCTATCAGTTGATGTGTGACAATTTACTTAGTCATTTATCTATTAGTAGACAAGTATGTTGTTTTCACTTTTTTAGGATACAAAAGTTATAATGAACATCTCTGTTTTTATAC
Source organism: Prionailurus viverrinus (assembly GCF_022837055.1). Classification (NCBI taxonomy): domain Eukaryota; kingdom Metazoa; phylum Chordata; class Mammalia; order Carnivora; family Felidae; genus Prionailurus; species Prionailurus viverrinus. The sequence continues at coordinate 60,999,723 of NC_062567.1, forward strand.
CTTCTTTGGCATATTCTCCATGTGATAAATTCCTAAGATTATAAGTTGTGGCAGATTTTATGTTCTACAGATGGCCACAACAATCTCTCCCAATCCCATTGCTCTTCCACAATGCAACCTTGACACTCCCCCTTTAACATGGGTGGGCTCTGTGACTGCTTTGACCAATAGAATACCATGCAGTCACTGGAGTATTACTCAGCAATCAAAAAGAATGAAGTCTTGTCATTTGCAACTACGTGGATGGAACTTATGCTAAGCGAAATTAGCCAGAGAAAGACAAATATCATATGACTTCACTCATAGGAGGACTTTCAAATACAAAACAGATGAACATAGGGGAAGAGAAGCAAAAATAATATAAAAACAGGGAGGAGGACAAAACATAAGAGACTCTTAAATATGGAGAACAAACTGAGGGTTGTTGGAGGGGTTGTGGGTGGGAGGGGATGGGCTAAATGGGTAAGGGGTGTTAGGAATCTACTCCTGAAATCATTGTTGCACTGTATGCTAATTTGGATGTAAATTAAAAAAAAAAAAAAATATATATATATATATGTAAAGAGAAAAAACCAAAAGGGTCTCTCTAGCTTAAAAAAAAATATTAGTAACACTGCACCTGTTTCAAGTGTAGCCCTTAATTGGCCCCGTAACATCTATTTCCTCCTTCTAGAAAGTACAATTATCCTGACAGTACCATGATATGAGAGGCCCAAGCGACATGAAGAATCCCTGGGTTCTGAGATGCCAGGTGACAATAAGAAAATCCCAGCAGGAGTGAGACATCAGACATGTGGACAAAGACACAACCTTGGAAATTATCATCCAGACCTCACAAACTGGAGCCAGGCAAACTTCCCAGCAGAGCCCTTCCCACAGACCTGCATGCAAAATAAATGGTTGTATTAAGCTACTAAATTTTGCGATAGTTACTTAGTCATAGGTATTTGAAACATGAGTGTATGGGCCAAGGGCAGGCTGTCTGAAGATGGGCCACTTTGGCATGAGTATTTTGATTTAAAAAGCAAAGCAATTAAAACCCAGCAGATCCGGGAAAAGTTCTTTTCTTCCGCCTCAATTGCCTAAAAAGAATTTAGATGGGCAACCTGCTCTAGGAAGAGAGTTATCACCATAGATAATTACGTTTTGAGAGGGTCTACTATGGTAGACAGGGAGGAACCTAGCAAGATGGGTTAGATCAAAGTCTCCTATATTGCATTGTTTCTGAGGGGCCCAGCAAATATTTGTTTACCAAATATTTACTCCGTTTCACCTTCCTGTGAATCGTATTCCTTCCCTTCGAAGTCCAAGATCCTCACCCACTTTTCCTTAATTCAGAATGACATGCATACCTTTTTTTGTCTGTCTTCTGTATGGATTCCTTCTACACATGAAATTAAATTTGATTTTCTCCTGTTAATCTGTCTCATGTCAATTTAATTCTTAGTCCAGCTAGGAGGACCTTGAAGGGCAGAGGAAATTCTTCCTTCCTGACATGGGTCAAAAGATTAAAAAAAAAAAAAAATTCCCAAATGCTGGCAAAAGCATTTCTAACGGGACTGAACCAGTTTATACAATGAATAATGCCTTAAAAAGTCTATACTTCTCAAGGTGCAAGCCTTAGAAGGATTTTGTTGTCTGCCCTGTTTTGGAATTACTTCATTTAAGGGAGAGCTGGGGTGCCTGGGTGGCTCAGTCGGTTGAGCCTCCGACTTGGGCTCAGGTCGTGATCTCACAGTTCGTGAGTTCGAGCCCCGCGTCGGCCTCTGTGCTGACCGCTCAGAGCCTGGAGCCTGCTTCTGATTCTGTCTCTCTCTCTCTCTGCTTCTCCCCCACTCACACTGTCTCTCTCTCTCCTTCAAAAATAAACATTAAAAAAAATAATTAAAAAAAAAATAAGGGAGAGCAATAGCATTCAACTCTTCGGAAGGGATTTTAATTTTGCCTCTATTCTGAGAAGGCAACTAACTGCTCACTTTGGAAGCCCTCTGCTGATTATCTCACCCTCACCATCTCTGGTTTACGTCCTTCTTGTCCACACCGCCCCCCCCCCATTTTAAGTTCTGCTCATCCCCCCCCCCCCAATAATACCTGCCACTCACCCAGTTTGAATTGAAACATATAAAACAATTTGAACTTCCTTTAAGAAAGGAACCAAGAAGGGCTGAAGTGGGTGTGGATACCAGTACAGTACATTAAACACAAACATATGCTTGATTCATAAACTCATTCCAAAACCTCTTGGAGCAGCTACTATGTGTTAAGCACATTGATTCTCTCAGGTAGGACTCTGAGTATCTAGTGATAGAAACTACTTTAAACCAGATTAAGGCGAATGGGAATTGATTGGCACATGGAATTGAGGATTGGTTTCAGGAGAAGCCCGACTCGGGGCTCAAGCAAAACGGATTCCTCCGTTTCGTGGCTGACTCTGCTCCCCTCTGTGCGCTGGTTCTTTTCTCAGGCTCTGAGTGGTTGCTTCAGACAGCAGCTCCAACGCACAGCCTCGTGGGCTCCAGTTCAGTGAAAGAGAGAGAGATTCTTCCATGGAGCTGCTGCACATGCCCTGGCATTCAAGGATTGTTAACATCTCAGATCCTACGCCCATGTCTGACAGCCACGTGGGGGGTGGGGTGGGGGTGGGGAACGTGGTTCAGGATGCACTGATTGGCTTAGGCTGGGCCACGTGTTCCATCCTGGCCCTGAGTCCTCCTCTTCCCGATCTTTCTTACTGAGAGCGGGAGAGGGGAAGTAAGAGGGAAGTAAGAGGTCCCCGATGTAGCTGCAGAAGAACACATCTGGCTTCTCTTCCTCTTATGCAGGAGTTTTCTGCAGACACTATGGTGTCACTGAGCATTGACTTCCAACCTTGTTTGATTAAATACTACCCCCCGCCCCAGTTTAATCAATGTCTCTAAAAGTGCTATCTCTGGACCAGGGATTCACAGTGCCTCAGCTGTGTTTTAGTGTACTGATGCAAGGATAGTTCTAAAAGTTCAGCCACTTCTTTGAGGTGCCACAAAATGCCCTTCTTTCCTAGGAGAAGCAGCCTCCAGGGGAAGGAAGGAAGCCAGCAGATGAAAAGCTACTTCTTTCCTTCCGCTCCCAGGAAAATACATAATTAGAATTTTCCAAGATGTGAAGAAAAAGGGTACAGCTAGATTTCCGAATGTGGAGTGAGAAGTATTTTACAAAAGGAAGGAGTTGGATTAGACAACTCTCTAGAGTTCCTCCTCCGGATAGGGGTCTATGATTCACAGCCCTTCTTTCAGAACAGCCAGTTTGGGGGTATTGTTTTTAAGAAGGGGAAAAGGCGGGAGCACCTAGCTGGCTCAGTCCAGAGAGCATGGGACTCTTGATCTGGGGGGTGGTGAGTTCAAGCCCCACCATGGGTGTGGAGTCTACTTTAAATAAAAAGAAAAAAGAAGGAGAAGAAGAAAGGGAGAGGGCATTGGCTCCTGAAGTGGAGACTGGTGGAGAGGAAGGAGTCTCTTCAGGAAAGAGGGAAGGGGCAGGAAGGGAAGGGTGAGTGCAGACAGAAAGACACACTTGACCCATTTTCCATTTGTAGCTGTCAGGCTGCTCCTCCCTCCTACACGGATTTTGAGCCTTTCCACAAATCCTCAGAATTAGTTCAAATCATCAGCTGCTTACTTGACAGCTTTATTCCCTTGGCTCTTGAAGGGGAAAGTAAATCAGAGCTTGACTGCTCAGAACCTGACAGGAAATCTTAATAAAGATGTTCATGGGAGGTGGGGGCAGGCTTGAGGATCTGCGGTCATCTCTCAGGCCCTACTTCCCATCCAGGCTGGCTTCCAGAAAAATACAGCAAGTTGTAGGAATTGCAAGATGGCCAGGCTCTACTGCAGAATGAATGATCAGCCCTTAAGCCATGTCACTTTTAACAAAAGCAATGAAAAGGAAAGAGTGAGAGGGGAGAAGTTATAGGGGCAAAGTGGTTGAGAAAGCCCCAACTTGCAAGTGAAATGTTTGCATTCGTACAAGGGAAGCACAGTAAGCAACATAAGAAAACATTCAGCCATGTAGCAGAGGCAGAGGGAGTGCAGGGGAAGTCTGCCGGTGAGCAGCATTTCAATGCTGAGTTACAGGCAGAGAATGGGCTAAAGAGACGGCGAGAGAGCTGTTCCCTCAATATGGGTTGAACTCAAGTACAGTTTCAGCATTTGTGCTGATGTTGCCTCATTTGAAGTTTTATTTCCCATGGATCCTCTGGGGGGTCAGAAGAAATGCAGAGCCACACAAGCTGTGCAACAAGCGAGTATGTTCCAAACAGTTTAGTTTGCCAAGGGCATACAGCGAGTATGTTCACAAACAGTTGTGATGCCAAGGGCATCACAAATAAACAAGTCCTCTCTCCAAGCCCTCTCGCTTACAGAACTGTGCCTCTGCATAAGGATCCAGAATGTCTCAGGTCATATCAAAACCCAAATGTTGTCTTTGATCTGGAATAGAACACGTTGAGAATTAGGAAACATGTTGAATTTGACCTGAGCCCTGTGTTCCTGGAAAAGAGTAATGGGGATTAAGAAATCCCCAACCCTTTATGTTCTGGAAAAGGGCCTACTGCAAAGAACCACCCTTCCCCATATGACTTAAATAAGAGTCAGTAATGTCCCCTTGTTCATCTGTGACAAAGCTGGACACGGATTTTAAATTCCCTTTGTTTGCTTCATAAATGATTAGCTGAACTGTTTGTCCTCACTGATCAATTGCAACTAAATGTTGTTAGCCAAATTTGGTTAAGCTTCTCTACCTCTGGGCGCTTGAACTTTGGCCCACTCTCAGCCTGAGCTCCCCGCACACAGCGCCTTGTGAGAATGGGTAGGCCTTAGGATCAAACACTCTCTGGCTTACTATCCAATCATGCCACTCTTACATCTCACTTCCCCACGGATTCTTCTTAGCCTTGTTTACTCTTCTCTATAACCGAAAAACTCTTTTTACCTGACTCTTAAGCTGCTGGCAGACATGTTCACAGCATTCTCCTATTGCAGTGGTCCCTTCCCTCCTCCCCTCTTGCAATAATCCTTTTGGTTTTTGGTTGTTGTTGTTGTTTTGCAATAGTCTTTTTGGATACAATCTCTTACTAAGTCAGGCAATTTTTTTTTTTTTAATTTGTTAAACCAGATGTGGAAGACAACCCATCAACTCCCTTTCTGAGCTCCTTCTATCTATAGAAGTTTATAGAAACCGAATATTTTTTGGTTCTTCAGCCACTTGAATGGGTTTCCAGAGTGACTGTGCCTTACCAAGGGAAGGTGACCTCTGACAAATGATGAAAAGGGTAAATAATCTAAGTTAAATGCTTTTCATGTGCTGGGCACTTGTTTTAAGTGCTTATATGTGTTATCTCACTTAATTTCCCCAAATTCCATAAGAGTTAGGTATTGTTTTTAGTTCTGTTTACAAAAGCAGAAACTCTTTAAAAAGCAGGGGGGGGGGACACCTGGGTGGCTCAGTCCATTGAGTGACTGACTCTTCATTTCAGCTCAGGTCATGATCTGAGGGTCATGGGATTGAGCTTCACATCAAGCTCTGTGTTGAGTATGGAACCTGCTTTAAGATTCTCTTTCTCTTTCTCTCTCTCCCTTTGCCCATCTCCCTTGCTCACATGCTCTCTTTCTCTCTCTTTAAAAATAAAATAAGTCTTAAAAGAAAAAAAAAAAGCAGAAACTGAGGCACAGAGAAGTTAAATAACTTACTCAAGGTCACATAGCCAATGAGTGGCAGAGCTGGGACACAAAGTCAGGTTGGTCCAAGGCCACAGCTTGGCATTTAACCACCACGTCCCCAGCTTTCCTCAGGGGTGGCTTCATGGGGATGCTCCTTCTCGTGGTTGCTCCTTTCTATCTGTGGATAGAAAGCATGTGAAAAGAAAAAAAAAAGAGTCCTGACAAGTGTAAGCTGGGAAGTGGCCTGGTATCAACAGCTGGGAACTGGTTCAATACTTAGCAAACACAAACCATTTCACATAGCAGCATGTCTAGTAAGGTCCCTCTGTGTCTGTCATAGAGTGGCACAAAACAGCCCACTCCACAATCATGCCTTTAGCACAAAAACAAGATCCTTGTGTGAACCATAGAAACAACCAAACATCTCACTCTCCTGGCTAACATGAGCACCTGCTAGTTCTTTATCAATGTCAGTGTTATCTTGATCCCACTCCTGCCACCTCCTTGATAAAAATCAAGATGCTTAATCACGATAGTACTCCTATTTTCTGACAGCTCCCAATTCAGAACAAACTTCACTCTCCTGAATTATCCCCCAAACCATCTAACAGAAACCCAAGTCCTAATATAAACCCCTCCTAATTCCCTCTTATCTAGATGCTGCTCAGTCCCCAAGATTTATAATTATCTTGCTACAGCAAGTAATAAACCCTACTTTATGTGATTGCAGGTGTGAACCTGGTAGGCTGGTGGGCTTTAGCACAAACCTGGAGTTCTGTAAGGGCTCAGATTTGATGTTTCCCTAGGCTCCACCTGGTGGTTACATCTTGTAATGGCAGGAGCTTCTACCTGGGCTGGTTCCGGAAAGGCCACCCCTGGGGTTGCTTGCTCCTTTCTGCTTAGCACTCCTCCTCTTCTCTTTCTCTTTTTCTTTTTTTTTTAAATTTTTTTTTCAACATTTATTTATTTTGGGGACAGAGAGAGACAGAGCATGAATGGGGGAGGGGCAGAGAGAGAGGGAGACACAGAATCAGAAACAGGCTCCAGGCTCTGAGCCATCAGCCCAGAGCCCGACGCGGGGCTCGAACTCCCGGACCGCGAGATCGTGACCTGGCTGAAGTCAGACGCTTAACCGACTGCGCCACCCAGGCGCCCCGCTTTCTCTTTTTCTTAACCATCCCCTCCAACACCACCCCCACCATCTTACCCTTCAACTGCCTCTGGAAAAGGCTTTATTTCCTTTGAGATACTGCAAATGGTTTACCATACTGAAGAGGTCTAACTTGGTTATCTTCAACTCACTTTTGCCAGGTGGAGAACGCTAAGTCTCCCTGCGGTTTCTTGACACATCTGAAAATGAAAGAGAGGCGTCAACAGAGACCTCTGTTGGTATATTCAGATTCCATCTGTGCAATAGGAACTCCAGAAGCATCTCTTCCCAGTTTACTTCTTGAGTTATGTAACTTAAATTAAGTTGGGCCCTTGAGGTGAGGGAGAAAACCATTTGAACACCTAAATTATTGTTCTTACTAATATTCCCAAATACTGATCATAAGAATCACAAAAATTTTTTGTTTAAGGGGCAGGACATTGGCTCTAAATTAAAACGTTTTATTTTTGTTGAAACTCTTTTATTATCTGTAGATAATGTCCTATGTAAAAACTCATAGCTGTGGCCCATACGAAATAATGACAGAAACACATATCTATAACGCTTTGTATCACATGAATGTAAGTTTATGACGCCGAAACTCAAATACACATGGTATGGCTATAGTAGACTGAAGACTTTATGCAGGAACATGGTAAGGAAAATGGATAACATTGTCATGCACTTGGCTTCTGTTATAATTATACTACATGAGAATTCTAAAGTGATGTGATTGAACACGTTAATGCAGGTTTCTATGACACTGCTTTAGATATTTCCTAAAGCAATCCCTTATGGTAAAATCAGTATGATTTTTAAAAAATTTTTTTTAATGTTTATTTATTTTTGAGACAGAGAGAGACAGAGCATGAGCAGGGAAGGGGCAGAGAGAGAGGGAGACACAGAATCTGAAGCAGGCTCCAGGCTCTGAGCTGTCGGCACAGAGCCCAATGCGGGGCTCAAATTCACGAACTGTGAGATCATGACCTGAGCCGAAGTTGGACGCTTAACCGACTGAGTCACCCAGGCGACCCCAGTATGATTTTTAAAAATATTTATTTATTTTTGAGAGAGCGAGAGAGAGAGAGAGAGAGAGAGAGAGAGAGAGAGAGTGGGGGAGGGGCAGAGAGCGAGGGAGACACAGAATCTGAAGCAGGCTCCAGGCTCTGAGCTGTCAGCACAGAGCCCAATGTGGGGCCCAAATTCACAAGCAATGAGATCATGACCTGAGCCAAAGTGAGACACTTAACTGACTGAACCACTCAGGTGCCCCTGAATCAATACAATTTTTAAACGCATTTGTATTTTTTTCCGGATATTTCCAGGTAATTTTAGAAAATAGAAAACCTGTATTACTTAATGAAATGATGGATATTTTTAGTATGTGATGTGATGTTTTCTAACAGTGTTGCAATGACCATGCATATCTACACATCACATTTAAAGTTCCACAAATAATTCATTGATAAATAAATTCTCATTGTAAAAAAGTAAAATTCAGAAATATATGGAGTAAATGGTTAATGTCAGTCATCATTCTGGACCCCTTTCCCCCAAATCTCACTTCTTTAGAATAACCACTATTCCTAGTTTTGCATGCTTCTTTCCAGATCATGTGTTTTGCATTTATATCCATGTATATGCATATATTTGGTAGGTAATAATAGTAAACATTCCTTCTGTACTGTTGTTTCAGATACATTGTTATCTTATTTAATCCATGTTGGAGAGGCAAAATTTTACCTCTCTCCTCCTAGAGTGTTCACCTGGGCCTGAGAATTAACTAGACAAAGACATTAACAGGGGAAAAGTACACATTTATTTCATATAAGGTTTATGTGACACGGGAGCCCTCATAAGGAAATGAAGACCCAAAGAAGTGGCAAGACCTAAATGTGTTCATACCAAGTTGGACAAAAAGAAGCAATTGTGGAAAAGCAACTAAATATAGGGGAGGTTAAATGAAGATAGAATTATTTGAACAAGGTCTGTACAAAATTCTTTTGCCTTCAACTTTCTGCGGTATAGGGAGGACATCATCCACATGGGGGTTTTATCTTCTGCCATTAGGAAGAAAAAGGACAGACAGCACTCCTTGCACCCACCTTGGTTTTAAGTGCCTTTAGCTCAAAATAATCTTTATGCCAAAGTGGCCTATTTTGGGGTGGCATATTATGCCACACTTCATCTCCATAACACCCTTCATCTTTGCAACAACCTTGAGGCTGGGGCCATTGTTTATTCATTTACAACTGCGGAGCTCAAATCACAGAGGAGGTAACTACGTTGTTCAAGTTGTACCACTGTAAATAATGAAGCCAGATGTTGAAATCAAGCCGTCTGTTCAGTGTCACAAACTCTCAACCACTACATTGTGCTGCCTCCCAATGGCAAGTTCAGTATCATCCCAGCTACTGTTTGGTTTGCTAGTCAGAGGAGTTGAGTTGACCACAGGCAAGTTCTGTGTAGATATTCAGTGCACTGGTAACTACTGGGCAACTTCGTGCAGCTGAATCAGAACTGTTGGGACACTTCCCTGCAGTAATAAACACAAGAGGAACTAATTTGCAAGTGCTGCTAGCTACAATTGCACCAAAAAGAATAAAATACCTGGCAATAAACTTAACCAAAGAGGCAAAAGATCTGTACCCTGAAAACCATAAAACTGAAATAAACTGAAGAAGACACAAACAAATGGAAAGACATTCCATGCTCATGGGCTAAAAGAACAAATATTGTTAAAATGTCTGCTACCCAAAGCAATCTACACATTTAATGCAATCTCTATCAAAATACCAAGAGAAATTTTTCACAGAGCTAGAACAAACAATCCTAAAATTTGTGTGGAACCACAAAAGACCCCAAATAGCCAAAGCAATCCTGAAAAAGAAAAACAAAACCGGAGGCATCACAATCCCAGACTTAGAGTTATATTACAAAGCTATGGCAATGAAAACAGTATGGTACCAGTACAAGAATAGACACATAGATCAGTGAAACGTAATAAAAAATGGAGAAAAAACCCACAATTATACATGGTCTATTAAGCTTTGACAAAGGAGATAAGAATATGCAATTGGAAAAAGAGTCTCTTCAACAAATGGTGTTGGGCAAACTGGACAGCTACATACAAAAGAATGAAACTAGATCACTTTTTACGCCACACACACAAATAAACTCAGAATGGATTAAGGACTAAATGTAGGATTAGTCTATCCATTAGACTAAATGGATTAAGGACTAAAACCATAAAAATCCTAGAAGAGAGCACAGGCAGTAATTTCTCTGACATCAGCCATAGCAATATTTTTCTAGATATGTCTCCTAAAGTAAGAGAAACAAAAGCAAAAGTTAACTATTGGGATTACATAAAAAATAAAAACCTGCACAACAAAGGAAACAACCAGCAAAACTAAAAGACAATCTATGGAATGGAAGAAGATATTTGCAAATGACATATATGATAAAGGGTTAGTATTCAAAACATATAAAGAACTTATACAAGTCAATACCCAAAACACCAAATAATCCAATTAAAAAATGGGCAGAAGACATAAACAGACATTTTTCCAAAGAAGACATCCAGATGGCCAACAGACACATGAAAATATGCTTAACATCACTACATCAGGGAAATGCAAATCAAAACCACAATGAGATACCACTCACACCTGACAGAATAAGTTAAAATCAAAAAGAAACTACAGATGTTGGTGAGGATGTGGGAAAAAGGAACCCTCATGCACTCTTGGTGGGAATGCAAACTGGTATAGTCATCATAGAAGACAGTAGGGAGGTTCCTCAAAAAGTTAGAAATAGAACTATGTTATGATCCAGTAATCACACTACTGGGTATTTATCCAAAGAACACAAAAACAGTAATTCGAAGGGATATATGGACCCCTATGTTCATTGCAGCATTATTTACAATAGCCAAATTATGGGAACAGCCCAAGTGCCTAGTAATAAATAAATAGATAAAGGAAAAAGAATGGGATCTTTCCATTTGCAGCAGCATGGATAGAGCTGGAGAATATCATGTTAAGAGAAATAAGTCAGTCAGAGAAAGACAAATACCATATGATTTCACTCATATGTGGAATTATGAAACAAAACAAATGAGCAAAAGGGGAAAAAAATGAAACAAACCAAAAACTAGACTTTAACTTTAGAGCCAACAGAGGGTTACTGGAGGGGAGATGGGTAGGGGGGATGAGAGAAATAGGTGATGGGGATTGGGAGAATACTTGTTTTGATGGGCGCTGAGGAATATATGGAATTGTTGAATCACTATATTGTACACCCGAAACTAATGTGACACTGTTCACTATACTGGAATTAAAAAAAAATAATAAAGTGCTGCTAGCTTGAAGCTACAAATGCAGCCAATCTAAGCCTGGATGTGTTATCAAAAACTCGGTGAATTTCTGAATGAAACTGCAAGATTTATTTAACTGTCACAATTTGTCGGTCGGGTAAAATTAAATTTGGGAATAGTTCATCACAACCACTTTCTTGCCGCATTCCTGACACCCAACTGGGTTCTTCAGATACTGTTCCAATTCATCAAGAGTGAAAGAGTAGATTTGTCTTTGAATCCTTTTAGCAGCCACATCCCGGTTTCATCTATGTGGTGAGAATAATCCTGGCCCTGTTCCTTCAGAAAATTGTGAAGATGATATTAGAGGACATTTAATTGAAGGCACTTTATCAACTGGGAAGAACTCCAAGCCACTATCTCTGACTTGTGCCCCCGTGAATTCCTCTCGGGCTGTGAAGATGGATGAATTAGCTCTGTGCTTCAATTATTATGAAATAATGAATGAAAGTGATCAGAGATGATTAGGGCTTTCTACGGAACATTCAAACATCACAGACTCTACCTCTGTAACCTCTTGTTATGAATATCTGGCTGAAATACTGTAATGGTAGAATGCTATGCTTCTCTGCTACTCTGAGTGCATTCCCTTCTAAGGAGAGCAGAGCAGTAAAGTAAAAGCTGCATTAGGTGCCTGCCACACAGTAGGCATTCAAATACCTATTCAAAGAATAAAAAGGAAACATTAGTCCCAGTCCAGCTCTGTTACACGTTGAGACATTTATTTAAACTTATCACACTTCCCGTATGCGTGTTTTTCTCATCTTAAGAGAGAATAACGTCCCCCCTTTTCAGCCTCTCAGAGATGTCATGAGACTAAGATCATATATTAGGTATTTTATCTCAATGTATAGATTTAAGACATCAAAAAAATTTTTTTTAACATTTATTCATTTTTGAGAGACAGAGTGTGAGTGGGGGAGGGGCAGAGACAGAGGGAGACACAGAATCCAAAGCAGGCTCCGGGCCCCAAGCTGTCAGCACAGACCTTGACGCGGGGCTCAAACTCACTGACCACGAGAGCGTAACCTGAGATGAAGTCGGCTTAACCTACTGAGCCACCCAGGTGCCCCGGATTTAAGACATTTTTAATTTTTATTTATTTATTTTTAAAGATTGTAATTTTAAGTAATCCCTACACCCAATGTGGAGCTCAAACTCACAACCCCAAGATCAAGAGTCTCATGCTCTACTGACTGAGCCAGCCAAGGGCCCCTAAGATATTTTTACATATGTGTTTCCCATTAAGGGCCACACAAGTAGGGTGAATTGTCAACATGAGTGTGTCGATGGGAGCTGGCAGTCCTCAGGTCTGGGAGGTAGGTGGGGGAACCAAGGCTCCTTATGTAGGGCAGGGAGAAGTGTGTATGAACTGTGAGAAGGAACAAGTAGAGAACCTGATTTGGAAGAGCATTCGGAGCTGGAAGACTCAGAAAGTGAATAGGAACTACTTAATAAATACCGGGAAGAGGATGAGAGGCAAAGAACTCTTCAAAAGATCAGCCTCAGTGCAGGAGCCTGGCAGTCAACGGGAGTGAACTGGCAACCGGGTTACCATTGCTAGTCCTGGTACAGGTGTTAGCTGCACTTGCCCCGATTTACTGTGTCTGAGTCAGAATTCCTTTCCATCTTTGCTTCGGAATGTTTTGCTGACACATGGAGCCAACGGTTGACGTCAGCACTTAGAGGTGGTCTCCATGTAACCACTCGGTGTTGCTTGTAGCTCTTGCCATGTTATTGTGCATATTCATGGCCCTATCTGCTGCTAACAGGAAGTCATCCTTGCATATAAAGTAAATATTAACATGTTTATGTGCATGGTATACCTTACGCAAATCCTATGAGTGGTGTCACAGAAATAACACATTTAGGAAGCAAAATAAATGTTTAAGTTGACAATTTCCACATGTGATTTGGGTAGTGCTATTAGATTTTATTTTTCGGTAATTTCTACACCAAATGTGGGGCACGGACTCACAACCCTGAGATGAAGAGTCACATGCTTTACCGACTGAGCCAGCCAGGTGCCCTGGGTACTGCTATTACAGGTCTTGATGTCACATTATGCAAATACTAATGTTCGCTCATCGTTCTTCAGTGTTTGACTCTTTGCTATAGGCTGCAATTCTTCGTAATATTACTAAACTTATTGTCTATTAATTATTAAATTTTGTCAGATATCCATAACAATGCATAAAGAATAGGAAGAATGTTGGCAGTACTTTACGAAGAACTTAAGGTTTCTGGAATTCCTGGGAACTCTGATTTCTCATGCCTGAATCCCAAAGACAGTATCTGTCAGGAATTTGGAAACATAACTCTAATTTAACGTTCTTAGCTATGTGTAGGAGGGTTAAGGCTTTACAACTGCAGAGAAGCAAGAACTTACCAGTGATTTCTAGGTTCTAACTATAACATGGCCTGAAGCCTAAAGGTAAGAATGGTGGGGGGAGGGTTCTTCTGTCTATGGAGAGTGGTTTATAATTAAAATGTTCCTCCAGGTTAAGTATGTAGGTTAACATGTCTTTGATAATGTCACAAGAACATGAAAGTTTTATTTAACTTCTCTCTGTTAATTAGAAATTTTACAGAATCCAAGGGGGTGCCTGGTTGGCTCAGTCAGAATAGTGAGAGACTCTTGATCTTGGGGAGGTGAGTTTGAGCTCCACATTGGGTACAGAGATTACTTAAAAATACAATCTGGGGCGCCTGGGTGGCGCAGTCGGTTAAGCGTCCGACTTCAGCCAGGTCACAATCTCACGGTCCATGAGTTCGAGCCCCACGTGGGGCTCTGGGCTGATGGCTCAGAGCCTGGAGCCTGTTTCCGATTCTGTGTCTCCCTCTCTCTCTGCCCCTCCCCCGTTCATGCTCTGTCTCTCTCTGTCCCAAAAATAAATAAATGTTGAAAAAAAAATACAATCTGTAAAAAGATAAAAATTAAAAATGTCTTAAATCTTAAATCTTAAAAAAAAAAAAAAAAGGAATTAAAAAACAGTCACTAGAAATTTTGCAGAATCCGGAAGGTGGAATTGACACAGAAAGATGAAATCGATGTTTATAGGAAGTTCCTTTGTTAAAAAATAATGATTAACAATTGTGGCAAAGGCAGTTCCATGTGTTCGTGGAACCATTTCATCGTCCTTTTGAGCTCTGAGGAAGACTACATTTCCCAGCACCACTTGCATAAAACACTTCTCAATCTTTCAGGCTGGCTTTCTTTCCTTGTGCATGGCTGGAAGTGAAGGCTCCAGGATGGCAGAGGCACATGATAGAGAAGCATCAATCCCTTAATTTGCTGCTTAGAGAACAGCTGCCTGGTGAACCCTCTGACCCAGAGGGTCACCCATAACACCAACATGCGTGAGAAATAAACCTTTATGGTGTTAAGATCCTGAAAGTTCAGGGATATACAGTGTGGTAAGTGACTATAAAATAAGACACATTCATTTGTAGTACATATGGGATATTACAGGTAAATGTATTCCCCATACTTGTAAATAATGTACCTACTGGGTAATCAACCAACAAAACTCACATTTAATAGATTAGGCTGCCATCTGTTAAAGTAACTTCAGCAACCCAACTTTAATAACCCAAGAGCTCTTTCCATTAAACTGTGTGCCTCCGTCATTATTCCTATGCCCTAGTTGTTCATTATGACTTAATAAATTGCAACTTATTGTTTTTTGTGTAACAATCTCTTGAGAATGTGGTAGTATAAGACTCAACCATCATGCCCTGTCTAAGTTGATTTTTAGACTGTGTGTCAAGGAGGGCCAGACCCTGGAATGTGAGGTCCCCACCAGCTTTCTGCTTTTGAGCACGTCCTACGTTAGCAGCCAGCGAGGCTCACCAGCCACAATTTCTCATGCAGCCCAGTTGTCTTTTAAGTGGTTTAAAGGAACTTAGGCCTTAAAAAAGCAGATCATCAGCAAGAGGAAACAGCTGAAAGGCAAAAGCAAACTACTGAACACCATTAATGCAAGAAAAGGGGTCCCCCTTCCTATTGTGCAGTAACAGTACGTGTCTTCATGAGGAGCAGAGCCATGGAAACGGAGTGGGGCTGGATGGCTGCCATTTTCTTGACTGGGGGTTTGGTTTGGTCTAGAATCTAACTCCCCTCTTGACATAAATAGTACTTACGCACCTAATTTATCTAATTTAAAGACATAAAAATCTAAGGTCAGATTCTTACTTAGATTTGGTGTTTCAGAGTTCATAGAGATGAGATTATCTACTCTGGCAGATAAAAGCTACAGGGCCATGTCAGAACTGGAATATTTCTACAGGCTCTGGAGAGAACGGAGAAATGAAGTCAGTTACCCCCAAGACTACATTTAAAGACATGTATACAAGGTATCTTAGTGACACAGCAAAAACCTAATTATATCCCAAATCTTTGGCAGTCTCTAGGTTACAAATGCTAATTTGTAAAAATCTCAGCTGAATGAATGCATGAAAAGCAAGTTGGTTTTTTTCCTTCTTTAACTGCCCTGGAAACAGCCCTTCCCCACTCATAGCTCCCAGTGCCAGGCAGTTCTGAGCTGATGGAGCCCCCTGGTGGCCAGCACAGGGAATCACCAGGCAGAGCGCGCCTCCTCGCTTTGTGCTTGCAATCTCCTTACTCTTGTGCCTATACGCAGCATTTCTTAAAATTAAGAGTAAAAAAAGTTGTATTTATGTAATCTGTATCAATTTATATGTTATGGGAGTTTTGATTTCCAGAGAGCCAAATGGTAGTCGAATTCTCACTTTTATTTCACAATCTTCAAATATATATTTCTACTAGTTGGTACATGTTCTTTAATTTTTTTTCTTTTCCTTCACAGGTAGATCAGTGGATATTTGACTGAGATTTAGGATTTGTTCCTTTGAGAGTCCTCTCTATCTCAATTGTGTTCTACTTATGTGGTCTACATATTTTCTTTATTTTTAAGTGTTCTCACATTTTTAATGTTTTCTTCACATTTTTAAAATTCAAACAAGGGAAAACAAAATAGGGTATGAAATCACATGGCAAACAATGCCAAACAAAGATGGCGACTGTACTGTTGACCAGCAGAAACCTCTGCAGAAGGGCTTAACTCCATCATTTGCTGTGTCCCAATATTTACCACGTAAAAGTGCAGGTTTGAAACATGCCGTGGTTGAAATTATGAAAGACAAGAGCTGCTGATATATATGTTTTCTTTTGGGGAACTCTAGCCCATCTTCCTTCCTTCCTTCCTTCCTTCCTTCCTTCCTTCCTTTCTTTCTTTCTTTCTAATGTTTATTTATTTTTGAGGGAGAGAGAGAGAGAGAGAGCACAAATGGGGGAGGGGCAGAGAGAGGGACAAAGGATCTGAAGCCTGCTCTGCACTGACAGCAGTGAGCCTAACACAGGGCTCAAACTCAGGAACTGTGAGATCATGACCTGAGCCAAAGCCAGAAGGTCAACCCACTGAGCCACCCAGGTTCCTGCCTGCCCTATTTCTTAATTCCATTACAGATAGTTTTTTTTTCTCCCATGTGTATACACATAGGTATAAGGGAAATATAACTTCTTTTAGTCCTCTTCTGTCCTTTTAAATTCCACGTACAGGTGCAAAACCACTTCTAATAGTGGTGAAAAACAAAAGCCATAGAACTAGTGAATAAAATAAGACTTTCTAAAAAACTAGAGTGTCAACCTCTAAAACCTTTCAAGGACTTAGATATTTCTTTCCCTCATGTTACAAATTTCCACACTTTTCATCCTTTTAAAATTCTACCCTGTTTTTCTTCAAGTGCCAACTTACAAGATAAATAAAAAGCGACAGTTTATATTTTTAATCATTGTTCCATTTACTTTCTGCTATTACAATAGAATGGTCTCAAATTTGTTTTTAAGCTACAACCATGCAAGTCTTAAGTGATAGCGTGGGGTTAATGAGCCTTTTGTTCAGGGCCTGGGAATTAAGCATCATCTATTACAATGTTTCTGTGTAAAGATATACTCCCGACTCCTGAAATAACAAACAGACAAGGACTTCTTGTGCTGAGTTCATAAAAATTCTAGCTCATTTGACTCATGCAGGGATAGAATACTCATTGGTAGTTTAAATAATAATTATAAACATTTACTGAATGTTTTCTATGTGCAAGCCCTGCTTTCAAAAGTTTGTATGCATTGACTCATTCAATCTGCACCTCAATCCTACGACACAGGTACCTACCTCTCACTGTCTCATTTTACGGACAAGGACGTTGGAACAGAGAGAGGCCAAGTCACTTCATCATAAGCTCACAGAGCTATCAGGTGGTGGACTAGTTTGACTTTAGAGCTGCTGTGCTCTGCTTTTTTACAGAACTTATTTTGGAACATAGGCATCTTTCAAAATCTCAGTTTACTTCTGAGATTCAAATGAAAGCTCCTTGAAGGCAGGGACCAAGTCTCATCCATTTTGCTTCTCCCACAGTGTCTACCCCTAGCAGATTCTCAGTAGAGTTTTGACAACTGAGCTAGCTGGGGCATCTCTCTAATGGTCATTATTAGCCATCATACACAGGGTTTCTATGTTTGCCATATGCCCCTGAGGGACATGCCCTACTCAGTGCCATACATGTTGATTTAATAATCAAAGGGGCACGGGCACTGTCCCCAACCCTCAGCTTCTGAGGATCACTGCAGGCTGAGGGTTGGGGACAGTCTGTGAAATGCTGCCTCAGAAGCAGACATGGCTCACTAGGCAGAACACTAGAGTCTGGTTGAAGAGGGAGCATACGGCAAGGGAGGACAAAGCACAAGCTAACAACACCCACCCCCCTCCCCCACCCCAGGTGGGATGTGTGTGACATTCCTCAGTCACGCCTGGCTGCCCAAGAACAAAAAAAAGGAACGAAAACAAATGGTTAACTGATAGAGATCACAATCGTGCAAGACAGGAGTCTCTATCAGTTTACACATATCTTAGTAAATTATAAGAAGGCAATCTTATCAATAACCTAGTCTCCAGAAACCTATAGACTTAGTTTCTTGGACTAAGGATGTTGGAGCCCCAACATCACCCTCTCCTCCCTAGTGATGTGGGAAACAAAGAGAGGAGATGGCAGATAAAATTAAATTTCCTTATAACCTGCAGCCCATTGATAGCTATTTGAGGCAAATACAGAGTGTAGAGTTTTTTTCCAGGAACCCCCTACTGTCATAATGTTAATGCCTTACTAGAGGGAAAACAACCTTAGCTTGACAATAGCTAGGCCTCAGGTATCTTAGGAGTCTTCTTTAACATATGAAAGTCCTTCTGGAAGCCTCCCTTTTGACTTTACCTCCCCCCAGCTCCATGGTATATAACCAGTCACTCTTCACAACCCCAGTGCAGCTCTTTCTGCCCACAGGTCCTGTCCTCCTGCTTTAATGAAATCACTTTTTTTGCACCGGAGATGTCTCAAGAATTCTTCCTTGGCCATTGGCTCTGCACCCCCACCATGCCAAAGCTCCATCATAGTGACTCTACTGATCTTCAGATGTTGCAGAAAAAAAACTGAGCATTAGTGTGGGTGACATGAAAGTTTCTTTTTTGTTCTAACAGCCTGAGATTCTAGAACTGAGCATTGTGTTCCTCTTCTGAACAGACTGCTGCACAGATTAAATGAAATACTTGATGTAAAGGACGTGAAATGAAGTAACATGGGTGATGCCAGGTCACGACACTGTCACCACCATTAACACTGGCTATTGACTTGTACATCTGAGTCTGTCTTTTAGAGACAGGGAAAGTTGGTAAGGACACCTGTCTATGTTTCCGTCTTTTTATAATGCGTAATTAAAATACAGAGTAGTTTGAGCTTGGTGATGAGAAAGCTTTTCCTTCACCTTCCCAACGTTCCTTATTTTGTGTCCTTTGTTTTCCGAGGCCATTAACAGGTTGACAAGGTACAAAGCTGCCATCTTCATTTTATTACTCCTCTGATCACACACCTACCGGGATTCCCAGTTAAAATTTCTGATGGAATCCAAGCTTCTAAGCCCAGCCATTGAGACCCTCCACCAGCTGGCCCCCACCTTCTCCTAATTTCATCTCCTAGTCCCTGGTGCAGGGATGCTCCCTTCTAGCTGGCCTGAGCTCTTTATTCTCTCCAGAAAACAAACAAACAAACATGTAAATTCTTGCCCTTCACACGGTGCTTAAAACATCTTTCTTCTTTCTTGTTACCAAGTCTAGATCCTAGAAGGCTGAGGGGATAAAGCCTGGTGCACAGCTACACGGGCCCAGCTCCAAAACCAGACTGGCTGGGTCTGTCATCCTAGCTCCCCTGCGAATTAGTTATGAGACCTCGAGCGAGCGTGGTACTTAATTTCCCCGTAACTCCATTCCATTACCTGTAAAGCAGAAGTCAAATAACTCTAGACTTATTTTGAAGCTTAAAGGAGATGATTCGAGTAAAGTACTTAGACCATTATCCACTGGTTAGTGTGACCAAAGCATGTCCGCTCAGCTGTTATCCATGTTGCCTTCTCTGACCTGAGCCTTTTCACAATGACGACTCTTTTTTCTAAATTCATACATTGTCTCTGCTGCTTCTTTGCACATTCATTAATTCCACAAATATTTGTGGGGTGCCTATTATGTGCCACACAATGTCCTCAGTGTTGTAAACAAAGCGAAGTCCGTGTCTTCGTGGAGCTTATATTCTAGTGAGGGGACATAAGCAGTGGACAATGAAATAAGCAAGACAGAGTTTGTCAGATGGTAATAAATACAATGGGAAAAATTAGGGGAGGAGTTGGGTATGCTGGGGTGGGCATGGCGGTATTGCTACATTATCGAGGGTGTTCAAGGACACTCCATGAAAAGGTAAGCCGAGCCCTGATGGAAGCAAGGGAGAGTCTCAGCTGTCTGGGGTGGGGAGCGAAAGGGCAGCGGAAATGCTGGCTTAGCTCATGCGAGGAGCAGCCAGGGTGAAGGGAGACTAAAGAAGCCCTGGGTGACTAAATCCTCAACAGGGTAAGGGCAAGGGGGTTGGGGGTGACATCAGGGACAGCCCTTAAAACCCATTGTAAGGACTTTGGCTTTTTTCTGAGAAGAAAAGTGATTCCTACAGACATGTCTTTTTGTCCTGGGTACTATCTCCATCGGTCAAGCCCTGTAACTTTAGCTTTTCTGTCTATGCTGTTCTTCACTTCTCCTCAATTTGAAACAAATTAAAGTGCAGTTACCAATTTGAGAATGTTGTCCTCTGGTTTGTATTCCTCATCCAGCAGTCACACTATTTTGCCCTTCGATTTGCACAGCAAGGGCCTTGAAAACTTATGGTAAAATGCTGCCTGGGTCTGGCATCAGCAGGATGGCTTCTCCCACACAGCTCTGCTGAAACTGCCCTGGTCAAGGTCATCATTAGACACTTTAAAACATTTCTCTTTCTTGGCCTCTCTGCAGCATTTGCAACTATTAATTCTCTTTCTCCTTAGTTTCTAGGACAGGACTCTTTCTGATTTTCTTCTCACCTTTCTCTCCTTCCTTTTCCATCCTCTGCCATTTACCATGCGTTTCCTCAGTGATGTCATTTTACCAGTGAGGCCTCCTTTGACACTCCATATAAAACATTATTGACCTCGACCTACTTTTCCCTAATCCCTTTATTCTGTTTTTTTTCCCTTTAGAAATTATCAATAGCTATTATATGCCTTTATTTATTTTATCTGTGTACTCCATGAAAAAAGAAGACTCAATTAGGACAAAGATTTTGTTCTCAAAATAGGTGCCAAGATTGACCACAGGTAACTGAAACCATGGAAAATGAAATCCTGGATAAGGGGGGTACTGTTGTTACTCAAAAAATATATACTATTACAAATGATAAGGGAATTAAAATATCTACTTTACACAAAGGAAGGCAGTAGTGGAAGAATGAAAGAACAAAAGAGACACGAGACAAAAAAAAAGTAGCAAAATGGTAGAGGTCCTTCCTTATCAGTATATATGCAATATAAATTGCTGAAAACTCCAATTAAAAGGCAGAGATGGATAGAATGGATTAAAAAAAAAAAAAAAAAAACAAACCAAACCATGATCTAAGTACATGCTGTCTACAAGAATCTCACTTTAGATTCAAAGACATAAATCAATTGAAAGTAAACAACAGAAAATTGTCATGAAAAGAGTAAACAGAAGAGAGCTGGAGTGGCTAAAACAGTATTAGACAAAACAGACAATGAAGACAAAAATAGTTATGAGCAACAAAGAAGGATATTATATAATCACAAAAGGGCCAATCCATCAAGAATGTATTATAATTATAAACTTATACACACTTAACAATGAAGCCACAAAATACATAAAGCAAAAACTGAGAGCACTGAAAGGAGATATAGAAAATTTAATAAATGGAGACTTTAATACCCCACTTTTGATAATAAAACAACTGGATGGAAGATCAACAAGAAAACAGAAGACAAACTACAGTACAAACCAACTACATCTAACAGGTAGTGATAGAACACTACGCCCAATGACAGCAGAATATACATTCCTATCAAATACACATGGAACATTCTCCAGGATAGACAATATGCTAAGGGAAAAAATAAGTCTTGATAGGTTTAAAAGTATTAAAATCACACAAATTAGGTTCTGTAATCAGAGACTCTTTTTAATGTTTACTGATTTTTGAGAGAGAGAGACAGAGACAGAATCTGAAGCAGGCTCCGGGCTCTGAGCTGTCAGCACAGAGCATGATGCAGGGCTCAAACTCATGAGCCAAACTCACGAGCCGTGAGATCATGACCTAAGCCAAAGTCAGGCGTTGAACCGTCTGAGCCACCCAAGTGCCCCACTATGTTCTCTAATCAAATCCAAAAGATAAACCACAAGAATCCCTTCATAAACCTTCATCCCAGAGACTTGGGCATATTGAAAAGCATATCAATGTAAGACTGTTCTCTAACAGCACCAGGAGGAACTTTATCAGAAACAGAAAACATCATGTAGGAGATGGTTTTTCCAAGAGCCTCAGACTACACAGCAAGTGGCTAGATATGAACAAATTCTACCCAAGATCTTGAAAACAGGGCCTAGGCAAACCTAGGGAGTCATTGACTGTCACATCCTTCTTAGTCTCTTTCCCTTCCATTTCTTGGTATTCTTTAAATACCTTAAGTATTTAATTTTAGCAATAAAAGCTCTAAACTTTTATTGCTAAAATTAAATACTTAAGGTTTCCTTCCCTAATATATGGTACTTTGGGTAAATATGGAAGATAAAGAAAGTGTTACACAAAACTGTTAATATCAAATTTCATTTCTCTACAGACTTAGGATGGGAATGAGATTTAGTTTCCCTCCTAACCCCAGGTGGGGTAGTTCAGAATTAACAGAATACCATTGACTGGATGGCTTAAACAACAAACACATGTTTCTCACAGTTTTGGAGACTGGAAGTCTAAGAGCAGGGAGCCTCATGGTTGGGTTCTTGGTGAAGTCCCTCTTCCTGTTTTACACATGACCACCGTCTTGCTTTATCTTCACATGATGGTAAATAGAAAGAGAAGCAAGCTGTCTCCTATCTCTTCTTATAAGGGCACTAATTCCATCATGAGGCCTCCACCCTGATGACATAATTACCTCCCAAGGGCACCATCTCCAAATACCATCACATGGGGAATTAGGGTTTCACTATATGAATTTTGGGGGGATATAAACATGCAAACCATGCAGTCAGTACTAACGTGACTTAGAGGCACTGTTCAAGACCTTCAGATAAGTCTCATGCTAATATTCGTCTCCACAGTCATTCTCCATTTTCTCCTTTGGGCAACCACTCGACAAATGATTAGAATTTCACCACAAAGGTAAAAGTCATGGGGAGCCTTGATGCTCATTCTTACCAGAGTCTGAGATAGCAGTCTTTAGGAGTAGTGTAGACCTCGTGAACTAAGCAAACTTAGATGTGGTCAGACCAAGATACGCAACTTGGTGTCCCTGTTGACCAAGACGAGAGCTTTCGAGACACTGAGACTGTACATTTTCCCTTGAGGACCTGGCAGGTGTCTGTTCTGCAGCTCTTCTGCCTTCTTGTACAGGACTTTAGCCCCTTTTGATCCTCTCCATCACTCCAGGTAAAATCCAGATTGCTCAAGGTATGGCTGCTAAGTCTCTAGAACAATTCCTCTTCATTCCCAAAACAATCTGAGCGTTGACAGACCCCTCTTGCTCAAGTCCTATAAAGCATTCTACTCTTTTCTTCTAAATTGACTGCTCCTCTTGAGATTTCTCGTGCCAGGCCTTCTCTAATAAAAGCTCATGCTGAAATGTTTGGGTTATTTTTTTTCCTACATAAACAATAATTAAACGTTCTAAACTGCCCTCTGGGAATGCTTGGGCTCCTTTTAGACTCAGCACTGGAAAGTCTGATTAAGGTAAAGATAAAGAAACAGAGCAGCTTATCAACACCTGTAGGAGATAATTCAGAAGTTAACAATGACAATGAAAGAATGGAGAAATCTGAGAACTAGAACACAGAATGGTTTTATTAAAAAAAAATTTTTTTTAACGTTTATATTTTTGAGTCAGAGAGCAAGTGGAGGGGGGCAGAGAGAGAGGGAGACACAGAATCCGAAGCAGGCTCTAGGTTCTGATCTGTCAGGACAGAGCCTGATGAGAGCTTGAACCCACGAGCTGTGAGATCATGACCTGAGCGGAAGGCAATCACTTAACCGACTAAGCCACCCAGGCGCCCCCAGAATTGAATGGTTTTAAAATCATGTTTGAGGCCCACTGTCTGCCAAACTTCTGGCCTCCTAATCATTTGTGTCTCTTACAAAACAGATTTCTGAATTCTACCCCAAACCTGCTAAGTCAGCATCTCTGGGCCAGAGTCTGGGGACTGGAAGTTAATAAACAGTCTCAGGTGGGTCTTATCATGAGGGAGTTTGAAATACATTGTTTTAGAATTGTGTTTGAAAATAGAATTGGCCTTGGGAGCTTTAAAAGTTACAGCTCCCAGATTCCATTCTGAGGATTTTGCACCTAAATGTATAGTGAGGAGAAGAGTGCGTGTGATAATTTAAATTTCGTTTTAGGTGATACCCACTGATGGTGCTGTCTTCCCTGGGAACTTGTTAGAAACGCAGACTTTCAGGTGCCTCCGTGGTGAGCCAGCGTCTGACCTTTAACAAGATTCCTAGGCGGTTGATATGCATATCGAGGTTTGAGAAGCACTGCCCTGGGGTACTTGGAGGGGCAGGTATTTCATTCCCAACTTTGTGTGGGACAGCACAGGCCACTGAGGCACCAAGCCACGTGTGAGAAGGAGCCCAGCATACCTTTTGGGTTCTGGGTAATATTTGTTTTGAAAACAGGTTTTGCTGATGAGGACATTGGAAATAGGCAAAGGGAAGTGCTGCTGTGGAAGAAATGGGGTTGTATGTGAGCGAGGCTTGGGGTTCAGAGTGTAGGAGTTACAATATGGTGAGAAGGAATGCTGGGGGCTGTGTCGAAAAGTGTATTTGCAAACTGTTTCTCCTTAAGGTATATGTTAATGTGAGGCTGCTGGGAGGGGTTCATGGCTGAAGAGACTCAGGTTAGCCCTGGGGACCCCACTGCTCTCAGGAAGACCACTTTATCTTCTTAAGATCTGAATTTGAACTTCTGAGCAATGAGGACTTTGGCAAGGGACAAATTCCTTTCAGCTTTATGATTGAGAAATTGGGAAGAAGAGACCTTGTTTTCCCGTACTGAACATTAAAAACAGTTCACGTTTAATGTTTCGTTTGTAATACTATTATTTAAAACAAAAAAGACTGGTCTCAGAATTCAACTCAGGGTGCCTGGGTGGCTCAGTCGGTTAAGCATCCTACTTTGGCTCGGATCATGATCTCATGGTTTGTGAGTTCGAGCCCCGTGTCAGGCTGTGGGTTGACAGCTCAGAGCCTGGAGCCTGCTTGGCATTCTGTGTCTCCATCTCCCTTTGCCACCCCTGTCTCCCCAAAATAAATAAACATAAAAAAAAAAAAGAATTCAACTCTCTTGTTGGCTGTCCTAAAGCTTTTCTGTTGGATTTCATATCAGTCTGGGGTCCAGGTTTCAGGAGAAGGAAGACAATTCACAGGGAAAAGGGAAGATCAAATGTTTGGCAAATAAATGTTGCCATGCTACGCAGAGAAGTCTTTCCGATGTAAAAATTCTCTCTGGTAATAGCTCTCTTTATGGTACAGGCCCCCTATCTAAATTCTTTTAGGCAGTTAAGCGGGGAGGTTAAAAGCTCTTTTTTGAGTCTGTTGGGCCTCAGTTGTCTTCAGCTGGAAATAATCTACGTGCCAAAGAGGCACCTTTTGAGGCAGCTTGCCCTGAACCCTATCACTTACCCTATAGTCTAGCAACTCCACTCCTAGGTATTTACCTGAGAAATGAAAACACATGTCCACAAGAAGAGTCCTACAGGAATATTCAGAGCAGCTGCTTTATCGGTAATGATCTCAAACTGGAAACAACACAAATGTCAATAAACAGAGAAAGTGATAAAGTATGTTCATACAATGGAATGCTACTGAGTGACAAAAGGAATGGAGTGCCAATATCAGTGACAACATGGCAAATCTCAAAAACGTTATGCTGAGCAAAAGAAGCCAGATGCAAAAGCCTACACATGGTGTAATTCCATTTATGTGAAACTTTAGAACAAGTAATAGTTACCTATGGTGATAGATATCAAAACAGTGGCTGCCTAGAAGTGGGTGGGTGGATGGATGGGATTGGATGAGAAGGGGCAGGAGGAACTTTCTGGGGCAATGGGAATGTTTTATATTTGACAGGCGTGGGTTACATGCATGCATATATTTATTCAAACTCTCATCAGGGGTGCCTCGCTGGCTCAGTCGGTGAGCATGTGAGTCTTGATCTCGGGGTTGTTAAGTTCAAGCTCCACGTCAGTTGTGAAGATTACTTAAAAATAAAATCTTAAAAAAAAAGATCTCTCATCAGACTGTTCGCTTAAGATTTTTGTGCATTTCAGAGAATGTGAATTAGGCCTCAACCAGAGGGGGAGAAAAGGGAAACAAATCCCTGTCCTCATGGCAAGTCCCTGTCCTCAGTTCAATAAGCAAAATAAGGGATGAATACCTATCAAGAAAAGCAAAACAGGGAAAGGAAGGATTACTGTTTTATGATTTATGTATTTATTTATTTAGGAAGGATTGCAATTTTAAGTAGACTGGTAAGACCTTATGGAGATGGTAGCATTTGAGCAGACTTAAAAGAGAGGAGGGGTAAAAATCTCCAACAAAATACTAGAGAACTGAATTGGACAGCATAGTAAAAGGATCATACACCATGACTAGGCATGATTTACCCCTGCAATACAAGGATGATTCAACATACAAAAACATTTTTTTTAATCTAAAATCTGTTTATTGGAATAGTTTCCATGCATGATGCTTCGGGGTGATTTTGGTACTAAAGGAGCATCCTTCTGTAAGCTTTGCTGTTCCTCCTGTGGGTTGGTACAGGACAGTGGAGCAGCCCACACACAAAACCACTGTCCATGATGTAGGAGCTGGGGCTCTGCGTCAGGCGCTCCTTCTTGTGCTTTCTCTTCTCCTCTTCCGGGGACGGGTGCGGGAGGTCCTTCGTGAGGAGCATGTTCTCCTGGGCATGTAGTCATTGCTGGAAAGCTTCAACATACAAAAATTGACCGATGTCATACACCACATTAACAGAATGAGGGGGGAAAACCACTCAATCATCTTAATTGATACAGAAAACGCATTTGACAACTGAGGGTTAGTTGTGCTCGTGGTCCGAGGGAAGACCATCCCACGTGGTCCAATGGAAGACCATTTGTGGTATAGCAAGTGTAAGGACTTTCCTGAAGCAGGAAACAGCAAATGTATTTGAAAACAGCAAGATGATGGGTCTGGCATGTTTGAAAAGGCGTTGAAGGGGGCAGATGATAGGAGTGGAAGTCAGAGAAGGGGCCAGGCTTGTGATGGGAAGGCACGGTGGGTGCAGTGCTACTGGAGGGCATATAGGGGGGCATTCACATGACCTGACTTCCTTTTCAAAGGATCCCTCTGGCTTTTTCTGTTGGGAACAGACCACAAGGAGCAAGGGTGGAAATGGAGAGGTTAGGAGGGCTAGTGCAATAATCCAGATGGTAGGTGATGGTGACTTGTACCAGAGAGAAGCAGTGCCGGTGGTGAGAAGTGGTAAGATTCTGGGCATATATTTTTTAATGTTTATTTATGCAAAAAGTTTTTAATGTGTATTTATTTTTCAGAGAGACACAGAGTTGTGAGTGGGGAGGGGCAGAGGGACAGGGAGGCACAGAATCTGAAGCAGGCTCCAGGCTCTGGGCTGTCAGCACAGAGACTGTCACAGAATTCGAACTCACAAACTCACAAGATCATGACCTGAGCCAAAGTTGGAGGTTTAACCGCTGAGGCACCCAGGTGTCCCTGATTCTGGGTATATTTTTGAAGGTAGAGTCTATAGGATTTGGTGGTGGATTAGTTGTGGGGAGTGTGTGTGTGTGTGAGAGAGAGAGAGAGAGAGAGAGAGAGAGAGGGAGGGAGGTGATACTGAGAGGGAGAGAGGGAGACGGATGGAGAGGGAGAGGGAGGGAGAGAAGGAGAAAGCAGGAGAGAAGAAGAGAGCAGTGAGAGAGAAAGCAGGCAGAGAATGTGTCATGGGTGACACCAAATCTTTCTTAAACTTTAGGATTTAGCTATCATCGGTGATAAGTGTTTCTGCCGTATTTTACAACTGAACCAGTGTATGGTAACATTGTGAGTGAGAATCTGCTCTTCACACAGAATTAAGCCTATGTCACAGTTGCAGGGTTTGTTGGGTTTTGTTTTTCTTTGACCATTTAGCTGACACACCTGGCTGATGTTAAGCTTGCTTATCACTAGATGGCACCGTAGCTTTAGTTGGCAGAAGATTGCATGGTTCAGTAACAGCTCAATCCCTTTCATTGCAAACTGGTCTTAAAGGGCCAGCTGTCAGGATTTTTAGGCATGACTAAGTGACCTGGGTTTGTAAGTTTGCCTCCTGAAGGAGCAGCAACCTCAGATGAGGAACTGAAAAGAAAAAACCTACACATTCACACCGACATGGTCCTACACAATGACTGCAAGAATAGTTTGGTGGAGAGAACCTAGAAGGAAGCTTAAGCTCTAGAAACCCCTCAACTTCACACTTCAAACGTCTGGGGAGAAGCACATTCTGGGATGGCAGAGGCAAATCACACTTCCTTGTATGCAATTTTTTTTGCAAGTAAGCTTTACACCCAACATGGGGCTTGAACTCAAGACCCTGATATCAAGAGTCACATGCCCTACAGACTGAGCCAGCCAGGCACCCCTCCTTGGGTGCAATTTATGTTCTTTGCATCTTGAGGCTATTTTTAGAACAAAACTGATGTGTCAATATTTTATTAGAAATATATTTACAAACTTATTTGTAATTTGTATTTATAAACACTTAAAAATTATGTTATGTTGGGGCACCTGGGTGGCTCAGTAGGTTAAGAGTCCAACTCTTGGTTTCAGCTCAGGTCATGATCTCACAGTTTCGTGAGTTTGAGCCCTGCATCAGGCTCTACACTGGCAGTGCAGAGCTTGCTTGGGATTCTCTCTCTCTCTCTCTCTCTCTCTCTCTCTCTTTCCCCCTCCCCCACTCACACTATCTCTCAAATAAATAAATAAACTTAAAAATTTTTAAAAATTATGTTATATTTATAAACAATATTCTCCCAATGTGGCAAAAGAAGTTATGTTTTTCTCATCATTCCATATAATTCCATTAGCTTTATTGTTCTCCCGGCACTGAGGGAAAACAAAGATAGAAAGCCCCTATTTTTGGTGTACCTGAATTGTGTAAGAACAGAAAACAATGCAACAATTTCGATTTAAAATAAGCCACAAGGCTCAATCAGTTCAGCATCCACCTCCTGGTTTTGGCTCAGGTCATGATCTCACAGTTCATGAGATGGAGCTCCACGTTGGGCTCTGTACTGACTGTGCGGAGCCCTACCTGGGAGTCTCTCTCTCCCTCTCTTTCTGCCCCCCCCCCCCACCAAAATAAATAAATAAACTTTAAAACTATTTAAAAAATAAAATGAGACGATTTGAATAGAAGATGAATGGATGGCAAATAAGCATATGAAAAGATGCTCAAACAACATAGATGAATCTCAAAATAATCATGTTGAGTGAAAATAAAGATGAAAAAGAGTACATACTGTATGATTGCTTTCATATAAAAATCTAGAAAATACAGATTAATCTGTGGTGACAGAAAGCAGATCAGTGGCTTCATGGGAATGGAGGAAGGGATGTGGGCAGGGACGGGGTGGGGGGGGGGAGAGAACACGGGGACACCGAATATGTTCACTATCTTGATTTTGGTGATGGTTTCGTGAGTGTATACATACATCAAAACATCAAATTGTACACTTGAAATATGTAAAGTTTATTGCATGTTAATTATACCTCAATAAAACTGTTAAAATTTAAAAATGAGACACCGATGTATAATGTTTATTAATTTACTCATTTATTTGCTTTCTCTTTCATGTAGCAAAATTTATTGAATCTCTTAACTGTGCCAAAAGAAAGAAGAGGAAAAAGATGGTCTGCCTCTCAGTCTAGTAGAGGAGCCAGGCAGTGACAGTGCTGCATGATATTCCTGTCGGATAGACCCGTAAGAAGCTAAGAAAATGTCGAGATTAGTGTGTATGTGTGTTGGGGAAGGCGTTTCAGAGGGCCTCGACCCTGAGCTGAGTTCTGAAGGATGAGGAGGTGGTTAGAGACAGTGAGGATGGGTTGTCTCTGTGGGGGTGGCCCTAGCTTGCTGTCTTCATCAAGGCTTAGGGTGAGAAGACAAGGCCCAGAGGCAGGGGAGCAAACTGTAGGAGAGAGGAGAGTTTTGAAACCAGGCAGGATAGAGAGATAGGGACTGATCCCTAAGACCCTGGGAAGCTGTGAGCAGGAACTGGACTCTGATAGGGAAGGTCTGGGGAATCAGGGAGGATTTTAAGCAAGGGAGAACATGATCAAATAGCATGGTTTAAAGAGCATGGACAGGTCAAGTTGAGAAAGAAACACCAACATTTTTGCCCTTAGGTTTTTCCATCATTATGGTTACACAAGTATATTTAACTAGCCTCCAAGCCCTGCTAGGAACTTTTCCTGAATCTGTTCAGATGTGTCCAATTCTTTACATCCTTGGCACAACTACCTTAGTTCTGTCCTCATTATTGCTTGCTTGGATTATCACTACATCCTCCGATAGGGGTCTCCTTGTCCTCTGTCCTGTCTCTGTGCTCTACCTGCAGCTTAAAATATTGTTCTGAAACTCAATCTGATCCTCTCAGTCTTAACTGAAAACCTGATCTTCAGCCTCCAGTCTTGTGCCTTACCAACACTATCTCCACATTTCCAACGATAATCAGTTTCAGTGTACTTATCAAGCATTTACAATATGCCAAGAACTGTGCTAAGCACTTTACTTTTTTTCATTAAATCCTTCCAATTCATTATTATTATCATCATCACTATTTTACAGCTGAGAAAACTGATTCTTTTTTTTTAATTTTTTTTTTCAACGTTTATTTATTTTTGGGACAGAGAGAGACAGAGCATGAACGGGGGAGGGGCAGAGAGAGAGGGAGACACAGAATCGGAAACAGGCTCCAGGCTCTGAGCCATCAGTCCAGAGCCTGACGTGGGGCTCGAACTCCCGGACCGCGAGATCATGACCTGGCTGAAGTCGGACGCTCAACCGACTGCGCCACCCAGGGCCCCTGAGAAAACTGATTCTTAGTGTAGGGGAGGGAAAGCTTTCCTCTACCTCTTATGGGATCTTCATATTTAACTGAGAGAAGATAAATGAATGGAAAAAAAAATAGAACGTAAACATGCAACACATACAGAACTCACTCTTGAGTAACTCAAAGGGGGTGGTTAGAATTTGGCACTCCTACATCTAACTCAGTAGGTGATGGGCAAGAGTAGAGAGGGCACTTACAGGAATGACTTTTTGGAAACATCAGTGGTTCTTTAGGAGAATAGGTAGGAGGTAATTTTGAGACAATGTCTGTTTGGGTGTGGTATTGATTTCTCAAGTGTAAGAGGATTAGTTGCTCCCAGGAAGGGGTTTATGACAGTTGAGTTCTTTTGGGATGTTCTGCTTTGGGCAGATAAGGGGTTTCAGGAAGTCAAATCCCTTCAGCTCAAAAGAATTCTTATGCTGAAGTAGCATATTTTGGGGTGGCATATCCGGGTCCCCCTCATTAGGGAGGTTTTTAATGTACCTGAGGTCATTTAGCTAATAAGTATAATTGACTAAAAAAACCCTTGAAGACAAATTTCAGTACAGAACAAGATTTTTTACTTGCACTTGCAAGAGAGTCTGCTTATTAGAGAGCTGGCTCTCTGAAGAAAAAGAAAAATGTAGGCAGATATTTAGAGTTAAAAATCATAAAGTCAAATGATAGCTCAATTGTTATTAGACACTTGACAAGTCTGCTTGGTAGCATTTGGGTCAATTTTAATAAAAACAAGACAGTTCTTTCTTTTAACTAAGAAATAATAATACATCAACACCAAGCAACAACAGAAAGAAAAATCCATGTCTGTTTTTCATGACTTATCTGGTCTATCTTATCTTATAGGAATGTAAGGCCTTTTCTGGACTATAGAATATACAATAGCCCAGGAAAAAACACTTAAGTTGTACCATAGAGAAAGAGAGGAAGGCAGGATTGGAGAGAAACTAGTTCTAAGAATAGAAAGTGGATCAATTTTAAAATTATTAAGGTGGGCTGGGGCAGCTGGGTGGCTAAGTGGGTTAAGCTACCGGCTCTTGATTTCGGCTCAGGTCATGATCTCAGGATTCATGAGTTGGGAGCCCCACATCAGGCTCTCTGCTGTCAGCACGGAGCCAGCTTTGGATCCTCTGTCTCCCTGTCACTACTCCTCCCCCACTCGTATGCGCTAGCTCTCTCAAGAATAAATAAACGTTTAAAAAAATATTAAGGTGGGGAAAGGACATTGAGCAGTCCCTTTACCTAGTTCCAAGTGTTGGTTAAAGTAGCTTCACATTACTAAATGCATCTTCAGTGATGAGCACTTAGATTTCCTTTAAAGTTTATTGATTTATTTTTGAGAGAGACAGGGACAACATGAGTTGGGGAGGGGCAGAGAGACAGGGAGAGAGAGAATCCCAAGCAGTTTCCTCGGCACTGTCAGTGCAGAGCCCTACGCAGAGCTCAAACTCTTGAAACTGGGAGATGGTGACCTGAGCTGAAACCAAGAATCTGATGCTAAACTGACTGAGCCGCCCACGCGCCCCTTGAGCACTTAGATTTTTACTACAAATCCTCTTTTGTAGCAACATTAGGCTTGCTTCTTCTCCCTGGTGTTTTGGGCAACAATTGGGTTGTTCATGCTATTCACTGGGATAGAACACAGAAGCTAGTTAAAAATAATTCTTTGACAAATTGATCTTGAACATGTATTAAGGTTTATTGCTAGTGAGGGAATGGGAGAGCATGTGGAAATAAGAAGTTATAGTTGAGAAAACAAAGGTTTACATCAACAGCTAATTTTTTAAAAAGTAGCTAGTTAATAAATAGAGTTTTATTCACAGTCATAAGTTTTATAGAGGAAATCTAGGGCAGAATGACTCAGAAATGCTAGGTGTGTAGCCTACCAATTTAAAATAAGTATAGCTATTCATGCAAGAAGGAAACGATAAGGATGCATCTGGGCTTGTTAACTGGAGTAACAGTTTCATTCCCTTCTAGTAGTTCCTAGAAGTTCCAGTTTACAGGGAAAATGGGAAACCCCATAAACTGAGGGCAGAAATGGAAAACAGAAGCAACGAGCTCTAATTTTGAAAGGTGGCTGCCAGATACTGCAAACTAAGACGCAGAAACATGGTTTGTCTGTTTTTTCATTTGGGGTCAATTTTCCTTTCCTTTGGCACAGCAGAGCAGGTTTTAATTGTTGTCAGGAGGGATGGTGAGTTGATTTTGGACTATATTTAGTTGAAGGTTGGAAGATGGACATATGGGTCCAGAACTCGAGTGATATAGGTTGCAAACAGATTTACATTGTACATTTATGAAAATTATTGTAAAAGGGAAGACATACATCATGATTTAATCTCAGTTGAAGGTAAGCGTCATAAAAGGCTTATACTGTGACTATTTTGCTCACCATTCTATGCAGGGTGCCTAGAAGTGTGTGAAGGGGCTCAGAAGGAATTGCCCCAAGGTATGCCACTTTGGCCTGCAGATTATTTCTGAGCTGAAAACCATCAAGGTACAAAAAAGACTCAGGAAGAAACTGACCTCCCCTAACTGCCTAAAAGAATTTAAAAAAAGGACCTGCTCCAGAAGAGAGCTATCACCATAGATGACTATAGTATAAGATGAATTAGATGTGATTGGGGAGGAATTTAGCAGTCTTAAAATTGCTCTCTATGTCCCATTGTTTCCTATGGGGCAGCAAACATTTCTTTACCAAACATTTACTCCTTTTCATCTTCTGTGAATTGCTTTCCTTCCCTTTGAAGTCCCAAACTCCCTTCTCCTCAGTTCAGGATGACATATATCCTCATTTTATCTTCCTGCCTTTTCATTTCTCCTGTACCTGGCATTCCCCATAGGTACAAAATTCAATTTGGTCTTCTTCTGTTAATGTATTTAATGTCAATTTAAGACTAAGATCAGCTGGAAGAAGCTTTGAAGGGTAGAGGAAAGGAAGAGAAACCTATTTCCTCTCCAACACGTGCCTGGCACAAAGCAGATGCTCCAGTTTGACTGGATTTTGTAGAAATCAGAGTTTGGCGGTCCCCGGTTCCCAGAGGTAGGTGGAGCGCCACCTCCTCCGGAAGCCCTGTCCCTTTAAGAAAGGTAGGAAAAGGGAGAGAGAGGCTGCTGGGAAGGAGGGCGGGGCCCTCTGCCAGCCGGAGCAGCGCGTCAACCTCCACGCGGGGGCTCGCAAGCGCCAGGCGCGCTTCTAAAAAATGCAGGAGAAGACGCACTGGGGCCGGGGGCTTAGCTTCCCTGGGCCCTGTTAGCCCAGCCTGGTAAGAAGAGGACTGTGTCTGCCCCTTTAAGGCTGACTCCTGTTCTCCTTGGAGGGAAATAACGTGGTCACACACACATTTGGGACTTACCCTTTTGAACTTCCCCTTCTTTCCTTAACAGTGCATACAGGTACCAAGTGTCCTCTACGTAAGTCGCGTGTTCATAACAGATGCTTCATTGGTGCTGGAGTGGGAGGGGGAAACGTCGGTCTAGAAGACATGGTGTCCCAAACCAAAACCAGTTTCACGTTTGTTCTGCTGTATTTTTAAGCTTAGGCTTGTGCGATTCAAGGGCTGACCCGATACTTCTAATAGAAGGAGTCCAGTGAGAAGGCAGGCTGTTAGAGACCCTGGGATCCCGAGGGCACGATCCGGAGATGATTAACACCCGCTGGAAGTCTGTACCGAGTTCACACAAGTGGCCTGACAGGTATTTTAGCCTGCCCTGTGTTTTGATATTTTAATTGATCGCTTGCATTTACAAGTGGGAGTTTATGTGTAAATATCTGGGTTATTATCTTGGGAAGATCTGGCAGTGTGTTCTTCCCTGACCAGTTTGCTGGCCTCTTTGGACTATTGAGAAACCATCTCCAGTTCGCTACAGTCTTTCTGTTACAACCATTGGCATCACTCATCACGAGTCTGGACCCTAGTAAGGGTTTGAGTTTGGGGCCCCTCCTCTAAATATTGGAGTGGATGGATATATGACTATTTAAAACATTTATGTAGAACAGATCAGAGGTCCCAAGTAACTGGGTGTATAGTTCGTGTTTAAACTGCTGTTCCTTACTCTCGCTTATTCTCATTCAAGGTGTTTTTCTGTTGGAACAAGCGTTTTTGGCCCAGGCTTGGGAAAGATGAGTCATCAGAGATATTTACAGAAAGATATTTGGGAGTTGATATTCTTTTGTGACAATTAAATCCACAAAGTTTTCTTTTGAGGAAAACATCTGGATCTTGATTACATTGATGTTTTATGCTACAACAATTTTTATTGAAATAGAGTGTACTCAGTATGATTTATATGTCTTTGTCCACAGGCAGTTATAGTTTGTTAACCTCCACAACTCTTGGCAAGGCTTCATAAAAGCGAGACCAGTGTTTGCCCTGGTAATAACTCTGCCTCACTCACTAGAATCTAAGCTTCCTGAAGCCGCAGACTTTTATTTTGTTCAGGGTGCGTGCTTAAAGGTAAGTGATTTATTCAATGTGTGAAAGCACTTTAAAGGTAAACCTTACTTTATGTAACAGGCATGTTCCCAAGGATTTCTCTCAGATTCAAGTGTGTGTATATTTGTTGTTCTAAATTATTAAAAGGCTTTTGTTGTGCAAAGGCTTCCTTTTTGAAAGGTTGTATTTTCCTAAATTGATGCACCAACACTTCCATCTGAAATGGACTTGCACTTGTGAATCATCTGCTACAGAGCTTACACTGTAATATTTTCTCACTGTGTAATGGGATTTGGACGTGTCAGTGAGCCTTGGAATTTTCAGCTTTATTTCTATTTTTAGAGACGCACAGATTTCCAGTTGAGATCAGTGTGGCAGCCAGACCCTTCCTTCCTCATGAGGAGCGGCAGCTCTTGTCAACAGCATCACTGACAGAACCTGTGTTTTGGAAAAGGACTGATGGCTTTGAGCCTGGGTGGGAGAACATTTGCACCATTTCCTGTGAACCACTCTGGTGTCTTTCTGAAAGCTGTGAGAAGCAATGGTCTTCCCTTGTTTCCCTGGAGCCACAGCCCCTGGAGAAGAACTGGAAACGTTTTGGATCCTGAGATGAAAGCTTTCCTGGAAGAGAACACTGAAGTCACCAACAGAGGCAGCCTCACTCCTGAGATCCGGTTGCGGCTTTTGACGCCAAGATGCAAGTTCTGGTGGCAAAGAGCTGACCTGTGGCCCTACAGCGATCCTTACTGGGCAATCTACTGGCCAGGAGGCCAAGCCCTGTCTAGGTACTGCTCTAATTGAAATGGGAACCTTTAAGGACCATTCAGATCCTTTCTGTTTTCTACAGATCCTTTTTTCTGCATTCTCCTTCTCACAAAAAACCAGAGTAAATCCCTAAATTCTTGTTTGTTTAATTTGGAACAGTTTACTTCAGGCTTATCAAGGTAATTCCCCATAGACAGTTCTCTCTCCAAGAGAAACCCTAAGGTCAGCTGTGAAGACCATCGCCAGCTATAAATGATCTGGAAATTTCACACTATTCTCAGGTTCATGGTTCATAATATATGGCCAGTGCAGAGTTCCTAGATGGAAACTAAAGCCCCAGTCCTTCAGCTTTCCTAGTTTAATTTCATAAATACTGCTCCTCGAGCCTCACACTCCCTCCATCATTGCATCTTAATCTCTCAAAGAACAAGAGATATGAGTGGGCCCCACAAAGGTTCCCTCTTCTGTAGTGGCTTATTGACATCTCAAGTGAACTCTGGACTTGAATCAGCATTTTTTTTTTTTTTTTAAGTTAAGCCATATGCCCATTGTGGGGCTTAAACTCATGTCCCCAAGACCAAGGGTTGCACCTCTACTGACTGAGCCAGACAGGCGCCTCTGAATCTGCATTTTTTAAGGTCTCCTAATTCCCCAGACTGCAAAAGTGTTCTTTTTTTTTTTTTTAAAGTGTGTTTATTTATTTTTAGAGAGAGCACATTCGAGCAGAAGAGGGGCAGAGAAAGAGGGAGAGAAAAAATGCCAAGCAGGCTCTGTGCTGTCAGCTCAAGTCCTGGGGCTCCATCCCACGAACCTCAAGATCATGAATGAACCTCAATATCATGACCGGAACCAAAATCTAGAGTTGGAGGCTTAACCGACTGAGCCACCCAGGCACCCACAAAGGTGTTCTTTAGAACATTTTCTCACACATTCACACTATGCTTTTTATTAAAACACAGCTGCTGAAACAAAGGCAAGACCTTGCAGCATTTCAATCTGGTCTTTGCTCTTGGATTGGTAAATGATTAAACCTGTTTATGCCTTGAGGTTCTAGAGCTCTGAAATGAAAAGGATAAGGACTTCTCATTCATAGGTATCATATGGCCTAACAGAACTAATGTTGCTTATAGTTTTAAATGTAAATTAAATAAATGTAAATATAGGGCTCTTCAGAGAATGAAGATTGGAAAGCTTTCTAGGTGTTAATAAACAATTCTGATTTTCTGGTTGTTGTTGGCAAATTTTCAAGCTTTCTTCACTTACATCCTACCTTAAAAATATTGACATTTTAAATGACGTCTATTAAAGTGATTGTTTATCAACTTCAAATACAAATTCCTTAACAGACTGAATCAGAGGCTGCACATCGGTGCACCCACAGATGTGTTTTGTTTGGCCTTGTAAGCTTAAAACAAAAAATTAGTTGCTAACATTTTACAACTTGGAAAACTTCATGTAAAAATCTACTCTGACTTGAAAAACAGGACTATGTGATAACATGGGATTTTGTGTGGCAACAGTGCGCTGAAGATGGGGTAGCAGCTCTCCCTTTAGCCTGGCCATGGACACCCCTACTTTGCCATAGTCCCTGCTGTTCTTCACTTTCCACTAGTAAGGTCGAGTGTCAGTTGATAATTATTATTTCAGGGTTTCTCACCCATCTTCATTGTTTGATAACTATTTATCCCTGGTCCAAATTCTTTAGTTGAACTGGACTGTGTGCCTTATCAGAGAGGTCATTATAATGTTAGCAGTAGGTAAAACCATTCTAGGATGAACAATCAAGAGGAGACTGTGAATTTCGGATCTCACTTACTGAGTCCTGATTGTAGCAATATTTTGTCTGCTTATATTCTTGGTGCTTAACAGTTTCTGGATCCTAGTAAAGTGCTCAGTACTTTAAAACGACACATTTTTGGTGGGTGCTTGGCTGGCTCAGTTGGTAGAGCATGTGACTTTTCATCTTAGGGTCATGAGTTCAAGCCCCATGTTGGTGTAGAGCTTAAAAAAAAAAAAGGCTTTTTCTTTTATTATTTAAAAAAAATTTTTTTTTTTTAACGTTTATTTATTTTTGAGACAGAGACAGAGCATGAACAGAGGAGGAGCAGAGAGAGAGGGAGACACAGAATCTGAAACAGGCTCCAGGCTTTGAGCTGTCAGCACAGAGCCCAACTCGGGGCTGGAACTCCTGGACCGTGAGATCATGACCTGATCCGAAGTCGGACGCTTAACTGACCAAGCCACCCAGGCGCCCCGCCATTTCTTTTATACTTCTTACTGACCTTCTCCCATCTCAGATAGTGTTTTTTTCTTTCTTTCTATTTAGGTATCTTTTGGATAATCCTGATGTTGTCAGAGGAAGGTCTGTATTGGATCTTGGGAGTGGATGTGGAGCTACAGCTATTGCTGCTAAGATGGGCGGGGCATCGAGGATCTTGGCCAACGACATAGACCCTAGTAAGGATTTCATATTTAAAAATATTTAAAACTCAACTTTATTTTCTTTCAGGATAAATATCTATAGATGCTTCAACGTGATAGCTTATTTCCATGCGTATTTTGTAATCTGATATTGTGAACTTATGTTCAGTGGGATATTGATATTATCTGTGAGGATCCCGTGAGGCCTGAATTGAAGTACATTTTTCTTAACAGGATTTATATTTATGTCTGTCAGATATCCCAAGGCGATACCACTTGGGAGCCTGGGAGCACTTACTGTTAATATCTGGGCTGCGAATTTCCTGAAATATGTAGGTTGTGTGTATTTGACCCCAAACCGAAGTGAGGAGAGGCCTTGGGTTCTTAAGGGAGATTTTAGTCCATTAAAACCCAAGTTGAGACAGGTAAGTTTTAATTTCATCTGAGTTTCTTTTAGTTTTCAGTTTTACCGAGGATTTAGCTCTTGAAGATCCTGTTTTATACAGGGGTCTCAGTTCTAACTTGCCACATTGCTCAAGCCCAAGGTTTGTTTCCCTGTCTCCTAGACTAACAAACCAAACCCTTGGTTTCTAGGTCAGCAAATGTTCCTTAAAACCTCCACAGTTTTAGGTGTTTTGTGTTGTTTTGTTTTGTTTTCAGGATATCCATTCATATATCTGAAGCAGTAAATGGTTTCTATTGGTATAAACTGCTTTACCTAAAAAACAACTTACAACAAAAGGGAAAAAATATTGTTAGGAGATTTTCTGAATCACTTAAATGAATCAATAGGGAATTAAAACTGCCCAGCATATACCAATGCATTATGTTCTTTTTAAAGTTGCAGGAATGGCTATCACACTGAATTGTGAATTGAACCAACTGAATCCTTTTCCAATTTTAACCAAAAACATTTTGGATTTGGAACAAGATAAGTGGGACCTTGTTGTGCTTGGAGACATGTTTTATGATGAAGACCTTGCAGACAGTCTTCATCAATGGCTGAAGAATTGCTTTTGGACTCACAGAACTCGAGTACTGATTGGTGACCCTGGGCGACCCCAGTTCAGTGGACATAGCATTCAACATCAGCTGCACAAAGTGGTAGAATATTCACTTCCAGAGCCTACTAGGAAGGAAAACAATGGATTGACAACAAGCACAGTATGGGATTTTCGGCCTTGAGTTGTCCAAGTGCTTCTCAAATGAATATAGCTATGTTTGGGTTTACTCCTAAGAGACCTGCCAGTTTAGAGCATGCCGTTCCTGTTAAATGGCAAATCTTGTTTCCAAAATGTGAAGGCTTAAAGTTTTGTCAGCCGTTGTCACGTAGTTCTGCATTATGCCAAATATACAAATCTCTACCTGCAATTTTCTAGTTTTACTGCTGTAGGGATAGAACTATAAAAGACAGTACCAAAATGGTAGCAACATGTAATTTAAGTAGTGGAGAGAAATGAGAAAGTGTAGCAAAGTCTGTTTGTGTAGTTGAGGACAACTATATGATATATCTTTGAATTAAACACAATACAAAATATATAAGAATGCTGTATTTCCAAAAAATTACCTGTAAAGATCAAAGATGCAGTTAACATGGTACAGAGTACATGGGCTTTGGAGTCAGGCAACTCTGTCACTTTCTAGTTGGGATTTTCAGGTAGTTAAGCTCTCTGAGCTCTAATTTCCTCATCTATAAAATTGTAACAAAACTTAGTAAACCTCACCTCAAAGGCTATTATATTAAATGAAAGCATAAAGTACATAATATATAATAGGACCTCAATGGACAGTCATGCATAAAAATAAAGATTCTAGAATTTCCTACATACTCTGTACTGTGACACCTTATGATGCCTCTTTATGTCTCGCTAAGGTTAGCTAGAAATTGGTTATGCTACCACTACATGTCCCAGGTTGTCAGGATCTGATAAATCAGAAAAAACCCTATGACATAAATGAGAATGTAAAGAAGAATATGTACAGTATACCACTATTTGTATAGAAAAGATATATATATGTACTTACATATATGTTCACATATAAAATACGTATTTGCTTGCAACATACATAGACTATCCCTGAAAAGATAAATAAGTAACTGGTAACAGTGGTTGCGTTCGGGGTAGGGTACCAGATAGCTGGTAGACTGGGGTAGGAGGGAGACCTAGATTTTACCTTTGGGTCTTATAATTTTGTACTAATTATATGTACTACATTTTCTTTCTTTTCCTTTTTTTTTTTTTTTTTTTTTTTTACTTTTTTTAATGTTTAGTTTTGAGACAGTGAGCACGAGTGGGCAAAGGGCAGAGAGAGGGGGACAAAATCTGAAGCGGGCTCCACCCTGACAGCAGCAAGGCAACGCGGGGCTTGAACTCATGAACTATGAGATCATGACCTGAGCTGATATCAGATGCTCAACCTACTGAGCCTCCCAGGTGCCCCTATGTACTATATTTTCTATTCTCTAATTTAAAACTAAACACCAGCATCATATATATTACAAGTGAAGTAGAAGATGCAGCCTTTCTAATGTGCTCTCACGTTCTTATACACTGCTTAGGAATTGTTTATAACATATGCATTATATGTAAGCTTTCTAATAATACATGCATGCCACTGGGATTAGGGTACCAAGGAGATGTGATCAGTTATAGTCATACAGCAGAAATGTGCAGAAAGCAGTAAAGGACAAGTTGTTGCTTAAATAGGAAAATAGGATAATTAGATGGGAATTTTGGAGATGGGGCTGCAGAGGAACTTGGATTCTTGAATTTGGAAGTCAGAATTTATTCCAGCCTACTGAAACAACTCTTGTGCATCTAATTCCTGCTGGTTTACTGGGTCTCAAACATTATCAACTGTAAATTTTTATTCAGTCTTGGTTAAAATTAATAGAAATTATAGGCTACAATGGCATTGGATGATATTTGAGAGGAAAGAGTTTTGTTGACATATCCTTTGAAGATTCAGAGTATTCTGCTGGTTATTGCCCTTCTTAGCAAGATAAGAAAGAGAAAATTGGAGAAAATTACACTCTGGAGCACTGTGGAAATTAACCTGAGACAAAGAGAAGATTTAAGCTTAAATATCTACGAACCCTGCTTCTATTATCCTCTCTTGATGATTTATTTGGAGGGCACAAGAAGGTCGTTGAGGTATCCAAATGTTACTTATTTTAAAATCTCCCATGTATATAATGGTGAGCCGTGAATGACTTCATAGTTTAACAAACGGGTTTGTATTAAGACTATTCACATTTAGTGGTGCCTGGCTGGTTCAATTAGTGGAGCATGGGACTCTTGATCTCACCCCATGTTGAGTGTAGACATTACTTAAAAAAATCCTTTTTTTTTTTTTTTTTAATTTTTTTTTTCAACGTTTATTTATTTTTATTTTTGGGACAGAGAGAGACAGAGCATGAACGGGGGAGGGGCAGAGAGAGAGGGAGACACAGAATCGGAAACAGGCTCCAGGCTCTGAGCCATCAGCCCAGAGCCCGACGCGGGGCTCGAACTCCCGGACCGCGAGATCGTGACCTGGCTGAAGTCGGACGCTTAACCGACTGCGCCACCCAGGCGCCCCTCCTTTTTTTTTTTTAAAAAGGACCATTCAGGGAGCGCCTGGGTGGCTCAGTCAGTTAAATGTCCAACTTCGGCTCAGGTCATGATTTCACGGTTCATGGGTTCAAGCCCCGCATCGGGCTCTGTGCTGACAGCTCAGAGCCTGGAACCTGCTTCAGATTCTGTGTCTCCCTCTTTCTGCCCCTCCCCTGCTTGTGTGTGCTCTCTCTCAAAAATAAACATTTATTTTAAAATTTTTAAATGTTTTTTAATGTTTATTTTTGAGAGAAAGAGAGAGAGAGAGAGACTGAGCATGAGCAGGGGAGGGACAGAGACAGAGGGAGACACAGAATCCGAAGCAGGCTCCAGCCTCTGAGCTGTCAGTGCAGAGCCAGATGCGCGGCTCAAACCCACGAGCTGTGAGGTCATGACCTGAGCTGAAGTTGGACACCTAACCAACTGAGCCACCCAGGTGCCCCAAAAATAAATAAACATTAAAAAAAATAATAAAAAAGGACCATTCAATTTTAAAGTGATTATTGATATAGTTGGATTAATATCTTCCATATTTGTAACTGTTTCCTATTTGTTGCCCAAGTTCCTGGTTTCCTTTTAGTGTTCTACTCTTGTCCTGCCTTCTCTGCTTTAAAGTTTTTTTTGTTTAATGTTTATTTTTGAGAGAGAGATGGAGCGAGAGACAGAGTGTGAGCAGGGGAGGGCAGAGAGAGGGAAACACAGACTCTGAAGCAGGTTTCAGGCTTTGCGTTGTCAGCACAGAGCCTGATGCAGGGCTCCAACTCATGTACTGTGAGATCATGACCTGAGCCAAAGCCGGGCACTTAACTGACTGAGCCACCCAGGTGCCCCCTGCCTTCTCTGCTTTAAAAAAAAAAATTTTTTTTTAATGTTTATTTTTGAGAGAGAGAGAGAGAGAGAGCGAGCAGGGGAGGGGCAGAGAGAGAGGGAGACAAAGAATCCGAAGCAGGCTCCAGGCTCTGAGCTGTGAGCACAGAGTGTGAAGTGGGGCTCAAACTCACAAACTGCAAGATAATGACCTGACCTTAAGTCAGACACTTAACTGACTGAGCCACCCAGGTGCCCTGTGCCTTCTCTGCTTTTAATTGAGCATTTTCTATGATTCTCTCTCTTCCCTTAGGATATCAATTATACATACTAAAAAAAATTTTTTTAGTGGTATACATTTATAACTAGGCCGAGTCCACTTACAGTACAAGCAGTATTGTAGCACTTAATGACTTTCAGTTTGTTCAGCTTTTATCTTTTGAGGACAGGAGTGATGACTTCCAATCTCTTTATAACATCAGACCGGAAACTGGAAGTACGGAGATTATTTTTATTTATTTATTTTTGTCCTTTATTTTTTTCTGTGTCCATCAATTCAACAAATATTGGGTGCTTGTTATGTACCAGATACTGTTCTAGGTACTGGGAATACAGCAACGGGAAAAAAATTTTTCTGTCTTCGTGAAGCTTATATTCTAGGGTGGAGAGACAGATAGTAAACAAAAAATAGACAAGATGTCAGATGGTGATAGATGGTAAGGAGAAAAATAGAGATCAAGGTAACAGGTGAGGATGTTGAGATAGATAGGCACGGGGTCCTGAAATTTTAAATAGAAATAGCTAATACAACCAGCAATATAAAAAGTCAAGAATATTAAACTGCAAAGTGCTTTAGGAAGATAATCCTTTACAGACCCTAAAAAGCTGATCTTTAGATCTTAAAACTTGTTTCCCCAAGAGAGGAAAAAGCTACTTTGTTTGATATTTACTATTAAATTTTATTGAATTTGTCTTTAGGGGTAGCTGGCTGGCTCAGTTCGTAGAGGAGGTGAGTCTTAATTTTAGGGTTATGAGTTCAAGCCCCAGATTGGTGGAACCTACTTAAAAGAAAATTCACAGGTAAAACAGGCTTTACCCATTTTACACATATACATATGTACCACCTTTGAGGGGCAATATATATATCCATACTATAAACATACCATATTTATAAAGTAATAGTAAGGTCAAGAAATAGAGTTGACTGTGTAAACCCTCCTTCTAAACATGTAGGAGAATTTTGCCT
Organism: Prionailurus viverrinus; assembly: GCF_022837055.1. Lineage (NCBI taxonomy): Eukaryota > Metazoa > Chordata > Mammalia > Carnivora > Felidae > Prionailurus > Prionailurus viverrinus. Next base: position 61,044,002 of record NC_062567.1, read on the forward strand.
ATGCTATACTTCCCTTCTTTTGCACTACATCAGAGTTAAAATAGAAAATCTTTAAGAAAGTCCCACTGAGACAGGCTCATGGCACAGGGAATATTCTGAATTTTGGGGTAGTTTAAACACTGTATATTTCACTGTATACGTATGATAATAAAAGAGCAATATGTTTGAAAACTAAGACCTGTGCTATTTGTTTCGCAATGTGAAACCAACAGAGCTTTAGAAACAGCCTCTATAATGATATTTTGTAGCTACTCATTCTTACAAATTCCTGAATGCAGTTTTTAAGGAAGAAATTTCATAGATGCATGGCACGTATTTGGAAAAAGTAGCTATAAAAAGTAAGTGGCTGGGCAAGGGCCTCAGTAACATTCATATGCTGAATGGCTGAGGTGTATGATGTCATGGGTTTATGGCATTAAACTGTTATATTTCTTTCTTTTATTGAAATATTGAATTCTGGGAAGATTTAAAGGCCTGATGTTCAGCTTTCCTTTTAGCCAATGAGCACTTAAATACTTCAGGAAGGTAGGGGCCAGAAAATAGGAAGGTAATTATGCCTTTAGAGATACTTAGAATTCTAATGGTTATTCATATTGGTAAAATTTCTCTTATAATGGCTCAAATATGTAAGTAGGAGAAGGAAATCTCCAGGGAAAACTGGTAATTTAAAACTTTGTTATTTAAGAAACAAACACAATACTCCCCCCACCCCCACCCCCGAATACATCAGAGGGCATGCTAGGCTTACCATGTCAAAAACAATGACTCCTCAAACAAACAGAATAATACCACTATTAAAATGTTTAAGAGTCTGGTTAACTTCAAAGCAAAAACCACATTATTGGAAAGCCAATCTCAAAAACCATTGTTTCCTGGGAATGTAGTATGAAGATCATTGCTTTGATAAGCTTCAATAAGCATCAATAAACAGTCCAAGTCACTTGCTTTAGTTTGTTTGGGCCTACTAATTGCTCCAGGACTTCTCGTGAATGATCTACAAAAGAAAACAATGACAATATATTAACTCACAATAATCAGAAATATTTAATATGTCCTCAATATAAACTAGGGGTGATAATAACTATTATATCTCATAGGGGTATTTAAAAGATTAAAGGGCATGATATACAAAGAATAGCATACAACTAAAAACATTTAATTAATGGTAACCTTCATTTATTAGCTGCAGTGCACATGTCATAGTAATACTTTTTAAAAATGGGTATTCATTATTTTCTCTGTAATTTCATCTTAATCTCACCAACCAGAGAGTAATGGTATAATTTCACCATTAGTCTGTGTATGAACTTTCCCAGGGTCCTGGTGGGAAACAGACATACTAAAGTGGTGTGCTTGAACAGGGTTTAACGAAACAACTATTTACAAAGGAGTGAGCAGGATTAAAGAAAACCTATAGGTGTGGTAAAGCACCTTGGAAAGCTGCAATATAAATGGTTAGGGGAAGGAGCAGTTACTAGGACAATTTGACTGGTCGGTAAACATTTCCACATCATACAATATTATTATAAAGCATGATTTTTAATCGATAACTATTATATGAATTCATTATGATTTAACCAATCTATATTATTGGACATTTAGATGTTCTCAGTTATTCATATTGTATAGCAGCAGTTTTAATATGGTTTACATTTCTTTTGCAAAATTGATTTTATAAGATCTTTTAAAAATATGAATTAAAGCAAAAATACTGATAAAATGTTATTGCTTTAAAAATTATTCACAAGTTTACCAAACTTGTTCCATAGATACAGCCTATGTTGTATATACAACAGATCTCCAAACTAGTCTTGGAAAGTTTCTAGGTTAGTGGTTGTTAGTTACAGATTTCACAAACCAATAGAAAAAAATTGGGCCCCATATATGGTCCCTAAATTTGATTTTAAACAATACAAAAATAAGCCAAAATGCCAAGATTTAGTGCAAGCAAGAGAACCAGAGTGTATGAAATGAGAATTATAGTTCAAAAAACAAAGGTTTATATCAGCAGCTATTTTTTTTTTTTTAAAGCAGCTTGTAAGTGAACAAATGTAGTTATTTTGTCATAAATATCAGGGGTGGGGGTCCTAGGTGGCTCAGTCAGTTAAGCGACCAACTTCAGCTCAGGTCCTGATCTCACATTCCTGAGTTCGAGCCCTGCGTCGGGCTCTGTGCTGACAGCTCAGGGTCTGCTTCAGATTCTATGTCTCCCTCTCTGTCTGCTCCTCCCCCACTCGTGCTCTCTCTTTCCCTCTCTCTCTCTCTCAAAAATAAATAAACATTTAAAAAATGTATCGGGGCGCCTGGGTGGCTGGCTCAGGTATGTCCAACTCTTCTTGATTTCGGCTCAGGTCATGATCTCAGGGTGGTGGGATCAAGCCCCATGTCAGGCTCCATGCTCAGAGTGAATTTCTTCCTCTCTCTCTCTCTTCCTCGGCCTCTTCCCCTTGCTCTCTCTAATGTAAATTTAGAAAAAAATTTTTTCAACGTTTATTTATTTATTTATTTTTTAAAGAGAGATCGTGTGCGAGTTTGAGAGGGGCACAGAGAGAGGGAGACACAGAATCTGAAGCAGTCTCCAGGCTCTGAGCTATCAGCGTAGAGCCCGACGTGGGGCTTGAACCCATGAACTGTGAGATCATGACCTGAGCCGAAGTCCGACACTTAACCAACTGAGCCAGCCAGGCGCCCCAACGTTTATTTATTTTTTGAGAGAGAGAGCAAGAAAGGCAGAATATGAGTGAGGGAGGGGCAGAGACACAGAATCTGAAGCAGACTCTGGGCTCCAAGCTGTCAGCACAGAGCCTGATGCAGGGCTCAAGCCCACAAACCGTGAGATTATGACCTCAGCTGAAGTCAGATGCCCAAACAACTGAGCCACCCAGGCATCCCTCTCTAATGTAAATTTTAAAAATATCATTTATTATAGAGGAAATCTAGATTAAAGGCAGGCTTTAAATAGTTTGAAAGCAAAAAGATGGACAAGGCTGTATCATGAAAACAGTAACTATTAACAAAGCTGGAGTGGTTTTACTAAGAGCCGAAATGGGGAATACTTCCTAACTCATTCTGTAAGAACAGTATTACCCTGATGCCCTGATGCCAAATAAAGATATCACATACACACAAAGCTACAGACCCATATCTCTAGTAAATATGTACTCAAAAATCCTCAACAATACATTAGCAAATCAAATCTAACAACATATAAAAAAGCTCATATGCCATGATCAACTGGGATCTATCCCAGGAATGAAAGGTTGGCTTAACATCTGAAAATGAATTAATGTAATATACTGTATTACTTTCTTATTACTAATGTAATAAATTACTACCACCTTACTGGCTTAAAGCAACACAAATTTATTATTATATAGTCAGAATCCAAATTAAGTCTCATTGGGCTAAAATGGATCAGCATTGCTTTTTGGAGGCTCAAGGGAGAGGATTTACCCTTGACTTTTCCAGCTTCTAGAGGCCACCACATTCCTTGCATTCCTCCATATTCAAATGGAACAACATGGGACAGAGTCCTCATGCTGCCATCTCTATGATTCTCCTTCTGCCTCCCTCTTCCACTTACAAAGATTTATGATTACACTGAGCCCACCTAGATAATCCAGGATAATCTCTATTTTAAGGTCAACTGATTAGCAACTTTAGTTCCACTTGCAATCTTATGTAACATAGCATACTCAGGTCGTGTGCATTAAAATGTGGACATCTTTGGGTGGGGGCATCATTCTGCCTATAACATATATATCAATAGACTAAAGGACAAAAACCACATCATTTCAATAGATGCAGAAAAAGCATTTTACAACACTGATGCTAAAAAACATTCAACAAACTGGGAATAGAAGGGAACTTCCTCAACCTGATAAAGAACATCTAGGAAAAAGCTAATACTTAATGATGAGAGACTAATGTTTCCCCACTAAGATGAGAAACAAGATAAGGATGTCTGCTCTTTCCACTTCTATTCAGCATTGCAGTGGAGGTTCTAGCCAAGGAAATTAGGGAAGAAAAAGAAATAAAAGGCATCCATGTTGGTAAGAAAGTAAAACTATCATTACCTGTACATTATATAATACTGTATACAGAATGTCCTAAGGAATACACTAAAAAATTAGAACTAGTAAATGAGTTCAACAAGTCTCCACATACAAGATCAATATACAAAAATCAAATGATTTATATACACTAGCAAGGAACAATCCAAAAATGAAATTAAGAATTCCATTTATGTTACCAATAAAAAAGAATAAAATACTTAGAGATAAATTTAACAAAAGAAGTGACAAAGTCTGAAAACTATAAAACATTGTTGAGAGAAATTCAAGATTTAAAGAAATGGAAAGACATCTGTGTTCACAGATCAGAAGATAATATTAACATGGCAATACTCCCTAAACTGATTGCAGATTCAATGCAATCTCTCCCAGAATCCCGGTTGCCTTTTTTTTTTTTTTAGAAATTGACAAGGGATGCCTGGCTGGCTCAGTAGGTAGGGCATGTGACTCTTGATCTCAGGGTTGTAAGTTTGAGCTCCACGATGGATGTAGAGATTACTTAAAAATAATAAAACCTTTAAAAAAAATTGAGAAGATGATCCTAAAGATGAGGGAGCATGGGGCACACTGAGGGCAAGGTATAGACTAACAGCACACTCTGCACCCCCCCCCCCCCCCCCCGGTGGAATACGTGTGATATTCCACGGACACTCCTGGCTATCGAAGAACAAAAGGAAAGGGATTTAAGTGCTTGCCATGGTGATGTGGGAAACTAAGGCAAATGAAAAATTAAACTCTCTTACTGCCTACAGCCCACTGACAAGTCCTTGAAACCAGCAGAGTGACCTCCCACTACGAGCTCAGCTGCCTCTAAGATGACACTTTGCTGGGGGCAAAAGAGAATCTTAGCTGAACATTATCCCAACCTCAAGGATCCTGTAAGTCTACTTCCTTTATCTCAACTGCCCCAACATATATGCTGTCAATCATACTTCAAGATTATGGCCTCCTCATATACATCTGAAGGGTCTCATGACTGAGGCTTTACTAAACGGTAATAAATGGTGTTTTCCTAACAACAGTTAGCCACCCCCCCGCCAGGTCCTGGAAACCTTGCTTCCAAAATTTCTTAGAGACTTACACTGTCCCTGACCCTCTCCCAACCTGAGGGTATATAATGAGTTACCGGTCACAACCCCAGTGCAGCTCTTTCTGCCCATGGATCCTGTCCCTGTGCTTTAATAAAATCACCTTTTTGCACCAAAGACGTCTCCAAGAATTCTTTCTTGGCCGTCAGCTCCAAACCCCAAAACTTCATCACTAATATGTATATGGGAATTCAAGGGACCCAGAACAGCCAGTACAATTTTGAAAAGAAGAACAAAATTGGAAACTATACTTCCCAATTTCATTTTAGTTGTTTTTAGGATTATTTTGGCATTTTTACTAGTTAGGAATATGTTATCAAACATTATACATACATGTTTTCTAACTCTATTTGAGTCATTCTTCTATAGAAATTTATTACTGCACATAAATAAGAGGACACTTTTCCCTCCAATAGTAACCATACAATATATTTTTATGTAATTTAAAGATTTTGAGGCTAGATGGCAGTATTATATTACTCAAAGCCCCCCCAGGCACCTTTTTCCTGAGAAAATAGAGTATTTAGGACTGTGAGTTTGAACAGGAGGAGTATTTGGTGCCTATGAGTTTATTATGCTATATGGAGAAACTGTGGATTCTCTAAGTATTTAGTGATCCCTTGCCAGAACACTGTAGAAACTGTAGGGGAGGAAAAACAATTTCCCCTCTATCCTCTAAGTTCTTGGCTGAGACACTCTTGTAAAAAAAAAAAAAAAGGCAATTAACCAGAAAAAAAAAACAGTTTATCAATATGTTTACTTACTTCATGTATGCATGAGAGATACCCAGGGAAAATAAGTAAACTCCCTGAGACAGCCCTAGCCACCACCTCAAATCCCATCTTCAGCTAAAGACAAAAGAAAGATATTGGGGTGGAGTGGGCAGGCCAATTATAGGAAGTTATTAGAAAAAGCACAGTAAGGAGTAAAAGGTAAGATTTGCTATACACATTTAGGTTGGTGTCTCCTCCATTGGTAAGATTCTCTTGGATTTAGAGTTATCCTTTTCCTTCCCGGTGTAGAGGGGGAGATCCTTACAGATGGAAATTTCCTTTATAAATGCAAGTTTCTCTTACAAGAGGATAACTTCTCCATTTTCAGAGCTCTCTGGTTGTCTGCTGTTTCTCAGACAGAATCAGCTCAAAAAAAAAAAAAAATCCTTATCCTAAAGAAGCATATTTTGGGGTGGCATGTTCTGCCACCCTTTAAAACACAAACTCTCAACATTGAAAAAGACTCAAAACATCATCAAACCAATCCCACTGCTGTTTCTCTCCTATTTCCCTCCCTTTTCTCCTATTTCCCTCCCTTTTCTAGTAACAGTTAAGCCTCTTGACACTGTTGGCTCAGGAAATTGCTCTGTTGGGGAAAGAATTAGAGACTGAATCAGGTGACCTAGGTTTTTACTCCCAGTTCTACTATCAAGTGTTTCCACTTAAATTCATTCTCTGTTCCCTTATCCTTAAAACAAGGGTGTTGTATAGATGAAGTCTAAGGAAGCTTCTACCATCTCTCAAAATCTATGACTAACATAGTTGGAGGCCACTTTTTGAAAGAGATGCATGGCAGGGGCTTTTTTTTTTTTTTTAAACGTTTATTTATTTTTGAGATAGAGAGAGACAGAGCATGAACAGGGGAGGGTCAGAGAGAGGGAGACACAGAATCCGAAACAGGCTCCAGGCTCTGAGCTGTCAGCACAGAGCCCGACGCGGGGCTCGAACTCATGGACCGCGAGATCATGACCTGAGCCGAAGTCAGCCGCTTAATCGACTGAGCCACCCAGGCGCCCCGGCAGGGGCTTTTAAAGCACCAAGAAAAAGAAGAAACTGTGGGAAATATAAATTAATGAATGTTTTCAAATGATCAAGGAAGATGTAATTTAGATATTTTTGTAGAATACACAGTGAAAAAGGTGAGGCTGGCAGATTTTTACAAACAATAGTTCTAATGCTTCAAGGTTCTAACGCTTCATCTGTGTCTGGCAGCAAGAAGTTCTGTCATGCATGGGGCTGGGGCGGGTGGGGATCGCCCTGGGTGGCTCAGTCAGTTAAGCCCTTAAGCATCAGACTTCAGCTCAGGCGAACTCAGGCTCAGGTGATCTCAGGGAGTTCAAGCCCCCTGTCAGGCTCTGTGCTGACAGCCTGGAGCCTGCTTTGGATTCTGTGTCTCCCTCTCTCTGCCCCTCCCCTGCACACACACACACACACACACTCTCTCTCTCTTTCAAAATAAATAATAAAAAACATTTTAAAAACATTAAAAAAAAAGTTCTATCATGTGGGATTGATAATGGATGAATAAATAAGGAGAAGGAAACAATAATATAGGGTTTAGAAAAAGTAAAATACAAAATAAAAGAGTTGTCCTTTAAGCAAGGAATCGACTTTAATTAAAGGAAACTCTGAAGCAAAACACTTGGGTCTTAAAATATATATTTTTTAAGTTTATTTATTTATTTTTAGAGAGACTGAGAGAGAGAGAGGGCAAGCGAGTATGAGCTGGGGAGGGGCCGAAAGACAGGGAGACAGAGAATCCCAAGCAGGCTCCGTGCTGTCAGCAGAGTCTGATGAAAGGCTGGAACTCATGAATTAGGAGATAATGACCTGAGCTGAAACCAAGAGTTGGTTGCTTAACTGACTGAGCCACACAGGTGCCCCTTAAAATACTTTTGTTTTGGGCTCTATGTGGTAAATCGTGACATATTTATGATCCAGGAATTGAAGTAAAGAACTTCCTTGTATAGTAATCAGGATGAAACATATTCTCACATGTGACTAATATTTGGGTCAGTTCAATAAAAAGTGGCAGATTTCCTGTTGGATTTTCCTGTCTTTCAGTGTAATACATAAATTAATCTAGTGCTGTCTCATTGCTTTATTGCCCTTCTAAAATCTAAACCTCCATGCCTGCAAATACTGTGAAACTGAAATGCATGTCTGTTGTAGATTAGTAAAGGTGTATGAGTTGAACTTACTGATAATCATTGCAGACATAATTGAATTAAAAATAGTTTAATAAGTTGTAAAATTATTTTCCTGCCTCCATAACATGTATAAAAAATATATTATGTGAAAGAACAAAATTCAACCGAGTAAATTATTGGCTTTATTAATCGGTTCATTAATCAGGCTGCATCCCATCTAGCAAGTAGAGGGGAGTTCTAAGGAGTTGTACAAAATGGAAGATTTTTATAGGAAGGAGAGTAAGGCAAGAACTTATTAGCAAAAGAAAAGAAAGGATTGGTTCAGGCAAGTTCACCTTCTCATAGGAGGAAAGGCAAGGAAGGGGTCTTATTAGGTGGATTATCTCATCTTTCTTTGGGGGATGAAGAGGGCCCATATGACAGATTACCTCAGTGGTGCTGACCAGAAAACTCACATTGATTGGCTTAAAATTTCACTCTTGGAAAAGTTGAAACTTCAGTTAAGTCTTAGTTTGCTGTACTGGGGCAAGTGACTCTACCTTTGGCCTGTGGCTTTCTAACAATCATAATTTACGATATTTTAAATAACAGCATAGTTTTTTTTCTTTTCTCTTCTGCAGTAATAAAATCAGCGTGTTTCTAAGTTTCAAGACCCAATTTATAATGTGGAGTTCTGTTTATAGTCTGACCGTAAGGTTAAGAAAATTTAAATATACTAAGAATTATAGTAGAGAAGATAAACCTATTAATTGAGGGAATTTGATGAGAAACTACAGCAGACACTGCTAATTTTGGGGTCTGCTTACTTTGAGGTTTACATTATAATTGAACATACATGTGCATATGTGTTTTAATGGAAAATAAATCATATTATCTTATATATTCATATATAAGCAACCACATAGATATACGAGCATGAAAAAAAAATGTTATATAATGTGTCACATGAAAGACAAAAAACTTTCATTCACCAGGCCAAGAAATTCTTTGGAGAAAAAATAAATAAAAATTAAATATAAAGTGAATATATTACCTCAGTTTATTCTCATTCAATGACAGCAGCAAAAATATACAATGGTTGTAGTGCCGACAGGAAAGGGGGAAGAGTAGAGATGATCTGGGTAGCTGAAAAACTTCAGCTTCTTCTCTTTATAAACCTTTATTAATAAAACCATGGTAGGGGCGCCTGGGTGGCGCAGTCGGTTAAGCGTCTGACTTCAGCCAGGTCACGATCTTGCCGTCCGTGAGTTCGAGCCCCGCGTCGGGCTCTGGGCTGATGGCTCAGAGCCTGGAGCCTGTTTCCAATTCTGTGTCTCCCTCTCTCTCTGCCCCTCCCCCGTTCATGCTCTGTTTCTCTCTGTCCCAAAAATAAATAAACGTTGAAAAAAAATTAAAAAAAAAAAATAAAACCATGGTATATGAACTCTTTTGCATTATTATCAGATCTCCCAATTTTATGTCTGACAATTATACGCAAGGGAAAGCTGAGGTGCACAAAAGTGTTCTGTGTTAAAAAATCTTGGGAAATGCCTGCATAAAGAAAGTTAAATAAGATTCTTAGCTATAGTGTTTCTCAGAGTCTTTGATAAATTAAAATTCATTATAGTGGTATATTGCATTTCTCAAACTTTTTGGACATATAAACACTTTTAGTTCTATGCTATTGTTGGAGAAGAAAAATTTCCCTCTACCCTTCAAGATTTTTCTGGCTGATCTATGAATTAAATTGACATGAGATAGATTAACAGGAGAAAATAAAATTTAATTTCCATGTATGGAGGTCTCGTAGATATGGGACCTAACAAGTGACCAAGACAGGCAGCTTTTATACTTTTTTGACAGAGAAACAAATTTGTGGGGAACTGACAGGAAAAAGAAAACTTATGTTTGGGAGCTTGAATTAATAAGGAATTCTAAACAGAATTTGGGCTGGGGTAGTAAATAAGTAAAAAAACAAGGTTTGTTTACATAGGCTTCTTAGGTCCTGAATTCCACATCTCTGATGATAAGGATGCCTTTCTATCTCCTGGTATAGGGAGGGTACCTTTCACATGGGAGATTTGTTTCCTGCTTTCTAGAGACAAAAGACAGTCAGAGTGTTCTTGCACGGGCTGTTTCTTAAGTAACTTTACTTTGTATTTTTATTTTTTAAAACTTTTATTTATTTTTGAGAGAGAGAGAGAGAAAGAGAGAGCTCAAGGGGTAGAGGGGCAGAGAGACAGGGAATCAGAGGATGTGAAGTGGGCTCTGTGCTGATAGCAGAGAGCCGGATGCAGGGGTCAAAGTCATGAACTGTGAGACCATGACCTGAGCTGAAGTTGAATACTTAACTGACTGAGCCCTCCAGGTGCCCCTCTTAAGTAACTTTAATTCAAAATAATAAATACGCTCCAGGGCATATTTTTGGGTGGCCTGCCCTGAGCCCAACACTATACCTATGGTATTTTCTAGAACACCATACCATACCAGGTCACTGTAGTAAGTTTAAGGGATTTCAGGGTAGAGCAAGGAAAAAGATATGACCACACGGTGGCAGTAGGACACAACGAGCTTTATTTGGGCAGTACTTTGACAGATTTGTTCGCAGAAGTCCCTCACAACATAAGACCTTCCAAAGACAACAGTATATGTGTGTGTGTGTGTGTGTGTCTGTGTGTGTCTGTGTGTGTGGTGGGGGGGCACTACTGAGAAGGGAAGGAGGGTAAGGCAACTCTCAGAGGACAGGAGAGGAGGTTTAGGTCTAATGATGTTGCTTAGCATCAAGATAAGGAGTCTCTGGGTCAGAGTTCCAAAAGGCAAGGGGGTCTTTCACACCCCTAGGTTTCATCTTATCTATGGTGATAGATGTTGAATGAAGTTTTTCAGGGTATGCAAAGCAGGCAAGTTCTGGATGGCTAAAAATCTTCTTCTTTTAAAAATTTATTTTATTTTTTTTTATTTTATTTATTAATTTTTTAATTGTTTTAAAATTTAAGTTTATTTATTTATTTTGAGAAAGATTAGATAGCACAAGCAGGGGGAGGGGAAGAGAGAAGGAGAGACAGAATCCCAAGCAGGCTTTACGCCATCAGCACAGAATCTGATGTGGGGCTTAAACTCACGAACTGTGAAATCAGGACCTGAGCTGAGATCAAGAGTTGGCCACTTGGGGCGCCTGTGTGGCGCAGTCAGTTAAGCATCCAACTTCGGCTCAGGTCACGATCTCACAATTCCTGAGTTTGAGTCCTGCGTTGGGCTCTGTGCTGACAGCTCAGAGCCTGGAGGCTGCTTCAGATTCTGTGTCTCCCTCTCTCTCTGCCCCTCCCTTGCTCACATTCTGTCTCTCTCTCAAAAATAAATAAATGTTAAAACAATTAAAAACAAAAGAGTCAGATGCTTAACTGACTGCACCACCCATGTACCCCCTTTATTTTTTTTTATTTTAGAGAGAGTGTGTGAGTTGGGGAGAAGGACAGAGGGAGAGAAAGAATTCCAAGCAGTCTCCTCATTCAGCGTGTAGCCCAATGAGGGGCTTGATCCTATGACCCTGGGATCATGACCTGAGCTGAAATCAAGAGTCAGACACTCAACCAACTGAGCTACCCAGGCCCCCCAAGATCTGCTTTCTTAGCCTGTATTTAAAACCATTGGATAAACAAAGATTCAGTGCTGGTGGGCTTTTGAACTAACAGTCCCAATTTGATGTGAAGAAGTAAACAACATAGAAGTCATCTTTGGTTCATTTACGTAACAGTAACATAGTTGGTAAATGCTGGCCTAGATAATCTTCCAGGTCAAACTATAGTTATTTTATCCCAAGTATTTTGAAATTCTGTCATTTTAATGTCTACTTTCACTTCCAGTAGTCACGTGAAAATATAAGAAGTGATTTGAAAGGGATATTTGTTCCTGCTCCAAATGCTGAAGTTAACTGATAACTGTTTTTTTTTACTGTAAAGCAATGGTTCTCAAAGTGTGGTCTGCAGATCCTCCAGTCAGACCTTTTTAGGGTTGTGAGCTAAACTAGTCATTTTATTCATGGCGCACCATTTTTATTTGAAAGAATGACTGTTAGCCTAAGGTTATTCAGACTTGGGTGCTTCTCAGACGATTTCTTGAAAAAGAGCGAAATGAACCTGTCACTTCAAAGAAAACATGTGACAGAATTTGTTGGCAATGAAAAATTTTAGCATCCAAGTGAATTTTGGAAAATTTGTAGCTGCCACTATGATCTTGACAACCACCCAATGGTGATATTAACAAATGTGACTTTTTTTTTGTCTCATGAAATGTGTCAACATTGGAAGATCTGTATTACTAACAGAACCAATATTGTCTACACTGCCAATGCATGACATTACAAAATCATGTATGGGTAAAAGATCAAAGATCTAATCAAATGCAAGACAGACCAATGGATTGTAATGTAAGTATATAAAAATTTCATTAATATGTTTTCATTTCCTACACTGCAATTAACCTTTAAGAAACTACCAGTTACTGAGTTTTGGGGTAATATCAAAGAGGAGCATCCACAGGGTAACCAGAAAGATAATGAGGGTAAAATGAGCAACAGTTGATTTTATGACATGTTGTCTAGCCAAGTTATCCTGAGACAAATATAACAGAACATTAAAATAGAACTATTTCAGCTAATGTTCCAGGACTATAGTTACCAGCTACTCTCTGATTCTAGTGAGATTCCAGACCACGTATACATGACTTGAAAATGCTTGGCTAAAATCTGATTTTGGAATCCATGGCACTTCATCCATTCAAAGATACGAAAGTGTTAAAGTTAGAAGGGATGGACAGTAGGAAATTGAAGAAAGGATTTCTTTGAAGACAGCTGTGACTGGAGTTCTAGAAAGAAGCCTGGAGGTGCTTGCTTTTCCCTTCAAGCCTAGTGAGAGGAAATTCTAAGGAGATCAGTCGGTGAGTCTGATATGTCCCTTGGAGCTTGGGGGACACAGGACACCAATATCAGACCCATATCTGAGAAAAATAAAGGACAAAAAGCTATGGTGAGAGTCTATACAGCTAAAGACTGGGTTGGGAAGTACCCACACTCTCATTGCTGAAAGTATGTGTTTCCTGTGGACAGAGGTGGGCTGCCATGGGTTTGCCTTATATTCTGCTCATGAAAGCAACTGAGATAAGTTAGGAAACCTGAAACAGAGAAAGAGTGAAGATATATGCTGGATTCCTGGGGATAGAGAAAGAAAACAGTAGCTACTAGCCAGAAGAGGCACCATGGCTTAAATCAAGAGAACTGCAGATAGGAGATATATGCAGTGATGGGGGTGGGTAGTAGGAAGTGGGCCCTGAAGAACCTCAAAAGTGCCCCACTGTTGACAGAGTACAGATCAGCTCTCCACAGGCCTGGAGTGCTGATATTCAGTCACAGTAGCACTGATAAGTAAGCCTTTTCTTTCCCTTCCCTCTGTTCCTGCTTATCCCAGGCCCACCCTGTACTAACATCGGTGGGATCAGAAACTGCAGTGGGCAAGCTGGGGGTAGGAAGAAAACTGAGGGCTGGTAAAAGAGAGGAACTAACAATGTCTGCTTATCCACTGCAGGCCAAATCTGAGCTGACCAGAGGAGCAAAAGCTTTCACTTGAACTTGTTTAGAGTACTGCATGGATTGAAGACGTTTTAGTTACCGAAATGAGAGGTTTCAGTGATAAGAAATGACGAGGCATTTTAACTCTCTGAGAATGATAAGAAAAGCCAATGGCACCTGGGATTTCATCTGGCAGTAGGGAAAATCTGCTCTTTAGAGAAGATTTGTAATAAAGTAGTGTGAGGAAAACAGAGTGACTATGAGTACCCCTTGCTTATTCAATCTATTGATCAAATGCACACATAGCTCAGGGGGTAGATTTACACACTTAGATTGTTATTCTGGAAAGATTATCAAAGATTGCTGTTATTACATTCCATATTCTGTGGTCTTCTCTACCTTAAAATAAGAGCCTACTTGTCAGAATACATTTTTTTTTTTGCCTTATTTGATAACCAGAGAACCTCTGTTTGCCTTCTCACAACCCCCAGGATAATGTACGCAGGTACCAATCCCCTGCACTCAGTCCCATGAGTTTTTCTTGCTCTAAGTGATCTTTTAAAAATTATTATTACTAATTTTAATAGATATAACCATCCACATGATACAAAATTCAAAAGGTACAAAGGGTATATAGTATATAGGCTTTTTCTTGCTCTTGTCCCTCCACAACTTTTCCTGGAGGTAAGCACTGTTAACACTTCTTTTCTTTCTTTTTTTTAATTTGGGAGAGAGAGAGAGAGAGAGAGAGCAAGTGTGAGCAGGGAAGTGGGGCAGAGGGAGAGAGAATCCCAAGCAGGCTCCATGCTGTCAGCACAGAGCCTGATGTGGGACTCGATCCCACAATCCTGGGATCATGACCTGAGCTGAAACCGAGTCAGATGCTCAACCAATTCAGTCACCCAGGTGCCCGTTAACAGTTCCTGATGTCCTTTTTGGCCTTAGTTTTTTGAGAAATGTCTTGGCCAAAAATAAGATTTAGTCTTCATTATAGATGTCACTGATACCACATACAACCTGTTGTCGGCTAGGTTTACATTCACAGTCCAAACATAAGAACAGAAGTTGCTAAAAGGACTTCTAGGATCATAACTCAACCCAGAGAATAACTGTTTAGACTGTAACTAGAGAAATGACATGGAAGGACTGGGCATCAATGCTGACTTACAAGTGAAGTCCAGGTTATATTGTAGTATGTGGGCCATTGCAGAGGTGATGCAAAATGGCTGAGGTGCTAAGGTTTCAAGACATGGTCATGTATATTATCATGGCTCTTTTTTTTTTCACAATAACAAAATATTTTATTCATTATTTTATATAAATTGTGATACCAAAATGACATTTTGCCATTTAAAAATGTATGTTCTTATATATTACTATTATTGTGATTATATTTTATAAACAATAAAATATTCTTAAAGGTAAAATCTTTATATTTTACTATCTTTAGTAAAATTTTTTCTTAAAAAATCTTTTTTCTATTTGAATAGAGTTGACACACAATGTGACATTAGTTTCAGGTGTACAACATAGTGATTCAACATCTCTGCATGTTATACTATCCTCACCACAAATGTGGCTACCATCTGTCACCACACAACAATATCATTGGTTATATTCCCTATGCTATACCTTTTATTTCCAGTATCATGGCTCTTATACAGGCCAAATGGGCTGTGACTACTTTGTTCTCCTTCAGTGATGTATCACATTAGCCTAAGAATCCAAATTGTTTTGAATACGTTATGCTCGGCTCTGCTCACCACAAGTGCAGCCACCATCTGTCATCATACAACATCATTGGCTATATATCCCCTATGCTGTACCTTTTATTTCCAGTGTCATGGCTTCCAGCCACAGGCCAAATGGCCTGTGACTACTTTGTTCTCCTTCAGCGAAGTATCTATCACATTAGCCTGAGTCCAAATTGCTCTGAATCTCATTGGCTATAGTTTGATGAGATTATAGTCAACAGGTCATTTAGCATATTTAATAGACGTAATATTACAAGCTTGAATTTTTTGTGTCTACATAAAACATCATGTTTAATGTCAACACTAGTACCACCACTATCATCCTCATCATAGTTAACATTTTTTTAATTTTTAAAAATGTTTATTTATTTTAGAAAGAGAGTGTGAGCAGTAGAGGGACAGATAGAGAGGGGGATAGAGAATCTAAAGCATGGTCAGCACAAAGCCCAATGTGGGGCTTGATCCCACGCACTGCGAGATCATGACCTGAGCTGATGTCAGATGCTCAACTGACTGAGCCACCCAGGCGCCCCCATAGTTAACACTTATTGAACACTTAGCATTACCAGCACCACCAACATCGTGACTAACATTTACTGAGCCTTTACTATGTGCTAGCCACCATATAAAGTGCTGTCAGATAATTTTCACGATCAAGTTACTACTATCATGTCCATTTACAGATGAGGAAAGTGAATAATGGAATGAGTTGAGTAATTTATTCAAGGTCACAGTTATTAAAAGATGAAGCCAGGATTTGAACCCAAGCAGTCTATCATACTAACCTGTTATTAGGGGGCATCCATGGAAGAGTAATATACGTATCTGAGGACAGCAAGTGAGGACAGCTTCTACAGCTTCATCAGTCAGATTCACACAATGTCCCATATGAATTTCCTATTTAAAAATAAAGAAAGGACAGTTAAAAGAAAAAAATTTATGATGACAGTATGAAAAAGCATGGGAAATACTCTGATACAAAAAGAACCAGGGGCGCCTGGCTGGCTCAGTTGGAGGAGCATGCACATCTTGATCTCTTGGTCATGAGTTTGAGCCCCATGTTGGGTGTAGAGATTACTCAAATAAATAAAACTTAAACAGCAAACAAACAAAAAGAACGAAATATCTACTTGCAAGAAAAATCCTATAGAAAGGACTAATGTAAGTATGTAGTAATTTGGAAAGTATAGATGACTTAAAAGTTAAGTGCCCAACCATTTTCTAAATCAATATGGCAAAATCTGTTAAGGCTGAAGACAAGTATACCCCAGAACCCAGCAGTACCAACCCGCAAGTGTCCATTATACATAGAGTTACTCTTGTATATGTGCCCAAGGAAATAACTTATAAATGTGCTCATTTTAATATTATTTGTAATAGTAAAGAAGTGAGTAATGAATAAACAAATGGTGGTTTATTAATGGGACAGAAAAAAGAGTTAAAATGAAAAATATCTCCTTGTATTAATAGGCATAAATCTCAAACAGAATGTTAGTTCAGAAACTTTGGAAACCTGTATGGTTGTGTTTTTTAAAGCCAAATGTGTACTTTCTATATCTAGCAATTCCATTCCTAGGTGTTTACCCAAGAAAAATGAAAATGTATGTCTACACAAAGATTTGTATGCAAATCTTCATAGCAGTATTCATAACAGTCCAAAATTAGAACAACCCAAATATCCCTCAAATAGTGAATATCCGAACAAACTGTGTCATATCCACACTATGGAATACTACTCAGCAAAATGAATAAATAAAAGGAATGAAATATTAATACATGCAACAACATGGATGAATCTCAAAAACATTATGCTAAGTGAAGGAAGTAAAATAAAAAGGTAAAAAACAAAGAACAGTATTTCATGACTCCATTTATATAAAATTCTAGAAAAGGCAAAACTATAATGACAAAGTAAATCACTGGTTGCCTGGGGATGGAGGCATGGCAGGGAACGATTGCAAAGGGATGGGAGAAAACTTTTTTAGGATGATGGAATGTTTTATATATAATTGTGGTTACAAGGCTGTATAACAATTACCAAAATTCATCAAACTTCATTACACTTAAAATGGGTAAATTTTATTGTATGCAAATTATACTTTAATAAAGCTTGAAAAATTAAACAATTTTGAATAAAAAAGCAAATTGTAATAGAACACATATATTATGAAGCTATCATTTGAAAATTTATAACATAAGACAATACTCTATCTTGTTTATAGATCTATATCTATATGTTTCTATCCATATATAGATAAAGTATGCAAACACACAAGGATAAATACACAGGCATCTTTAGAATAGTGGTTACTTCTGCAGGAAGAAAGGGAGAATGAATGTCATGGGAACTTTACAGGTAACATATAATTTTTAACAAGGAACTGAAGTAAGTGCAGAACATGTTAAAATTCAAGGAGTGTCTGGGTGGCTCAGTCGGTTAAGCATCCAGCTCTTGATTTTAGCCCAGGTCATGATCTCATGGTTCATGGGATCGATCCCCACGTGAGGGCTCTGTGCTGACAGCATGAAGCCTGCTTGGGATTCTCCTCTCCCTCTCTCTCTGCCCCTCCCCTGCTCATGCTCTCTCTTTCAAAATAAATAAATAAATTAAAAAAAAAAAGAAAACGTTAAAATTCAAGTGTTTGGTCCACAGGTTTATGTTAATATTACTTTCTATACTTTTTCATATGTTTGAAATATTATATACCCCTTGTTTGATGTTTTAATTTGGAATCCTTCTGCATTGGTGGTGGGAATATAAAATAGTACAGCCACTATGAAAATAGTATGACAGTTCCTTAAAAAAATTAAACATAGCATTACCATATAATCCAGCTATTTCACTTCTAGGTAAATGCCCAAAGAATTGAAAGCAAAGACTCGAACATATTTTTGTATACCTATGCTCATAGCAGCAGTATTCACAATAGTGAAAAGGTAGAAACAAATATTGATAGGTGAATGGATAAACGAAATGTTTATGTACTTATATATACACACCCATAAGCATGCATATATAAACATATTCATATATAAGCATGCACATGTTTCTGCATATATATATGAATATACCATATATCTACAATGAAATATTATTCAGTCTTAAAAGGAACGAAATTCTGATATGTGCAACAACAGAGATAAACCTTGCAAACATTGTGCTAAATGAAATAAGTCAGACACAAAAGGACACATATTGTATGATCCACTTATATATGAGTTATCTGGAATAGGCAATTCATCGAGACAGAAAGTAGAATAGAGATAGTTAGAGGCTGGGGGTAAGGGGTAATAGGGAATTACTATTTTAATGGGTAACGAGTTTCAGTGTAGGATGAGGAAAAATATCTGGGAATGGATAGTGGTGTTGGCAGCACAATAATGTGAATGTGCTTAATTCCACTGAACTGTACACTAAAAATGGTTAAAGTGGTAAAGTCTGCATTGTGTATATTTGACCACAGCAAAAAATATTTTAAGAATTTTGGAAGTAAGGGGGCACCCTGGTGGCTCAGTCGGATGACTGCCTGACTCTGGATTTCCGCTCAGGTCATGATCTCACAGTTTGTGAGTTTGAGCCCCGCATTGGGCTCTGCGCTGACAGTGCAGAGCCTGCTTGGGATTCTCTCTCTCCCTCTGTCTCTCTCTGCCCCTCCCTCACTCATGCTGTCTCTCTTTCTAAACAAACAAACAAACAAACAAACTTAAAAAAAAGAATTTTGGAAGTAAGGTTATATAATGGTTGACACATTTATTTATGGCATTAATATTTTTTCCTTCCAAAAAGTTGATATTAAGTTGGTGTGCATACTCTAATCAATCATATTGTGTAAGTAAAGGAAACCTGCGTATACCGAAAACTCATAAAATTGAGGAAAAAAGCATTTTCTGTTATAAACTGGCAAAGGTAGCCTATGATATAAATTGGCAAAAGATACGGACAAAGAAATACAATTTGAGAACAGATGGAAGGAATAGCGCTCCACCCAGGTACCATTTAAAATATATTAAGGCATTTAAGAAAAAAAAAAGATTCAATGTTGCAAACTGGGGTCTTGGCAAAATTGTGAATTCACAACATAACCTTTATAGGAAACAATCTTACAATATGAATTTAGGAGCATTAAAATATCCATACCTATTGACCCACTGATTCCACTTTTTGGAGTTTGTTACAGCAATGGAAGAAAAAATTTGTAAGCCCCAACATATGACTATTTCTAACAGTTAAAAACTGGAAATAATCTGGATTACCAATAACAGAAAAAGTGATTAAAGTAAGGAATGATACATTGTATGAACAGATTTTGTTCTCTGATACACCAATGCCTAGAACATAGCAAGTGCTTAATAAATAATTGTTGAATAAATGAAATTTTACAGGAAAAAAACTTTTAACCATGAAGACTGTAGAAACTTACAAAATGACTGTAATATAGAGTTAATATGATAACATTTATTGAGGTACTATCATGTGCCTGGAACTGCAGTAATACATAGGGATAAAATGATGATAAAATGATGAACAAAATGGTCTCTGCCCACTGGGAACTTAAATCAACAGAAATTTCAAACACAATCATGACATTCAATAAATGTTGTCACATAAGTTTGTATAACTGTTTTTCAGTCTTTAGGAAAGGTTGTTAGATTTTTTTCTTTCTTTCTTTCTTTCTTTCTTTCTTTCTTTCTTTCTTTTTCTCTTTCTTTCTTTCTCTCTCTCTTTCTTTCTTTCTCTTTCTTTCTCTTTCTTTCTTTCTTTCTTTCTTTCTTTCTTTCTTTCTTTCTTTCTTTCTTTCTTTCTTTCTTTTAATTAAGTAAGCTCTATTCCCAATGTGGGGCTTGAACTCATAACACTAAGATCAAGAGTTGCATACTCTACTGACTGAGCCAGCCAGGTACCTGAAGTCCTTAGAGTTTTAATCAAATTTCTTGTCTTTATTTCTTTTTTAAAGCTTATATATTTATTTTAAGAGAGAGAGAGAGTGAGCATGAGCAGGAGAGAGGCAGAGAGAGAGAGGGAGAAAGAGAATCCTAAGCAGGCGCCATGCTATCAGCCCACAGCCCAATGCTGGGCTCAATCCCACAGACCATGAGATCATGACCTGAGCTGAAATCAAGGGCAGGATGGATGCCCAACTGACTGAGCCACCCAGGCATCCCCAAATTTATTTTCAAGTTATAAACAATTCAGTAACATTGATAATATAATTTCCAGGAAGAGAACATATAAAAAGCAAGAGATTAAAACAGAGCATGTGATAAAAGGTAGGAATACATATTGCCCACAAGAGAAAAATCAGTAAAAAAGATGAAAAAGTTTGTGTTTCAGTGAGCCAGAAATTGTGGTCACAAAAATACTAGATGCTATCAGACAAAAGTCAAAGTATATTTACTTTAAGGAAGGACTTAAGTTCTTCTTTAAAAAATTAAAAAAAAAATTTTTTTTAATGTTTATTTTTGAGAGAGAGAGAGAGAGAGAGAGAGAGAGAGAGAGAGAGAGCGCGTGAGCAGGGGAGGAACAGAGAGAGAGGGAGACACAGAATCCGAAGCAGGCTCCAGGCTCTGAGCTGTCACACCAGAGCCCGACTCAGAGCTCGAACTCATGAACTGCAAGATCATGACCTGAGCCAAAGTTGGATGCTTAACCGACTAAGACACCCAGGTGCCCCTTCTTTAAAAAAATTTTTTTAATGTTTATTCATTCTTAAGAGATAGAGAGAGACAGAGTGTGAGTCGGGGTGAGGCAGAGAGAGAGGGAGACCCAGAATCTGAAGTGGGTTTGAGGCTCTGAGCTGTCAGCACAGAGCCCAATGTGAGGCTTGAACCATGAGATTATGACCTGAGTTGAAGTCAGAGGCTTAACCGACTGAGCCACCCAGGTGACCCAACTTCTAATAAAGTTTAGAAATATTTCCATTGAAATATTTTGGCACTTAAAGAAATAAGATTTGTAAGTTTGAAAATATGAAAAATTGAATGATATGGCAGTATAATTGCCAACACTTATTGGTTCCTGAATCTCTTCCTAAGTCTGCTTAGGTTGGTGCTCCTAGTTTTGTAACACTGAAGTAAATATGCCGGTATGTTTCCTATCACTGCATAACATCTAATTTCCTGGTAGTTTTATTTGGGAAGGGTAAACTGTGTTAACTGTTTGGGAACTTTATCAAAAATGATGATGGGGGCTCCTGGGTAGCTCAGTTGGTTGAGTGTTGACTCTTGATTGTGGCTCAGGTCATGATCCCAGGGTCATGGGATCAAGCCCTGCATCAGGCTCTGTGCTGAGTGTAGAGCCTGACTGAGATTCTCTCTCTCTCCCTCTCTCTCTCCCTCCCCGCCCCCCTCTATCCCCTCCCCTGCTCATGCTCTCTCTCTCTCTCAACTTAAAAAAAATTATGATGAGTATAGGATAATGTTGTTGTAAGAATTAGATAACCTAATGAATATAAGGCAACAGTATGTAATATATAGTAAGTGCTCAACAAATGTTAGTATTTCAAACAGTAAACATTATGGCAGAGTTTATTATCCCTACAGTTAGGATGCAATTTGGAATATTGGAACTTGGTATAAGAAATACGGTAACTTGTTAATCAAAGGATTTGTAAAAATATATATGCTATATGTATGTATATATACACATACACATGCAAACACACATACATACAAGCAGCATGCAGATATAAAAACAAAAAAATTATCTCAGGGCAATAACTCAAGGAGAAATATTTGGGCAAAAACATGGCACTGCTATTCTATTATGATAGTATTAACATTTATAATTCATTTACAGCCTGTTTACTTCCAAAAAACATTTGATGTGGCTTATTAATATAAAGCACATCTATATTAAATAAGACTTAAAAAACCCCAATATAAACTGGGAAAGGCGGAAATCAAAATCCTGGGATAAAAGGCTTCTTAATATATTTAGAAACAGGTTATAGGTGCCACATCAGTCACTGAATGGAAGGGCTGCACACTAATTTAGGATCTTTTTAAATAGCTGTACAATGCAGCTGTTGGGGAGGAAACCTTTTTCTCTATTCTATTATGTTCTATCTTTGGGAGCTTGTGAATTAAACTGACAAAGACAGACTAGCAAGAGAAAAGACAGAGTTTATTCACACACTAGCTCACAAAGAAAGTGGCTCAAAGAAATGGCTATGATTTTGAGTTTATATATCATCTTAACAGGAGAAAGGGAGGGGGAGATAGGACACTTAGAGAAAAACAGATGACTTTTAGGGAAAACAAAATGGGCCTTTAGAGAGTAAAGGAGGTATGACAGTCTTGTGATAATGTTTGTTTATGTAATTTCTCATTTGATTCCTCCAGTGATGGAAGCAATCTTCCTGGTATTGGGTAGTCTTCCTTGAAAGGGGTTCGAGGCAGTTGAGTGCTTTTGGAAGTCTCTGTTTTTAGGCAGATGGTGTGTGTGTGTGTGTGTGTGTGTGTGTGTGTGTGTGTTTCAGACAAAGCCTCTTTTTGCATTTGTAGATTTTTTTAAAGTTTATTTACTTTGAGAGAAAGTGAGAGAGCAAGCTGGGGAGGGTTAGAGAGAGAGAGAGAGAGAGAGAGAGAGAGAGAGAGAGAGAATCACAAGCAGGCTCCACACCGCGAGCACAGAGCCTGATGTGAGGCTCGAACTCATTAACCATGAGATCACAACCTGAACCGAAATCTAGAGCCGGATGCTTAACTGACTAAGCCACCCAGGCGCCTGCATCTGTTGATTTTTAAACATCGTTAGCTCAAAATAAGTTTTATGTGACTGGCATATTCTGAATCCCTTCATGTATATTAAGAAAATAGAATAGTAAGGGACTAAGTAGTCCTGGCAATGAAGATTCTAAAGAATGTAATTTTTACACTGATAAACTTTCATAATCTTTACCCATAATAAGATTATCCTTAAATGTGTTAGAAACTAAAACTTATGGAAAATGAGACCTTTTGTTAGAAGCAGAATGGGTTTTTATTTGAAGCATGCTTTATCTAACTTTACTGTTTTTCTTCACTCTGGAAATAAAGAGGTGGAGGCAAAAACCCAAAGCAAACCCAATCAAAATAATGCCATGGAAACACCTAATTTATAAGGCATTGGTTGTTTGCTACATTCAAAAAATAATTTCTGACGATAATATAAAGAATTTAGTCAGCACCAACTTCATAGATATTTAAAAATTACCTCTAATTTCTTGGCACAAGGTCCATTAACAAGCGCAACCACCCCATCATCTGACACCTAAGCAAAGAGAAAAAGCAACACAGCACACAAATGGGAAAGATGGAAATAAAATTTTCTAAATATTATTAATCATTTATGTATAGTTTTATCGCCTTCCATTTAGCAAACATGTGTTTTAGCCACACTTATCTTTTTCACCCTTACTTAAAATAATTGAGGGAAATGTGCCAAATTATATTGCAATTATATAAACAGTGAAGCATGAGGTAGTCAACAAATTCAACAACAACCAAAAGAATTAATTATGCTTTTCTGATGAGTCATGGAAGTTCACTGGGCAAACACATACAGTCTGTATATAGTAAGTCTGTATTTCATTTACCTGCGTAGCTGAGAAATCAACACACTGCAAAAATGGGCAGTTTTCTCCTAATGCATGTAAGGACACATCAGTAATACCTAAACAGCCACCTAAATCAATTATCTTTAGTAGCCGGCAGTTACGTGCAAGAGCAAGGACTCCTTCATCAGTGAGATTGCAGCATCTTTTCAAAGAAGCTTCATGCAGGTATGAACAGGAGGAAGCCACTGCTTTTATTCCTGAGGGGAAACATAATTATGTATCAGTGAGCTATATATGCATATATATGAGAAATGTGACTGATTTTCATTTTAGCAGTCACCAGTATTGATGTATCCAACTGTATGTTAGCCTTTTGCAAAGTAGTCCGTCTGTGAGGATATACTTATTTTCCAGTGATGCTGCCATTATTAAAACTCTTTTGGAAAGTTTCAGGAATTCTCTACATAGTCTGTAGTATATCATTCAGAATATCTGTAATGAATGGCAAGGTTTTATTGTTGACAAGTAGATCTGCCTTTAGGAAACAGCCAAAAGTTATTCAGAACCAAATCAGGCAATTAAATAGTAGATAAATCTTTTTGTTAAAAGTTTTAAAGTAATAAAGTTAATTTTCTTGTGGACTCTGAAGGGAAATCAAAAGTTAAATTGCCCCAATGTCTTAGGTAATAGTTTTCATTGTTATCCTTAGGAATCATACATATGTTTCTGCACTCTCTCTTCCCCCCTTTGACTCTTAAATCCAATTAAACTGATGTAAATGCACATTGGAGACTGGTACATGATAATGAGCCACATAAATAAGAGAGTACTTTGGGAATCTTGGGCCCTTTCATCATGCACACACATTACAACAGTGTTAAAAGATAGCTTTATGGGCAAAATACACAAAAGGGAAGATGGTAAATTCATATGTAGGTCATTTTTACTGTTCTCTGTATCTTAAGAACTTCGATTTTTTATTTTTTTTACCCCCCAAAAGAACTTTTATTTTATTTATCAGTGTCCAGCATGAAAGTTCTTTTTAGTGAGTTACTATTTGTGTAAACATTTAAAAAACTTAAGCTTCTTTGTAATATTATAGGTAGCCTAACTTGCTAACCAAGATGACTGCAAAATATAGCCAACTACTCACAAAACTTTCCAGAAACCTAGCTAGACAAATCAGTCCCTCTTTTTTTTTTAATTTAATTTATTTTTAAAATTTACATTCAAGTTAGTTAGCATATAGTGCAACAATGATTTCAGGAATAGATTCCTTAATGCCCCTTCCCCCTCCCACAACCCCTCTAGTAACCCTCTGTTTGTTCTCCATATTTAAGAGTCTCTTATGTTTTTATCCCCTCCCTGTTTTTATATTATTTTTGCTTCCCTTCCCTTATGTTCATCTGTTCTGTGTCTTAAAGTCCTCATATGAATGAAGTCATGTGATATTTGTTTTTCTCTAATTTTGCTTAGCGTAATACCCTCTAGCTCCATCCACATAGCTGTGAATGGCAAGATTTCATTCTTTTTGATTGCTGAGTAATACCATTGTGTGTGTGTGTGTGTATGTGTATATATATACCATTGGTATATGGTATAATGGTATATATACCATTATATATATATACATATATATATGTATATATATACCATTGTGTGTGTGTATGTGTATATACATATACATATACATATACATATATATATGTATATATATATATCTCACATCTTCTTTATCCATTCATCCATCGATAGTCTCTCTTTCTTATATTGAAAGGAAAGGTTACAATTCTATATTGATAGAAAAAAAGGGCAAAAACTCTGTAATTCATGCAATAGTGACACTGAAAAATGCAGTCTGACTGGCTATTAAAAACTATGCATTGTAGGGGATGAAAGGTACAGCGTAGGGAATATAGTTGATGGTATTGTAATGGTCTTGCATGGTGACAGAGGGAAGCAACACTTGTGGTGAGCTTTGCATAATGTACAGGCTTGTCTAATCACTAAGTTTGTACCACTGAAACTATTGTAACATTGTATGTCAACCCTACTCCAATAAAAAATTTTTTTTAATCAAAAGACATAAAAACAAAAAATAAACTATGCATTGTACAGACTGATAGCAGACTGCTTAGTAACCTTACTCTGATGATGATTTAACTTTCTGTTGTAATTTTGCATCAAGAAAGCCTTAAAGTATGAACTGGTCATTTCTTATTCTATTATACCAGGAAAAATATTTAAAATACAGAGGTGTCCATCCATGTTTATTTTAAATATGTTTAAATTGCAAGTAGTGACTTAGTGTATTCTTAACTTTCAGCAAAGATTATAAGCAGGAACTCTAATTTGGATTCTTTCGCTTGGTTTGAATATTAAACATTTTTTTTAATGTTTATTTTTGAGAGAGAGAGTGTGTGTGTGTGTGTGTGTATACACACACACACACACACACATATATATATATATATATATATATATATATATATATATATATATATATACATGAGTGGGGGAGGGGCAGAGAGCAAGGGAGACACAGAATCTGAAACAAGGTCCAGGCCCTGAGCTGCCAACACAGAGCCCAACATGGGGCTCGAATCCATGAGCCGTGAGATCATGACCCGAGCTGAAGTCAGACATATAACTGACTGAGCCACCCAGGCACTTTTAGTTTGAATATTTTTATTGATAAATACAGTTTCTGTTTCTTTGATGTCTTCGTACTCACTTTTGACACATTTACTACCCCTCCTTCCCGTTCTTTGTTCCAAAATTATACTAGATGAGGAATAGTCTACCAATTTATTCAGTGTTAACAAACAGACCTTTTGAAGTTATGGAAATTCTGTTTTCTTTTGAGGAACTTAAATTTAATTTCTTCAGCTTTCTGCAGTTGCACAGGTGCAGGAGAGCAGTATCTGAAATATCACAGCTCCGTAGATCTAGAGTTTGGACTTCAGGATGTAAAATCTATAAAAAATACATGATTTAAAAATTAATTTTTCCTATGAATATAAATGTTTATTCCATATTCAGTGTTTTGGTGGTCCCATCAGATAAATGGTGGATGGAAAATGTAGCAAAGAATACAAAGACATATCTGTGTGGAGGCACATATGTAAGGCAGGAAAAATACAAGCCCACTTCTAACTGGAGGTGCAGCTTCTAGCATCCCCAAAGTCTTTGCTGGGACCTGAGAAGCAGGATCGAGGTGGTGGCACGTGCTTATCTTTTTTCAGTAGATCTTGACTATTATTAGAGATCCTGGCTACATGCCTCTGCTCAGCAGGTATGAGTCTTTAATCACTTAGACACTGAATGGTTATAGGATATGAATATTACTTATCTACAACATTTACCTCCTTCATTCTTATTGGGAGCTAGTACAAGCAGACCCAGTATTTCTGAATGTTTACTTGAAAGCAACAAATATAGCAAATCAATTTCAAAGGGTTTTGAGCTCTTTTCTTGGGCGTTCTTTTTACTTTATTTTTTCCAAAGTAGAACTAACTTTACTTTTCTGAATGTAAAAGTAATGTATTATTACTGAAAAGATTTAGACAATATAGACAAATTATAAAAATAAGAAGAGTACTAAGTACATTATATACATGATGCCATTTAGTATTCTCTCTTTCTCAAACACATAAACACTCCTGAGAGATTCGTCATTACCATATTATAAAGGAGGGAACTGAGGCATCCAGAGCTTAAATAGTAACACAAAGTACACAGCAAAAAAGAAGCAGAGCTAAGATTGAAAACCAGGTCTTTCCAATTCCAAAGGCTATGATTTTATCCACTATAACTAAAATTACCCATCATACCAATGCCCAGAGAAAAGCATTTTAGTTTTGGTGTTTTTTGACTTAAAAAAAAAAACAACTTTGAAGAAAAATGGGATCAGATTATATATAAGATGAGCACTTTTTACAAAAACAACTTATTGTGGTTGCATACGATTCCATTTTATGAATGCACCATAATGTATTAAATGCATCCTACACTGACAAACACTTCAGTTGAACATTTAGGCTGAGTTAGGAGGCAATATAGTATAGTGATTAAGAACATGTCCTCTGGAGGCAGACTGCCTGAGTTTGAACCCTTTGAGTGTGATCCAATTCTGGTTTGTGTGTGTGTGTGTGTGTGTGTGTGTGTGTGGGTGTGAGTGTGTGTGTATGCACCTCAATACCCTCTTTATTAAAATTGGTAGAATATTTTGTGACAAATAAAGGTGTCTCGCTTATGTGTTATATGTAACTGTCAACTATTATGATAAATGGTATTATGATGAGCATACCTGTGTACTTTCCTGATTATTATTTCTTGGGATTCATGTCAGAAGTAAACGGTAAGTGCAAATGCTAAATAACCCTATTGTGGTAATCATTTTGCAATATGTAAGTGTATCAAATCATCACATTATGCTGTAGGCTGTAAACCTACACAATGTTACATGTCAATCATATCTCAATAAAACTGGAAAAAATACTAGGACTAAAATTTTTGAGTCCACAGTAAGTACATTTTTAGGACTTTTGATAGTTAATGCCACACTGTCCTCCTAAAAGGTTTTTATAAATTTACACTCCCACCAACAGGAGACAAAGTGACTGTTGCCCACACTATTGTCAACACTGGGTATTATTATTTTTAAGTCTCTGGCAATGCCAAACTGAAAGACAAACTGTGACTTTTATTACTAATGAGGTTAAATATACTTTTATACACTGATAGTGATTTATATTTTTTCCTTTGAGTATTTCCTGATTCTTCTGTTTTAGTATTTGTTTTGATTTTTCTTATTGGTTTGTTATCAAGATAACAAACCTATAGAATTACATGTGTATTGCAAATATTTTTCCTAGTTTGTTACTTGACTTTGTTTCTTTTTCTTCTTGCAGTAAGAAATTTCATATTATTATGTAATCAAATCCATCAATAGTTTTCTTCTTGGTTTCTAACTTTGCTGTCATGTTTAGAAAGGCCTCCTCCATCTAACTATAAAAAGATTTAGGAAATATTTCAAAAAGAGCCATCCAATGATGCATTCAACTTTGCAACAGATGTTAGATCTGGCTTTTTGAATAATTTCATAAACAGGACTCCATTTTATAGGACAGGGATTTGAGAGAGAGCACTAAATAAAGCATACTTCTGTTTTTTCTCTATCTCATTCACCCCTTAGCCCTTTCCTATTCAGGTAAAATGAAGTTTAAATGAATATTAAGGATGGTCATAAAATGAACATTTAAGCCACTCCAATATAAGCTAAAGGGTTAGAACAAAATGGGGATAGTGGGGAAATGAGGAAAAACATCAATTTTCTGTAGTTTCATAATGTTTCTTCTGTAAGCCATACACAAACTATATATATCCACAGAACCACTGGCAGTAAGAACCTGGGGATATTATTCTACCTCCATTGAGTCAAGCAGACTGCAACACTAAAATGTCTACGTTCCAGTGCAAGCTAACATGAAGAAATCAAAGCATTACAGGTACCTCAGGCTGTTAAAAGAAACACTAATGGCACATGTAAGTGCAATTACAAAGAGAGGTCACAGGGACAGTCATGTGCTGGAGTGCTATCACCACAGTTTGTTCCCTTTTGATTCCGGGCTTTGGGCAGAATGTGTACTAAAGTCAGCAGTTGGTAGTTAGAACCAGAGTTTCTATAGTAGACTAGTCTAGTCTAGACTAGAGTCTCCGAAGACAGTGATGATGGCTGCAAACCCATTTTATAGTTAAGGGCACTGACGCTCAGTGTTAGAGAGTGGCAAAGCTAGGATTTCAAATCGGGTTGGAGGCCTTTACTATACTTACTGCCTTATAGAATAGCCAATTTTAGCTTAGCTGTAAGGAGGGAGAGTGAGCATTAGTTAGCAGGAGGGAGGTATCCAGAAGAATGAGTTGAGAGGAGTGGCTTTTAACTGCTGATTGTTAGCCATGAGTGGATAAAACCAACGTAGTGGACTCTGATCAACATTTTTGTAAATTGAAATAAGACATAATAGAACAAAATAGAAAATATTCAAGTGTACTGCACACAGTATGTTACATGTAAATGTGGTTTGTGTACCAGAGGCATAATAGAATATATATTTCTTACTGTGGGTTTTTTTTTTTTTTTTGCCATTTGTGTATTCACCCTGCATTTTAATTTTTTCCAGCCTTATTGAGCTATAATAGTTCAAAAAGCTTAAAACTTTTAAAAAATGTAGAGATCAAGGGTGCTGTTATGATGAAGACAAGGGAAGCAAATGAAAGAATGGTGGGAGAAGATTTTTAAGTAACTATTACACATAAACATTTGGTTATATGCAGAGAAAAAAAGAACCCCAATGTTTTATTATATTTTGAAATTATTACTAAACCTAAAAAAAAAACCATTATTACTAACCTACTATATGCCATTGCTCTAAAAATCTGAAACCATATCTAAATAGTAAAATATAATATGCTTGCTTTACAAATATACATACTCTTACCTCACTTATATTTGAATCTGTTATCTGCCCCTGGGTACTCATTATTTTAATCAGTCTGTCTTTTATGTTTGGAGGCAAAGGCTTAATGTCTGTGATATATCTGGAAATATTCTTCATGAAGCACCAAAGGCATCTGAAATACAAAACAATATAGTAAATTACATGGTACCTATACTGATTCCTAATATTTGATGCTGTTTGTTAGCACTTAGTCCTTTCATAAATAGGGTGTACATTTAATATAAATATTTGCAACATAAGCTTGGTAAGATTTAAAAGCCTAGCGTGTACTCAGTTGTGGACCAGAGGCTCTTCCCTCACATTTTTTTTCTCAGCATACCTCATTTACTAAAATGCATTCTAAATGTCAAAAAAAGTTTTTCCTAAGTCCTAAGTTTTTCTCTAATTCCTAAGACATACCTAACATTTCTGTTACATATTCCTAAATAAACAGTGAGCTAGGGCCTGTTAATTGACAAGTTTTATCTATTCATGCAGCAAACTTTTCATGATTTTTCTTAAAAATTATTTGTGTAATGAAATCATGAAAGAACTATGACCATGAAGACTGCACAAATTGTACAAATCATGGAGATAACAACCAGGGTTGTATATGCCTAGAGTAGGGTTATCAGAGCAGGCAATAACCAAGACCCATATGACCAACATATCTCATATGTGGCCTGAAATTCCAACTATCTGAGAACCTCATACTTTAAACAAACAAATAAATATAAACCTTACTTAAATTTCTGACTACAAATATCCCCACCTATATATAATTTTACATTCATGAATTTCCCTCTCTGATCCTTTCCCCTTCCTTCCTCCCACTAATATCTAGTGTATGTTCTTATTTTTTTCTATGCTTTTACACACACACATACACACACACAAACATACACACATACACATTTAAAGGGTTGTGGGGGGTGGGTGATCATTGTTTCCTAAAATGGCATCACTGTGTACTCTTTTCTGTACCCTCTTTAACTCAATAATATCTTACAAAATTCTTCAAAGCATCAAGTATAGTTCTAATGCTCCTTTCATGGCTATATAACATTTCACAGTGTGGATGATTTATTTAGTCATTCTCCTATATATGATATTCCACTGCTTCTAGGACATGTTAACATATGCTGTCAGATTGTTTCCTAGACAGTCTATAACACTTCATATTTATTATATCTACCCTATTTCTCTACATCCCTCAGGCAATAGGTTTATTTTACTTAATTTTTCATTTTCATTATCTCCATTTCCCAATCACATCCTCCATCATCCAGGAATCTAATGTCTAGTATGTACCCTTTTGATGTATGTGTCCTTTTAACATGCTTGTATTTCTAATTTATATATGTGGTATTTGTCATAGATTTATCTAGTTTTTCACTCACCACTGCTTTAAAAGTCTACCTACTCTTGAATGTTGGAAAATCTTATGTGTGAAAAGTGGTACATTATTACTTTAATTTGCATTTCTCTATTTACTATAAATTTGACATCTTTTCATGAACCTCTTGGCTATCTGGATAGCCTATTTCCCTAAATTGTCTATTCATATCCTTTGCCTATTTTACTATTTTTTGACTTAAATTTGTAAGAGTTGTTTTTGTGGCCAAATATATGACTGAATTTGTATTTGCTCTATAAACATTTAGAGAATGTATGTTCTCTAAGAGATGTAATGTTCTCTCCATTATGCATGTTTGTCTAACTATATCTCTCCATGTATGTATATGTGTATGCACACAAATATATTATGTGGACATATATGATTGTTTATGGATAGTATTAATTCTTCTATGTTCTTTTTTTATGTTTATTTTTATTTTTAAGACAGAGAGAAACAGAGCATGAGTGGGGGAGGAGCAGAGAGAGAGGTAGACACAAAATCTGAAGCAGGCTGCAGGCTCTGAGCTGTCAGCACGGAGCCCGATGTGAGGCTGAAACCCGCAAACCATGAGATCATGACCTGAGCCGAGCATGACGCCTAACCAACTGAGCCACCCAGCCGCCCCAACTCATCTATGTTCTTATTTTTTCTACTAAATTTGTAGAATTCTTAATTTACAATACAATGCTTGTATTTTGAAATCAAGTTACTTTCATTTCTTTTTTTTGGGGGGGGGATATTTTATTTTATTTATTTATTTTGTAATTTACATCCAAGTTAGTTAGCATATAGTACAATAACTATTTCAGGAGTAGAATCCAGTGATTTATCCCCTATGAAGTTACTTTCATTTCTACTAGTTTTTGCTTTTTGTACATTACTGTTTTATAATGAAAAATTTTAAATACATAAAAATAAAATAGAATGATATAAAATCCTTGCATCATAAATCTAGAATTTTCAAATTTATTATTTATCATATTGTGTAAAATATC
The DNA here is from genome assembly GCF_022837055.1 of Prionailurus viverrinus. Classification (NCBI taxonomy): domain Eukaryota; kingdom Metazoa; phylum Chordata; class Mammalia; order Carnivora; family Felidae; genus Prionailurus; species Prionailurus viverrinus. Next base: position 61,076,813 of record NC_062567.1, read on the forward strand.
TTTAAGACATAAAACATTTCAGATAAAATTAAAGCCTCCTTTGTACACCTACATAGGTTTACTCTCTTTATTGCCCTTGGTAGAGGCAACCACAACCATGAAGTTTTTTTTTTTTTTAAACAGCTTTTAAAACAGTTTCTGTCCATGATTTTATTATATTTTTACTACTAAAGTATATGTGTGTAAATAACAGAGTATTGTTTTCTATAATTGTAAAATGTAGTATATTAAATTTCCTACCATGGCTGAATGTGTCAATTGTCTTTGTATGTGACGACATTCCTTTTAATAAGACTTTGGTGTTAGTTGCAAATTCATGATCATTATTTCTTCTTGTAGAATATTCCTTTCCTCAGTAAGTAATTTCTCTATCCACATTAATGTTTTTCACATTAGATTGTATTCAGTCTGGTTTTAACGTTGTTCTACCATTTTTCTTTGGCTTCTTTGGCTAACATGTTTACAAGATTCATCTGCATTGTTGCAGGTAGCTATAGTTGATGTAAAAAAATTGTTTCTTAAAGTTTATTCATTTTTGAGACACAGAGAGAGACAGAGCATGAGCGGGGAAGGGGCAGAGACAGGGAGACACAGAATCTCAAACAGGCTCCAGGCTCTGAGCTGTCAGCACAGAGCCCGATGTGGGGCTCGAACTCATGGACTGTGAGATCATGACCCGAGCTGAAGTTGGACACTCAACTGACTGAGCCATCCAGGTGTCCCAAGTTGATTTTAATTTTGAGTTTGTTCAAGTCCATTTTCAATACTGTATAATATTCCATTGTTTGAACAATTTGTCTTTTCTATTGTCAGCGAACATTTGGGTGGTTTATAATTTACTATTATAAATTATATTCATATGAATGCTCTTGGACAGGTCTTTTGGTGCACGTGTGCCTGTTTTAATCAAGTACATGTCTACAAGTGGAATTGCTGGCTCATAGGTATGTATATGTTTAGCTTCATGCTAAATAGTCTTCGGAAGTGATTGTACTGATTCCTATCTTCAATTAGTGAAAGTTCCTGGAATCCATATCCTTGTCAGCATGGCATTATCAGTCTTTTTAATTGTAGCCAATTTATGAATATATGGCAGCAATGCAATGTGACTTTAAATTGCAACCCCTTATTGCGGCGCCTGGGTGGCTCAGTTGGTTGAGCATCCAACTTTGGCTCAAGTCATGATCTCGCAGTCTGAGTTCGAGCCCTGCGTTGGGCTCTGTGCTGACAGCTCAGAGCCTGGGGTTTGCTTTGGATTCTGTGTCTCCCTCTCTCTCTGCCCCTCCCCTGCTCATGCTCTCTCTCTCTCTCTCTGTCAAAAATAAATAAAAAAACATTAAAAAAAATTGCAACCCCTTATTATGAATTAATTTGAGCATGTTTTCATTTCTTTATTGTTCATTTGAATAGTCTCTTGTGGAGTATCTGTTCAAGTAGCCTGCCCAATTTTCTTTTGGGTCTACGTTTTACTTACTGACATGTAGGAGTTCCTCTTCTATTCTGGACATGAGCTTTCTGTTGGTTATATATGTGGCAATTATATTCTCCCATTCTGTGGACTGCCTTTTCACTCTCTTTCCCAAGTCCTATGTTGAAGTATAGTCTAATGTTTTCTTTATGGCAAGTTTCTTTTGCATTCTGTTTATGAACTCTTTCACTGTCCTAAGTTCATGAAGCTAATCTGCTATGCTTTCTTCTAGGAAAAATTAACTAAATGTGTTGTTTTTATCTTTCACTTAAAAAATTTTTTATTTTTATTTTTATTTTTATTTTTTTTAAATTTTTTTTCAACGTTTATTTATTTTTGGGACAGAGAGAGACAGAGCATGAACGGGGGAGGGGCAGAGAGAGAGGGAGACACAGAATCAGAAACAGGCTCCAGGCTCTGAGCCATCAGCCCAGAGGCTGACGCGGGGCTCGAACTCACGGACCGCGAGATCGTGACCTGGCTGAAGTTGGACGCTTAACTGGCTGTGCCACCCAGGCGCCCCTAAAAAAATTTTTTTTAATTAAATAATCTCTGTGCCCAATGTGGGGCTTGAACTCACAACCCTGAGATCATGCTCTGCTGAATGAGCCAGCCAGGCACCCCGGCTTTTCACTTTTTGACTTAAAAACTACCTGGAATTGAATTTTGCAGTTGTCAAGAACTATGCAGAGTCTGAGAATTTCCCCCACTTACAAGCCTGCAAGTTAGCCTACTACCATGTCATGAATGCTAGCAGAAGATAGATTCCTGAGTTAAAGAAAAAGGACTTTATTACACATGACAAGAGCAGTAGTCAGAGCTTCACATTTATGCTGGCTCTTCATGCCCCCTAAGTCCTACCGTGTAATATAGGTAGGGCCCAGATGAATGCTTGAGAAAAACAACGAGCTTGGGTGATTCACAACTTTTATGGTAAACTGAAGCAAGTTTGCTTTTTTTTTTTTTTTTTGGAAGGAGACAGTATTTGCTGCAAAAACACATTTGAGAAATGCCCTAGGTAAAGAGTAGTCAAAGCCTTACATTCTTGGCATAACCAGTAGGTTCATGGCAGATTGCCTCTCCCAACATCCACCCAACATGTTCTTGGCTGAACTCAAATATTTATGTAAGTACACCACTCAGTCAGCTACTCTAATTTGACCAAAAAAGGGAGAAACCAAATCTGTTCAATTTGTCTCTTAAAGCATTTAATTAAGGCTACTATCAATAGTATTCTACATAGTAAGACAAGGCCAATCTGCAGTAATGACCTCAACAGTGCCCCCCCAGAGTCCCAGACTCAGCTAACTGTGAATAAGTATGGAGGGGGGGAGGAGGACTAGTCAGTCTCATTTAGACAGACAGGATGTAGTCCAATATATCAGCTATTATGAAACATGAAAAGGAATTTAGATTGTTATTCAATCTGAGGATTCCTTAATGCCCTTTACCCATTTAGCCCATCCCCCCTCCCACGACCCCTCCAGCAACCCTCTGTTCTCTATATTTAAGAGTCTCTTATGTTTTGTCCCCCTCCCTGTTTTTTATTTTTTTATTTTTGCTTCCCTTCCCTTACGTCCATCTGTTTTGTATCTTAAAGTCCTCATATGAGTGAAGTCATATGACATTTGTCTTTCTCAGACTGACTAATTTCGCTTAGCATGATACCCTCTAGTTCTATCCATGTAGTTGCAAATGACAAGATTTCATTCTTTTTGATTCCTGAGTAATACTCCATGGTGTGTGTGTGTGTGTGTGTGTGTGTGTGTATATATATATCTATATATATCTATATATATCTATATCTATATATATATATATATATATATATATATATCACATCTTCTTTACCCATTCTCCATTGATGGACATTTGGGCTCTTTCCATATTTTGGCTATTGTCGATAGAGCTGCTATAAACATTGGGGCACATGTGCCCCTTCAAAACAGCACACCTGTATCCCTTGGATAAATGCCTAGCAGTGAAATTGCTGGGTTGTAGGGTAGCTCTATTTTTAGGTTTTTGAGGAACCTCCATACTGTTTTCCAGAGTGGCTGCACCAGTTTGCCTTCCTACCAGCAATGCAAAAGAGATCCTCTTTCTTTGCATCCTCACCAATATCTGTTGTTGTCTGAGTTGTTAATGTTAGCCATTCTGACAGGTGTAAGGTGGTATCTCATTGTGGTTTTGATTTGTATTTCCCTGATGATGAGTGAGATTGAGCATGTTTTCATGTGTTGGTTGGCCATCTGGATGTCTTCTTTGGAGAAGTGTCTATTCATGTCTTTTGCCCATTTCTTCACTGGATTATTTGTTTTTTGGGTGTTGAGTTTGATAAGTTCTTTATAGATTTTGGATACTAACCCTTTATCTGATATGTCATTTGCAAATATCTTCTCCCATTCCGTTGGTTGCCTTTTAGTTTGTTGTTTTTGCTTATTGTTTCCTTTGCTGTCAGTTTTTTATTTTGAAGAGGTCCCAATAGTTCATTTTTGCTTTTGTTTCCCTTGCTTCTGGAGACATGTTGAGTAAGAAGTTGGCCAAGATCAAAGAGGTTTTTGCCTGCTTTCTCCTTGAGGATTTTGATGGCTTCCTGTCTTACATTTAGGTCTTTCATCCATTTTGAGTTTATTTTTGTGTAAGGTGTGAGAAAGTAGTCCAGGTTCATTCTTCTGCATGTCACTGTCCGGTTTTCCCAGCACCACTTGAAGAGACTGTCTTATTCCATTGGATATTCTTTCCTGCTTTGTCAAAGATTAGTTAGCCATACGTTTGTGGGTCCATTTCTGGGTTCTCTATTCTGTTCCATTGACCTGAGTGTCTATTTTTGTGCCGATACCATACTGCCTTGATGATTACAGCTTTGTAATACAGTGTGAAGTCTGGGATTGTGATGCCTCCAGCTTTGGTTTTCTTTTTCAAGATTGCTTTGGCTATTTGGGGTCTTTTCTGGTTCCATACAAACTTTAGGATTGTTTGTTCTACCTCTGTGAAGAATGCTGGTGTTATTTTGATAGGGATTGCTTGTTTTTTTTTTTTTTTTAAGATTTTATTTTTAAGTAATCTCTACACAATCGTGGGTAGAGAATTTAGTCCTGAGACTGAGAGTCCTGTGCCCTACTGAATGAGCTAGGCATCCCCACATTTTGTTTATTGATTCATTGGTGATAGACATTTTGTTGTTTCCACTTTTTGGCTATTGTGAATACTGCTACTATGAATATATGTGTATAAGTACTTGTTTGAGTACCTAGTTTCAGTACTATTAGGTATGTATCTAGGAGTGGAAGCTGGGTAATATGGTAATTCTATGTTTAACTTCTTGAGGAACTGCCAAGTAGTTTTTTCCTTTACTTCTTAATATGACTTCCCTTAGTTCTTTGAACACATTTATAATACTTTCTCTGAAGCTCTCGCTAAGTCCAACACCTGGGTCCTCTCAAAGGCAGTTTCTTTGCCTATTTTTTTTCTCTGTGTATGGGTCACAGTTTCTGTTTCTTTGTCTTGCAATTTTTTTTTTTAAACAGTATAGTCTAGATACTATAATACAGTAACTCTGGATATTGATGCCACAGATTTGTGATTATTTACTTGTTTGTTTAGTGACATGACTGGACTAAGGCTATTTTTCTGACTATATGCAACCTCTGATTTGCTCCTTAGTGGGCACAGCTTGGACGTAAGCATTGTTACCCTGGGATGTGAGCAGTTGTAGTAGGGGTCTCTTTGACTATCTCTTTCTCTGATTATTTTGTTAAGTCTGTATTAGTATCACACCCACTGTCAGCCTTCACTCATTACAGATCGATTGCTCTAATGTTTTCAACAATGCGTGGGGTATAAATTGCTCCATAATGTCATCCAATTCATTTTGGACTCCTTTGTAGGATTAGTTTCAGGGGTCAGTGTTTAAGGCTTGTTCTCACCCCAGGCAGGCTCTTGTTATATGTTCCTTTCCCCGGTTCTCTCTGGTAAACTTCCTGGCCTATGGTTTAGCTTGCATCTTACATGAAGCTCTCAGGCTCTTTGTAATTACTTTTATTTAAACTCTCCCCACCCTCTGTTTCAAATAAAGTCATTTTCTTGACAGCTTTGGAGTTCTGTGTTTTGCAGTCTGTCTTTCTTCCTGGGAAAAATCTTTAAGCCAGAATTTCAGAACTGGGAACAAGGATGATGATATGCTTTCCTCTGAGTGAAACCCATACTTTAGGAGCAGGGTGCTGGGAAGTAGCTTCTGGTCTTCCTGGCTTGTCTCGTTTAGGATGGAACCTCCACCCACAAATGAGCTGCCCAATAAGTGGGGGCTAGGTGGAGGTAGCAATCCCCCAATCACTGACCATACTCACCCATAATTTAGCCTGTGCACAAGTATCTGGGGTGGAGTGTGATGATAAATGCTGGCATCCTGTCCTTCCCAGGAAAACACTGAGGCCTCTGAGTAGGAGCTGGGGGGGAGAAGTAACCCCACCTGGAGTGGAGTTATAGCTCCAATGCCAGACTCTTGTTCTTACTGAGTTTTAAAAGATTATCTTGAATGAATGTTTCTTCATTTGCTGTATACCCTTAGGAAGCTGTCTGGAGACTTGAAGCAGTTGTTTTTATAATTTTCAACTTTTATGCTTATTTTACTGGGGGACATATTCTTGGAGCTTCTCATGCTGCCTTTTGTAAGTCTTCCAAATATCATCAATGTTCACATCCATTTAACAAATACCTGTATGCCATTAATAAGAGGGGCGCCTGGGTGGCGCAGTCGGTTAAGCGTCCGACTTCAGCCAGGTCACGATCTCGCGGTCCGTGAGTTCGAGCCCCGCGTCAGGCTCTGGGCTGATGGCTCGGAGCCTGGAGCCTGTTTCTGATTCTGTGTCTCCCTCTCTCTCTGCCCCTCCCCCGTTCATGCTCTGTCTCTCTCTGTCCCAAAAATAAATAAAAAACGTTGAAAAAAAAAATAAAAAAAAAAAAGAAATATGGTGACTCCTTTTCTTTTAAATATGTACTTGGGTTCTTTTAAAATAAACTGTTCACTTTAAGTTTGCTTACTTTTCAGTAAAAGTTCTTTCTATCTCCATTAATTCTACAACAATTCTTGGAAAGAAATGGTGTGTGTGTGTGTGTGCAAGAGAGAGAGAGAGAGAGAGAGAGAGAGAGAGAGAGACATTCATGTATTCTTAAAAATACATAAATTTGCTAAATTGTGTTAAAAATTGAGGTGAGAGATAGTTTTCCTACTTGTGGCTGGTGTTCACAGTTCAATCTTTCATACTTCCATAGGTATGCCATGAATGTAAGGTCCCAACCGCTCTTTATTTGGAGCATTTCTCAAGGGGGTTGTGTTTGCGGCAAACTAAACTGAGAGATGAGGTATCATCTCCCTCCAACCCAAAGGAAAGCTTGCTTACTGCTTGTTATAAAATTGTATCACACAATTGTTTTTGTGTGATACAAAAAACACTCAGTGTTTTTCTTCCTGTAATACACCCACTGTGCAGGTATCCATCTGAGACCTCTGTGTCATCCTCATGGGATTTGGGGGAGAAGGGTAACTGAGGCAAACTGCTTGTGCTGCTTGCTGTGCTATAACACAGTCCTTTGTCTCTAGCCCAGAAATCGTAGGTCTTCTGCCAGTATCCATGAAACAGTAATAGTCTAATCAAGTAAAATCAAATCCTAGATCTAACAATATTGTGATGAGAATTGGATACTGATGGAAACATAGTTTTATGGAAGAGGAAGAAGAAAGGTTCTGTGGACCTGGTCTGGAGATATGAGGAGACTCCTTGTGATCTGGTAGCAAATGTTCTCCCCATTTACAGCAATCTGTGCTGTCACCCAAAATAATATTTTAAAAAAATTGTTGCTTTCTCCACCTCCAGCCAAACCAATTTTATGATCCACCTGAGGCAAGCAGCAGCTGTAGCTGTCAATTTGATCTGCTGCTGGGTTTCTTATCTCTGTCCATGTGCAGTAACAGAAAAATGTCTGTGGATATGGGTGGCCCTGAACTTCTGTGTATTATAAGGAAGGTTGCAGTTACTCAGCGACACTGCCCAGATGGCAGAAGCAAAACAATGTCATAGTGATCCAAATTGAGTTTAACAATAAATCCAGACTAGAGTGACCTGTGTCTCTTTGGTTTATATGGTTGTATGTAGAGAAGAAGAGGCCATGGAATATCTCTCAGTTGGGTTGAGGGTTTCTTTTTGGCTCATCTACTATCCCCGTAATTACTGACCATATCACTAAAGATTAACAGGTAAGCTTCAATTTCCTTGTGCAGGTCATAATGGATACTATCCTGGGCTTATACTACCTCTTGTCTAAGACCTACCGGTTTCCCTTGAGATTTATTCACAGCTGAGTCTGGGCTCCTGGGAACACAGCTGAGGTCAATATTGCAGGTTGACCTCACCCTGCTTCTTGAAGCTCTATTAATAGCCTCAGTTAAATGTTGTATTTTACAAACTCATTACATTTGGTCCTAGCCTCTGCTGACCAAATTAATCAGTGTGGCTGAAAAAGTATCATACTCATCTGATAATTTGTCAGAAGCCAAGATGGTAGGACCAAAAAGTGGAATGTTAGGAAAGGCAGTTCTTTATGGGTTTTTCATCATCTTACCAGTCTTGCTGGGAATGACAAGAATACACAGCCCTGATATGCTTTATCCGGGCCATCCACAGAGTTGTGTTTATAATAAGCAGCCCTGTGCCATAAAGTAATGTCTCCTTCCAGGACAAAGAGGTTGCTTACTGCTTACTATACATTGGCAGAGTCCCTAAATTCAGTGTTTCTTTTCTGTAATGCAACTCGTAGCTTGAGTAGACATTCATTTGGGCTGTGTTTCTCTCCTGGAATGCAACCCATTGTTTGTGTTGGCATCCATCTGAGCCCTTTGTGTTGCATCTGTGCGTCTTGGAGGTCAAGAGGAAGTGACATAAACATGCGAATGCTCATGTTGCTTGCTGTGCAATGAATAACAAAGTCCTTTGTGCCTTTGACCCAGGAGACTCTGTTCTTCTACCAGTATCCATGAAACAAGACCAGGCTAAAAATGTATTTGTTTATATATAAGACAGGTAAAATCAAATTCTACACTGACAGTCATTCCCCTTATATTTTCCTTTATGCAGATTTCAGCTATATTTTAAATGTTTACTTTTTTCCATGGTGCCATCTTTTTTGCTCCCCCATGTCTCTTCCTCAGTCTTTGTCATCTTGGCCTTTAGGATCCTCTTCTCTGAGCTTAGCTGTGCAGCCTGTGCCACGTATTCCCCACAGTAAACGGTTTCCTCTTTCTGCTCCAGTTCCCTCCAGCAGCAACATAAGGGAGTTGGGACAGAAACAATTTACTATTTTGAAAAATGCTGCTATGAGAATTACTAAATGGCTCACAAAAACTATCTAAAAGTCTGTTGGTCAAAGAAAGTTTATTAAATTTACTGCAGCAAGGGTTTAACAGGGTTTGGGTAATGTCTCAATAGGGGAAAGATTTGGGTAATGTCTTTGGGTAATGTCTCAATAGGGGAAAGAGTACATTTGGGATTCTCCCTCCAAGATGGGGAATGGGTTAGGATGAGACAAAATTTGTAACATAATAGTATAAGACTGATGGACATGACACAGGTTCTCAAAGTAAGCCCTGATGAAACAATCTATCCTGATAAACATAATGTTTGCTCTAACAATCAAAATGTTTGCCCTAATAACCAAACATTTGTTTAGATAAACTGATTGCAAAAATTTCCTGGAGCAAAAAGTTATATTGACGTTAAGCGATCTCAGTTCTCAGTCCCAACAGTTGACATAGGTGGTCTAAGTTCTCAATACAAAATGAAAACTGGCCAGCTAGAACCTAACAAAATCTTTAAAAGTTATAGACAAAAAGGGGGGGGTGGTGGTGGATAGATCTCTCATTCAATATGAATTGCTCTACACTTTATACTTAAACTTATTAATATAACCATCAGTTATATGGTGAAGTAATGTAACAAAGAAATGATTTTTGGCAAAATGGTCTACTGATATGAGTGTTGCACAAAATTTGGTCCTTAGCTTCCTTTTCTTCTCCCCATATTCTCTCTCATAAATTTAGTATGGCTTCATCTACCATTTATTAGAAATTTAGTCCTAATATTTCAGTCTGCTTGTTTGATATTTCTACTGGATATTTGGATTCATTTTTCTCATAAGACACCTACTTCTCCACAGTTATCTAATGATATCACGATTCTCCTGGTCAAGAAAGCTGAAAACTTTAGAGTAATTTTTGCTTTTTCTTTTTTCTTGGTCCTTCTATTCAAAATTATTCACCACTTCCCAGATCCAAAGGATTCTCTAAGGCAGTGCTGTTCAAAATGCTAGTCAGTGAGATTAGGAGCTCATGCAAGGATGTAACCAAGCAGTTTCCTTTATGGAGAAGTCCCATCCTCTGGACAAACAGTGCACTTAGTAAAAGGGTTGATTGCTATTCTGGATCAAGCTCCTCGTTACAATCCAGAAATAGCTTACTGCTGACCAAGTGCCAGCCTGAACATACCTTGTCCCCAAAGGATTTGCAAATATGATTCTCAAGGCATATATGGACCCTTACATGGGGGACAACACCCTAGTATGACAGTGAAGGTCATGTGGTCATCTTTTTACTTTACTTCCAAGTTCTAGATGATTTTTCTTTTTTTATTTTATTTTATATTTAGAGAGAAAGAGAGCAAGTCAGGGAGGGGCAGAGAGAGGTGGGGACAGAGGATCTGAGGCTGGCTCTGTGCTGACAGCTGAGAGCCTGATGCATGGCGTGAACTCACAAACTGTGAAATCATGACCTGAGGCGAAGTCAGACACTCAACCAACTGAGCCACCCAGGTGCCCCTAGGTAGTTTTTCTTACCATGTTTTATTCTGTTTCCTCTTTGCTCACTAAGCACTACATTTTAAAGCTCCATCCATTTGAATATATATTCATCTACTCTTCACTTTCCTAACAGCTGCATAATACTTGAAGTCACCTCTCCCAGCAATGGACATCCCAATTCTCCACAATGGAATTCTGCAATGAACATCTTCATACATGTCTCCTAGTTTGGGCACTCCTTACCTCTTTCCAAGATTTTGCAACAGTTTCCTAATTGTCTCTTTATTCCTGACTTCTCCCTAATGCAAATCTCTCTCTACACCCAGTACAGTTCCAAAACCTTTTATAGACCCCTACTGCTATGAAATTAAACAGTCTAATATCATTTTGATCCCCAAAGTTCCACTTCTAATTATCAGCTTTATGTCTTACTGCTCTGCTATTCACATTGTATTCTCTAGCCAAATTGAAATGCTACTGTCTGGTCTTCTCACATATTTCTAACTCCTGCTTGTCAAGCCTTTGCCCTTATTATTCCACTCCTTCTTAGACGTTTTTCCTCCCATTTGCAAATGTCAGATGCTACCAACCTTCAAATACAACCCTCTTTACAAAGCCTTCTCCTAGTCTTGTATATTTTTCTCATCAGAAATTTCAAAATTCTTTGTTAATCTCTCTTTTATGCTATTATTCTACCAATATTATAGTTTTTTATATACTTGCCTTATGCTTGCCCCATAAAACTGTACCTCTTTTATGCTAGATATTTGTCATAATCATCAGCATAGTGTTTCATATGCTAAATACATGCTTAACTGAATATTGAGCAACTCCTAAAAATAAGGAACTGTGGCTGTGAAGCGATAAAAGACTTGATTCTGGCCACAGAAGTTCAGAGGATCATTTATATGGATGCCTCAGGGAATCTTCAATACAAAGGCAGGAATTAAAAGACAGGAAGATAGCTAGGCTTTCATCTGTCTTCGTAACTTGCATTCTTAACTATTTCTCTGTCTTTACTGACCGAAAGAAAATCTTATTTGGATCAGGTATAAAGTTAAAGCCAAGAATGAAAGCAAATACTTTTCTCAGGACTCTACACAAGCCTGAGTTATACAAAGGAGAGTCAACAGATTTCTCTTTTACAAAAAGTGATTGTGAGGGGTGCTTGTGTGGCTTAGCTGGTTAAGCGTCCAACTTCAGCTGAAATCATGATCTCATGGTTCATGAGTTTGGGTCCTGTGTTGGACTCTGTGCTGACAGCTCAGAGCCTGGAGCCTGCTTTGGATTCTGTGTCTCCTTCTCTGTCTGCCCCTCCCCCTCTCGTGCTCTGTCTCTCTCAAAAATAAATAAACATGTAAAAAAACATTTAAAACAAGTGACTGTGGATTGAGGGACAGAAGTTTATGAGATGTAATGTAAATATCAATTCAAAAGCATTGATTTCAAAAGCATTCAGTAGATAAAGATAATTGTTCTCCTCAGCCTTAATTTTTACATGGCAATTTTTTAATGTAATATTAACAGACTGAAAACTCCCAGAGAGAAATAATTGCTATTGTAACTACAACTTCCAGCATATATTTCAGTGAAATAATTAATAACAATAAATAACACTTAGTAGTATTTACTACTTGCTAGGGTTAAAATAACATGCAGACCAGGCTTAAAAATTCTTCAAGCAGACAAAACCAGTCAGGTCATATAAGTGAAATTTAATCCAGCTTATATCATGAATGTAAGAGAAACTTAACCTAGGTTATTTCTTGTAAATGTCTCTGATAATCATAAATAAACCACCTTTCTAAAATGGTATAAAGAATCACTTTTAACCAATCCCCTTCTATATGTAAACTCTCATTTTTAAAAATTTTAATTCCAGTATACATAACATACAGTGTAATATTAGCTTCAAGTGTATAAAATAATCATTCAATAATTCTATGCATTGCTCAGTGCTCATCATGTTAAGTGCACTCTTTAATCTCCATTACCTATTTCACCCATCTCTACACCCACCTCCCCTCTGGTAATCATCAGTTCTCTATAGTTAAGAGTCTGATTCTTGGTTTGTCTCTCCTTCTCTCTCTCTCTCTTATTTTGCTTGTTTTGTTTATTAAATTACACATGAGTGAAATGATATGGTATTTGTCTTTCTCTGACTTCTTTCACTTAGTATTACATTTTCTAGCTTCACTCATGTTGTTGCAAATGGCAAGATTTCATTCATTTTTATGGCTGAATAATATTCCAGTGTGTGTGTGTGTGTGTGTGTGTGTGTGTGTGTGTGTGTGTATCACATCTTCTTTGTCTATTCACCTCTCGATAGACACTTGGGTTGCTTCTATAATTGGGCTATTGTAAATAGTACTGCAATAAACATAGGGGTGTATATATCTTTTTGAATTAGCGTTTTCGTATTCTTCGGGGAAATACCCAGTAGTGAAATTATTGGATCATCCAGCAATCCTATTTTTAATTTTTTGAAAAACCTCCATACTGTGTAAACTCCCCTTGTAATAACCAATCATTGTAAAGATTAAACAACTTCCTCATTCTCACTTTATGAGCCATCCTATGACTACATCTCGAGATTCTAACCATTTTTGGTTTTAAGTCTCCCTGTTCACTAACAGTTTGTTTCTCACTCAGTAAAACATTCATATCAACTAAAAATCTCTGAATTTTCTTTTGAAAGTTTTTGGTGTCAAAAGTGGGATCCAAAGATGACTCCTGATGAGCTCCAAGGCCAGTGAGCAATTAGGTGCCAGCATCCATGGAGCCCAATGCACACTGCTTTCTTAACAACCATGGGATTCCAGGGCAAATCTTCCTCAGATCTAAACTCCACTCCCTTTGTGTTGACTCCTCTGATTTTACCGAGCAACACTTGTTGAAGCTTTTCAGTAAGTGATGATATTCTGTTCAAAAGAGGGGGGGATGTGTGATTCCCTCTACTTTGGAATAACTGTTGAAAAACAGGAGCCCTGATAATTAAGTTTTCTTAGGGAATCTAAGGCAAAGATGGGTTCCATCTGGTCCAAAGCTCAGATCAGGATCTTATACCTTTTTAGAAAAATGGGTAAACTTTACGAAGAATAATTGGAACTGCAGTGACCATTTTGGGAAAATCTTTAATTTAGATAAAATAACCCACGTTAGGGGCATCTTTAAAAAAAGAGGATCCCAAATTTCTTAAAGGCAATAAATGCATTCCTTGGTTGTTATGTCAAAGCTTCTAAAAGACAAAATGATTCCAAAAATAGCTTCTCTAGGAAATTCTTACAGCAAATGAAAAATGTGTGGTAAAAGCTTAAGTCATTGCAGCACATAACCTTATCCCATCAGCCAGAAACACAATTTGGGTCCAACTATTCTTCTGAGTTTTGTATTGTTGTACCTGACATACAGCTAAAATTTTTAAATGAAAGCTACAAGATCTGTTTACAACTGTCTGTATACTAATGTATATGTATGTATATATGTATGTATGTTATGTATATGTGATTTCAAAAAGAGCTGTATTTAATTAGCTTAAAGAAAAATAAGTACTTATATAAGTTTAAGGATTCTTAAAACTCTCAGAAATATAAACTAACCGAAATGCTTTTCAAGTTCATATGATCTGGAGAATCTTGAATTATAAAAGCTTCAGAAATAGTTTAGGGGTGCCTGGGTGGCTCTGTTGGTTAGGCGTCTGACTCTTGGTTTCAGCTCAGGTCATGATCTCACAGTTTGTAGGATCAAGCCCTACATTGGGTCTGCACTGATAGCGTAGAGCCTCCTTGGAATTCTCTCCTCCCTACTCTCTCTGCCCCTCCCCCCTCTCTTTCTCTCAAAATAAATAAAGTTAAAAAAAAAAGAAATAATTTAAATGTGTTGGTTTAATAAAAATAGGCATGTCTTCACAGTAGTCAACATTAAACACAATGCAAATATACAATCTTTTCTACCTGAGTTTACTAGTCAGATACGCTGGTGCTATCTCTGTTATAAAGTTTGTAAGCAAGGGGTGCCTGGGTGGCTCAGTTGGTTAAGGGTTTGACTCTTGATTTCGGCTCAGGTCAAGATTTCATGGTTTGTGGGTTCAAGCCTCACGTTGGGCTCTGGGCTGAGAGTGAGGAGCCTGCTTGGGATTGTCTCTCTTTCCCTCTCTCTCTGTCCCTTCCCTGCTCTCTCTCTCTCTCTCTCAAAATAAATAAACTTTAAAATAGTTTTAAATTTGTAAGCAAGAAAAACTTAAGATGCTAGTTAAGTGTTTAATGTTTAATACAAATATGATTATTAAAAACAAATTAAGTAGATTACATTAGATGATGGGTATATGTTAAATACGTAGATCATTCAATAACAAGCTAATATACTGAAATATTAATTGCTAAACATATGTTTAAGTTTACTTTTGGCTGCTTAATTTTTACGAGACAAAAGATATTTGGATCTATTTTAATGTGGCCTTTTGCTGCATTAAAAAAATGTACTATGAAGAAGCACATGTCTCTAAAAAGTATATTTTTTTATAATTAAATATTTATAAATTTGCTAATCTACTACAGGATGCTGATATATGCCAGGCAGTTCACAACTTCCTGTCCTAGTTTTCACTGGAAAATAAAGATTAATAATGGTTAAAACTTATAATCCATATATAAAAATAAGCCTCCTAAAAACAAGAGTGAAAGAAAACAACTTTGTATACAAAGTATGAGAGGAGAATGGGATGTGTTTTTTGTAAGAGTAAGCAAAGAATATAGGATGTGTTTTTATTAGGAAAAAAAGTAATTTTGTCTTAAAGTAAAATGAGAAAGAAAAAAGGAATGAAACAAAAATCTAAATGAATACAGAAAGTTGCAAAAAGCTTGTGAAGAAATTTCATGTTGCATGGTCAAAGTTAGCTAAAATTCAATGGATTTATTTACAAAGACTTCCAAAACTGAGCTGAATAATATACTGACATAAAACCACAGTTTAATTTTCTCTGTTAAAAGAACAAATTTTCTTAGGTTGTTAGTCTGCTCCTAATACGGGATTATGAAAGGTTTTTCTTTACCTTTGTGTATTTTGTCTAGGAAACAAAGATTCTGTGTCTTATTAAAGTAATTTCCTGTGTTTCATTTTGTCTTTATCAGGTTTTTGATTGCTTAGGAAAACAGTCTTTTCAATATTAAAAGAGCTAAGGTATTTTTTTAAAACTATGTACTTTCTATATTTGCTTTTGAAATCTTTTTGTCACTTTGGTTGAATAGATAACTAAGTATTATTTCACAATGACTTGTGATCCTATTTAATCAAGTGTTTTAAACCTTTTGGCATTTTTTACAAACTTCGCAAAATCAAATTCTAAATTAAGTCTTTTTGACTTTGAGCTAACTTTCAGGGTTCCTAAAGATCTTGAAGTTTTTTTTTCTCTTCTTATAAAGGGAGACATTAAACTATAGGCTTTTTAAATGTGAAATTGCATGGAAAACATTATCAAGTAAAGCGGATGCTTAACCTTCTTAGGTTGTATTTGTATGGATACATGTTATTAATATAAGTGTTCCAGAAATTGCATGAAATTCCTAGGAATCTGATATGCCCTGATACAATGTTATCAGTCATAGTTCTAATCATTTTTAAATGTTGTATACCACAAAAGTAGCCAAACTTAGCAGCCAATCATATCATTTTTTTTTGTAGTGAGCTGAAACAAAGGCTATTTTTATCTTTTGTCATTTACAAACAGCTATTATTATACACTGAATCATCTATGAAAGCATTTATAACCAACTGCAGGCCAAAATGCTTTGTCTTCAAGGAAATTCATGGAAAAGACCCTGACAAATACTCTAGAATACAAGTTTCTGATAATTTTAAGATCATACCACTTAACTGGGTAAGAATTTCTAGCATGCTAATGGAGAAACTGATTGATTCATAAAACTGCTAACCCAAGAGCAAGAAAAAAAACAATTGATTACATGGGACTAAACCAACTAATAGAGATGATTATCATTTTTATGACATTGTTTGAAGCATTGCTGGTTCTTTAATGTTTTGCTTTCCAAATTTAAAGAACCCCCTTTCTGTTTTCTTTTAAACTACTATATAACTGGGGAGCCTGGGTGGCTCAGGTGGTTGAGCATTTGATTCCTGATTTTGGCTCAGGTCATGATCCCAGGGTCTTGGGAGGGAGCCCTGTGTCAGGCTCTTTGCTGAGCACGGAACCTGACTAAGATTCTTTCTCTCTCTTTTCCTCTACCTCTCTCTAAAATAAAATAAAATAAATAAAATAAAATAAAATAAAATAAAATAAAATAAAATAAAATAAATAAAGTAAAAACTATATAACATAACAATGTGGTAAACTTTTGAGAACAAAAATTAAACATTTATCTTGTTCTCTCTACCTGATCCCTTCAGAGTTAAGACAAAAGAACTCTTATGAGTATTGAGTATTCTTATTTTCATGGCAGTGTAGGTATTAGCACAAATTCAATCAGAATTTGCTCTCTTTGTAACAGAACACAATTGGACAACCCATTAGCTTGACTTCTTGGCCTAAAGGGGTGTTTAAAGATCTAATCTGAGATTTCTTATTACCAGACAGTTTTCAAGAAACTAACATTGGATTTTTGGAGCAAACAAAGACCCTTGGATTACCAAAGCTTGGACTTGAACATCATTTTTGAAAATGTGCATAAAGTAACTATTCTGCTGCACTTATATAAATAATGAGCTGAATTTAATGGGACCAGATTCATTTTACAAATAAATTCGTCTTATTATGATTATCTTTGGTAAAAACAAAGTGGTTATAGAGAGAAAAATTATGTTTCAATAGAAAACTATAGTGTACCTGTTATTATATTCTAGTCCTGTTCATTATCTTTGAGGCTTTGTTATCTTTCTGTAAACTGGACTGGATCCTGAATTCTTCTAGTTTCCTCCAACATCTGGCTACAACTTTCCAACCTAACTTTTCCAATTTTCTCTTACCCTTCTGACTTGGAATAAAAACTAAAAAAACTACCCTTTTCCTCAAGTCCTACAACCTAAAGTCAGACAACTTGATATAAACTTCAGAGAAATCACCACAACAGATCATGTACAGACAACCTTCGTGCCTACTTCTATTTCAGGCCACTCATGAGAGTTCACCAAAATACTCAATGATGTCATCAAAATCATTCAAACTGTAAACCAGGAAAATCCAACAGATAGAAATTGCCTCCTCACTCCATTATCTAAAGATGTTTTGAAAAAAATGAAAATAAAACAAAATAAAATAAAGATGTTTTGAGCTCAAATCTAGAAATTTTCTTGACTGGTTGCTCTCCAGATTCAGAAACTGAGTTTGTAATTTGCTCCAAGTGTTAATTTGTATCTTTCTTTAGTTTCAAAAGAAATGCCTAATTGCTCACACCATACAGAGGCGTAACTTAGATGGAAGCGCACCTATAACACTCCTGAAATAAGACATCCTCATGTTTATCTTCGGTGATCATAACATGATTCAATAGGGCAAGGCACTAATGCAATATTAAGAAATGTACTTTCCACCAGATTTAAAAATGTGATCCATTCCAAAAGAAAACATTCCTAGAGACTTAGTTTATTGGAAAGGATACTCACAAAAGACTACAGTTAAACCTCTTCAGGAGAGATCATATCTTCTGCAAAATCCCTACCATTACAGCAAGAATCTGTAAACTCTTTTTTTTTTTTTTTAAATTTTTTTTTTCAATGTTTATTTATTTTTGGGACAGAGAGAGACAGAGTTTGAACAGGGGAGGGGCAGAGAGAGAGGGAGACACAGAATCGGAAACAGGCTCCAGGCTCTGAGCCATCAGCCCAGAGCCTGACGCGGGTCTCGAACTCCCGGACCGCGAGATCGTGACCTGGCTGAAGTCGGACGCTTAACCGACTGCACCACCCAGGCGCCCCAAGAATCTGTAAACTCTTGCACAGCCTTAGACACCCTAACCACTTAACAAGGAGATGCATATGTTGTAACTGGTTAAAAAAAAAAAAGGTTCCATGGATTTAAAAAAAAAAAAAATTTAAGTAGGCTTCGTGCCTACTGTGGAGCCCAACACAGGACTCCAACTCACAACCCCAAGATCGAGACCTGACTTGAGTTCAAGAGTCGGACACTTAACTGATTGAGCTATCCAGGTGCCCCATTTCCACGTTAATAAATTAGGAATTATTACCCCTAATTTAAAAGATCTTAAAGATCCGATGTCAATCTTTCATCAGATAGGTGATGCTTCTTCCACTGATTTACTTAGTTGGTTAAACCTTGGCTCCTGGCAATCTCTCCCAGAATTTTTGAATTTCCATCTCATAGTCATCATATTAACATCCCCAGCTGTAGCAGCGCTGACAACACTGACTCCATCTTTGGCCCTCCATCTTGTTTCTGCTCTTGCAATGACCTCCCTCGGAGCTGTATGTTCCAAGCCCCTTGGAGGTTAAAGTATGCCCTGACTGGAATGCAGAAAGGCTTGCTCTGATCTTCTCTAAAGTGGTGCACAGAAGGTACCACTTTAGATAACTAGTAGAGATGACTGATGCACAAAAGGCACCACTTTAGATAACCAGGAGAGATGACCGCGAATAGATGGCGCCACTTTAGATAACTACACTTTGCACCATAATGCCCTTTGCTCTATAAAAGCTGTAAGTTAAGGTTTGGACTGGGTGGAGAATAGCTGCATAGCACCTGGATTGTAATGGGACCGAGGTCCACACAGAGAGTCAAGACACTCAGGCTTTTCTTTCCAGGAAGCAACTTTATTCATTGTGCCGGCATGGGCTCAATGGGTTTGTACCTGAGAAACTGAGCACCGAGCACAGCGGGGGGTAGCCTTTTATGCAACTTCTACTTCTTTGTCTCCCATAAATGGTGACATATAGACATACAGTCTGATTGGGCGGTCTGTGTTACAAAGTCGTGAGGAATGTCACGTACACACACATAGCCAGGTTGCCTTCCCTTGAGGTTTTCACCACATTCCTTAGGGAGGGGCTCTACCACAGGATCATCTGTCCACTGGCTCCCCTTTGTCAGTAGGTCACCCTGAATAAAAGTCTGTGTAAACAGTAATGGAGAGGCTGGCTTCATTTTTCTGCTTCCAAGTGTCTACTCAGTCTGGAGGATACTTTACTGTCCCTCCCCCACCTTTTAACACTAGTGCACTGTATCCTCTCAAGAGTTTTAAATGCCTTTCGGCAGCCACTCACACACCAAATGATAGCCATCAGGATTACACAACTCAAAGAACTCAGTGGTCCCACTGCCCATGTCTTCAATGACTATGCAACTGTTGGTGATGGCAACTACATGACCATACAGCCCAACGACTACATCAATGGGTATACAGTATATTGGGTATACATCAATGGGTATACAGTAACAGTATATCGGCTCACATTTTCAGCTTTCTGAGGGAATGACCCCAAGGGGATAATTTTTAAAATAAAATAAAATAAAATAAAAAAAATAAAATAAATAAAATAAATAAAATAAATAAAATAAAATAAAATAAAATAAAATAAAATAAAATAAAATAGAGACCATGCTTGAAAATCCCCTAAGCAGACCCAACCAGTTAGGTCACATAAGTGAAGCTAAATCTGGTTTATTTCACGAACAAAGTGAAATTTAGCAGGTTATTTCTTGTAAATCCCTCTGATAATCATAAACAAAGTTTATTTAAAAAAATTGTTTTTAAACATTTATTTTTGAGAAACAGAGTGAGACAAAGTGTGAGCAGGGGAGGGGCAGAGAGAGAAGGAGACCGAGAATCTGAAGCAGGCTCCAGGCTCTGAGCAAGCGGTCAGCACAGATCAAGATGCAGGGCTGGAACCCACCAACTGTGAGATCACGACCTGAGCCGAAGTCGGGAGGCTCAACCGATTGAGCCACCCAGGCGCCCCAATCATAAACAAAGTTTAAATCATCTTCCTAAAATAGTGTAAGACGACCACTTTTAACCAATCCCTTGAGGTTTTTTAAATTGTAGTAACCAACCATTGTAATAACCAATCACTGCAAAGGATAAACAATAGAGTCATTCTCAGTGTATAAGTCATTCTGCAACGACATGCCTCTGAGATTCTTGTTTCTCCCTCACTAAAATAATTTTTATCAAGTAAAGTTCTTTGAAATTTCTTTCGACACTAGGCATCCTTCAAAGGACTTTACATCCGTTAAATTTATTCCTTACTACAATTCTATGAGATACGTACTGTTGTTACACTAATTCATTAAATCAAGAACTCAGGCACAGAGGTTAAGTTACTCTCCGTGGTCACGCAGCTGGTGAACGGCAGACTGGGAGCTGAACCCAGCAATCGCGGTCAGGCAATCACGGAGCCGTGCTGCCTCAAAGAATCAATATCTATCCCAGTTACAGGACCTGGGGGAACTCTGCTGAAGGCTTTTGAGAGCCACATGTAGTGTTTTTGTTGTTATTGTTCTACCAAGGCTTTCAGCTCTCCTCAGAAACAGGTCACTGGCAGCAACTACCAGAGCATCGAGGGTCAAGGCTGACAGAGTTCGGACCACCACCCATCTGGCGGCGCCCGGGGCGGAGGACAGAGGGGCAAGCCTCCCCAGCAGCACACTTGGCACAACTGTCATCTACGAGGAGACGACAAGTCAGGAACCCAGCAACAGAAACACCAGCGAGCCCTCTTCAGAGGTCCAGAGGTGGAAAGCGGGCGGGGAGGGAGAGCGAGCACAGGGCGGGGCGAAGGGGAGGCGGGGACCGGGTGAACTCACAGATCCAGGAGCTGACTGACCCGCCGCGAGCTAGGCATCGCGGCCGACCAGGGAAGCCTCTTCCGTGGTCCCGGGGCCGCCCAAACGCAGCCAGAGACCGTCCGTCAACTCCTGCCACCCGCGCGACGCGTAGGCCCTCGTGACGTCACACGGCTTCTTCCGGTGACCAGGACGCAGCCACCCTCGGGACTACAGAGGGAAAGAAGAGAAGTGGCTGGAGGTGATAAAATGTAGAGTAGCCCTAAACTCGGTGAGGCACGACGGGAGTTGTAGTTCTTCCACCTCGCGGGCTCCGTTTCCGGGCGGTTTCCCAGTAGTTTTAGCCCGGCGTGCAGCCTGGCCTAGTACGCCTCCGGCGGCGCTTTGCTTGGAGGTTGCTGCTGTTACTGTAGGGATGTGTTTGATGCTGGTCCATGCATTTGGCGACACACCCTGGAGACTCTCTTGGATACGGACACCATTAACGTCAAACGGAGAGTTTTAGAGCAATCAAGAGTGACCACTGTTTACCGAGCACGTTCTCTGAAGCACGCACTGCGCTACGTGCTCTCAATAATTAGCCACATTCATTTAATCCTATGAAGTCGGAATTATTTAGTCTTATTTTACAGATGACACTACAGGCCAACAAAAAAGCTCAGTAAGAATTCCATTATGGTGGTTGGGGGGGGGGGGCGCTTATGTTCAAGTCAGAAGGAATTCCAGAGGGACACCTTTCATTTATCAAGCACTGAAGGAGAGTAGAGATCGTGTTGGTGCTGAGGATTCAGTGGTGAACATATGCACCAGACAAGTAGAAGGACAATCAGAATAACTGTTAAACGCTGATATGAAGTTGGTTCTATGTGAGCACCCATGGAAGAGTAGGGAGAACAGGCAGGTAGGAGGGAAAATGGTGGTCTCTTAGGGACTGCAGACAGTTCAGGGTGGCAGCTACGAAGGGGAGTGGTGAAAAATGAGTAGAGCAGGGGTTGGCAAATTTTAAGGGCCAGACAGTAAAGATTTTACGGTTTTGTGGGCCATACTGCCTTGGTCACAGCTACTCAACTTGTAGCTGAAAAGAAGCCATAGACAGTATGAATGGGTACAGTTGTGTTCCAGTAAAGTTTTTTTTAATGGATGCTGAAGTTTGAATTTCATGTAGTTTTCACTGTCATGAAATATTATGAATATTTTGAATTTTCATATATATACATATATGTATGTATATATAAAAGTTTTGTTTATTTTGAGACAGAGATAGCATGAGTTGGGGAGAGGCAGAGAGAGAAGGGGAGAGAGATAATACCAAACCGGCTCCTCGCTGCCAGGGCGGAGCCGGTCACAGGGCTTGAAACTCAAGAAACTGAGATCATTACCTGAGCCAGAACTGAGGGTCAGACGCTTAACCAACTGAGCCACTCAGCCGCCACATCATATTTTGATTTTTCCAACCGTTAAAAAATGTAAAGGCTTTACATTGGAAACAAAAACGGGCAGTGGGCTGGATTTGGCTGCCTGGTAGTATATCCTCTCCTGATCCGAAAGCTAAACTGGGGCCTGATGATCTGTGTTATATGAAACAATTTAGGCTTTGGGTGGAGTCATAGATAAGTTTTAAGCAAGGACAGGGCATGCATAGGTAAAATGAGTTTTAGAAAGAACTCTAGCTGTTAAGCATTAAAAACTGTAGAGGTCACAGGTGGAGACCAGATAGGAGTCTTTTGATGACAGCTTAAGTTAAAGTAGTAACAGTGGAATGGATGGACAGATTTGAGAGGTAATAGAAGTAGAACTGATAGAATACAGAGATTGGTGGGGATGAGGGAAAGTGAAGACTCAAGGCTAATTTCTAGGCTTTGGGATTGGAGAATTATGTGGCGTATGGTGGTGCTATTTATTGAGCTGAGAGGATTACAGGAGCTTTTTGAAGAGAGGAGGGTATTTAAATGTTGGACATGTGGATTTTGAAGTATCTATGGAAAATGTAGGCATGGAGCTTTAGATCTGCAAATTGTGCTGGTTTGCTTATAAAGACGAGATTGAGGGGTGCCTGGGTGGCTCAGTTGGTTAAGCCTCTGACTTCGGCTCAGATCATGATCTCATGGTTCCGTGGATTCGGGCCCTGTGTTGGGCTCAGTGCTGACAGCTCAGCCTGGAGCCTGCTTCGGACTCTGTGTCTCCCTCTCTCTCTCTCTCTCTGCCCCTCCCCCACTCATGCTCTGTCTCTGTCAAAAATAAATAAACGTTGAAAAAAATTAAAAACATAATAAAGATGAGGTTGAATAGCAATGACAATACATCCATTTACTTATTAATACAGTAATTTTTTTGGAAGAATTCTCTGCTGTTCTGGGAGCCAATTACACCTTGGAAGACCATAAGAGAGCTTGACAGAGCAGATAAGGTAGGACTTCATGGTCTTTTCTGTCTGTTGAGTGCTGCACATCTGTCCATCTAGGTCTTCCCACTGATTACTTGATTCTTCAAGCCCAGGAAAAGATAGGCCACGTCCCATCATTATGAGATGTTCAGCCCTGGGTGCCTGAATTGTTCTCAGTGGTCAAAGGAAGTCATCACAGCTGTTTTTTTGTTTTTTTCTTTTAAGAAAATAATTATATAATGAGATAGGATGACAAAGTTCTAGTTGTTTCTAGCCAGTTATTTTAAAGGTCAAAGATGTGTAAGCCCTCATGATATGAAAATTATTAGAACTATTTTGATTATGATTTCCTGCAGCTTTTAGGACCTGTGGTGTCTACAAACCAGCCTCTCCAGTATTTAGCATACTGTATCAAGAATTATTTTGAGTCTCCACTGAATAAGATAGATCTGATATACATTGTGATTGCCTTGACAGTTTTATTTCATCCCTTCCTCTTTTCTTTTCTTTTCTCTTTTCTTCTTCTTCTTCTTCTTTTTTTTTATGGCAGCCATGTGGTTTGGAGAACTGACCCCATCTTCAGAGGTGGGTCTAGATTAGGCTAATCAGTGATTGCTGCAGTAATTGATTCAGGGATAAGCAGACCTTAATCAAGAAATCACCATATTCCCTCAGCCTCAGAGTTGGGTTCAAAAATAGGCCCAGGGGCATGTGACCTATTTGGGACCAATAAGAAGCAGGAAAAGTTTTGCTGCAGATTTTTGAGAAAGAAGTTTTCTCAAATTTATGATAATGCTTCATGAATCAACATTCTCAGCATTGTCACGTTGAATGAAGTTATATAGAGGAAGACAGATTAAGAGAATCAAGGGAGAGCAGCTAGGGTCCTGATTGAACCGTGCCTGAACACCACCCTTCCTCTCTATTATGAAATGACAAAAATAAAACAATTTAGCATCGAGTTTGATGTTCTTTACTCAAGGGAAAAACATCCATAGATTGAGGGAATCCGTGCCCCACAAGCATTGGAGCACTCTTCCCATGGGATGTTTGGACAGGAATGAGTTTATAGTGTTTGAAGCAGCAACAAGGAAACAGGGAATGATTGGCTAGGGGGTCAGGGATTTCCTTATAAGGCTAGTATGTTAATCAGGGAATAAAGAAAGAATATTTGGCTTAAGCTGATTGGCTGGAGTTGCATATCTGAGAACAAATAAATCATTGCAGATTCTTAGCAGTTGGGGATTGGCTGACTGGATATACCAAACTCTGGTGAAGCAGAGCATTTACAGAAACATGAAAGTTAGAATCCAAGTTTTGTTTTGCTGATGTGGCAACCTGGGCAGGGGTGGCTTTATTTTGTGCTGTCACACAATTCAGTTAATTCCCTTTGTTGTTGATAAAATTAGTGGAGTTGAATTTCTGTTTCTTGCTGCCAAAACATCCTAACAATTATGTATCCATAACAGGAGTCACCAGCATATAAATGGAAATTGAAGGTATGGGAATTGATGAGCTCACCCATCAGATGTATATAGAGTGAGAACAACAAGTCCTTGGAGAGGCAGCTGAGAACAGCAATTGACTGGCAATTGACACTGAGAAGGAACAGCCAAAAAGGTAGGGGAAAAAAACAGTGGGGTGCTACAGAAGATAAACATGAGCAAAATTGTCACATGCTGAAGAGATGTCAAGTGGAATAACACTTGAAGGTAGTTTAGCCACAGGAAGGTCATTGAGGGTCCTTGAGGTGATGGTAAAGGATGTAGTCTGATGTAATGGGAGGAATGAAGGGGAAGAGAAGAAATAAACACACAAGTAGCCCAGCTCTCACTTACAATACATACTTGTTCAAATGAATTGCTGCTTCTATTAAGACTCATGCTGAGAAGAAAAGGAGATTGTATAAAGGTAGAGCTCTTTGAATTTTTTTTTTAATGTTTATTTTTGAGACAGAGGGAGACAGAGTGTGAGTGGAGGAAGGGCGGAGAGAGAGGGAGACACAGAATCTGAAACAGGCTCCAGGCTCTGAGCTGTCAGCACAGAGCCTGATGCAGGGCTCGAACCCACGAACCATGAGATCATGACCTGAGCCGAAGTTGGACGCTTAACCAACTGAGCCACCCAGGTGCCCCATAGACCTCTTTTTCAAAGAAGGTAAAATGGGATATTTCAGGATGATTTATGGACCTTCTAGGTGTCAAACATGGTAAATACTTACATGATCTCATGTAGTCAATCATCAACCAAGTCTGAGATATCATGCTATCTTATAGATGAAGGTGAGCCTTACCTAAATAAATAGCCATGTCAGACTCCAAAGACCATGCTCTTCCTACTTTATTTGGGTGCTCAGGAGAGGTTTATTTTATTTTTGAGAGACAGAGAGAGAAAGCTGGGGAGGGGCAGAGAGAGAGGGAGCCAGAGGATCTAAAGCAGGCTCTTCATTGAGAGTGGAGAGCCCAATGCGGGGCTCAAACTTATAAACCATGAGATCATGACCTGAGCCTGAGTCGGACGCTTAACCAACCGAACCACCCAGGAACCCCAGGAGAGAGGTTTATGATGCATCCAATACCATCAATATAACTTGCAAAACTCCTTTTCAAAAGGTTATTAGGAATTTCAAGATGGTGATAGCAGAGCATTAAACCAAGGCTGGGCCTTGTACGACTGCATCATTAGTTTGCCCATGAAGCTGGCCTTGGTATATCCAATACTTACCAAGAAAATCAGTTCCAACTACTGTCTATCCAGTAACTCTTTGTCAGAATAAAATTCAGAAAGAAATGTGAACACAGGGAAACTTTTTTAAAAAGTTGAAGTACAGTTGACATATTAGTTTCAGGTGTACAACATGGTGAGTTGACAGTTATGTACATTACGCAATGCTCATCATAAGTTGTCATTATACAAAGTTATTATAATATTATTGACTGTATTGTCGATGCAGTACTTTTCATCCCTGTGACTTATTTTATTTTATCTTTTATAACTGCAGGTTTCTACCTCTTTATCCCCTTTACCTATTTTGCCTTTTATTTGCTAATAAGTAAGCGAACCAGGCCTTCAGAAGTAGTGGCTCATCTCATAGAATAGGAGGAATTTATAGCTCTGATGATATGGCGGATATTTATAGCTCAGATATGGCAGTTGACAGTTCAGATTGGATAAGAACAAGATGTTCCTGTCTTTTTGAAAGGAAAACAGGATGTTCTTATTTTTGTGGCTTATCTCAAGAGGCAAAGATTTCAGGATTTCCTGTTAGTAAATGCTTTTGGGAGGTTCCTGTTATTCATGGTTTATCTTGGAATGCAAGGTTGTTAGGAATAAGTCTTTTCTGGTGCATGGTAAGTGATTTGTGGACAGTGCTAGGCTAAGGGCAGGATGTCATTTTCCCATTCTCCCCTCTTTGCTTGCTGTGCCCACTTTGCTATAGTTTCCTCTAGCTCGAAACCTCTTCCATTTCCTACCCTAGCTACCATATAAAGAAAACTTTATATGTTTCTCTGGGCAGGTTACATGTTTCTCTGGGCAGGTTATATAAGAATAATAAGCAACATTACTTTCCTTAAATTATGCTATTTATTCCTAGTGTGTTTGTGTATGTAAAGAAAAATATATAATAAATGTATACAGATAAAATGATTAAGTATACCTTATGCTATGTATGTATGTGTATATATGTACACACACAGTTGACCCTTGAACAACATGGATTCGAACTATGCAAGTCTACTTATATGTGGATTTTTTCCAGTACTGCAAATGTATTTTCTTTATGTTTTTCTTCACTTATAATATTTTCTTCTCTCTAGCTTATTATAAGAATACAGTATATAATACATACAACATATAAAATATGTGTTAATTAACTTTATGTTTTGGTAAGCCTTCCTTCTGGTCAACAGTAGACTATTAGTAATTGAGTTTTGGGGGAGTCAAAAGTTATATGTGAATTTTCGACTGCATAGTGGGTAGGGGCATGTAACCCCCACATTATTCAAGGGTCAACTGTATATGTGTGTTTTTGTGTGTGTGCATGTGTGTGCATGTATGTAGTAAATCTTGGGTCATTTATAAGAACGTATAGACATACAAGTAGATAGAAATAAATTGTTGTTCAAATCATCTTTACATGTCATATCAAAATATAAGAACAGGCTATGAGTTAGGGTCTTCACTGTTAAACCATATTATATTTATTTTTTTAATTAAAAATTTTTTGGGGGGCACCTGGGTGGCTCAGTTGGTTAAGTGTCCGACTTCAGCTCAGGTCACGATCTCGCGGTCCGTGAGTTCGAGCCCCGCGTCGGGCCCTGGGCCGATGGCTCAGAGCCTGGAGCCTGCTTCCAATTCTGTGTCTCCCTCTCTCTCTGCCTCTCCCCCATTCATGCTCTGTCTCTCTCTGTCTCAAAAATAAATAAACGTTAAAAAAAATTAATTTTTTTTTAATGTTTATCCATCCTTGAGAGAGAGACACACACACAGTGTGAGCAGGTTAGGGGCAGAGAGAGAGGGAGACACAAAATTCAAAGCAGGCTCCATGCTCTGAGCTGTTAGCACAGAGTTTAATGCAGGGCTTGAACCCACGAATGGTGAGATCGTGACCTGAGCTGAAGTCAGATGCTCAACTGACTGAACCACCCGGGTGCCCCATATTGCTTATATATAGATTCAAAATAGCAATTGCTCTTCTAAAGTTAATTTTCAGCTCAGTATAACCTATACTTCATCATCCACTGTTAACTCCAAATCTTCAGTTGGGTGTTAGTGTCCAGACCAGGTGCAAGATGGAACCACTTATGCTAAGCCCACATCAGCAAACTGGAATTTAACTAAGTTTCTATGCTTGGCTCTCCCAGAAAAAGTGGGCCTAGGCCAACCAATCAGTGCTTGCCTGTCCGCACAAGTTATCTAACCTGGCTTTAAGACTCTCCTTTGCTCCATATAAGGGAAGTAATCCTGCTTTAACCAATCAGCAAATGCCTAGTACAACTTCCTTGTTCCTTCTCACTTTGGTCTGTAAATATTTCTTGCCTTGTACAGCTCTTTAGAGCTCTGTTCTATCTGCTAGACTGGATGTTGCCCCATGTATGAGTTGCTGAATAAAAGCCTACTAGATCATTAAATTATGGAAAAAACTCTGTTAACAGTATCAGTGATCATTGTGAATACTTGCTGGGTGGCTAGAATAGTGCCTTGCACACAGTGAGTATTTTACAGGGTCAAACTCATTTCACCCTCAAAGAAATCCTCATTGGCAGGTATTTTTACTGTTATCATACCGATTTTCTAGTTGAGGAAACTGAGGCCCAAAGAGATTAAGAAACATGCCCAAGTCCATGTGGCTAGTCAGTGGTAGAGCTGGGATTTGAAGCCAAACAATTAGGCTGCAGAGCTGGGTTCTTAAACAATACTATATTGTTGCCTCTACCTCTTTGAAATAAAAACTCTTGATAGTTCTTCATAATTATAAAATATAGTTATCAGAGATTTAGAACTAAAAGGTATCTTAGCTATAACTCATTCCATCATCTTAATTTTGTAGTTTCAGGAAAGTTGACTGATTTCTCAAGATTTCTGAGCAAAGATGGAACTAGAATATGTTTGCTAATTCCTTGCCCAGGACATTTTCTATTTCTCAGCTCTTTAGGTTGTAACTCTAAAGGGGGCTGAAAACAAACAGAATAAAGAGAAGCCAGATGAGTGACTACTTTATTATCCTACCATGTGCAGGTTATTTCCAGGTAGGAATGTCCTTAATTGGTGCCAATGTGAAGATATTTAATTTCTTTTTGTATCTCATACTGCATCTTACTCTAAATTGGAAACAACAGTGCCCACGCTCATGAATTCTTGTGCATTGTTAAAATTTTCCATTGACTGAGCCCTTGATTTAATTTGTATATAGGCTATAGACCCAGGTCTTTCAAATTCTCAGGAGTTTGAGGCATAAAATGTATGACTCAGGATTCTTGCAGGAAACAGCTGCAGAAGTTCAAACAGGATAGGCAAGGAGATATTAATAAAGAGGCTGTTTATAAAGATGTGGGCAGAATTTAGGGAAAGCAGGGATAAGGGTGGTTCAATACCTAGACTAGCAATAGCAGGAAGCCCTTACCTCTCCTAGTCCTGAAAGCCAGGAAGGGAACAGTTACCAAAACCAGAGAGAGTGGCCATAGGTGAGGCCATCTAGAAGCAGCTATGGCTTTTGGGCCAGTAAAGGGATGTAGTCAGCCTATGGCAACACAGCTGGCAGGGATCCTGGAAGAGTAAATGCTCTAACCCCATTCTTCATCCCCCTTTAGATCTCCTGGTGCTTCTGTGCATAGTTTCAACACACCCAGAAATTAGAGGTGCAGTCTACAAAAGTCAGCCTCTTAGAGCCCAAAGTAGAGAAGGATAGAGTGGAAAATAACGGATTCATAAGCCACTGATTTTTATATAAAATAATTAAATATCACAAACATTTTGAAAATTAATAAGTAATAGCTTAGTCTGAGCTGAAGTAATAATTGTTGTAGTTTTATAACAGTGAGAGGGATGGCAATCGTGGTCTTTAATCATGATGCTGAGAGCCAGTGCAACAGCAGCTTAAGTGTTGCCTTTTCCTAGTTAGCTTCATTATTTTTATAAAACTATACAATTCGTAACCCACATTTATTAGTCATTTGCAATAGAATCTAGTGCCTGTTATTTCTGTCAGATAGACTTTAAAAGCCCATTAATTACATTTATTCAAATAACTGTTTAATACCTATTATTTGCCAGGCAGTTTATCAGTAAACAAATGTCTCTCTTGGAGTTTACACATTAGTGTGAGAGCTACAAAACAGGCACACAAACAAAGCAATATATGGAGATAAGGGCTATAAAGAACTATAAAGATAGAATGGGGGAGAGATGGGGGAGAAGGGGGAGAGACAGAATGAGAGGGATTAGTTTTACTCTGGTGGTCAAGGAAGGCATCTTTAAGGCTGTAACATTTTTGCTGAGATTTGTTAAAAGCTAAACTGAGGGGTATTAAAAATTTTATTTGAGCAAAGATGGATTGGAATTGGGCAGTGCCAAACCAAAAGTAGTTATGAGTGCTGAGCCAACAATTCAGAAGAAAGACTTGTATAGAGAAAGTGCAGAAGCAAAGAAAGGAAATTATTTGATTGGCTATATATTAAAATCTAGTTGGCTTTTTGTGATTGGTTATCCTTAGTGTTTTGATATTGGAACCTTGAGGCATTTACAGGCTTAGATTTTGGCTTGCATACGTAGGCCACCATGGCATTAGAGCCACCTCAGTCTAATGGCCTCCTTGTTTAATTAGTTTAACAGACTTGAAGGATGAAAGGAGCTAACCATGAAGGGATCTGGGGACAGAAGGAAAAGAAAGGCTCTGAAGCAAAAAATGTGCTTGGTAAAGTTCGAAGGATTGAAGGAGCCAGGTGGAAGGTGCCCCAGGGAAAGAGAAGAACTGTGGTGATAGTGAGCATGAACATCCATAGGACCTTCATGCCTGGGACTTCTGGGATTTCAATTCTGGGTTGGGGTCATGGTGTTGATGAGAGCATTTAGAATCTGAGACTGTTAAATCTCAGAGCCATGAAGCCTGCATGGGAAGAGCTTGGGCTGTAACCTCAGAGTTGGAACGCTTATTTTTTCCACGGTGAATGTAATGTGATTTGTAACAATGGTGAAGTTTTGGGGTGATGGGCGGTTCATGAGGTCTGGAGTCGATGGCCCAGAAATAATTCTTGAAGACATCCTAGGGGGCAAAAAAGGTGATTATTAAAGCATGGGGACAGGACCCATGGGCAGGAAGAGCTGCACTGGGGTTGTGGGGAGTGACCATTTTATGGAGTTAGGGGAGATGAAGTTAAGAGGGGAGATAAAGTCAACAGGGAGTTTCCAAAGAGACTTTCATATACTAAAGACTTACTGGAGGCCTCGCTATTATCAAGGTAAGGTTCCCCACCCCCTGTCTTCTCTCTCTCAAGTCATTAACATTAAGACGGTAGGGAGTTCCTGGATGTTAGGCTGTGATGAGGTTGCCTTTTTCTGGTAAACTGGTGGAGACTCTTATCAGTTTAACCATTTGTTTTTGTTTTTGTTTTTGTTTTCTCGTCCTTTCCTGTTTTGGTGTGGCTGGGAGTGTCCAAGGAATATCATATATTTCCTACCTCGGGAGGGGGTGTGGGCTAACTTGTACTTTGCCCTCAGTTTGCCGCAAGCTTCCTCATCAATAGGACACACATATTTGGTCTTCATCTTGTTTCTGGCAGAGCTCCTAAAACCCTTGGAATTTTTTTTTTTACATTTATTTATTTATTTATTTAGAGAAAGAGAATGTGCGTGCATGTGGGAGGGGCAGAGAAAGAGGGAGAGAGAGAATCCCAAGCAGTCTCTGAAGAGCCTGATTTGGGGCTGAAACTCAGGAACTGTGAGATCACGATCTGAGCAGAAATCAAGAGTCCTGTGCTTAACCTGCGAAGCCACCCAGATGCCCTAACCCTTGGAATTTCTTAAGAGCAATGGGAGTAGCCTTTGTTATAATATTTGGTCTTTTGTCCTTTGTTCCTGAAATAGCTCCAGATCCTTAAAGGTGAAAGGAGTGTCTTGTTCTTCATAACAAGCCCCTTTCAACCACACCTGAGTTTATGTTAATTTGGTAACTTTTGAAAAGGCTCTAAGGATGGGGGCTGGTTGCCAGGGGAAGCTACTGGATTAGAAGGTTGGAATTTTTAGTCCCACCCCCCCATCTCTGGGGAGGGGAGAAGGGCTGGAGGTCACCAGTGGCCAATGATTAAGTCTATCATGCCTGTGTATGAAGCCTCCATAAAAACTCAAAAGAACAGGTTTGGAGAGCTTCCTGGGTTGGCAAACACATGGAGATTTGGGGAGGGTGTTGCACCCAGAGAGAACATGGAAGCTCCATGCTCCTTCTCCCAAAACCTGCCCTATGCATTTCTTACATATGGCTGTTCCTGAGTTACATTTCTTAATAATAAATTGGTAATTTAATAAGTGAAATGTTTTCCTGACTTCTGTGAGCTGCTTTAGCAAAGTAATTAAACTGGAGAAGGGGTTCGTGGAATTTCCAATTTATAGCCAGTAGGTCAGAAACACAGGTGACAACCTGGACTTGTGACTGGCATCATATGTGAGTGTGGGAGGGGATTTGTGAGCCTTTAACTTGTGAGATCCAGTGCTATCCCCAGGTAGATAGTGTCAGATCTGAGTGAAATTGTAGGACACCCAGCTGGTGCTGCAGAATTGCTTGATGTGAAGAAAACTCACACATCTGCTGTCAGAGGTAAAGTAGTGTGCAGATGGTCCCCAACTTACAGTGTTTAACTGATATTTTTTGACTTTATGGTGGTATGAGAGCAATATGCGTTCAGTATAAACTGTACTTCAAATTTTGAATTTTGTTCTTTTCCCAGGCTAGCGATATGTGGCAGGATCCTCTTTTGTGATGTGGGTAGTGGCAATGAGCCACAGCTTCTAGCCAGCCATGATTGCAAAGGTAAACAACCAATACACTTATAACCATTCTGTTTTTCACTTTCAGTACAGTATTCAATAAATTACATAGATATTCAACACTTCATCATAGAACAGGCTTTGTGTTAGATGATTTGCCCAATGTAAGTGATCTGACCATGTTTAAGGTAGGCTAGGCTAGGGGGGCTAGCCTGGGTGGCTCAGTCAGTTGAGCGTTTGACTCTTGATTTCAGCTCAGGTCATGATATCAAAGTTCATAGGATTGAGCCCCATATTAGGCTCTGTGCTGTCAGCACAGAGCCTGCATGGGATTCTCTCTCTCTCTCTCTCTCTCTCTCTCCCTCTCCCTCTCCCTCTCCCTCTCCCTCTCTCCCCCTCCCCTGCATTCTCTCTCTCACACAAAATAAACAAACATTAAAATAATAATAAGTAGGCTAAGCTAAGCTATGATGCTCAGTAGTTTAGGTGTATTAAATTCATTTTTGACATGGTATTTTCAGCACATGTAGCTTTATCAAGGTGTAACCCCATCATAAGTTAAGGAAGATACATAGTAGCAGAATATTGAGACTAGAGGAGAAACACACGGAAGTGAGTTTTCCTTAAATTGAGTCACTTAACTCCTTGGTAATTCAGTTTCCTCACTTGTAAAGTGAGGATAGTAATATAGTATCTTATCCAAAATCCATGAGGACAGATATATCTGAGAATTTCTAAATTTTAAGATTTTAGAATGCTGTCATGGTACATATACCAGATATTATGAGACACCCTCACGGGGCTCTAGGGCAAATCAAACATTAATATTTCTGCATTGAAAGGTATTATGGTGGACAGACTCTTAAAGTGACCCCACACTCTCCACTTCCTGGTGTTTACTCCCTTATATGATCCTGTCCCTTCAAGTGTGGGTAGGACCTATGACTTGCTTCTAACTGAAAGAATATGGCAAAGATAATAAGATGTATATGATTGCAAGTGCATGATTATGTGATTACATTACATAGGATTGTAGTATCCGTCTTGCTGGAGTGTCAGTCTCCGTCTTTTCTTCTCCCTACCACTCATCCTTGCTGGCTTTGAGGAAGCAAATGGCCATGGTAGGGGATGCCACACAGCAATGAATATGACTTCTAAGCTGAGGGCAGCCTCCGACTTACAGGCAGCAAACAAAACAAAACACACACACACACACACACACACACACACACACACACATACACACACACACCAAACTGAAGCCCTCAGTCCTACCACCTCAGGGAACTGAATTCTGCCAATAACATGAGTAAACTTGGAAGTGGATCCTTCCCTGTTTGAACCCAGTAGAGACTGCAGCCCCAGCTGACCTTGATAGAAGCCTTGTGAGATCCTCAGCAGAGAACCCAGCTTGGACTCCTGACCAATGGAAACTTAGAGATAGTAGGGGCGCCTGAGTGGTTTAGTCGGTTAAGTGTCTAACTTGGGTTCAGGTCGTGATCTCACGGTTGGTGAGTTTAAGCCCCATGTGGGCCTCTATGCTGACAGCTCAGAGCCTGGAGCCTGCTTTAGATTCTGGCACTCCCTCTCTCTCTGACCCTCCCCCACTCACACTCTGTCTTCCTCCATCTCTCAAAAATAAATAAACATTAAAAAAAAATTAGGGGTGCCTGGGTTGCTCAGTCGGTTAAGCGTCCGACTTCAGCTCAGGTCATGATCTCACAGTTTATGAGTTCGAGCCCTGCATCAGGCTCTGTGCTGACAGCTCGCAGCCTGGAGCCTGCTTCGGATTCTGTGTCTCTTCTCTCTTTGCCCCTCCCCAACTTGTGCTCTCTCTCTCTCTGTCTCTCAAAAAACAAATAAATGTAAAAAAAAAAAAACCACTTTTTTTCAACGTTTATTTATTTTTGGGACAGAGAGAGACAGAGCATGAACGGGGGAGGGGCAGAGAGAGAGGGAGGCACAGAATCAGAAACAGGCTCCAGGCTCTGAGCCATCAGCCCAGAGCCTGACGCGGGGCTCGAACTCACGGACCGCGAGATCGTGACCTGGCTGAAGTCGGACACTTAACCGACTGCGCCACCCAGGCGCCCCCAAAAAAACCCTTTTTTAATAAAATAAAAAAAATTTAAAACTTAGAGATAGTAAATGTGTTGGTCTAAGTCACTAAATTTGTAGTAATATTGTTCCATAGCAATAGAAAACTAATAAAGTTATGGATATTCATACTTTTTTCCTGATTTTTAATTTTTTAAATAAAAAACATTATAAGTAATCTAAATAGCCTCACATCTGTTCAGGACAAATTTTGCTATCAGGAGAGTTTGGGCAGCAAATATAGGAAAAGTCTGTTGGTTTTCAGGGTCTTTTGGGCTTCCAAATTAAGATAAGAGATCTTAGACTTGTACCATATAACCTTATAGGGTTGCTGGGCAATGGAAAAAAATACTGTGTTAAGGGTTTTGGAACAGGATTTAGCACATAAAAAGTACTCCATAAACTATGATTGACTATTATTATGATTAGAATCGGAGCTCCTGGGACAGGTCAGCCTCTCTGCTGTTATTCCTTGTAAGTTGCTTCTCAAGTTTCCCCATTTCTAACAGGAGGGCTTCTTAGCAGAGACCAGAAAGAGAGTTGGGGGAATAACTTCTGTTTATTGAGCCCCTGTTCTGGGGAGGTTTGGGCTGGGTGTTCAGCGAGCTATAATGTGAATTGCTTGTGAGTGAAAAGACATAGGGTCTGCTTGTGGCCTTACTGCTGAAGAGGTGCACAACCCTAGGGAAATGGCTTCTTGCTGAGTCTCAATTTCTTTTTTTTAAAATTTTATTATTATTTTTTAAGTTTTTTATTTTGAGAATGAGAGAGTGTGCAGGTGCATGAGTGCATGAGTTGGGGAGGGGAAGAGAGAGGTAGAGAGAGAACCCCAAGTAGGCTCCACTGTCAGCACAGAGCTTCATACAGACTCAATCTCAGGAACTTGGAGACCTGAACTGAGCTCAAGAGTTGGACACCTAACCAACTGAGCCACCCAGGCACCCCTGAGTCTCAATTTCTTGATCTCTCAGATGGGGCTAGCTGATCCCTCCCACCTAAATATGTGAGAGGAGAGGTATGACAAGTGTACTTGAGACTGAAGGATTATTTTTGTTTTTAATGTCATTTGGAAAGGGGAAGAACATATGTAAGTTGTGCCTGACCTTTTCTTTTTTTTTTTTTTTTTTAATTTATTTTTGGGACAGAGAGAGACAAAGCATGAACGGGGGAGGGGCAGAGAGAGAGGGAGACACAGAATCGGAAACAGGCTCCAGGCTCCGAGCCATCAGCCCAGAGCCCGATGCGGGGCTCGAACTCACGGACCGCGAGATCGTGACCTGGCTGAAGTCGGACGCTTAACCGACTGCGCCACCCAGGCGCCCCTGACCTTTTCTTATATACACAAAGGAAATGCTCCCAACCCCAATACAAAACCTCACCTTCATCCCTGTGCAGAGCACAGAGGAGTGGCTCCTTGTTTTTTGCCTAGTCTTCTGTGCAATGTGAATGGGGACTACAGGTCTCTACCTGCTCAGATCACCATACCTACCTTTGCATCCCCTATATTTTTTTAAGTTTGTTTATTTATTTATTTGTTTAGAGAGAGCACATGCGAGTGAGGGAAGGGCAGAGAGAGAGGGAGAGGGAGAATCCCAAGCAGGCTTCACACTGTTAGTGCAGAGCTTGAACTCATGAACGGTGAGACCGTGGTCTGAGCCGAAATCAAGAATCGGATGCTTAACTGGCTGAGCCACCCAGCACCCCTGCATCCCCTATTTCTTATGCAGTTATGACCTGTACAGGATCTCTCTCTACTTCCTCCACTAGACTATGGGTTCATGAGGGCAGTCCAGTGCCCTGCATGCATCTCAGTAAACATGGAATCAATGAAAACAGGAAAAGGAGTAAGGAGATTACCAGGTGAACAGGAGGGTAAAACACTTTCAACCTGGACACTCACTGTTGATAGTCCCAGGTATGGTCAGAATAGTCAAATTTGGATATATTTTGAGGGTTTAACCAATAGACTTGCTGAAGTATTGGAAATGAGGGAAAGAGAGAAATCAAGGCATTGTTCATTCATTCAGTTTCAACTGATAATTATTGGCTATTGACTAGATACTAGGTATTATTTAAGATGCTTTAGGTACAGAGCAAACAAGATGTTAAAGAGCTCATGTTCTGATTGATGGAGGCAAGCAATAAACAAGCAAGATATTGCAAAGAATGTCAAGTGCTAAGAAGAAGACAAAAGAGGACAATGTAACAGGTTATTAGGTAGGATATATTTGGCTGAAAACCCAATTCAGAATGGCGTGAACGTTAAGAGTTTTATGTCATGGGAAAACTCAGAGTAGGATTGTTCCACAGTTGGTTATTCGGTGGCTCGATGACATCATGGCTCCAGCTCAGCATCTCTGTGACTCGCAGGTTTTCTTCTCACGCTTGTAAGATGATTCTACAGGTCTAAGCAATACCTCCTCGCACTAAGGTGTAGGCAGGGAAAATCTGTTTTTTCTCACATCTCTCTTTTAAGGGCATAGAAATCTTTGCCTAGAAGAACCCTCCAGCTCTATCCTTACTAAACCATCCTTGCCAAGGGGAACGAGACATCATCTTTGATGTAGATCAGTCATGATTTATCCCTTGGGGTTGGACATGGGCCTGACCACCCTTGTAGCATGTAGGTATTGGATACATGAACAAAATGATGATTCTGTTAAAGAGAGAGGGAATGACCATAAGCAACAAACAGTGTCATCCAAAGAGGCAGGGAATAATTAGAAAGGGTAATGTGACCTCCCTAGAGATGGTAATGCTTGTTTGAGTCTTGTCAAGAAGTAGTTGTTAGTCTTAGGAAATCTGGGGACTAGCACTGAGTATAGGGTTTCTTTTTGGGGTGATGAAAATGTTCTGAAATTGATTGTGGTGATTTTTGTACAATTCTGTGAATATACTAAAATGTGTTAAATTATATACCTCAAGTGGGTGAATTATATGGCCTATGAATGATATCTCAAAGATGTTATTTTCTAGAAGAACAATAAATGCAATGCCTTGAGACTAGACAAACTTGGTATGAATCACAAAAATTGTTTGATTCACTGGGCCAGATTCAGTGGAGAATTCTCATAGCAAACTTTAGTTATAATTCATTCATTAACAAAGGGTATGAAACTCAATTTCAGAACTTTTATTTTATTATTATTATGTTTTTTGGTGCAAAAAGGTGATTTTATTAAAGCGTGGGGACAGGACCCATGGGCTGGAAGAGCTGCGTCAGAACTTTTAATAAAAGGTAGAGAAATACCCTGTATTTTCAGATGTGATATTCCCTGTTGGTGTTTTTTTTTTTTTTTCCCCCAAGAATGCAGTTTTCCTAGGCTTCAAACCACTCAGCATGGATGGCCTCCAACAGACCTGCAGCCACTAGTAGATGGGATCTTGTCTCATCCAAAGGGCTTCTTCTGTGGCTTATAGAGGGAGATGTTACATTCTCCTTACATGTAACATCTGGTCTACTAATTCAGATGATCATTTTCCATTGGATACAAGCTTCAATGATAGATATTACCCAGCTTAGTTTCTGTCTTTCTCTTTTGTGGCTGAGATTATTTTTGCTGTTCAGGGATTAGTTTTTGTTTGTTTGTTTTTGTTTTTGTTTTTTTTGGTCCTAACACAATTATAAGAAAACATGTTTAAAAAATCACTTTAACATTATTGAAATATAGGGATGCCTGGGTGGCTCAGTTGATTGAGTGTCCGACTTCGGCTTGGGTCATGATCTCATGGTTTGTGAGTTTGAGCCCCGCATTAGACTCTGTGCTGACAGCTTAGAGTCTGGAGCCTGCTTCTGATTCTGTGTCTTCTTCTCTCTCTCTGCCCCTCCCCAACTCCTGCTCTGTTTCTCTCAACAATAAATAAACATTAAAAAAAAAGTTTTAAATGGGAATGCAAGCTGGAACAGCCACTCTGGAAAACAGTATGGAGGTTCCTCAAAAAGTTAAAAATAGAACTACCCTACAACCCAGCAATTGCACTACTAAGCATTTATCCAAGGGGTACAGGTGTGCTGTTTCGAAGGGACACATGCACCCCAATGTTTATAGCAGCACTATCGACAATAGCCAAAGTATGGAAAGAGCCCAAATGTCCACTGAAGGATGAATGGATAAAGAAGATGTGGTATATATATGTACACAATGGAGTATTACTTGGCAATCAAAAAGAATGAAGTCTTGCCATTTGCAACTATGTGGATGGAACTGGAGGGTATTATGCTAAGTGAAATGAGTCCGTCAGAGAAAGACAAAAATCGTTTGACTTCACTCATATGAGGACTTTAAGAGACAAAACAGATGAACATAAAAGGGAAGGGAAACGAAAATAATATAAAAACAGGGAGGGGGACAAAACAGAAGAGACTCATAAATATGGAGAACAAACTGAGGGTTACAGGAGGGGTTGTGGGAGGGGGGATGGACTAAATGGGTAAGGGGCACTAAGGAATCTACTCCTGAAATCATTGTTGCACTATATGCTAACTAATTTGGATGTAAATTAAAAAAAATAAAAGAAGTTAAAAAAAAATTTTTTGAAAACACTGTGCTCACCATTGATAGGAGTACAGTGCCTTGTACAGATGAGGAAGCTGATACAAGTGTTATGTAACTGTTCTTTGTGTTTAATAAATGGCAGCATGAGAATCTGAAAAAAAATTTTTTTAAATTATTGAAATATAGTTGACATACAATGTTGTATTAGTTTCAGGTGTAAAACGCACTGATTCAACAATTCTCTACAAAAAGAAAGCATTTTTATCAGAGCCAGTGCTTTGCACCTTGCAGCTGGGCCTTTTCTAACACTCTGCAGAGGTGCAAATGAGCATTTACTAAGAACTGGCATTTGTCCAAAGCTGTGCAAGAGAGGGAGCTCAAGTCTATCTCCTAAACATAACTGAGGAACAAAAAGAAGGCCAGTGTTGCTGGAGTTCAGGGACAGAGAGATAGGCGGGACTGGATCATTTAGGGCCTTGACAGCTAACTGCAGTTGGGAGCCACTGGAAGTCTTGAAACAAGGACATGACAAGACCTGAAAGGCATTTTAAACAGATCAATTTAGAGCCATAAATTTGGGTAAAATACCTGCAACACGAGTAACTGAAGAAGACTAGTATCTAGAGTATAAAAAGTACTCCCACAAGATAAATATGATAAAAGCCAAAAAATGCAATTGGAAAATCAGCAAAATACCTGAGTCACCAGTTTCCCCAAAGAGGAAATCCAGATGGTCAATAAACATGTAAAAAATGTTCAGTCTCATTAATCAACCAGGAAAATATGCTAAAACCACACACACACACACAAATACCCATATAAGCCACCAGATTGTTAAAAGTAGAAAAAAAGAATCTGATATTATCAAAGAGCTTTGACAGTAGTAATGCAAATATTATGTAGGGAGACAGTGGAGAGCACCAGGGACTCAGGATAGAGTGTTCATAATTAACAGCCAGACAGAGGAAGGGGTGGGTCCTCAAAAGGAGATTGAGAAGGAGCAGCCAGTGAGAAGGGAGGGGAACAGAAGAGTGTGGCTTTAGGAAATCTTAGAGAGGAAAGTGTTTCAAAGAGATACTGCTCAGAGATCAATTATGGTTTAGATGGAGAACAAATCATTAGATTTGGCAAGGTGAAGATGGGTGGCAGGTTTGATAAGGGATATTTTGTGGAGGAAGCAGGCAAAAGCCTGATTGACTTTACCCAGCCACACTGGGGAGTTGAATGCTCAGGGGCCACCATTTAGTTTGTTCACTTTCTTCTTTTTTACGGTTTGTCTCAAAAAATATCAAGAGACATATTGTTGACCACCAATTCTTTATAAAGCAGTGCACGTATGCCTTCTTACATGTAGCTAGCTGGTATCAGAACTAAATCCATCATACCCTTTCCAGTCCAAGTTACAAAATAGTGATAATCTTAAAAAAAAAAAAGAGTTCTCCTTAAGCACTGGATTTTAATAATGAGCAGAACAAAAAGTCCTCTAGTACTTCTCCTTATACCACATATATGCCTAGAACTGACTCATTTTCTAGACAGTTGTGATTAGTGGCATCATACAACTCTAAATAGAATATTTGCTAGCATGAACACAGAGCAGTAATTCCTCTTTCACTTTAATTGCATTGACATTATATGATGCCAAATGCACTGACATGGAATTTTGCCAGCAGCTTGTTTTGCTTTCTCTGAGCATATTTTCAAGAACTTTCTAGCTGGCTTTTACAAACCTTTTGACAACAGTGAGAACCACCTGGTTTAGTAAATAAGGAATGCAGCTCTGAATGAAATATTGGTAGTTTTGGTCTGTTTCTGACTTTAGCAAAAATAATTATTAAATTCTGTACTAAATTGTTTTGTTGTAGTGGTAAAAAGTTTAATTGGTTTACCGGAGGTCACAATGTTATGCTAGAAATTGAAATGAAGGCATCATTAACTTCATGCCAAAACCTGACAAAGTTTCTTAGAAGATAGATAGCACAGGGTCAAAAAAAATAACTTCATTGCTGATTTTCATATATTCACCCTTACACTTCTATCCATATATTTTTTTACTTGTTTCTGTGAAATTACCACATTGGTCTTCTTCTAAAAATGGGCATCCTGTTCATTTTTTATATTTATGCCATTATGAACTTTAATATTTACATTGCTATTTTCATCATTAAAGTTTTGCTTTAGTGCTTCCCGAGTTCTTGATAACATTTATTTAAGCATTGGAGATATAAGACCACACAGTAGTAACCACACAAAACTTAAAGTGTGAAAATATTTTAAATCGAAATGAACTGCACCTGATAACTGAATATTAGTGGAGACAAATTGCCAAACACAGTTCTTATAGTTCATGTGGTATGCCAAAAATGGTATAATCACAAAGAATGTAGCAGGACTTATTATTATTTGAAGACAGTAGTATAAAGTTAGTATTTTTCCTTTTGGGGGGTAAATCACTCAAAAGTAAAGAACAGAATAAGAAAAACTATGAGGCAAATCCTTAAATTTCAAAATAAGTGGATGGGAGTGAGAGTATGGGAGGTTGTTAAGAGTGCAGATTTTAGAAAGATCTTATTAGATTTAGGGTTTCAGATTGGATTGGGGTCAGGGTTAGGATTAAATAGCAAAATATACTACTTAAAAGTTAAGGACATAGCTTAAATCTCTTGTATAGAGCCTAAATCTTTCATTTCAAAGGTAGGAATGCAATTCACAGGTTGGTTGTAGGAGCTTCCCTGGATCCACATGGCTTCAAGAATCAGAGAAAGTGCAGCAACATATGTATCACATAGACAAGTTGTACCTTCAGAAAACAGTCTTTGTCTGTGACACTTGGGGAGAAGAGACTGCACTGTGAATATCCCTATATGGCCTATCTCCATTTGCTGGGGAAAAGTTAAGGTCAAGCAAAATACTGGGTCATAAGCAAAATTCTTGTTGGTTTGGAAAACAGTAGATAGCCAGAGTAACAGGAAGCTGCCTGAATGCGCAGGAAGCCAGGAAGAACCGTGTAGGCCTGAGGAAGTGTTCCTATAGCAACACAATTGTTGTGCGTACCAACCCTTGGAATGGCAGCTATGTGGACAAGCTGAACCTGGGACACTCTTAAGCCAAAACCCAAGGAAGACTGAAGTGGTCTTGGCTGCTGACAGAAATAGAAACAATCATTATCTGGAGGAGAGCTCTCCAAGTTCGGTTCAGAGGACTCCCACAGATTATGACTAAGCACTGAACTCAGAAACAAGATTACCAAATACACAAGAAGGCAATAACCATGAGTGAGAGTCAGCAGAAACAAATTATCAATTTAGATTCCCCAAAGATTTCAAGTATTGGAATTATATATATATATATATATATGTATATATATATATATATATATATATATATATATATATATGTAACATGTATAAATAAAACATATGTATAAATAAAACATATATAAATATGTATAAATAAAATATATGTATTTATATATTTTTGAGGGGCACCTGGGTGGCTCAGTCCTTTAAGCATCTGACTTCAGCTCAGGTCATGATCTCATGGTCATGAGTTTGAGCCCTGCATTGGCTCTCTG
This sequence comes from Prionailurus viverrinus, assembly GCF_022837055.1. Taxonomy (NCBI): domain Eukaryota; kingdom Metazoa; phylum Chordata; class Mammalia; order Carnivora; family Felidae; genus Prionailurus; species Prionailurus viverrinus. Next base: position 61,119,908 of record NC_062567.1, read on the forward strand.
CTGTCAGCACAGAGCCTGCTTCAGATCCTCTGTCCCCCTCTCTCTGCCCTTCCCCTGTTCTTGTGTGCACGTGCTCTCTCAAAAATAAAACATTTTTAAAAAAGCAGCTGTGTGAACTGTTTAAATAAAACATGTAATTTAAAAAGTGATCATTCAATTAAAAACATCCAGGAATGAACAGAAACATTTTGGGAACAATTCAAAAGAAACCAGAAATAAAAAATACAATTGTTGGCAGCAAAAACAAATAAGCAAACAAATAATAAACTGTGAAGAGATTAACTAGATAACTCAAATGGGAGTTTATGAACCAGAAGATCTGTCTGAAGATCTGATCCAGATCTTCAGTAGTAAAGAGAAACAAGGAAATGGAAAATGTGAATAAAAAAAAAGGTTAGAAGATATGGAAGATGGAATGATAAGATCTAACACTTAGAGTTCCACATAGAAAGAATGAGAAAGGAGGAGAAGCAATATATAGAGATAATGGCTGTGAATTTTTTTCTAGAACTGATGAAAAACCATAAATCCACAGATCTTAAAAGCAAAGGGAAAAAATTAAAAATCTAATTCAAGAAAAAAATCACAGAAATAAAAAGATACTTGAGTCTGAAAATATAAAAGGGCAAATACTGTTTTACAAAAATAGTCCCACATGGTCAATACCAACATATGTCCTCATAAAATTCTTAGATTTCAAAAATTAGCATTCTTTGAAAGTGAAAGAAAATAAATCACTTATAATGAGGAAAACAGGCTGACTTCACATTTTTCCACAATATTCATTCCTAGAAGACATTGTAGATAGAGCAATACAGATAAAATCCTCAAGGAAAGAGATGTGACCCAGGAATTATATATCCAGTCAAACTGTTGCTGAAGTATAAAGGTAAACAGTTCTGAAAACACAAGATCCTAGGGATAATGTTTCCGTTGACTCATTTGAAGATTCTGCCAGTGAACAATTTTTTTTTTAAATTTTTTTTTCAACGTTTATTTATTTTTGGGACAGAGAGAGACAGAGCATGAACGGGGGAGGGGCAGAGAGAGAGGGAGACACAGAATCGGAAACAGGCTCCAGGCTCCGAGCCATCAGCCCAGAGCCCGACGCGGGGCTCGAACTCACGGACGGTGAGATCATGACCTGGCTGAAGTCAGACGCTTAACTGACTGCGCCACCCAGGCGCCCCAAGTGAACAATTTTTAATCAAACAATAGATAACTAGAAAGCATAAGGTAGGTAACATTAAGGATTGCTGATGAATAGGATTAAAGCTAAAAAACAAATATGGGTATTATATTTACTAAACAAAGATAAACATTAAGAAAGATAATTAACTAAAATTGGGAAGTTATGGAGAAGAAAGGGAGGTGGAATGATGAGGCAAACTACTAATTAATTGTTGCTTAAAATTGGGCATTTATAATCCTGTCTAAAGAAGATTAGACATTGACAAAAATACCAAGTCATAATTATCAGAAGAATTGCATGTCATAGGGGCACTTGTACCCCAATGTTTATAGCAGCACTCTCAACAATAGCCAAATTATGGAAAGAGCCTAAATGTCCATCAACTGATGAACAGATAAAGACATTGTGGTTTATATACACAATGGAGTACTATGTGGCAATGAGAAAGAATGAAATATGGACTTTTGTAGCAACATGGATGGAACTGGAGAGTGTTATGCTAAGTGAAATAAGCCATACAGAGAAAGACAGATACCATATGGTTTCACTCTTATGTGGATCCTGAGAAACTTAACAGAAACCCATGGGGGAGGGGAAGGAAAAAAAAAAAAAGAGGTTAGAGTGGAAGAGAGCCAAAGCATAATAGACTGTTAAAAACTGAGAACAAACTGAGGTTTGATGGGGGGTGGGAGGGAGGGGAGGGTGGGTGATGGGTATTGAGGAGGGCACCTTTTGGGATGAGCACTGGGTGTTGTATGGAAACCAATTTGACAATAAACTTCATATATTGAAAAAAAAAAAAAGAAGAATTGCATGTATAACCAAGCAAAATACCACACAGGAAATAATTTTTTAACCTTAAAAGCATGAATGATATCACAGTATAACAACTAAACAGTCATGGCATTCTTATGACTAAATAATTGTAATAATTATAATTATAATATAATTGTAAATAATTGTAATAATTATAAATGAGTTAAACTCATCCAGTAAAAGGGAAGAGTCAGATTGTATACAAAATAAAAGTAATTCTACACTGTAAAGAAAGAGAAACTTAAAACTGAAAGAAAAAAAGCATTAAATAAGACACTTCATTTGCAAAAGGGTGCAATTCACAGAGATAAGAATTAGGGATACCTAGGGGCGCCTGGGTGGCTCAGTCAGTTGGGTGTCCGACTTCAGCTCAGGTCATGATCTCACGGTTCGTGAGTTCGAGCCTCACGTCAGGCTGTGTTGACAGCTCAGGGCCTGGAGCCTGTTTTGGATTCTGTGTCTCCCTCTCTCTCTCTGCTCCTCTCCTGCTCATGTTCTGTCTCTCTCTCAAAAATAAATAAAGATTAAAAAAAATTAAAAAAAAAAGAGGGATATCTATGTACATATGACATAGCATCAATATAAGCATAGTCCTTAAAGCAAAAGTTAAGGTCTACACAGAGAAGTAGACAGAAGCACATTAATGGCAGGATACTTCAATTCATCCCCCAAGTCCATGGCAGATTAAATATACAAAGAAACAAATAAGGATATCATGGACTTAAATAACATAATATAGTAGAGTTATTAATCAATTTTGTGATTCTGAAAACAGAGAATATATCTCATATTTTCCCAATTAAACAGGAAACCTTAATAAATTCCAAAAACAAACAAAAACCAAACAGTACAGACAACTTTCTCTAGAAGCAATACAAGAAAACTAGAAGGCAATAGCATAACAAGGAAACAAAAGCCCCACTTGGAAAATAAAATATCTTGGGTTAAACAGCTCTTGGGCCCAAGGGAAAAATGGAATTGCAGACTATTTGGATAAAACAGTAATAAAAACATTACATATCAGAATTTATGTGTTACTGCTAAAAGAGTGTTCAGAGGAAAATATTTTAAATATTTTTATAGTATATCACAATTTGGTTAGAATAGCTAGGGATTGTACTAGGGGATTTCAAAAACCTACTACATACATAAATATCCTATTTAATAAGCAAAAATCACTGGCAACAAAATTATAATCCAAAACTCAATGGAATTCTAGAAATCAAAGTGTCTTTCAAACTCTTACGATGTCAAAACAAAAATATGAGTCTGGATATTAGCAAGGCAAGTATTTATTAAGGGGACTATTGCAATAGGGAGATACTCAAAACCTAAGCGAGAAACATCTCTGAGAAGGCGTGGGCAAGCAAAATTTTTATATGCACAGACCAGGGGACTGACTGTGGAAAGAGGAAGGGGGACACTAAAATTGCAAGGAGGGTGGGTCTTGAACTTAATGAACTGTGTCAAATATTGCAAAAGCAGAAAGATCAAGGTAGGAAATTTTAGTTGGTGGTTAGGCACATGGGGTGGAGTTTGCATCTGAGACGGAGCAAACAATTACAGTGCAGAAAGTTTGCATAAAGGTCAGGGTCTGTCTTTTAGCAAACTAATGTTATGTCAAGCATTAAGTTTGACCAGTTTTGTCACTGGCTATCAGTGGCTGCTTAAATGATTTTGTTTTTTAAGTGGATATAAATTGCATATGTATCAGGTCATGTTGATACAAACATATCCTAGACTATAGCTCTATAAATGTTCCAAAGTAGGTCTTATTCACAGGTAATTAAATTACAAAGCAGCTAGAATATTTCACCGTATTAACTAATAAGAAAGAATGAAGCATCCAAATGAAATTAAAGATAAGCAAAATAAATGTAAGAAAACAGAGAAGATTAAAAAGATAAAAGTAGAAACTACTTAATTATAAAATAAAAATGGTAGAATTAAATAACCCAAGAGCTGGTTGCTTGAAAAAAGAAAAAAAAAACTTTTAAGTATGTTAATTAAGAAAAAAAGCACAAATATACATGATGCAATAATTTGGAAATTCTAGGTAAAATGGGTTTAAGAAACTATAATATACCCAGGGTGCCTGAGTGGCTCAATCAATTAAGCATCTGACTCTTGGTTTTGGCTCAGGTTATCATCTTATGGTTCATGAGATTGAGTCCACATTGGGCTCTGTGCTGACAGCATGGAGCCTACTTGGGGTCCTCTCTCTCTCTCTCTCTCTCTCTCTGCCCCTCCCCATGCTCTCACTCACTTGCTCTCAAAATAAATAAATAAACCTTAAAAAAAAGAAAGTAGCTGTAATATGCCAAACTGATCTGAAAAGAAACTGAAAGTCTAAACAAATTAATTACTTAAAAGAAAGTATAAAGAGCTATCCCACACACAAAAAAACACTTTTTATAGGCTGTTACACTGCAACCTTAAAGGATAATTCCAAAATTATTTAAGGTATTCCAGCACACAGAGAAAGAAGAAACCTTCCAAGTTCTTTATATGAAACAAGAATAATTTAGATACTAAATCTGATAAAGACTATAAGGAAAGGAAATGCCCATTAATTTCACTTATTGATGAAATAATACTAAATAAAATATTAGGACATGGAATCATGCAATATCTTAAAAGAACAGTATGACAGAATGGGTTTATTTCAGGAATACAAAGGTGATTAAATATTAGGACATACATTTTATGAATAGATACAAAGAATATCAACTACAGACTTTGAAACAGGATTTGATCAAAACTTAAAATCTACTTTTGAATCAAAATGTTTATAAAAGAATAAGAATAGAATATACTACCTTAACATAAATCTATTTTAATGCCCAAGACAGCTTCTGTTTGATAGAAAAATATTAGAAGCACTCCCATTAACAAAAAGTTTAAAAAATAATGACTACTATTTTCATCAACGTTTTCCTAGCTAATGCAATTATCTTTATAATTTGGGGAAAAATTAGAAGTTAAAAAATATTGGAATAAGTATGCTGCTCCCATTCAACATTGTACTAGAGGTTTCAGCCAAGGCAATTAGGCAAGAAAATAAAATAAAAGGCATCTAGATTAAAAAAGAAGTAAAACTATTTCTATCTGCAGATGACGTAGTTTTATATATATAGAAAGTCCTAGAGAATCTACAAATCCATCGGGGCTAATAAATGACTATAGCAATGTTTCAGAGATACAGCATCAATATACAAAAATAATTGTATTTTTATGCATTAGTAATAACAATCCAAAATTGAAGAAAATGCTTCCATTTACAATAGTATTAAAAAGAACAAGAAAGTTAATATAAATTTAACAAAAGAAGTGAATGGCTCATAGTTAAAAAATAAAACATCATTGAAAGAAATTAAAGAAGACTGGAAATTGAACAAACACTCATGTTTATAGATTGGAATACCTAATGTTAAGATGACACTACTCCCCCACATTAACCTACAATACAATGCCTGTCAAAATTCCAATCGCCTTTTTGCAGAAATGGAGAAGCTGGTCCTCAAGTTCAAGGGGAAAGGGGCCTTATAGAGCTAAAACATCTTGAAAAAGAAGCACAATATTCCAGTTATAAAAATAAGTAAGATAGGGGCGCCTGGGTGGCTCAGTTGGTTAAGTATCTGACTTCAGCTGAAGTCATGATCTTGCGGCTCATGAGTTCGAGCTCCACATTGGGGTCTGTGCTGACAGCTCAGAGCCTGGAGCCTGCTTCAGATTCTGTGTCTCCCTCTCTCTCTCCCCCTTCCCCGCTCATACTCTGTCTGTCTGTCTGTCTGTCTGTCTCAAAAATAAACATTAAAAAAATAAATAAATAAGATATAGGGATATAATGAACAGCGTAGGGAATATAGTCAATAACACTGTTACAATTTTATATGATGACCGACTTATTATGGTGACTATTTTCTATATAAATATCAAATCATGTTATACACCTGAAACTAATACAACATTGTATGCCAATTATTTTTTCAATAAAAAAGACTTTCAGATGTATAACAAAAGAATAAGTTCAAAGTTCGAACACACAATTCTCCATTTGAAAACCTACTTTAAAGCTCCAGTATTCAAGGCTATGTGGTACTAGCATAAGGATACACATAGAGATGAATGGAATGAACTGAGAGTCCAGAAAAAAACCCATATACTTATGGTAAAATGATTTTCAATAAGAGTGTCAAGACAATTCAATGGGGGGAAAATAGTCTTTAATGAATAGTTCTGTGACAATTGGAATCTACAAACAAATGAATTTAGAACTTAAGTACCACCCACTATACACAAAAATTAACTGAAACCGGATTAATACCTAGATATAAGGGCTAAAGCTATAAGAAAACATAGATATAGATCTTTGTGACCTTGCATTAGTCAATGGTTTCTTAGATATGGCACCAAAAGCATAAGCAACAAAAGAAAAAAAATAGATAAATTGGACTTCATTAAAATTAGAAATTTTTGTGCTTCCAGAACATTACCTAGAAAGTGAAAAGACAACCAAAGAATGGGATAAAGTGTTTTTAAGTCACGTTTAAAAAAAATTCTGCAGGGGAAGAGTTACCATAAAGTAAGTCAAAAGGTAATGGCTACTTGAGGAAATTCATTTTATATTTGTATCACAAAGGGATAATTTTCCTAATATAAAAGAGCACCTACAATAACTAAAGGAAAAAACAACCCAATAAAAAATGGACAAATCATATGACCAGATAATTCACAGAAAAGGTAATACAAATGATTCAAACATAAAAAAAAAGTAAACTACTTTCACAATAGAATGCTAGTTAATATCCTGCTAAGTGATCATTTTTGAACTGTTTGATTAGCAGAGAAAATAATTTGATAATAACATATTGTGTGGCTGAGCCTATGGGGAAATAGGCACTCTAATTTCCATGAGAGGATGAATTGCCCCCATGAAGAGAGATTTTGTAACTTTAAAAGTTACAAATTCACATACCTTTTGACCCAACAGTTCTGTCTCTAGGAATTTGTCCTACAGATAGATTCAAATGTGTATGAACTTACATTTGTACAAAGTTATTTATTAAGATCTTAGTAGTTTAAAAAAGAAAACTTCTTTATGTCCATTCAAGAATTCTCTGAGCTGTATAAGAGAATGCGACTACTCTGTGTACTGAAATGGAAGGCTGCCATAGACATACTGTTGCATGTATGTAACAAGTAAGGTGCAGAAGACTATAGCCTAAACCACTTGTCTAAAATGATCAGTGGTGTGTGTATGTGTGAGTGTGTTTTCTTATATGTTGTAAAATATCTCTGGGGGCTCCTGAGTGGCTCAGTCGATTAGGCGTCTGACTTTGGCTCAGGTCATTGTCTCGCGGTCTGTGAGTTTGAGCCCCGCGTCGGGCTCTGTGCTGACAGCTCAGAGCCTGGAGCCTGTTTCAGATTCTGTGTCTCCCTCTCTGTTTGTGACCCTCCCCCGTTCATGCTCTGTCTCTCTCTGTCTCAAAAATAAATAAACATTAAAAAAAAAATTTTTTTTTTAATAAAGTATCTCTGGAAGGATACATAACAAACTGACCAATATTGGCTAGGGGATGTGGTTGTGGTGAGACTTTTTACTGTTTATCCTTTGACCTTTTTCAATTTTATGTTTTAACTAATCTCTACACCCAAGGTGGGTCTCAAATCCCTGAGATCAAGAGTCATGTGCTCTACCGACTGAGCGAGCCAGGTGCCCCAACTGTTTTCAGTTTTGAATCATGAAAATCATAATGTATTTTTAAGATAATGAACTAAGAATATAAGAGGATTTCTGTAAAAATAAGTAATGAATCTTTAAAAAAATTTTTTTTATGTTCATTTTTGAGAGTGTGATAGAGCATGAATGGGGGAGGGGGAGAGGTGGGGGTGGGGAGGGACATAGAATCTGAAGCAGGTAGGCTCCAGGCTCTAAGCTGTTAGCACAGAGCCTGACTTGGGGCTAGAACCCACGAACTATGAAATCATGACCTGAGCCAAACTCAGACGCTTAACTGACTGAACCACCCAGGTGCCCCCAAGAAGTAATTAATCTTAACCTCACATTTATGAACTATGTGTGAACAAAATTACCTCTTTGCTTTTTCCCCCTGAAATGGCCAACTTTTTTTGAATATTTGATAAACCACTACTAGTTAACTACTCTTTGAGCAATTCTGTCCTAGAACATTAAACATTAAGATCCCAAAGAGTCCACCACAGATGGACTCAGGATCTGTCTATATTGCCTTAGGACTAAGTATTATATTCTTATACCAGAAATTAAATGGGATCTTATTTAGAGAAATTTAGTTCTTAATTCAATTCAATAAATATTTGCTGAAAACCCATTATGTAATGTAACTTGTTATGGAGAGATGAATGTATCATGGCTACCATTCTTAAGAAGCCCACAACCGTGCTAAAATACCAAACTATACTTAGCCATATAAAATACGTTCCAAAGATCTAGCAACACCATGGCAACTGGCTAAAATAGCCTTCTTATAACACCTCTGTGCCTAAGTTTACATCTGAGAAGATATACATATAATTGTTATTAGCAATTACCTCTATTGGGTGGGGTTAGTAGGAAGCAGATCAGGACTTGTAAGTTTTTAAATATTAAGAAAATGAAGATGGTGGGATCATGAGTGATTTCATTTAGTTTTAGGATTTTTGTTTTTCAAATGTAAACATAGGAACAAATCAAGAGTTTTAAAAAAAACAAATAGAAGGGGTGCCTCAGTGGCTCAGTCAGTTTAAAGTCCAACTCTTGATGTTGGCTCAGGTTATGATCTCGCGGTTTGTGGGTTCAAGTCCCACATTGGGCTCTCTGCAAAGCCCACTTTGGATCCTCTGTCTTCCTCTCTCTCTGCCCCTTCCCCATTCGTGTGCTCGCTCTCTCGCTCCCTCTCTCAAAAATAAATAAATATTAAAAAAACACATAAAATTATTTCTTCCCATAATGAAAACAAATTCTTATATACTGCTTTTCCAACAACCTTCACTTAACAGTATCAAAACTTGGCACTTTGTGTTTTCCTTGACCCTTGATAAATTAAGAATAAGTTTGTCTTAAGAAGAATGTATAGGGGTGCCTGGGTGGCGCAGTCGGTTAAGCGTCCGACTTCAGCCAGGTCACGATCTCGCGGTCCGTGAGTTCGAGCCCCGCGTCAGGCTCTGGGCTGATGGCTCAGAGCCTGGAGCCTGTCTCCGATTCTGTGTCTCCCTCTCTCTCTGCCCCTCCCCCGTTCATGCTCTGTCTCTCTCTGTCCCAAAAATAAATAAACATTGAAAAAAAAATTTAAGAAGAATGTATAATATTTCAAAGGATGAGATCATCAACCAAAATGTGAAACCTAGACACTGAATTTATTGTTTACTTAAGTAAGGGAAGGCTATGCTGATCAGACACAGTCTCACTGAGCAAAGCAAATACAGGTTTTATGGGAAATTTTGTTTGGGGAGGTATTGGTTACTGAGGAAGGAGTAGCTGAAAATCAGCCTTAGAGACATGGGTTATAGAAGCATGTTTCCTGTTCCTGAGGTGTGTTTACTGAAGTTGTCACTTATCAGTTAAATAGTTTTTAAAACCAGCTTTGGTGTTTGTTACCATGGCTATAAAAATATCCGTCTTTTCCTAGGTTCCTGGGGATATTTTTTTTATTCTTAAAAAATAAGTTATGTCTCTTTTTGCCTGCCCTGGATTTAAAAACTAGAGGTTATCTTACACTAAAAGGAAACAATTTCCTTAGTCTAACCATAATTTGTTATTAAAAGGTCTTAATATAGTGTATTCATTTCCTATTGCCAGTGTAACAGATTACTGCATATTTAGTGGTTTGAACAACAAGAATTTACTGTTTTATAGTTCGGTAGGTTAGAAATCTGACACAGGCCTCACTAGGCTAAAACTAAGGTGTCGGAAAGGCTGCATTCCTTCTGGTCTCAGGGGAAGATGCTGTTTGTTTTCCAGCTTCTAGGGGTTGCCTACATTCCTTGCCTCACCGCCCCCTTCCTCCTCCTCCAAAGCCAGCAACATAGCATTCCTTTGACTCTGCTTCCGTTGTCACATATTTCTCTGATCCTTCCTTCTACCTCTCTCTTTCCCTTATAGGGACTTTTATGATCACATTGGGTCCAACTGGACAATCCAGGACATTCTCCCCAAATCTGGTTGAAGGGAGGTCCAAGACTGGTATGGTAGCTCAACACCACCACCAACTGACCCTTCTGTCTTGCTGTATACCATACTTGCCAATGACTGGTCAGACTCCAGAATCATGCATGTGTTCCAGGCAAGAAGCATGAAATGGAAGAGGCGGTACCATAAATAGTATTCAGCTTACATTTCATTTGCCAGAACTGAGTTATAGGACCACCTCTAATGGCAAGGACATCTGAGAAGGTAAGTTAGCTTTCTTACATCTCTAAAAAGGGAAGGAAAATGGAGATCTGTGTTGGAACAAGGGATAGATGCGCTAACCTACCAGAATGACTGCAAGAACTAGATGAACTTAACAAAGAACTTTGTCCCGTTACTGAAGAGCAGGGACCAGGTGCTAGAATTTTAGTGGACGACTTGCTACATGTGTTATGTAATACCTGGTGACAGGTTAGGTGTGGCTTCCACTCTCCTCCACTCCTCAGGGCTGAGTCACAAGAGATGAGGGCAAACCTGGTGCAGACAGTTTCACCTTAGGACAGCCACCCCATCTGTTCCCTCCCTGTGTTACCCGTGTGTAATCCCCTGCTTGTTACATAGTCTCTTCAGGAGCAAATGCCAAGTCACATGCCTCCCAGTGCAGCTGCAACCCATCAGTGAGATTTCACAATGAATGCTTCTGTAAACCAGGTGCAATCTGACCTGCTAACATTCCACGTTTATCTTACTTTGCTACATTCTGGAGAGCTGAGTGGCAAGAAGGCAAATCTAAGGTCATATCCCCAGGGTCCCTTGGTCTGATGTAGGAGTTCAGACCAGCTGAAACCCCTTTTCTTGCAGGAACCAAGTACCTAAAAAAAAATCATCTCTTTCTTCCTCTCCAATTCAGAATCAGTTGAAAGAGATACAGAATCAGACAAATGAAGGTCAAACTATCAGCTTCATAAAGCTGACTGGAAGACACGGCCAAGTGGGCACTCTCACACTTTTCCCAGAGTTATCCAGTAGTCACTGGAGCAGTGGAACAACACAGTCTTCCCAGCGGAATAAGGTCCCAGGAGAGGAAAGCTGACACGCTGTCTGCAAAACACTGGACTAGAGAGGGTGGGGGAAGGGCTGAGCTGTTTATTCTCCCCAGCTTCCCTAGGGAGGAGTAAATGAGGGGTGGAGAGAAGCTCAGTAATTCTCAGTTTTCCAGGAAGTTTGAGGTCACCAGGGAACAAATGAGCAGCCAGGTTAGAAAACCGTTTTGGTCTAGTTCAAATTACTGCGTATGGAAACACAAGGGGTGGAGAGAACTCTTTTTCCCTATAGCTAGGAAAGTTCATTTTGTGTTTGTGTGTGCGTTGTTTTTCTTCTTTTTTCCTAATGTTTATTTCTGAGAGAGAGAGAGAGAGGAGAGAGAGAGAGAGAGAGAGAGGGAGAGAGGGAGAGAATGAGTGGGGGAGGGGCAGAGAAGAGGGACAGAGGATCTGAGATCTGAAGCTGGTTCCTCGCTGACAGCAGAGAGCCAGATTTAGGGCTCAAACTCATGAACTGTGAGATCATGACCTGAGCTAAGATGCTCAACTGACTGAGCCACCCAGGTGCCCTTGTTGTTTTTCTTTTTAATTAAACTTTTTTTTTGAGATAATGGTAGATTCACATACAGTTGTAAGAAATAACACAGAGAGATCCCATCCAGCTTTCTCCGGTGGTAACATTTTGCAAAACCATAGTACAATGTCACAACCAACATATTGACATTGATACGGTCAAGGTACAGATTATTTCCATCAACACAAGGACCCTTCATCTTGCCCTTTTATAACCATGCTCATTTCTTGTCCCCCACACTCCAGAAAGGGTTGGTTTAATGCACTCTACTGTTTTCATAAATGGTAGATTTCCTCTGATGTATTTTCCTTCCTTTTAATACACAGCAAATAAAGACACTTGCTTTCAATTTCTTTGTATCAGTAGGACTATTTTAGGCACCAAAAACGTTTTGCCTCTAGGCTTGTGTTAACACTCTTTTTGTTTGAGAGTCATATTACCTAGTCATATTACCTACAATCATAAAACATTTCTCTGGGGAAAGGTGTGGGTAGGAAAATAAGTTCATTCATAAAATATCCTTCAGACATTCTTCACTAAGTTTGTAAATACCACGATCAATATAGATTTCATTTTTCCTTTGTTCAATCTCTGGAGCAGATTTTATTTTTAAGATGGTTGTGAAAATGAACTGTCTCCCTCCTGCTTAAGTCTTCAATAGCTAAATAGTGTTCTTTGATTGTATCAGAAACTAAAACACAATTAGAACTTTATTTTTTCTTTGTGGAGCCATCATGACATACCTCAGTTTCTCAGGACATGTCTCTCACTGGGTTTACTTCATAGAATTTCTGGAATCATCTCAGAAGACTCCCAGAAATACCCTCACCTCACCTGTTTTACCACCCTGTCCCTCCAGTTCTCCTGGTTTTGAAGTCCCCTTCTGGCCTTACATTTCTTTCTTTTTTTTTTTTTTTAAGTTTATTTATTTATTTTGAGAGAGAGAGAGCATGTGAGCAGGGGAGGGGCAGAGAGAAAGGGAGAGAGAGGGAGAGAAAATTCCAAGCAGGCTCCGTGCTGCCAGCAGAGAGTCCGATGTGTGGCTCGAACCCACGAATGGTGAGATCACGACCTGAGCCAAAATCAAAAGTCAGATGCTTAACTGACTGAGCCACCGAGGCACCCCTGGCCTCACTTTCATCCCTAGCTTGGAGGCCCTACCACCCATCATCATTTGCAGGCTTCCTGACCCTCTCACATTCTTACTCTCCTGTTCCACCTGTACTGTAACCCCCAAACAATTGTCTTCTTCATTCCCATTAGGAGGCATCTTGGCAAAGAACATACCATATTAGGTTTTACATGTGACAAATATAGATTCAGATCTTAATTCTGAAGCTTTTATTCTTTTATCTACAGCAGACATTTATTAATTTTTGCTCACCATCATCCAACCCCTTTTCTTTTGGCAACAGCATCACAATTCTTTAGTGAATTACCTGTCCAACCCTCTAGGCTTGGAGGCAGCTCCCCTAAGCATATGAGCCTTGCTAGGACAAACAGTTTCTCTCTCTCTGGAACTGGACTCTGGAATGGAGTGATCCAAAGCATTAAGTGATTCACATAGGCAGCTATTTGTTTCTACTACCAAGACCTGTGAAAACATTTTGTCCTTTACATGCTGGTTCATTAGCCTCCCCTTTGTTTTGATAGCTTGCACATATCCTTTCAATGAAATTGCTTTTTATCTTCTATTAGCCAGAGTAATTTTCTGTTGTTTGCAACCATGAGACCCTAATGTGCTAGCGGTAGAAGCTTATATTAGTGCCTTAAATTCTGTATAATCAAGACAAATTACATATACATACATGGATGTCACGAGCATTAAATGTGAAAACAAACCTAATGGTTCTGGCATGTAAGAGCCACAATAAATCCATGACCTCTAAATTCAGGTGAAACTCCAACAGAGCTTGGCAATCTTTATTTGTTCTGGGCCATCTGCTTCTCCAAAATTCCCTCAGCAGATTTTACAAACATTTATAATTTTCTTCAAGCTGCCCATTTAGCCTCCCACTCAATCTCAACAGCCTGTCTTAAGCATAACAGGAGAATGTCAAGGAGACAGAGGTACTAGGTTTGCAGAACCTTGGAAGGTTTTATTGATCTTGTGATTCATGCCAGTGTTGTGATGTCTCAAACCTAGCTCGTGAGAATAAACTTTTGAAAAACCATGTATGATCAAAGCCATCCCAGATTGACGATGTTGATGACAACAATGGTAAGAGTCTCCTTTCCATTACCTACATCCTATAATAAGTAATACTTGGAGTGCTTCAGTGGTTCCTTTGGCATATAGGTACCACTGTGCAATATGCAGACTTAGACTGGGCAGATGGATGGAGTGGGGTTGCTCTGCTGTTGAAATTCTTTCTCTTAATTTGATGATGGTGGACTTGAAGGTCATATCTGCTAGTTTATCTTCTAACGTAGGCTTCTGGTATGTGTGGAAGTCAGTACTATTCAGTCTTTGAACAGCTGTTAGGATCAGAATGCTCCTGGTTTATTCCAGTACTAGAGACACTATTGGAAACTTTTTGTGCCTTTTTCCCAAACATCAGAATATCAAGATTACATGTGGCTCTAAATAATTAATGTAGTAAAGGATGCAAATTATGTCTTTTTTAATTGACATATAATTAACATACAGTGGTGTATTAGTTTCAGGTGTACAATATAATGATTCATCAGTTCTGTACATTTCTCAGTGCTCAAGATAAGTATACTCTTAATCCCCTTATTAATATTTCATATTTTATATTTCACCTGTGAATTATGTCTTGGTTACAAGAGTCTATAAAGTATTCTCAAAATAACAAAAATACAAGCATATCAGTGTAAAACAACATCAGCCATAAATTTATGCAATCTCAATAAGTAAAAAAATAGTGCTATAAAAGAAAGGAACCCCGACTAACTTCCAAAGGTAGTTTCAGAGTATCTAGAGCCAAACCTTGTATTTTCTTATTAATTTCTAGATAAAGAAGCTTTTTGTATATACTTTTCTCTTTCCTTCCCTTCTCCCTCACTTTTCCCTACTCTTCCCTTCCTTCCTTTCTTCTCTGCCTTTTCACCGTAAATAATCTAGAACTAGCATTAAGTTTGTTAGACATGGCATTTTCTCAGTACATATGTTGCAAATATCCTATTTGTTTGTTTATTTATTTATTTATTTTCCCACTTGAGAGAGAGTATGCATGCACAAGCAGGGGAGAGGGGCGGGGGGCGGGGAGAGAAAGAGAGAGAAAGAGAGAGAGAGAGAGAGAGAGAGAGAGAGAGAGAGAGAGAATGAGAATCTCAAGCAGGCTTCACTCTGAGCATGGAGCCAAACATGGGGCTTGATCCCATGGCACTGGGATTATGACCTGAGCTGAAATTGAGCCAACCAGGCACCCCATCACATTTTTTCTATTTAAAATTTTGTTTTATTTTACAATTCTCTCCCCCCACAACTACTAAAGTTTTTCAATGTTTTCATATTTTTCCCTGGATGAAACATAATTTTTGTTCTTCTTTTTATTTTTTTAAATGTTTATTTATTTTTGAGAGAGAGAAAGAACATGAGCGGGGAGGGTCAGAGAGAGAGGAAGACAGAGAATCCCAAACAAGCTCCATCCACGCTGTCAGTGCAGAGCCTGATGTGGGGCTTGAACTCAGGAACTGTGAGATCATGACCTGAGCCAAACTCAAGAGTTGGATGCTTAATGGACTGAGCCACCCAGGCACCCTGAAACATGAGTTTTTCTTGTAAACCCTGATCAGTTTTATACCTTAGAACCACAGTAGCACTTGCTGGCTGGTTTCTGGCAGTCTCTTGACTAGATGGGCTTAAAGTACAGAGATGGTTACATTAGCCTTAGAATGAGGCTCTGGAGGCTCCAAGATACGGAGAAATTCTGGGTGCTCAGTCTCAATGCCAGTGACTTCACTGGCAAAAATAAGGTTTGTGGCTTGAATAAAAGGAAACACCTATGCACCTGACGTCTAGTTTTGCCCGTGAGAGGAGCACATACCAACGTGGAAATGTTCAATGTTTCTGACCCTGTGGGCATATGAACAGCAGGCTGCTGCCTGGGACCATGTGTCTGGGCATCATGACGTTATTGAACATGATGAACTCTTGCTCACAGCACATTTATATGGTGGAAATGTGAGGATGTGAGGACGGCACGAGTAGCTGCAGTAACAACAGCTGCGGGTTGTGGACCCAGCGTCTGTGCTAACAACACACTCAGAGTGTGGTCTCGTAACAATAGTTTGGGAGCAGTTTAGGTCTGAAACCCTGAGCATTCCAGGGAGAAGCTGGTCTTCGCTGGACAATTTGTCCAGGAGGACAGAATGTGGCAAGGTCCTGGGAGCCTTGGCACAGCCACCGTGAAGTATCTGCAGGTGGTGCTGGTGAATGGGAGTTGATTATGAAGCTGCATGCAGCTCTTGATTTTACCAATCTCTGCATGAACTGATTTTGACAGTGAGCTGCTGACTCTTCTTTATGTTGAACTAAAATGGTGAATAATGGCTTGGTGGATAAATTGGTGGCTTCTCCTAGGGAGACAGGGAAACCCTTTGCTGGGATCACACTCCATCATGCCTTTGCACTAAAGGTTGTGCCAAATGGATAAAACTCTGTTTGGACATAAGGTTTCCTATAGAATACTTTTTTTTTGGGATGCCTGGGTGACTCAGTTGGGTGAGTGTCTGACTTCAGCTCAGGTCATGATCTCACAGTTTGTGAGTTCGAGTCCCACATCGGGCTTGCTGCTGTCAGCAGGGAACCTGCTTTGAATCTTCTGTCCCTTTCTCTCTGTGCCCCTCTACCACTTGTGTTCCATCTCTCTCTCTCTCTCTCAAAAAAAAAATTTATATATATATATATATAATACTTTCTTTTTTTATTAAGCTTTCCCCTCCCACTTACAAGTTCTCAGAAGTAACTGATCTCCTCAAACTGAGTCAACACATCTATCTATTGAGAAACCTGTGGGGCTTTCATAGTCTTAAGCAAGGAGTTGGTTATAATGGTGTGAAGTTCAAGAAAGAGAAGGAATCTGGAGATTTAGATTTGGCAGTTAGCTGCATACAGATGGTAGCAAAAGCCACTGGAATAGAAAAAAGGGAGAGTGTTTAAAATAATAAGAAAAAGAGGTGAGGGTTGAATTGCAGAGAATACCAATACTTACAGAGAGGTAAAGGAAAAAGGTCAGCAATGGAAGTAAGAAATAGTCATGAAATTAGAACAAAAGCCAGGGAGGAATGGTGTCACAGCAGCCAAGGGAAAAGAAATTCATGGAAAACAAATGACGCAGAGATTAAGTAAGGACTGAAAATGTGTTGGAATTTACATTTTTAAATGTTTATTTATTTTTGAGCAGAGAGAGAGGGAGACAGAGAATCTGAAATAGGCTCCAGGCTCTGAGCTGTCAGCACGGAGCCCGATGCAGGGCTTGAACACACGAGCAGTGAATTCACAGCCTGAGCCGAAGTCAGATACTTAACCAACTGAGCCACCCAGGCGCCCCAAATGTATTAGAATTTTAAATGAAGAACTCCTAGCAATGTTCCAGTGACCTGGGATTACAGTTCCATTGGACAGGTTGGGGTGCAGGTCAGATTTCTGTGGACCAGGTGAAGAAGTGTAAGCGTGTGTGGATTTCTCTTTCAGGAATTCAGCCATGGAGACTGACTGGTAACTAGAGTTGAACTAGGAAGAACAGTTTAGGAAGGACTTTGTTTTTTCTTTTTTCCCAAGAAGGTATACAAGTGAAGTTTCAGAGGATAGTGTCAGAGTGTCTAGAACCAAGATAGAAGAAGAGCTAGTAAGGACAAAGTAGTTTAAGTTGAAAGAGCACAAGGGTGATGGGAGCCAGAGAAGAGAATAAAGGATACAAGGGAAGGGAGGTAGCCAGGCTCCAGGATGTCCCTCTATGAGCCCTGCATCCCCGTATTCACACCCTTGTGTCACCTCCTCCCATATAGTATCAGGGATGGTCTTTGTGACCGATTGGATACAACAAAAATGGTGCTATGTCACTTCTGAGATGAGGTTATAAAAGACACTGTAGTTTCATCTTGGTGCCTTCTCTCTCCCTCGTCATTTGCTCTGGGGGAGGGCAGCTGCCATTGCATAAGCAATCCTATGGAGAGGGCACACATGGTGACTAGCTGAGGCTTCTTGGTGACAACCAAGTGACAGGCTTGGGAGGGGATCCTCCAGCTCCTTTAAGTCTTCATATGACCGCGGCGCTGGCTGACAGTTTGGCTGTAACCTCATGAGATATTCTGAGGCAGCAACACTCAGCTAAGCTGTTCCCAGATTCCTCACCATTTGAAATGGTGTGAGATAATAAGTGTTTATTGTTTTAAGCTGCTAAGTCTCCGTAATTTGCTATGCAGTGTAGGGGAGGAAAACGTTTTCTTCAACCCTGTTAGGGTCCCTGGCTGGGTCTGAAAATTAAACCGGCAAAGACAGATTAACAAGAGAAAAGCATACAAATTTAATACAAGTGTTATGTGACACAGGAGCCTTCATAAGGAAATGAAGACCCAAAGAAACAGACCTCAGTATTTTGATGCTAGGTTTGCTGGAGAGTGGATTGTTGTGGAGGAATACGATAGATGAAGGGAGTATGAGGTAACTGTAGTAGCATACTTAGCAAGGCCCGTTTGCTCGGATTCTTCTTAGTGTCCTTTTGTCTTTGGAGATAAAGATGCTCCTTTCCACCACATTTAGGGAAGGCGCCTCTCACATGAGGGCTTTATGACCCGTTTCAAGGCAGAAGGGTAGGAAGAAGGTCAGAGTGATCTTGCTTCTGCTTGTTTTCTCAAACTCCTTCAGCTTAAAACACTCAGTACTCATATTTTGGGATAGCGTGTTCTGAACCCCATCTGCATAAGTAGATAAATAATACAGGAGGGATTGGCTTTGGGCAGGAGGATGTTCTTTGCTTTCTCTGAGACGTTATCAAGTCTGGTCATTTTTACAAGTTCTTATTCTTTAAGCTTATCTTTTATTGCTTACACTTGGTATCTTAAAATATTTCACATTCTAACTTACAACTAGACTTTAACTATTTTTATTACTCAAAAAAACCACATTAGAATCTCCTACTTTTGTGTAACATCCCATTGGAATTTGTCTATACTACCTCTTAGCTAGTATCCATTTAATGATTCATTTGAAAAATGTTTAAACTTCAGAGAATGTTATAATGTTATAATGTTATAAACTTTAGAGAAAGCAGTGGTTACTTTTAAAATAGTAGAGTGACAGATGAGCTATTTGCTAGTATATCCAAATTATCCAACAATAAGGCTTTACTGAACAAAGCGGTATGGGTGTTAGCATAAAAGCATGAACAAATACCCAAATAGTATACTTGCGAAGTTAATAATTCAGGCAGAAAAAAATGATACATACAGAGAACCCATGCATGCCTGAAGAACAATCTGAGAACAAATCAAATCAAAGTTGTGTTCAAAGCAAAAATCATGTTTGCATGACGAACAGTAGAGTATCAGTGAAGACAAATGATACCCTTGATCACAGAACAATGAGAAATTCTTCCAGCAAGTGAGCGTAACTGCCAAATGGGATCATATAAAAGAAGTATGAAGGGAAAACTAATTTTGAGGATATAACCAGGTGGAACTGAAGCTGATTCTTGAAGTTCTGCTTCAGGTCATCCAAGAGAGTTGTGCCCCGCTTTTAACCATTAATGATAAGTATAAGATTCATGCAGGAGCGCCTGTGTGGCTCAGTTGGTTAAGCATCAGACTTCGGCTCAGGTCATGATCTCACCGTTCGTGAGTTCGAGCCCCATGTCGGGCTCTGTGTTGACAGCTGGGAGCCTAGAGCCTGCTTTAGATTCTGTGTGTCCCTCTCTCTCTGCCCCTCCCCTACTCATGCTCAGTCTCTCTCTCTCTCTCTCAAAAATAAACATTAAAGGGGCACGTGGGTGTCTCAATCAGTTAAGTGGTTAAGCATCTGACTTCGGCTCAAGGCATGATCTCACAGTTTGTGGGTTCCAGCCCCACATCAGGCTCTGTGTTAACAGCTCAGTCTGGAGCCTGCTTCAGATTCTGTGTCTCCCTCTCTCTTTTCCCCTCCCCCACTCTCACTCAAAAATAAACATTAAAAAAATAAAAAAAAATAAACATTAAAAAAACTTTTAAGTAAAAGATTCATACATAAACAATTATTCTGCTGGTGGATGTGACTTATTGCATTAATAAACTTGTGAATTTTCAGTCATTTCCATTATTTGTCTCAGACCATTACTCTTGTATTCATTTTAGGAAGGATTTATATGCAAACCATTGTACAAATTTTAAAATGCCAAATATGCCTCAAAGAAATGAAAGACAGTGGGTTTTTTTCCTTAACAAAAGAGGTGTTTTTTGTTTTTGTTTCTGTTTTTGTTTTTCATTTTTTTATTGCTATCTATTCTCCTTTGTTGTATTTTGGGTTTCCCTTGCTTGGAGCAGGATGGACCACAGTGAGAGTCTGGAGCTTGGCCGGGTCATGGGACCAGGCAAAGGTGACAAGATTAACCGGCCCTTCCGTCAGTACAGAGAAGTGTTTAACAAGGTGGACAAGGCATAGTTTTCATGGTTTCCCATTAATACTCTATAGGAAAAATTACAGTACTTGGATATGGAAGATCTTGATTTGAATTCTGATTTTACTATTTAGTAGCTATGTGATACTGAGCAAGATATTTACCTCTCTGAGTCTCAGTGTCTCCCCCACAAAGTAGAGCTAAAAAAAACCCCTGCCATTATTACATTCTATTTTTTTTCTTAAAAGTAAAATGAGCCCTGTATGAAATATTTGTGAAGCTATTTTTTAAATCTATAAACATTATTATTTTTATTGTTGATACTATTATCGTTTCTTCTTACCTTGAATTTTTGTGTTCTTGGCAAAAGCTTGAATGGTCTTTAAGGCTTGAATGCACTAGAGAAAGGCTAACAGCTAATGCTAAAAAAAAAAAAGGAAACAAAATCATGTCTTTTAAACAAAATTATTAACAATTTGAAGTTAATTTTTGAGTCAAAAAATAATGTCTAAAACAAGTCTTTAACACTGGAAAATATTAAATATTTATTTCTTTTATTAAAACTTTTTTTAAATGTTTTATTTATTTGTGAGAGAGGAACAGAGTGCGAGTGTGGCAGTGGCAAAGAGGGAGACACAGAATCCAAAGCAGGCTCCAGGCTCCAAGCTGTCAGCACAGAGCCTGATGCAGGGCTTGAACTCACAAACTGTGAGATCATGACCTGAGCTGAATCAGGTGCTTAACTGACTGAGCCACCCAGGCACCCCACATATTTATTTCTTTGAGATTGCAAGGATTGTATTTAGCACCCTAGAACAAGATCTGTTTTCCCAACACTAAAAAGCTAACCTATTAGCATTTGCTATTGCAAATAGTTGTCACAAAAAGAAAACAATGGAGATTTAATTTATGGATTATATAAAACGTGAGACCCTTAGTGTGTTATAACAATTTTTTTCTAATTATAAACATAACACATCCATTGAAGAAAATTTGGAAACTGCATATAAGTATGAAGAAGAGAATTATAACTCGTAACCACATTACTTAAAGATAGTCACTGTTAACATTTTTGCATAGTTTTTCCAGTTCCTTTCTCCCTCTTTTCTGCTTCTTTCCCATATATTAAAAAAAAATGGTTTTTTTAGTGTTTATTTTTGAGAGAGAGAAAAAGAGAAAGAGAGACAGATCATGAGCTGGGGAGGGGCAGAGAGAGAGGGAGACACAGAATCTGAAGCAGGCTCCAGGCTCTGAACAATCAGCAGAGAATCCCAAGCAGGCTCCTTGCCTTCAGCGCAGAACCAGACATGGGGCTTGATCTCATGAATTGTGAGATCATGACCTGAGCTGAAACCAAGAGTTGCTCGCTCAATAGACTGAGTCACCCAGGCACCCCTAAAAATCTTTTTAAAATAATATCTGAAATTATTTCAAAGGTAAATATTTTTTTCTCCAAGTATTTTCCTAAGGACCTATGTTCAAAGCTTTGCATTACTCCAGACTCCTTTTTTTTTTTCTTCCTTGTGGGAAGTCATCAATTCTATCATTGAATCCTAAGAATTCTTTCCTTTCTATCCTATTACCGTAGGCCTAGGCCAGGCTCTTTTCTCCTCCATTCTAGATTATTGAAGTAAGTTTTCTTACTGGTCTCCTTCTTTCTAGTCTTTTTGCTCTATAATTCATTTTATAGACCTTTTTAATGCATCATTACATTGCTCAAAAATATTGACTGTTTCTATGTTCTATAGCAGAGGTTGCAAAGTGGATCTCCAAGGCTGGTTATAGTCTGCAAATTTGTTTTATTGCTCCAGTGTTCTGAACATTGTTTAATTAGTTGGAATCCTTTAGGTGGGTCATATGCTTCACTGATTTATGTTCCTTGCCTGGCTTCTAGGTTTCCAAGTATAGCTGAGCAGATTTTGCGTTGTATAATTCCAGGGGGCACTATGTACATAGCACCCCCTACAGTTGTGCAGTGCACAACCTATATGATCACAGCCCGTCTTGAAGCCTCCAGATGTTTGAAGCTCTACACTCTAGTTTATATAATATGGCAAAGAAAACTGTTGTCTTGTCTAACCCTGTCCACAATAACGACTAATCAAGCCCATGACGTACTAAAGCCTAAAAAAAGGCTGACATTTCTAAAAGCATTTCGCTCTAAGACAAGTCTTAAAAAAACAGGAATATTCTAAAAGCCTTGCATTCTAAGATAAGCCATAAAGTTATTTTTTATTCAAAAGAAACATTTTGTTTTTCGTTTTTATCAAAATGGACCCCAAAGCTATCTAATCAGAATTACTGACTACCAAGGAACAAATGGAATTATCTCCTGACCTTGTGATTTTTTTTAATTCAAAGACTTCTATTTTCTTGAATAGGTGAGCCAGTTCTGTATTAACTTGTCTCCTTTGCAAATGCAAGTTAAAACTCTAGTCAGTTCTTCAATTTGTGTCTGAGTTTTGCAAAATAAAGTTCCTTTAATCCTAATTCTAAACTCTTTACAATGTGGATCCTATATCCCCACAGTTTTCTCTTTTGCATAAATATTACACTTGAGACAAACCAATTCCCCCCTTCACATAAACTTCACAATGCTTTGTTGCATTTCTCCTTCCCCTAATCCTCTGCCCTCCTTTGCTTCTTCTCTTAACCTACATCACTTCTGTTTAAGGCCATTTCACTGCCACTGCCTTTGTGAAACATCTTTTGTCACTCTAGTTTCCATCTGTTTTTCTTGGAACTCTTTATGCCTGTATTGTCTTAACCTTATTTATTTGATGCTGTGTGAACCTGTATGTATATGAATTTTTTAAAAATTATTTTTTATCTTTTTTCTTAAAATTATTTTCTATCTTTTTTCTTATAAAAGTAAAACTTGTTCAACTTAAAATACAGAAAATATAAAGGTGCAAAATGGAATGAAACACTTGTCATAAAACAGTAAATATCAAAGGAAAAGAAACCCTAATGAATATTTGTATAATCTTGGGATGAAATGGGGATATTCTGATGCCAAAAACATAAACCTTGAATTTAGAAACAATAATTTCCTTTGTAAAAGAGTTACCTTTCTACATGAACACAGAAAAAAATGGACAGCCTTTCCAGACCTTGATTAATAGCAGCGTGTATCTTTATAAAGCTCTTTGTGCTGTTGTACAGATAGGGTAAAAATGTGTAGAATGTTGACACTTACAATAGAAACTGTTCATATCACCAGAGCTTTTGGTTCTGGACAGAATTTGGACAGTTCTGGCAAGAAAATAATGGAAAATTTGTGATTTCTGGGAATGAAACTACTAAACAGCAGATGGGAATTAATCACCATTCTTTCAGGCTTAGTGCTAAAGAGAAGCTATTGGATTAGTCATTAATACTTTTGACATCTGAAGAAATCTACCTTATTTTCAAAGAGCCAAAAAAAAAAAAAAAAGGAAAAGGAAAGAAAAAAAGGAATTTCTTTCCCCCAAGGAAAATATAGTAAAACCTCTAAGTAATGAGTACCAAATAAAACACCTTCAAACTACTATGAATCACCGGTCTGTGTTCCAACCTATTGAGTGGGTGAGGTCCAACGACAGCTTGGGAAGTCCCCTGACTCCAAAATCTCTAGGCATACTCTCTACCCCTCACCTCATATGGCTTTTGAAGTTTTCATCCTTTATTATGAATAATTGATTTTTTTCTCAAACTTACGGAAACTGTGAATCAAAGCTTCTGTAGTAAATTGTGTTTTATTTATTGGCCTATAATATGTAATCTAAGTAGAAAATGATGAATTTATTATGCAAATACAAGAAAGCCTTGGGAAAGTCCCTTAGCCCTCCCTTAAAGATCCAGAATGTTGTCTTTTAGAGATGGCAACTTGGTTGGGTTGAGAAGGATGGCGAATGGTACAGTGTCATAGGGATTAGTGTTGAGCTAGTTCTTTGAGAACAAGTCATTTTCCACATCAGAGGATGTATGTGGAAGAGTTTATTAAAATTATGGAAGCAGGCGCCTGGGTAGCTCAGTCGTTTTGTATCTGACTTTGGCTCAGGTCATGATCTCACAGTTAGTGAGTTAAGTCCCACATCAGGTGACCACGAGCCCCCTTTCGGGTGAACACAAGCCCTGCTTCAGGTGAACATGAGCCTGCTTCTCTCACTCTCCCTCTCTGCCCCTCGTGGGATTCTCTCTCTCTTCCTCTGCCTCTCGCTCACTTGCATCCTCTCTCTCTCTCTCTCTCAAAAAAAAAAAAAAAATTACATAGACACTAATGCCAATCCAAGCCTCCTTTTGTTACTGACCCCCTTCCAAATGAATTGTGTCAGTCACTGTTTTGCCTGCTTTATATTTAATAACATATTTACTCTTCTCAACAACTTGGGAGGTATGTACTATATATCCTTTTGTTTTGTGGTGAGGACATTTGAGTTTGGGAGAGAGGAAAATTTATGTAAGAGTCCCTGAGGATGCAAGAGTTTTCCATGTGGCCCCTGTATGTCTACTTTGCCTGAATTGTTTCTCCCATTCTTCTTGCACAGGATCCTAGTCCCTATCTGTCTCTCCCATCTATGTTGATAAATTCAAGTTGCCCAAATAATGGCTGGTAATCTGCAGTACAATTTCCTCCTCTTTCAAGACACTTTTCTGACCAGCTATTCCCCAAACTAGCTGAATTTTGGCTGATAGTCTCCTACTCAACACCAGCTAAAATTCTATGAAATTCTTGCCCCTTCCTTCCCGAAGGTAAACTGTTCTCTAGCTCCTTCAAGACACTTCTTGGGACCAATATTTTAAAATAAAGTCTTATGTTAATGGTGCTCTGACTGATTTTTTCCATATTATTTTCCCCAAAGCCACATAGTTAGGAAGTAGTAGAGCTAGGATTTAGACCCTGATCGTTTAGTAGACTATACTGATAATTCTCCATTTTAAAAGTTACTGGTTGAATTGGTTTGCAACCTGAAATACCCTTTCTCATAGAAATATCCTTATCATAGAAGTGATCCCATGGTCTGAAGCCAGCTCTTTAGGATGTTATAACCACCCTGAGCTGCTATAAGTGGAAGAAACAAAGCAATAATGAAATAAAAGATTGGAATTAAGTGAATGAAAGAAGCAGGTTTTGACAGAGTCACCATAAAGTTTATTGTCCAAGTAGGAGACTTGGGAGAGTGAGAGTTGCTATTAATAATTACACTAGGAGAACAGGCATAAATGGGGACTATACTGGACACGCCAGCACGTATCTTCAATCTAGGTGTAGGTCACAGCTGAATGACTTTGAGCAAGGCCTCTTAGCCTGCTTGAGCCCCAATTTCTTCACTGTAAGTGGGAGTGTTGACACCTAACTCAAGGGGGCAGTAGCGAGAATGAAACGAGTATACTGCACACTTGAATTTGTAAAGTACTGTATAAATATAACCTTTTAATAATGATAATTACTAATATTACTTACCTGCACCATCACACAGTATGTGAATACATATGTATGTATGTATAATTTTTTATTGAGGTAAAATTGACATATAATATTATATTAGTTTCAGGTATGATTTAATGATCTGATATTTATATACATTGCAAAATGACTAGTGCACATCATCCACTGTATGTTAAATGTTGATTTGTATTGCTTTTCTCTTTGATACTCTCCCCGTCTAGATAGTCTCTTTGTAACTGTAGTAAGAGGCAGAGAAAGCAAACCAAGCAGTAAGAGGCCATAGGCATCCATTCCCTACCAGGGCACACAAACTACCTGGGGAATAAGTTGTTTCATTTCAGGAAAAACAAAACAAAACAAAACAAAACAAAACAAAAAAACCAACTTGTTTTTATTGAAGTATAATATGAATCAATGTTGTTGATTCAAAGGTCAAATTTATAACTACAAACCCCAGTCGTGAATCCATCTGGAGAAAGGTTCATGGATATTCAATAACCATGAAGTTCTTGAGCCCAAGTTTATTTTTATTTACAGTCTAAAATCTGTACTCAGGTATTCTTATCCTTGATCCATGTTTACATCTCCCCCAGGTCTTCCTCCAAGGTGGCACTGATTACATCAATATGCTCAGTGATGATTTTCTTCATTTCTCATTATAATATTATCCTCAAGAGGAGGCTCATCTCTTTGGTAACCAGTGCATGCCTGGGGAGTCCTGCTTTGTGGAGCCTTTTACCTATGCCCTGGGCCAGTTTCCAATGTGTTCTTGGCTTACTCGGTAAGTAAGATCTGGTTGTCTCAAGTCTGAAGCACAATTTGATCTTCATTCTTTTATCTCTTGTCTGAGAGCCAGCTATTCAACTTCGTTCTTCTTTATTGCTGACCAGGGCAATTTTCCCATAGAACTGAAAACCCTCCAAATACCCATATCTGTATGTCCTTGTTTTCCATTTTCCAAGGCTTTTAACCAAATATAACTGTTATTTACAATTCTATGTAAATTCTATGTGTGTTTCTTGCATTCTGTTAGGATTCATTTATTCGTACATTCAACAAATGTTTATTGGGCACCTAGTATATGACAGGCATTGGTTTAGGTGTAGAGATAATACAGTGTGAAGACTAAGTTTTTGTTTGCATTCAATTGGGGAACACAAAAACAACAAATAAATAGATAATATATTAAATAGTAATAGGTGCTATGGAGAAAAATAAGAGCAAGGCGGGTTAGGCTGTCCTAGGGGTGGGTGGCAGAAATACAAAATAGTTTGTAGGGTGGTCAGGGAGAGCTTCTCCGTGAAGGTGACATCTAAATAGAGACCTGAAGGATGTAAGGGAGGAAGCCATATGGTTATGCGATGAAATAGTCTTCCAAACAGAAGGAAAAGTAAGTGCCAAGCTCCTGAGGTATAGAAGCATGCTTGCATTCAGGAAACCGAAAAGAAGCCAGTGTGGCTGGAGATGAGGGACCAATGGGAAGAATAAAAGGAGAAGTAGGGAGGCGAGGGCTGGGTGTTGCTTATAAAATCATGAGTGAGATAGAATGTCATTGAGGCCTTGAGCCAAAATGTGACACGATCTGGTGTCCATTTTCAACAGCATGAAGAACAGCTACAAAGAAATCTAGAGATTAATTAGAAAGTTATTGCAATAATCTGGGCAAGAAATGATGATGGTTTGGAACATGGTGGTAGCAGTGAAGTGCTATGGGATGGGCAGTTATGGTTATCGTACATTTTGATTTTAAAGCCGATGTAATTTGTTAAAGGATTCATGGAGGGTTTGAGAGAAAGACATCAAAGATGACTCCAAGATTTTTGCCCTAAACATGCAAGAAAAGTTTTTCTTCACTGAGCTGGGTAATGCTATAGGAAGGGTAGGATTTTTTTTGTTTTTCCCAGTTGGGGAATATTGGGTTGTTTCCAGGTTTTGGTGATTATTGATAAAGCTGCTTTAAACATTCACATACAGGTTTTTTGTGTGAACATAGATTTTCATTGCCTTCAGATAAATGTGCAAAGTGTATGTTTCACTTTAAAAGAAACTGCTAAAGACTTTTCTAAATTGGCTGTCTCACCAGCAAAATATAAGGAAGCCAGTTACTTTGAGTCCTCACCAGCACTTGGTATTGTCAGGTTTTTGTGTGTGTGTAGTCATGCTAATAGGTACCTAATATTTCATTTTCATTGTAGTTTTAATTTGCATTTCCCTAATGACTAGTGATGTTGAACATCTCTTCATAGGCTTATTTGCCATCTGTACATCCTATTTGGCGAAGTGATTGTTTAAATCTTTTAAAAAGAAGGCTATTGGGGCATTTGTGTGGCTTAGTTGGTTAAGCATCCATTTCTTGGTTTAGCTCAGGTCACGATCTCATGGTTTGTGAAATTGAGTCCGACATGCTGACAGCATGGAGCCTGCATGGAAATCTGTCTCTGTCTCTGTCTCTGTCTCTCCCTGCCCCTCCCCTGCTCATGTGTGTGCATGCGCACTCTCTCAAAATAAATAAATAAAACTTTTAAAAAATAAAAAATAAAATAAAAAGAAGCCTATTTATTTTCTTATTTCTGCATTTTGAGAGTTCTTTCCATATTCTGGAGTCAAGTCCTTTGTCAGATAGATGGTTTGCAAATATTTTTGAGGAAAGGTAGGATTGAAAGAAAATCGGGAATTTGTTTTTGGAGAAGTTGAGTTTGTGATCCCTGATGTTCAAGTGGGGGTGTGAAATAGGTAGAAGTTCAGAGGCGAGGCTCAGGCTAGATATATAAATTGGGGAGTTATCAGCTTGTAGATGGTTTTTAAAGCCATGTAACTAGTTAAGTCCACCTGAGCAAGAGTAGACAGAGAAGGGAAGAAGTCCAAAGAGTGAGTTCTGTGGGAAGTGTAGAGGAATTAGCAAAGGATACTGACACGTAGTAGGGAGGTAGGAGGGGGATCAAGAGATAGAAGGGTGATGTGGTGCATGGGTGGCTCAGTTGGTTAAGGCGCTGACTCTTGATTTTGGCTCAGATCATGATCTCCTGGTTTGTGGGATCAAGCCCTGAGTCTGGGTCTGCCCTGATAGGTCTTCCCCCGCTTGCATGCCCTCTCTCTGTCTCTCAAAATATATCAACTTTTAAAGAAAGGCAGAGGAATATCACATAAGCCACATGAAGAAAATGGTCATAAACATACTCTAAAATGATCTGCTTTTTAATTTTATCACATGATATCAGTTTCCTCATTTGCCTTCTTCACTAAATGTCAGATTTTGAGGCCCGGGAATTTATCACATCCATTACTCTCTCTCTGGGGCTCTGGTTAGCTCAGAGCCTGCCACATATTAGACTCTCTTGATGGGATTTCTTTTCCATGTATTTATTTATTTATTTATTTTTAATTTTTAATTTTTTTAACATTTATTTATTTATTTATTTATTTTTTTTTTTCAACGTTTTTTTATTTATTTTTGGGACAGAGAGAGACAAAGCATGAACGGGGGAGGGGCAGAGAGAGAGGGAGACACAGAATCGGAAACAGGCTCCAGGCTCTGAGCCATCAGCCCAGAGCCTGACGCAGGGCTCGAACTCACGGACCGCGAGATCGTGACCTGGCTGAAGTCGGACGCTTAACTGACTGCGCCACCCAGGCGCCCCTAACGTTTATTTATTTTTGAGAGAGAGAGAACCAGTGCGGGAGGAGCAGAGAGAATGGGGGACAGAGGATCTGAAGTGGGCTCTGTGCTGACAGCAGAGAACCTGACTCAGGGCTCAAACTCATGAAATGTAAGATCAACTAGCTCAAGCTGGACGCTTAACTGACTGAGCCACCCAGGTGCCCCTACTTTTGTTTATTTTGAAAAAAGTTGTAAATTAGAGAAGAGTTACAAGAATACTATCATGAGCTCTGGAACCCCCTTTACCCAGGTCAATAATGTTTAGTAAACATTTTGCCAGGTTTGATTCTTTTTCTTTCTCCCTTTGAAACTAAGTTACAGAGATCACGACGTATCATACCTAAGTAATTTAGCATCCATCCTTAAGAAAAAGGTATTGTCATACAAAACCACAGTATAATTACCAAATTCAGGAATTTTGACATCAATACACTGTTGCTGTGAATATACAATCCATATGCAACTTTGCCAGTTGTTTCAGTAATGCCCTCCTTCCCCTTCTCACTTTTCATTCAGCTCCTGTGTCCCTTTAGTCTCCTCTGATCTGGAACAGTTCCTCAGACTTTGTCTTCTTTGACATTGACTTTTCTTTTTTTGACATTGATGTTTTGTTTTTTTTTTTTAATTTTTTTTTTCAACGTTTATTTATTTTTGGGACAGAGAGAGAGACAGAGCATGAACGGGGGAGGGGCAGAGAGAGAGGGAGACACAGAATCGGAAACAGGCTCCAGGCTCTGAGCCATCAGCCCAGAGCCCGACGCGGGGCTCGAACTCACGGACTGTGAGATCGTGACCTGGCTGAAGTCGGAGGCTTAACCGACTGCGCCACCCAGGCGCCCCTTGACATTGATGTTTTTGAAGCACATAGACCAATGTTTTTAGAATGTTAGCCAATTAAGATTTTTTCCAATGTTTCTTCATGTTTAGATTTCTTCCATTTTAGGCAGCAAAATGCGTAAGTGACATTGTATACATATTAGAAACTCAATGTTGGTTGAATCATTATTAAAGAGAGTAATTCACTAATTTCTTAAAGGGAGATTATGTCAAGTCAGAAACGAAGATGAATATTAGATGCTACCCTGCTTGCATAGAGATAGGTAGATAGGAAGGTGGGGTTGGGGGGAGGTACTAGTAAAAACAGGTCTCTGGATGAGAGATTAGAACTTTTATTTACTCACAGCAATAACGCCGGGTGGACTAACACTGTTGCATAGTCCCTCGGGCCTAAAACCCCACATAGGGAGACACTGATGAGAGCAAGGTGGCTAGACCTACATGTAGGGAGGGATGAGGGACTCTGCTCCCTTATAGAAAGAGAAATAACCTTTCTTCTTTCCCTTCCTTGAAGGAGGGAGAAAAGTCTTTGCCTCTAGTGTAAACTAATTCTCCTTAGGAACAGAGGGGAAGAATTCTTGGATTGTTACCCTTTGGAAGCTAAATTATCTAAATTGTCTCTGAGGGAAGATAAAACCAGCCTCTTTGAGATTGCAGCCAGGGTTTTCTGTTCTTTTGATGTGTGAGCACATAGGCAGATAGTTCCCCAAATCCTTCCTTAGGCATCTCTGGGGAGGAGGGAAAGTTCCCTGTTCTGGAATGTAAGGCTTTGACTCCAGGTAAGATAAGTTTTATTACCCTTTAAAGGGCAACAAACATCTTTGAAAGCAAGACTTTAAACATTCTCATCTTCATAGTAGATCAATGTCCATAGCTCAATGTCCTGCAGAAACACAGGAACATAGGGAAAATTGCTCTTCCCTAGGCTACAGTGCAAAATTTCAGAATGGGCAAAATTTGTATTTTGTGATGCATGGACATCCTTTCTGCACTCTTTCCCTCTCATTTAGTGCATCTTTCCTTTGACCTTTGGTAGTCTCATGAGGCTCTACCCTATCACTTCAGTTTGGGGTATGAGATCCATTTCAAAATACTCTATGCTACAAGATTATTTTGTCCTGTGTCCCCAAATTAAAAAGTTCCATACTTTTAGGGTAGTGGATCTTAGCTTCTTAGAAGGAGAGCAAGCTAAAGTTTAACCATCAAAATTAGCCATCAGCAAATCATGTGCTCTTAATATTGCAGGAGATTTTTGTCTCGCAGAGTTCTGATACCTATCACATAGAGGTGGAGAGATTGAAAGAATGAGATGAAGTAAATTTTGTGAAAGCACACTTGGGATTCGTAAAATCCCATATAAATGAACGCAAATTTTTGTAATAATAATTACTAATGCTACTGCACTAAGGCCTGGGTACAAGAAGACACTATTTTAATTCATGGCTTGTGTTGACTTCCGCCATTTTAGTGCATAGGCATTCATTTTCCTGCTTTCCGTCTCATGGCCACAAGATGGTTGCTGCATCTACAGACACATTTGTGTACATTCCTGACAGAAAGAAGGATGTGAAGTAAAGAGCAAAGAGGACAAAATAAGCTGTGTCTTTTTATTCAGAAAGAGACACTATCTCCAGAAACTACTACCCGATGGGGTTTTGGAGTGGTGGTGGGGGTTTGGAGCTGGCGGCCAAGAAAGAATTCTTGGAGATGTCTTTGGTGCAAAAAGGTGATTTTATTAAAGCACGGGGACAGGACCCGTGGGCAGAAAGAACTACACTGGGGTTGTGAAGAGTGTCTGGTTATATATTATGGAGTTGGGGGAGGTAAAGTCAAGAGGAAGTTTCTTAAAGGGATTTCCATATGCTAAAGAAGACTCAGATTACTGGCGCCCTAGCTATTGTCAAGTTAAGGTTGTCTTCCCTCTAGTAAGGCATTAACATTATGACAGTAGGGGGTTCCTACTCTGTATTTGCCTCAAGTATTTGTCAATGGGCTGCAGGTTATAAAGAAATTTAATTATACCTGCCCTTTCCTTCTTGTCTTTGTTTCCCATATCACTATGAAGGAGAGGGTGATATTAGAGGATCCAGGAAACTGAGTCTCTAGGTTTCTAGAGATTAGGCTATTGATAAGATTGTCCTTTTCTTGTAATTTACTAAGATATTTGTAAACTGATGGAGACTCAGGACTGGCATGACTGTGATCTCTATCAGTTAACCATTTGTTTGCTTTGCTTTCCTTTGTTCTTGGGCAGCCAGGAATGCCTGAGGAATATCACACATATCCCACGGTGGGGGGAGTTGTGAAGGGTGGGGGTGGGGAGAGTGTGGGGGGGCTGTGCTAGTTTGTGATTTGCCCTCAGTTTGCCTTATGCTCCCTCATCACTACCTTCATCTTATTTTGAAAACTGTCACCTGGCCAGCCCAGATGCCAAAGAAGATGAAAGAGTATTTTTTTAAATCACATCTACTTTGAATAAAATCAGTGCTCTATTAGGAAGAAGGACTGGGCAGGGGTGGGGTGGGTATTGTTTGAATAGGCAACTGGCAATGTTAGTCCCATATAACAGTTTTACTTCTAGGAATTTATCCTACAGTTTTACTCACTGTTGCAGAATCTGTTGGTGCCCCAGGCATCCCTGCTACCATTTTGGTGTGCTCATCCCCCCAGCAGCTGTGGGAGCTGCTGGGAATAGCTCCCACCTACAACCCCAGAAGATTGCCCTTGGATGATTAGAGCCACCTGAATCTTAAAGTGCCTGGAGTTATGTGCTGCTTTCCCATACCTCCCCCCCCAACCCCCATCCTGGAGTAGCCAGTGACTATTTGGATGTTGGAAGGTTGTGGGAGGGACACTAAAATATCCTCCAGACTGAGAATGCACTTTGAGACCAAAAAACAGAGCAAGCCACTCCATACCATACACAGAACTTCTTTAGGGTGAACAACCTACTGATGGGGGAGATCAGGCAGGCAAGGATCCAGGCAACACACAGCCATTCTCTGCCCAGTCTGGACTTTAACTTACAGCTTTTTTAGAGTGAGGGGATCATTGTGGTGAGGTCAAAGGGCAGTCATCTAAAGTGGTGACTTTTGTCTGTAAGTCACCTCTAGTAGTTATCTAAAAGGGTGCAATCTGTGAGCCAGTCATCTTTACTGGTTATCTAAAGTGATGTCTTCTGCGTGCCAATTTAGGGAAGGTCAGAACAAACCTTCCTGTATTCTGTTCAGGGCACACATAGTCTGGAACACATAGTCCTGAGGGAGGTCATTGTGCAGGCATGAACAAGGTGGAAGGCCAAAGATGGAGTCAGTGTTGTCAGCACTCCCACAGTGAGGGTACAAATGTTCTGGTCCTTGTCTGAAGGCAGACAGCAGCTGCTTGTACTTTATGCTTCAGAGCTCCCTGAAGGAACAGACTGAATCCAGACTTCATCTGCAACCACATTCTTGCTTTACTTCTTCTCCTTCCTTGTCCTGCTTCCCTCATTCTCTTAGGTTTACTCCTGAGAGTGTTCTAATAAAACACTTGCACAAGAATCTCCATCAGAATCTCTGCAGCTGGAAAGACAGACCTAAGGCACTCACACATATGTGAAATGACACATACAAGATTATCCATTGCTTTATTATTTGTAATAGGAAAAGACTCTTAACAAGCTAAATGCCCATCATTAGTATACTGGTTAAATAAAGTATGGTAACATATATAATTGAATACTTACCATGCGAGGGTTAAAAAGAATGAGGCAGCTAAACTTGTAATCTTGGTTCTTCTGGGAAAGAAACTGTGGGTTGAGGAACAGGGTGAGAAGTAAACATTTCACTGTACTGTTTGTTCCTTTTGAATTTGAAAGCATTTGGATGTATTGAATATTTTATAAAGCAAAATTGACATTAAAAATTAATGTGGACTAAGCAAGTAAATTTGGTACTTAAGTGAAAACTCCCAAGTACCTGTAACATTTATTAAATGACTATAAAATAGTAGTAACGAAAACTATTACTTACTAAGAGATTACTCTGTGGCCTATGTCTTCTCCTTTTATATCTGCATTTCTCAAAGTCATATATACATCCTGTCACCATACAGGTCTGTCCTCTCTGCTAAGATAACTCTTAATAATCTTATCAATGACCTCCTTGTCTTTAAATCCAGTAGCTGTTTTTCAATCCTCATTTTTGTTGTCTCTCAACAGCATTCTGTGACATTATGCCTCCTTGTTTACTGCCTACACTATACCCATGTCTTCCTAGCCTCCTTGCTCAGTTTGTCTGCTGCTGCCATCTTTAAATGTCCAAATTTCTCAAGACTCAGACTTAGGCTGGCTTCCCTTCTTACTTTGTGCTCTTTTCTCAGGCCTTACTATCCACATCCATGGCTTCAGTGACAATCTATGGACAAACACATCCCTGATTTTATAAAATCTCCTCTGAACTCCTGTTTTCAAGTGCATATTTACTATGTCCTCTTGGATGTCCAGTGAATGGCACCACCAGTGACCCAATTTCTCCTTTCAGGAGACTAGAGATTGTCTTTCTCCTTTAATACTCATATCCAATCCAATGTAATGTACCTCCCTTCAATAAAACTTTGCAATGGGTTTTCATTGCGTTTCAAATAAAATCTAAATTTCTCACCAAGGACTCCAAGACTACATGATCTGAGCTATGCCTACCTCTTCAATCTCATTTCAAAGCATTCTCACTTTGGCTCCCTCAGGGTTCTGTTCTCAATACTGGCTCTTCATTGTCTCACCTACTTTTGTTGTTTTAAGTTTTTAACGTTATTTTTCGTGCTTTCATGTGTTTGGCCTTTTCTCAGTGTTCAAGTCTCAGATCAAGTGT
Organism: Prionailurus viverrinus; assembly: GCF_022837055.1. Taxonomy (NCBI): domain Eukaryota; kingdom Metazoa; phylum Chordata; class Mammalia; order Carnivora; family Felidae; genus Prionailurus; species Prionailurus viverrinus. The sequence goes on from NC_062567.1 coordinate 61,155,013, forward strand.
TACTTCCTCAAAAATTGTTCTCTAACTATGCATCTAAAGTGCCTTCATGCTGTTTTATATTTTCTTCTTAGCACTTACCACAATATGTTGTTACACTCATTTATACATGCATATACATACATACAGTATTTATTTATGAGTTTATTATCTGTCTCTAAAATTCACCTCTATCCCACATGTCCACCCTATTAGGGCAGAGACCTGTCAGTCTTATTCACCACTGTATTCCTTTTATCTAGAAAAATGCCTGGCATATAGGAAGAAATTAATAAACATTTGTTAAAAGACTTTCACATCACTCTTATGTTTTTGCCCTCTGGTCACATTGGCTTTATTTGAGCTCTCAAAAAAATGCAGGCAACTTTCTCCCTCAGCACCTTAGCACATCCTATTTGCTTTGCCTATAGAATTCCTTGCCACCATATTTTTAGTTACCAGCTACTGTTTTTCAGGTCTTACTGTACATGTTATTTCCTCAACTTTATTATCCCTGATATTCTAGACTAGATGAGGTCAGTGTTATATAATCTCCTAATGCCTGTATTTTTCCTTCATAGCACTTATGAAAATTTGTAATTATATTTATTTGTTGCTCTGTTTCCTACAGACTAGAGATCAGCAAGCTATGGCCAATGAGCCAAGTCTAGCCACAACCTATTCTGTAAATAAAATATATTGGAACACTGTAACACCCATTCATTTATATATTGCTTGTATGGCTCCTAAAATATTTACATTCTGGGTGCCTGGGTGGCTTAGTAGGTTAAGTAGCCGACTCTTGATTTCAGCTCAGGTCATAATCTGGCAGTTCTTGAGTTCAAGTCCCGCGTTGGGTTCCGTGCTGACAGTGCAGAGCTTGCTTGGGATTCTCTGTCTGCCCCTCTGTCTGCGCTCCCTGCTTTCTCACTCTCTCTCAAGATAAATAAATAAACAAACTTAAAAACAATTAAAATATTTACATCCTGGTTCTTTACAGAAAAAAATTGTTGATTACCTGCTGTAGACTAGAATATAATCTCTATTAAAGCAAGCATACTATCTGTTTTACTTATGTCTTCCTAGATCACTACTAAAAATTAAAGAACTCCAATAAAAACTAGTTAAAATAAGTGAATGGTAATCACTCTGCTAAGTACTTTGCATATATTATCATATTTTATTCTTTACAACTTTATGAAATAATTAGTATTATCTACAATTTACAGATGAGGAAACTGAAGCTCAGAGCCATCAGTGAGTGCCCTAAGATCACACAACTGACATGTAGCAAACCAAAGTTTGAAACTAAGTTAAAAATTTTTTTTCTTCTATAAATTTTATTTAGAAATAATTAATTGATACTAAAACTAGTCAGTAAAAGTTTAATAAGGAACAGTATATTATTACACAAATTACTAATTAATTATAAAAGAAAAACAGAACTTTGCAGTGGAAACACCAGTTGATCAAGGTTAACGTCACCAATAATGGGGTAAACTGATATTATTTCCTCCTGATGCAATATAATGAGAAGGTCATAACATCTGTTATGCAATTTTAATGCCCAAAACACATGATCTGAATCTAATTACCAGGAAATATCAGACAAATTGAGGAATATTCTGCAAAATTCAAAATTTCAAAACATCAATTAAAAAAACAAAATTCAAAAATGTCGATGTCATGATAGATGAAGAAAAGCTAAGGAACTATTACAAATTAAAGGAAACTAAAGAGATATGACAACTAAAGGCAATGTGCGATCTCAAATTGGATCTTCGAATAGAGAATCTTTACTTTGTCAATAAAGGATATCATTGGAACAGCTGATGAATTTATGTTAGAAATATTGAAGGGGGTGCCTGGGTGGCTCAGTTGGTTGAGCATCTGACTCTTGGTTTCGACTCAGGTCGTGATCTCATGGTTTGTGAGATTGAGCCCTGTGTTGGGCTCTCATCTGATAGCATGGAGCCTGCCTGGGATTCTCTCCTTTCCTCTCTGCTCCTCCCCTGCTTGCACACACTCTGTCTAAGGAAACATTAAAAAAAAAATAGTGGAGGATTACATGTAGGTGCAGATTTGTATGTAGCTTCTCCTGAAAAGAGGGGGAGACTGTTTCTCCACTGTATAAGTCAGGGCTCTCTAGAAAAAGAGCACTGATGGAATGGATATGAAAACAGATCTAGATATATAGATAAGAAGGATTGGCTCATGTGATTACAGAGGCCAAGAAGTCTCAATGTCTGCCATCTGCAAGCTGAAGAACCAAGATAGCCAGTGGTATGTTAGTCCAAGTCTGAAGTTCTGAGAATATGGGATTGTTGGCATGTGTCCTGAGCTGAGTCTGAACTCCTGAGAACCAGGAGTGCCAATGTCTGAGGGCAGGAGGCGATGGATGTCTGAGTTCAAGCAGACCGAGTGAATTTGTCCCTCCTTTTTGTTCTACTCAGGCCTTTGAAGGACTGGAAGATGCCCACTCACCCTGATGAGGGTGTTGTTCTTTATTCAGTCTGCTGTTTCAAATGCTAATCCCTCCCGCAGACATCCCCACAGACACACTCAGAAATCATGTTTTACCAGCTATCTGGGCATCCCTTATCCCAGTTAAGCAGACAACATAAAATTAACCATCATGCCTACTTCTTGAATCTTGGGCTGGTCTCATGACTTAGTTTGCCCAGTCAAAGTAGAAACAGTGTTATAGATTTCTGAATTTCAGCCTCCAAAGGTCTTGTGCTTTTGCTCTTGCTTTCTTAGAATGCTGCCCTGAGACTACCATGTAAATAAGCTCAGTCTAGGTTACTGGACTATAAATAATAAATAAAACAAATTTAAAATTGTTTTATTTTCATGAAGTCAGGGAGTGATTCTGTGTGCTAAGGTTTTAGATACATACCTGGTATAGTTAAAAGAGAGATGATTGTCAGAAAGGTTTATTTTTACACATAAAGCCAAACAAAACGAAACAAAACAAAACAAAACAAAACAAAACAAAACAAAACAAAACAAAACAAAAAAAACCTTTTTGTGAGCCTGGGTGGC